>NC_049170.1:31180673-31909398 GCF_009769625.2 Cygnus olor
TCAGAAGATTCACACTATATCCATTTCCAACTCTCCTCTCAGATTCCCAGGCAAATGCCAATCAAAGCTTCCTTTGTTGGTGATATGTACATTCCTCCATGAGCTATAAAGGGTAAGAATTTCCCAACTTTCTACAGACTATCATAGGCACGTGCAATATTATTGTCCCATGGTTTATCTTACCATACCCCAGAGAAATCTCATCATCCTGTTTTCTTTATATGGACTACAGATGTCTTAGCCAAGCTTCCTCACCACTGAGTCACTGACCAGAATTGTTTACGTCTTCATAATGAGTCACCTTCAGGATTTGGCTCATTGTCAATAAATGGGCTGACGGCTTCAGCTAGTCTCTCTTTTGTCTCATTCTCCTTCATCTTGTCAAAGTAACTGTACCTGTTGGGAGTATGAATGTAAAATGGCTCCCTCCTAATTTTCCTTTTGCTTTCTTTATGCCACTTCATGTAGACTGATGTCACTTTCTATCTCTAGATTGACTGCTGTTCCAAAACTTTGACTTTCATGTTGTTCCAAGTTCCTGTGCCATAGGAAATCCAATTCAGATTTCTTTTTTGCATCCAAGAATATCAGTTGACATTCAAAAGTGATATATCTTTGGTCAGATGTCAAACTATACTTAATATGTCTTTCATCCTCCTCATTTATAAATAAGAATATTGTGAATATTGCAAATGTCTAGAATGCTTTAGAAGTCATGTTGCTTTTTATTATTTTTTTTTTTTTTTTCTGTATGATATCTTTTCACTTATTGGAATGTGTAAATGACCAGGAATTCTGCTGGGCCAAGAACTTTCCTTTTTTCACTATCCATTGCCTTGAAGGTTCCTTTTATGAATGTTCTGTATTTATTAATTCTTTCCTTTTCTAATCAGTATGTTTAGTGTGTCCACTCAGCACCTAACTCCCCTTTAGATCTAAGCTCCTTGCAATCAGTGGTTGGCTGGGCTCCCAGAGTTAGTCAGATTCATTTTCTGTTTCACCTTCAGGCTTTCATGCGCTACTTCAGAGCTATTATAGCTATGTTTCCAAAACAGAAGAGCAATATTAATATTTTCAGTATTTCATTATTTTCTAAATGTATCTTGAAAATAAGTTTTTATATTAGTTCCTTTCCTCTAAAAGTATTAAAAAATATATATTAAAGTTCTTGATAAGCTTCCTTTAAGGGTCTTTCACAATTCCTTTTTTCTAAAGTGGCATTTGCCTTGTTGTACTAAGTTGTACTAAGAAAACAAAAAAAAAAAAAAAAAACACTTATGGTAACTAATTTGAGGTGAGATGTAAAATACTGCCATGAATTAGAAACAGGTTAAGAAACCAAACCAGAGTCAGAATTAAGAATCAGTTTTCAAGGGAAAAAGTTAACAAAGTGACCAGAACTGACCCCAGATTTCTAGGTGAGCGTAGATTATAAGGATGCAAGTAAAAACATTATTGTAATTATTACTAATAATATGAATAAGTCATATCTAAGTGCTTTGCAACTAAATCCATGGAAATCACACCCCCAAAAAACTCCTCTTAAGTTTCAGTCAGTAATGTTCAAATTAAACCTGATTATAATAAAAAACACAGCTTTTTTGGAGAGAAAAGTGTTGTAATCTCATTTTAAAACTCCAAATCAGTTGTGTGAAGGGCAAAATGTCTTTGAAGAGCTACAAATCCTGTGTATATCACACAGCTATTCTAAAAAGTGAATCAGTTATTTAATTCTTCAGCTTTTTCTATTGGTCTTAGCTACAATTTCTTAGGTATACCAAGGTTAACCATACTCACATCGACACCGTCCAGAAAAAAGGGATTTTTGTGTGTCCTCTAGTGCCAGTTCAAACTAATGTGTAACTGGCCAGCCTTATAATTTTGTTTATTTTTAAATCAATCTAGATAAACAAAACCTTCCATTTGTCATTATTGTTTCTCTTTTTGTAATTAATTTTCTGAGAAGTTACAGATTAAACAGTACTTACTCAAGCAAAATGGAAAGTTTAGATAATAGTTTCTTTCATAAAGTGCAGATCAAATATAAATTCACATTTTTGGAATATGGAAATACTCATAGTGATGAAAGTTATACTAAGTGCATGTGGAATGTGTGCTTCATTTTTTAAGTGTGTGGTTGTTTTGTGTTTTTTTTTTGTATTTGTTTTTTTTAGCAACGATGCCTGTGAATTTCAAGATGATGAAGTTTAATGGGCCCTGGAGCCTGCTCAGATCTAGCTGCCTCAATCCAAATGCTAATGTGCATTTAGAACTGTGAGCAGAAATACTCAGAACCTGAAAGACTCATTGATCTGGTAGGAAATATTATTTGTGCCAGTGAGAGGAGCCACTGGCTGGTTTATGTGATTGAAGGATTGAGAACATTGACCCATATGACGTGTAACTTGGTTGTAGATGGGATTCCACTGTGGAACTCTCTCTGACATTATAACTGTTTTTAGATGAGGCCAAGAACAGTACTTTTTGTGTAGCCTGAACTGCCTGAGGTACAAACAAAGAGAGCAATCCAGCAGTCACTGTGCTGGATTCCAGAGCTGAAGAATGATCTAATAAGAATGTTTTGTATTCAGATCCTGCACCCCATTTCAATGCTTTCCCAGTGTGGTGCAGGATAAGAGACCTGCTATTAAAGGCAACTAGCTGTTGTACACTCTGGCACATACAACCATTAAAAAAAAAACTTATTATGGGTGTGACAGAGCCAATATTCCAAGTTTTACAGAGAGAGGGGAACTATTAAATGACCATTCATGATCTTGATGGACTTCTGCCTTAAAAGAAATAGCAACTTGTGACCTCGCATTCTTAACAATGAAACACACACACACACAAATACATTCATAGTAAAGAAAACATAATTTATCCTGGGCTTGGCTGATCTGACAGTATAGAACAAGGTAATCTCAGTCATGCAGTTTAGCTGAGTGTTATGCTACCCATCAAAATATAAAACAAATATAAAACAAAATGTAAAACATTGCTATATTATTGAGAGTCAGCATAATTTTTAATTAGAAGATGTGTTTTGAATGTTTCCTCATTTGATGTGCTAAATAAACAAGTATTTTTGAAAATACAAAAACCAGATAATTTATGGGCAAAACAATGAAATCCTCATTCCAAAACCAAAATCAGCCAAGCATGAATTCTGCCCTCAACTCTGCTACTGCAGCTAATGTGAAAACTAAGAGACTGCTTAGATAAGGCATAATTAAAAGACAAAGTCTGTTTGGACTGAAAAGAAATTAAAAGAAAAAGTCTGAATGGACTTTTCAATTATCGGCTAAACACCTGCCAGGGAGAATAATGCAGAGCTAGATTCTCTTCTCAGGCCCAGTTATAAAGTGCCATCTCTAAATAAAGCATATGTTAGCATGAAGCACAACACATAAAAAGAAAAAGTAGTGTCTAAAATTGAAAGAGAGAAAGTCAGGATGAAGGTGGGATTACTAACAGTTTCACAAGGTTTGCTACTTAAATTGATTTTGTTTAATTTTTTGATTAATGCCCTGGCTAGACCACAGAAGTATGCAGATAAAATCTGCAGCCAACACAAAGATAAGAGTCATACATTAGAGGACTGGGTATTTGTGAACTGAAATGATTCACTGAATGTCATCACATTCAGTGATGAGAATCACAAAGTTTGTATTGAAGTCTAAGAACTTGTTTTGAAAAGATTTGGTAGGGTCTGCTCTGGAACTATCAGATGATTGCAGGAGGATACAAGCTACCAAAGTGATGCTTATTTTAAGGCAACACTAGAGGATGAGCAGTAAATTCTTACTGTGTAATTTTGCGAGACCTCATTGGCAATACTGTATACAACTTGTGTTCAAGAGAAATTAATTTAGCACTAGAAAAGGTGTAGAGATGGAAAACTGGGATAGCCAGAAGAATTTATCATATGAGAAAAACTAAGTTCAGCTGTTGTTAATTATAATTAATTTAATTCATTTTAAAATACATTATTAATTATTATAATTAATTGTAATTAATTATAAGTCATTTATTTAATTATAAAATTAATTTGAGGTGGGCAAGTAAACATCAGGAAAGCAGAATACATATTTATAAGCCAACAGATAGTACTGGCACAATAATAATTCAGCAAGCAGTGGTCATATATTACTTGTGACTGGAAACTGAAAGATAGTGTCTAGCCATTAGCACAGTAACCTTCTGATGGAAGTTTTTCTTCAGAGCTGAGACACAAAAAACATAACTGCTCTTCAGAAAAAAAAATAATAACCAACTGTGAAAATATATGGTAACTATATCAAACAATTTGAATAGATAACTCAGGAGTACACTTCCACTCCTATGTTTCTGTCTGATGAACTCACTTGGAAGGATAAATGCCCATCTGGACATAATTTTTGTTTCTAGAGGCCCATTAGCTCTCTGAGGAAACAAACTATATTACAAAAGCAACTTTTTCTTTGTGACAGTGAAGTCTTCTGCAAATTAGAGACAGGAGCAGAGGAATGAACAGGTTGACCATTCCCTATTGGATAACTATGAAGCCCTTCACAACAAAGGATACCATGTCCCCTTCTGACCCAGCTAAAAGTCTACTACCTGTTAGCAATTTCAGCCTGGCAAAATGAATTCTTGTCAGGTGTTCAACTCTGAGGGCCAAAACTCAGGCTGTCTAAAATCACGCTTGACTAGTCTGAAATGAAAGTGAATTCAACATTAAAGAGTCATAATGGTACAATTGAAAAAGTATTGAACTAAGTGGTCAACTTTTATATATACATAGACTTTGGGAATACTTAAAAGGTTTCTAAGGCTCCTTTAAAGCTAACATTAGTTTTCTACTTAAGGTCCTCTGATGAACAGCATTCTATAGTAAATTTATGTCGTATAAATGAATATATCTATGGTTAAGCAGGCTTACAGAATAGTTCTAAAGAAACATTTTGTTCCAATAGTTTACTCATGCCTGCATGATGGGATATATGCAGGAAATCTTTTTGAAGAAAGAGACTATTTACTGAGGAATATTGTTTAATCCAAAAAGATGCAGAACAAAGTAACCAGAGTAAAACGATGTTTAAAACAGATTGCTTCAATGTTAGAAAACATAACACAAGTCAATTCTTAACACTGTTGAAGAAAGGAATAAAGTAATTCTTATTCCATACTTGGGCTGTCCCATCTTAACATTTTTTCTGTGTCTAATTAATTCATTAAATTTAAGCGAGAGGTTCTGACTTAAAGTTCCATATTTTCATTTGAACCCCTGAAGGAATTCATCAGAGAATGGCCCTTAGACCTTATTTTGCTAAATTCAGGAAAAGTCAGATTTCCTTCAAGATTAACAATTCTTTCTTTCTTTCATAAACAGTGAATTAAAAATACAAATATCAGCTCATTTCTGATCCTTTGCATTGCTAGGATTTTGTTCTACATGCTCAGATCATTCATTCATTCAAAAAATGCATGTTTAGTAGCTGTTCAAAAAGCAGATTAAATCTTTTAACACATTATTATTGCACTGCCTCAATAACCTTAGTTTACCAAAAAGGACTGTAAATATGGCACTAGAACCAGCTGCATCACATTTACACAAAAAGAAAACATACTGGATTGTTTAGAAAAAGAGGCATAATATAGTGGCGATTGCTTTTCCCTATATTTCAGAATTAAGAGTTTGAAATACTGTGCTTGAAGTCCCATAAAGCTTGGTATGCTTTGGGAACAGCACACTGAGCTTAATTTGGGCCAGGCTCCTTTTTCCACTTTGAAGGAACAAAATGAGACTTTAACAGTTCCAGGAGCCTCTAGGTACTTGTGAACTGAGGGCTCTAAAGTATTCACATGGGCAGAGCTCAGCCCATAGTATAACGCATATTTGAAGGAGCCTGACTTCAGAACAAGATTGATCTGTCTCCCCTCCTACCAATGCAGAAACAAAATAGAAATCAGTTTTCCCCTCTGATTGTCTACTATATAAGTTTTGAGGTCTGAGACCCTTCTTGAACTAATATATGCAAGTGAATTGCAGTTATGATTCATATCATTTAGGGACGTTCACAACTCAAAAATCAAAAAAGGATAAGCATTTGGAAAGCACAGTATGAGACAGTAAGTGTGGAAATGGTAAGTTTCATCAAAAATGTTGGGGAGCCATGTAAAATTTAAGTACAAAATGTATTTAGGTACAAAGGCAATAGGAATCTTCCCTACTCATTCACCTCCCAAACTAATAGGGTTTCATTTCCCAGCATGGATCAATTTCAGAAATTCGTGTCATGCAGAACTATGTAGCTCAGGGCTTTTAGCCAGGAAATTCTGCAAATTTGTCCTCAGATTAAATGGTGCCATGCAACCCAATCACATTACAGCTTTATTTAAATGCTTGCACTTGGCAATGCCTCTGGCTGACGATGCCTTGTATTTTTTGGCTCCTGCAGAGTTTGTATTAGAAAAACATTTTGGCAAAATTGGCATTTACTGTTTAATCTCTTAAAAGGGTATAGAAATAAAATCCCTTTAATTGTGCTTAGGTATGCACAGGTCTTGAAATATTGAGGTCTAATTTCTATAACATGAACTAAATATACAACATGGACTAACTTCCTACCCAGACAGTACGATCTTTCCTGATCAAAGATGAGGATGCAGAAGGAATGCAATAAAATTGCATCAGAGAAGAAGCTTACTGCTTGGCATTGCTACGCAGGGGTTAAAGACATGTCTACATGGCAGCCAAGAAGTATGATTTAAAACTTGTTTGAGGATGTGTGTGCAAGCTGCAGCTAGCTGGTCTATGAATGATAAACATATAGCCACAGCAGAGCAGAGTGTGGACTGAAAACTTAATCTGAAACTCTGGGCAAATATTTCGATGGCTAACCTGCACTGAACTCCAAGCTACCACAGACAACACTTAAGTCATAGGATTTATGCTCTTATCTAACCATGAGTACAAAAAATCTGACTTCAAACAGTGGGAGGGAAACAGGGAACAGAAGGTTGTTACTGGGCCTTTTCACATGAAATTGTTTCATCAGTAAAACTAAACTGTTCAGTTTCTGTGATACTAATGCTTCTAGCAAAATCCCTAGCATTTCTAATTTCTTGTTGCAGTTGCTGAACAGCATTTAGAAACACTCCCTGGGCTGGGATTTTTCATGTGAAATTTCAGAAGAGAGTTTAGACGTGTTCTTCCTTAATTGACTAGATCCACATACTGAAAACAACCTTGAAAACCTGGAATAATAGTGCCTGCTTACTTCAACAGACCCACCCATGATTGTGTGCTTTAATTTTTCAAAAAGATGTGGAGGTAGGCCTGAGGAAACCCATAAAAATGTTTGGTTTGGCTTTCTGGCAGCTCTCCCCTGCTAGAGCGCATGAAAAGCAATGAGGATGCAGGATCCTGCTAAGTTTCCATAGAATGCCTGACTTGAACACCACAGAACATTCTGTACATCCCGTAGTGGAGTATCGGATTGCTCCACTCACCCTAGGGACTGCAACAAGCAGCAGCAGCAGCAGGTCGTCAACTGAAAACTGGAAACCTGCCATCTTTTAATTAGTTTCTCTCTACTTCATAGTAATCTGGTTTAAAATCCTATATAAAGCAAGGTCAGATTTGCTGTACGAGCTCAAATAATGCCAAGACAAAATTTTAATTGTGTAATTAGCCAGCAACACCTTTTTAGATGGAGTAAATATCATCTCCTCATTAACATTAGGGAGTATAACATATGGCTAAGTTTTGTTCTTTCCTATTCTTAATGATTGTCCAGATAAACAAAAATGCTTCCCAACTGACTGTGCATTCAAGAACCACTTTTTTTTCTTTTTTTTTTAAAAAAAAACCAAAGACAACTGCTTTTTATGACATAACTTGGAGTTGGTCTCAAATTCCTTCTAGATAGTCTTTCAGATACAAGGACCAAATTCTCAGTCTCATACAAAGACATTTTAAGCCACTCCACTTTCAAGTGATTTAAAACCAAAGTGGTTTATGAGCATATGCTACCTCATACAAACTGTACACAAGACCTTAAAGCAGAGGATATCAAAGGCATCAAAATCTTATCATCATTTCACAGACTGTTGCTGAACTGAAAAAGAAAGATTAAGTGTTACTTAGTCACACAGCAAATCAGTTCCTGATTCAGGAGCAGAATACAGGTCTCCTGACTACTGATCCAATAGCATGGAGGCAAATGTCCTCATCCGGATCTAAAAGGAAGAATTCTTACATCTGGTCCCTTTCCCACTTTCAGCGTCATACCACATTGCTACTTGTTCAGGGTGCTGGTTTTAAATGTGATCCTTGCTGTGCATTAAATAATAATGATAACAATAATAATAATCAGTAATTTACAGTGGGTGCATTCATATTAATGCAAATTAACGAGGTCTTCTGTAAATAAGCTGCAGTATATTTTGTAATAGAACATAATCCTAGTAATATGCCCTTGCTACAGCTCTCTGCTATTAAATCATTGCCAAAAAGTGGGGAAAAAACTGCCAACCTTATGTGCAAATTATGAAGTGTGTAGATTCACAAGATTCTGCCTTATTGACAACAGCAAACTATTTTTGAAATAGACTGATTTAGATAGCAGATTTCTTTAAATACATTTATTTTACCTTGCAGGCTTCATCCATTTGGGCAGGAAATTAAATTTTCAGCTAGTGATCTTTTTCACAACACCTCTTAAAATGATATTTTTGTATGGAATGCTAGCAAGAATAGCTCTGCATGATCACACCCCAAGAATAAGTTTACAATGCCTGACAATACCCCAAATATTTCAGTAGGTGCAATGCATACAGGCACTTGGCATTAAGTCAGAACTCCAAGTCCCAACTCACAAAACAGCACAGAGCTGCACACAGAACTTGGCAGGTCTGGGGCTTCAACCTCACCCCAAACAGTCAGACAGGCAAGCAGCCAACCTTTCAAGAACTACCTTGGGCTGCTGTAGAACTCCCAGCTCTCAGCCTAGACCTTTCATCAACCACTGGATCATCCCTCCTCTCCAACGGATTCTGTTCTAATGGGATGTCTTGCGGGATTCTTCTCCACAGTCTTCTCACTCTTTAAAGCTCACTCTTTAATTCCAGTCCTCTATGCAGGATCCTGCTCTCCATCATTCACCCACTTGGGGAAAAAGAGATGAGCTTGAGGTTTCCCATTCCCACAGTAGATTTCTTTCTCATACTTACAACATTCAGACTTGTTTATCTAACCTGCAATGGCTTAACAACCATGACAAGTAGTATAAGTTTCTCCAGAGATAAACAGCATTAGTAAACAGGGAGAAAAGGGAGCTCATTACTTTTTACTAATGCTTTCTCAGATAGGGGCAAAATAGAAGCAGTTCTCCTACACCTGAAAATGATCCCACACCAAAATCTAGCTCATATCTTTGAATGTTCTTTGCACTCGGTTTAAAGAATATTTCTCACTGCACGGACTGTATCTATCTCAGGATCTCCCTGATTTTGTAACCAAAGCTTTCTTTGGAAAGAGTTGGCTATAATTTTTCCAATGAAAAGTGACCAAATGTAATAAGCTCACGGAAAGTCATTCTAGTGAAATGCCCCCCCTCATTCTTTTGCCATAAAACAGAACATTTTTGGTAAATGCTGAAAGTTGTTTATTTTAGAAAAAAAAATAGTTCTTTGCAAGTCATTTATAAAATCAAGACACAGTTCAGATTTCAAAATTTGTGGGAAGTTTTGGGTATTTTTTTCATAGTTCCTATTAAATCTTTGATACTTGTCTACTTGCTCCCTCTTATTTCTCATTAATAAGCAAAAGCGATGACATCAGAAATTGTTAGAGATTCAGCATACAAGACCTTAAATACTTTTATACCTTTAGGTTGGAAGGGAAAAGGAATGTAAACATTAACAATGCCCTGCAATCTAATTGAGAAAGTGTTTTACCAGTGTCAATCCAGAGTTTTCACTTGTTCCACTGAGACAAGTAGACTTCCTCATTGTTCTTTCAATTTTCACTCACTTGCCAAAGGGGGGAAAAAAAAAAAAAAAGATTCTCTTAAGATTGTCTTCTTACTGGAAATCCACCTTCATTTTTCTTTTTTTTTTACAGTGCACTGTAAAATCACCTATACTTACTATCATGAATTAGACCACATGAAGGCAAGAAACTCTAGTCTCTTTTCTATTAAACTGAGAAGAATTTGATTTTTTTTTTGTTCAAGATTTGTCTTACTAACAAGTGCAACAAACACAGAGAACACATGTGAACTGACATTGTTTATGCCATGTGGTGACCAGAAGTTGTCAGATAAATAAAATAAGTCTAAACCAAACATAAGAATCAAAAAGAAGAGAAAAAATTAAATACGTAAGATAGCTGACAGGCCAAGAATGAGACAGAATGGGTGTACCTACACTAGTAAATTAGGCATGTCAATCCTGGCTGCTATGAACAGGTTTGTCCTGGCCCAAGACCATACTATTAAATTCTCTCACCCTGCAAGTACAAGACTGCATGTAACGTACCATTTGGAAATGGTCACTGGTGCATGCCAACTCCTGCACCCTACCCAGAAACTGTCCAGTGCTACTAAGTGGCCCAAATTAAAGCCATGCTGGGGTTGATGTAGCAATTTAATAGTACAGTTGATCAAATCCCAGCACCCAGGAACATTGCCTTGACTTGTGAGTATAGTTGCAGCCAGTGAAGCCATGCTGATCACTAATAACAGGTACACAACGTCATCCTTCTGCTTCTCTGCAAACACCAGCAATGTTTCAGACATATGGCTTGTTGCAATACTAGCCCTCTATTTCTCTTATTTAATATGTTCAAGGAAAAACGCAAGTCAGTGGCAAGTCATCCTCTGAAAGATGGAATCATTTGAAAGGAAACAATAAACAAAGGAAGCAGAACCAAAATGAGAGTTAAAGATATCACATCTGAATTTTCCGCAGGGCTGCCTTGGAAAGCGTTATTTTTAGGATTATCTTTGCAATCCTATGGAGAACTTGCATGGCTGCTTTTGCTGTCTTTTTAGTTATATATTAAATATATAAGTACTGAAAAAGAAAATACAGGTTTCTTAGGCATTCCTTTGCACTCAAGGTCATAAGTTTTCCTACCCATCTCTAAAACTTCTGTTTGATTTGGGATTATTATAGGACTTGAGTAGAAATACCTTTTTTCCTTTTAAACTTATATCACAAGGTAGATTTAGCAAAAGTCATTTTATTGGTTAGAAAGAAAAGAAAAAAAAGTAATGATGGATTTAACTTATGGTTATATCATTAGGAATATATATTTCAGGGCTGCGACCTTACAGCTGCAAAATATAGAACTACTTTTACTTCACAAGCATTTGTCCAAACATTTTCTTTCATTTTGATCCAAATAGTTTCACACCAAGTGAGTTAGTCTTTGACTTTCAGGTTTGAGCAAACTGAAAATTTCAATCAGTTCCTCAGCTAGAGTAAATTGGTGTAGCTCTACCATGGAGCAAAATATTGACTTCAATGGAGCTACACCGATTAACACTGGGTGAGGATCAGATCCTGATCGAATTGAAACTCAATTGAAATTGCTGTGCTTCACCTGGTGTTTATTCGCACCTCACATCAAAACCATGCAAAGCTATGAATTTTGCATGATTCTTATCCAAAGCCACACACCATATATGCTTAAAATTGAGTTCAGGTCATTCAGGAGTTCCACAATGCTAAGCAAATCTTTTTATAAATATGGTTTGCGTTACTAGTTTGTAACAAAACTCCACACCACCTGACTTTTGTGTGGTCTGGTGTTTCATTGTGAACATTTTGCACTGCTCTAATGAAACGAACTCTGAGACAGGCTAAGGGATAAATAAAAAAAATAATAATAAAAAGTTTCTATTCAGTGTTTTACCCACAAGTTCTTCAATACACATACAAACTGTGACCACAACATCAAACTTCTGATGTCTAAAATTTGAAACCTAATTCTCTGTTAAAACACTTAAATAACACCGGTATGATCTTCTAGTAATTTTATGCAATGGACTCCAGCTCTCATTACTGGAATTACTGCAAGTCAAACCACTTTGCCTTAAGACTTTACGTAGTCTGGGATTTCATCATAGCTTCTAAAGGAGCCGAGACTAGTTTTCAGAGATATTTACGAATAAAAGTATCTGAAAATGCAGGTAGCCATCTAGGGCCAGATCCCATGTAGACACTGGGCTCTTTAGATTGGTACAGGAAATGTCCTTTGTGTAGAGCTCACCCAGTACTGGCCAAGAAGCAACTCACTGACATGAACATTTTCACTCTCTCTGGAGTTTTGGTAACAGAGTGACAGCTCTGGGCCTGTGGGATCATAAGCCTGGAACAGAGGGTTGCTAACCTAGACAGAAGTATTTGCATGCACTCATACATTTATTGCATGTACAAGAGTCTGCTGCCTTGCCTTTTCCATGCAGGAAATGTGTATACCACATGCACAGTAGGCCAGATGCCTCCACGAAGCTTTGAACTTATTGTATTTGCCCTGAACAGCTGATTTGTGCATGTGAGGTATATTTGATATACACACACAAAATGCATGTCTAGGATTTCTGGATTGCCTGAGGTGAAGTTTTCAGATAGAAAAAGCAGATATATTCAGGGAAAGAGTGACAAATGGCAGCCTCTTGCTATTGAGGCAATAATGCTTATAGCTTCTTTCACTGCACTGAATAGAATAAGACAAAGACAAGACGAGCAAATACTGCCATACAGATGAGCCTATAATATGGTGAGCAGCAATAAAACCCTTCAGGTGAGTTGAGTATAGTGCTTCCCTGTGGGAGAGTGCTCTAAGCAATAGGTTTCTATAGTACCATGCTTTCAGCAGGACCATGCTGAGCCTTTCAGAAGAGATAAGACAGGAATGTACTCTTTGATACTTCTAATCAGGCTTTGGAGGAAGACGAGTACCTACCAGCTCAGAGTTAGGCAGCTATAGCTATACAGACAACCAAAACTCTAGCCACACAGGAAACTTATAGTCTACAGTGAGAGGCCACTTGAATTTAGGCAGTTTTAGGGTTAGATGGCACTAGGAAAGAGACAGTCTCCCAGATTCATGTGGCTCAGTTCCATGCAAGAAATCCCCTAATCTTTTACTGAATTTAGCCTATGATATATTACATAAATTTAAGAAGAACTTAGATACCTACAGCTTCAACAGGGAAGTTTCATACACTCCTGATTTTGTTACTGTGACTCTCTCGGAATGCTGCCATCTTCACACAGCTGAGCCACACAAGATCTGTTTGTACCTAGACCTCACTGTGCCACTTCAACCTATCATTGCTCTCTAAAATACATAATTTGGCACAAGACTGAACTCCTCACAAGGCACAGAGCCAAGGCCATTTCCTTAAAAACCTTTATTGGAAAGAAAATTTATTATTTTGTATATAGTTCAATGTTTATGTTGTTCCCATAGCACAGGACACCTCGTGAAAAATGTTTTCCTAATCTGTTATACCTCCAAATTATGTATTCTATCTTTTAGCAAGCAGACCAGCTAAAGAAGTTCTGTGTATTTCTCTCTCTTCATTTAAAGATGTATCAGCATGAGATTCATCAGATGACAGCAGGAGACCAAACAGCTGTATGACTCCCCAGCTACCAGTAAAGGTATTCTTCTAGGAAAAAAATAAACCAAGGGAATGAGTCCATGGATTTCTGCTTCATGATCTCCAATGTCTTTCAAATAACCCTTGTATAGCTCCTTTGCTGTGATTTTCAGATGTGCTGTCTACATCTTTGCAAATCTTGTCCTTAGCACCCGATTTCCATCATGTCCTGGTGTTCAGTGGTTTTAAATGTAAGCAGCCACAGCTTGGCTTATATAATGATTGGTTCCATGTTATTACAATACTTCGATAATCTCCACCAGGGATCTGACCATTAAATCAAGCTGTAAATTAGACAGATTGGATCAGCATTTTTCTATAGAGAAATAGCATGTTTCCTTATCCACTATAAGGACTTACTGTTGGCACAATTCTTCAGGCATGAAGACAAGAATGTATTATACTGAACGATGGTACAGATGCCTGAACAAAACATTATAATAGGTCACTGATTTCTCTTGGAAACATCTAGTGCTCTTTGAACTGTACCCACCTTGGTACTCTAACTTTCACTGTCTTTCACAGAAGAAAGTGATGTAGGAACTATGAGAAAGGAAGATAAAAATATCTAAGCTTTCCCCATTTAAATTTCAAAATGTGAGAGAATGGAGAGAATGTTTATTCTATCCCTTGGGAAAATTAGTCCTTTTATTGCCAGCACCAAAACCAACATCTTCTTATGCGGTCTAGTGTAAAATGCTTCCATGGGTCAAAATTATTTGATGAAAACTATTTCCAAAGTCTTTCTATTTTTGTGTCTTCAGTGTGTCCATTTACAGAGCAGGAGAACTCTAAAACTTTTGCATAGTACAGTGTTTAATTTTACTTAGGCTACCATCCCTTCCCAGTCCCATAAAAAGATTTACGTACAATACATCACAGAGACTATAAACTAAAGACAAAGACTTACACAATGCTGCTGAGGTAATCCTTTGTGCTCTGCACATACCGGTGCTGTATAATATTTGAGGAAAAGCACAATAAACTATTTCAGACATCTGTTTTTAAGGTTGCAGAACACTACAATGTAAAAAACAGACACTACAAGCACTCACATTTCCACTGACTTCAAATGATCCTGGATATTCAGTGGAGAGCACCAAACTGAGTAACTGCTCTCCCAACTGACAACAATAGCATGATGTTAAATGAGACAGATACTCATGCTGCCACTGTGTTGTACTGTCATGATTTCTTTGCTCTCTGCATGATGAAATAGCTGTTAAGCAGAGTTTGACAACAGTGCATTTGCCTTATCATATTTGCTGTTAATTCCACTATTAGGTACTGTATCAGATTTCAGTGCCCTTTTTCAAAGAGCACAGCATCTGCTTACTAGAATTTGCCTTGTTGTCTCTAGTCAATAGACAGCATAAATTCTAAATAGAAATGCTTATTACTGTAGTTCTGTGCTTTCTTCCAATATACAAAATACTTTATCAAAAAATAATTCAGGCATCATGTAGCAATGAAGCTGAAACAAAGCAGCTTTCGGGCAGCTGCTCAGCATTCCTCCTTCTGCCTTGTTTTCTTTTCTATAAATGAAGGGAAACAAAGGTTCCTGTTTGTTCTCTAAACCTCCTGCCCATAGCGCAGCAACCTCAATAGCAAGCCAAAAGAACAGTGGCCATAAAGGACATAGCTGGACTTAGGTGAAAGCAAATGCTTCACTAAAGTACATTGCTTCTTTCAGGGTAGTAAAGCAAATAAATGCATTGTATCATCTCCATAGCTTTTAAGAGTCACTCAGACTCGCTATCATCTGGAGCAGGATGTTTAAAAAGCTTTCCTGAAGTTCAGGTCTGCATATTCTAGAGAACATAATGAGGTAAGGATGACTTCCATATTTTTGGTCCAAAGAAGTCTAATTTTCCCTTAGTGAAAAGGAGAATTATAAGACTCTTGAGCTCCAAGGTGACTTCCACAGAGTTCATAAATGCTTTTTTTTTTTTTTTTTTTTGGCTGCTGCGGCTTTCTACCCTCCTTTTATATTTTGGGTCTTCAGTTTGTGCATCATGACAAAGAATGTTGCAAAGTACTCTAGAACTTCGTGAAGCAAACACAAAGCAAACATATTCAGCTCCTTTGCAGTACATTGCTCAGCAGTGGGCTTCCTGCCAGAGCTCTGCATAGTGATTTTACAGCATTCCAGATCCCAGTATGAATACACTCCGGAGGTTGTTGTAGTTTTGGTTTGGTTTGGGTTGTTTTGGGTTATTTCTTAAGGCTCTAAAAATTTCTTGTAAGTTGGCCTGGCTTTTGTTTTCTATACTTACACAAATTATATAGAAAAAAAAATAAGCAGTAACTACTCTATATCTAATCAGATGAAAACCATACTGTATACCATACCATACTTCTTTTAGTTATCTGTGAAAACCTGCCAGCCTCTCTGCCTGTGCTACAAGATATCAGTCAACAGTTGTTAGCAAGCTAGACCATGGGAAGTGTATGTCCTAATATTGTGTTCCTTCAGCTGAGGATAGCATTTAATTACAGCCTAGGTAATACTGCTTAAAAGCTTGTCTTTATTCACCCTGGTTCAGGGACAGGTAAGTGCATATCTAATGTCTAGAATGAACACAGGCCATGGCAATACCCCTTAATTTCAGAGTAGATAGGAAAGTGCTTTACAGCTAAGGGTTTGTCTTCTGGACCATTAATGACTTGGGACTTTAAAAAGACCTCTATGTGAGTTTTGCTCCGAAAGCATGTTTAACCAAATCCATATTCTGATGGTAGTACACCAGTATGGGGACAGATCTGGCTGTTGTCCAGCCCCCCCACCCTTCCTCCCATGTGCTTACTCTCCCAGGGAGTGAGATCTTGGAGGCCCTAACAGTATATAATTTATTTTATTTTTTGAACAAACTTCCCACTGGTGTGATCTGTTTTGATGAAAAAGTCAGAATAACCCAGACATCAGCTTAACACAGGGCTAGCCTGAAAAGGACCCAATGTCTTTATGACCAATTATGGTCAAAGAAGCTTTTGTTTTGATAATAGCAGGTTTGACGATATCTGTCTTCAGAAGGAGGATGTAATGTTTCCTACATGATATACCTTCTGTATTGTCTTGTTTTCCTTTGTTCTCTCTTTTCCAGGTTCTATTTGCTTCTCAAATTTTTTCTTGGGTGATATCCCATTTTTGTTTCATAGCTTTTTGTCCTTAGAATAGCAGATCATTTATATTATGTGTTGGGAAAAAAAAAAGGGGGGTTGTGGATGTTCTGTCTGTCTCCTATGAGTATTGGGACTAAAATGTAAAGGACCTTCTTAAATACCTAACTTAAATTAAAAGAAAAAAATTTGTTAAAGAAACTTTAAATATTTGGCACTAGGTTCACTACTAGAGAACTTGCTCAATATATCTAGTTCTCTTCATGGTTCATTATAAAAGTTCTTTTATACTCCAGACAGAGCATTTGAATCTAAGCTGATTTTTGTTCTCCATTCTAGGTATTTTATAGTCATATAAACTTTATCTACCCAGAGTAAGGACAAGAAAGATAGGTGCTCACCTATGCAGTCTTCTGGAGGAGGAAAGTCAAATATGTCCAGCTGCTGGCAGTTGAAGCTACACCTGTTGCGCCCAAAGGAGTTACTGCAGGTTTAATGTGACAGCTGAAACTATCACTACCAGCTGGAAGGACTCAGCTACTCAAAGTGTTACGGCAACCAGCAGAGGCTGGGCCTAGCAGCCAAAATGTGTCCAGCTATCAAAGCATTTCACTACAGTTCTGTCTCTGCAAGATACTCTTCAGGTACAAACAAGCCCACTCGGCCAGCAAACCAAAGTGATAGCAAGATCACATGAAAACAGCACTGAAGTAAGCCAAAAGCCCTGCAGAGAAATACATACATTAGTACAGGCTCAACACACAGAAAGGTGACTTTTGGAGGGAACTGACTGACTCCTTTTGGAGTCCACACTAGTGATCTTAAGAATTCCTGCAACAGAGCATAGCTGACCACAGCTGAAAGGGGAAAGGCAAACTCTTCTATTTGCACAGGAGCATGGGAGTGCAGTAAATGCAGGGTAAATGGCTTGCCTTCTTCCACAGACACTTTGCAGCAGTGAAGGAAAGTCTATATGGTGCAGGATGCCTTTCAAAATTCATGTGTGTCTTTACCTTGGAAATGTTTGATTTTTCTCTGCATTACAAGCTCCTCAAAACAGGTAGCTTTTTACCAGTGTGCAATCATCAGAACACAGAAATATGTGCAGATGCATATGAGCAGGGAAAAGGGCTGCACAGCCATGTGGATGCAACTGCGCCATGGGTCAGTTATGTAGGACATCCAATCAGTGTTTATAGATGGATTTCTCTAAAAGGTCACCGTGTCATTAAAATAGTGTCTGATTGCACTTATTACAGTGTGGTCTGGACTGAGTGGGGACACTCATCTACATAGCTGAAGTGGCAGATGCTAACTTTTCTAGAGGCAAATATGGACATCTCAGTAAAGAAAATTACTTGTAAACCAGTAAAAGTGAATATCCCTGTGACACTGGTTGTTCTGCTTGGAGCAGACTCATGGGGATGGCAATTGTTAGTTCATAGCACTGATTTCTGTCTGAGAACCTGAATTAGTCATACAAGGCAGCAGGCAGTAAGGCTTTTTGGTGTGCAAGCAGCACTTCTCACCATTGCCTCAGCACCCTACCCTCACTTTCTTCCCAGCTTGGCCAGCCTTGCCTTGGCATGCTCCACCTCTTAAACAAGTTGCATCTTCTTCCAGATGTTTCCACTCTAGGTGTCACAGCTGAGAAAACTGGGCAGTATGAGTAGCATATGAGACTCAGGCATGTTTGTGCCCATGTGGCATCCTTTTTTGACTGCTTTTATTGACCATTTCTATACAAAGAACATTTTCATAGGGATCAAGTTTCATTTCTGAATAATTACATATATGAAAAACGAACTAATTGAATTCCAATGAATAATTCAAGCAGCTGTAATATTTGAATCTATAATCTGCCAGAGTGTTATATGATCTTATTTCCATTTGATTCCTGAGAGGAAGTGCCTTACAAGCACTGGTACATAAAGTTGTCTCTAAACACAGACACCATCCATCGTAAATGTTTAATGTCCAATCATGAATTACAGCACCTGTTTTAAGTGATCAGCTACTAAAGGATATAAAAAATAAGAGGACGGAAATAGGGGTTTCTTTCAAGGAAGATTATTTCCTGCTGTTGAATTTCTACATCTCAATAAGAGCCAAATTCAGACTCTGTTCTTGCAACATCTACTGTGTATAGCTGAAAAGTGAAACAAAGATCTTAGCATGGAATTTCAGTTACAACACCAAATATTTCAAACTTGTTTTGCATGCACAATGATTTAAAACCTTGGCTATCTGTGTACATGCAATACACTAGAAAACAGGACCCATAAAAACTTACGCACTTTCTCAGTGATTTTTGCATCAATCTTGTCTACTATTCCAATTGTTTTTGTTTTTTAAATACCTGATAATTTGTAAAATGTCATTTTTATTACACACATTCACCTGCAAAAAATACACTCCATGGAGCCTCTATAAAAATTTCCTTCTAATCAGAATAATTTCTTTAGTGGTAAGTGGCATGCGATGAGTAATAAAGAGTCAGCATTAAGTTGCAAAATCAGTGGCTTACTAAAAATAAATAAAATACAGAGGAAAATAAACATAATAAGATATAATAGAGAATAGAGGGAGTAAGGTGGGGGGGGAGGGGTGTGGAACCTCACAGACTGGTTTGGAATGATTCACATACAGAAAAATGGGGAAAAATTCACAGTGGATCAGTTTCTCAGGGTGTTCGGTCCAAGTCTCACTGGCAAGAGTGAAGAGGCAGACATTAGAAATATGAAGCAAGGAGAAAGACATTATAAAAAAATGGAGTGAGGGGAAGGACTTTGTGCCACTTTTTCCTTTTGGCCTTTATACTCTACACACATTTCCTTACCCTTACTCATACTCATATATCTGGGGGAAATGTTGGGATTGGGAAGTGATCCATGAGAATGAAGCAGCTTGAAAAGCATTATATTAGTCTGTGGAATAAGTAATACTTCAACCAAATGAAGTAATGGAAACCGCTTCACCCAAGTCATTTAAAATTGGACTGAATAAGGCACTGGAGATTATGCTGAAGGGAACAATTCTGCATTGGCAGGAGTATGGACAAGACTTAATAGATCTAGTGTCCATGTGCCAAATCCTGAGATCCGGATCCAGTTTTTATTACTCTATCATTACTAAAGCTGAACTTCCATTCACATTATTGGGAGCTCAACTTGACAAGGAAAAAATAACCAGGAGCTTCAGTATTTATGCATAAGAGCATGAATGAAAGCTATTGCCACATAATTTTAAAAAATAACTTGCTGCATAATAATTGTAAAGTTTGATTGCAAAAATAGTAGATCTGAATAGAGCACTCTTTGAATTATTCCTTACATCCTGCTCAGGAAACTTGCACAGTATCTAGCTTAATTTGTCAAGACTCACCAGAACTTTTGATTGTGTAAACCCTACTGCTGACTTGAAATAAGTCTGTGTATGTGTATTATTCTCTTCCTAAAATGGGTAAAAAAATCTGTGAATAAAATATTGTGATGAAAATTAAAGTTTAAGTTTGCTTTGTTATTTAAGCATGGGAACAGTATTAGAAGCTGTCATTAAAAAGTAGAGATATAAATATAACCAGAATCATTTTTCCCTTCTCCTTACTGAAGTAATTTCTTTAAATATCAGTGGGGCATTTCAATCTCAATAGTAGGTTTACGTTAAATTGAATCTGTTTTCCGTGGTACAAAATTGTGTGTAAAAGATCAAGGCTCTTCAGAGATTGTGCTAAATTCTGATTTAACTTCAAAACACAACAATACTAATTCCATGAAAATTATTCCAAAAATGTTATTAACACTTTTAAATGAGAGACTTGAAGGTGCTCTTGGGACAAAGACCCATATGTTCCTGTAGGTACACAAAGGCTGGATGCAGTTAAATGGTTCGCATTTTCACTTTGTTACCATTCACACCAATAACTGTTGTCTACTAAGATTATTCCTCACATGGAAAAAGTGAATCAGTACCATGTGGCACACTATGGAATGACAGATAGAAAAATCAAATGCCAAATTGAGTATATTGGGAAAAAATGTACAGAAATACAGATGAGGCAGCAAATTCTTTCTTTATTTGGTGATATACAGAGAGGAAACATACATTCATCCTATCGAAGTTAAAACTTCCCAAGATGGGCAGCAAGATTGGGAACTGTAGGACAATGGAATTTCCTTCTATCTAATAAGAAAACTACAATAAAAGTTAGTTGGAATCATACAAAAGATTTTTAGACTATACTGAAAATTTTCAGAGAAACTTTCCTAAATTTGACTTTTTAGGAATTCTTATTTGTGCTAATTCTGAGCACTAGTTTTTGTAAGTAAGGAGGAGATTTTTCTCATATCTTTCTAGAGTAGGGTTATTGCCCAACATGATTAAGATAAGAAAAATTATTCTCCCTAGAACTATTCGGGGAACCTGGCATATAATCTTTAAAAATATCACTAAATTGAAATGAAACTCACTAGTGAGCACATCCAAATATCCAAATATGAGGGAAAGAGCTGCTGCCTTACAGCAGTTGGAAAAGAGATGATTGTGATGAATTAACCATGGAGGGATTTACAGTTAGTACCTGGGAGTGCAGACAGAGCAATGCATAGCCTGATCCTGACCCTTATCCTGTCCAGATGAGGGCATCTGGTGGGAGGTCACCTTTTCATGAAGAAAAGGTTTAGCCAGTATAGCCAGCTTTATTGCTCCTGGCCACACAGGTCAAAGATGTTTCCAAGGCTACCTAAAAACAGATAGGTCTGTCAAGTCTGAGCAGTCAGTGGGACTTGGGCATTGGTTCCTCCTCTGCATGCCCCTGCAAGTGAGGCCACATTGCACAGCACAGTACAATGCTTCTTCCTCCATGGCCCCCCATGCCCACCTGGGAGGGGCACAGCATTGGGCACATGGCATTTAAAGAGAAAGAGAAAAGGGCAATGCTCCACACCATGCCCTAAGCCCAGTAAATGAAAACCCCCAGCTACAACTTAGCCTCGGCTATGTCTGCCCATCTGGGACACAATTTCCTCCTTTCACAAAGTACCTTTCAAGTACTTTGTCAGGCACATGGAAAAACTGTCACATGTCAGACTGAAAGATATTGAAGGCGCTGAGGAGAAAACAGAAGTGGTCTGACAGAACAAGTATTAGGCAGCGAGTATTGGTTGCACAATTTTAGAGGACAAGTATTGTTTTAAATTGCACCACCTACCTAAGCTGCTTTGATTGATCATGGGGATGGGGAGAAGGACAATAGATGTGCAGAGACAGATATCATTAATATTGTACTATTGCATTAGTACTTCAGTAAAACCAAAGCATGCGTCAAGTCTCACCCCAAGAAAAGTTCAAGCCCAGGAAAAAAAAAGAGTAGTAGCTGCCTAGAGAGTTTATGGTCTATACAGTGACTGGAACTGCTGCATTCCTCCCCAGCTTCAGCTATACCCTGTAGATGCACCTGATGGCTTGGCCCATCATTATTTTTAAAGTAACAACAACAAAAAAGTCTTTCTGCTGCTTTAGGTATGGAAGGCATCACTTTCACAGTATGCTTCATCTGGAACTGTATTTAAGTAAACTCAAGAGAGCATATTCTATATAGGCAATGCAAAATAATGTGTGATTTTTTGTTGTTGTTTCAATAGACAGGACTTGAGTAATGTCAGGGTTTATGGCTTTTATTTTATTTGGAGGGACTACTTTTTAACGGAAGCAGGAAGCAGTCCTTGGACACAGTAAGTCACAATGTATAAATAGCTCTACAGAGAGTATAACAAAGGCTCTTTTGTGCCTTTTTTTTTTTTAACCCACAGAGCCAATAATATATGCAACTTAATAACATAAAAATACTTCATCTCTACTTATGACACCTCTACCTTATAAAAAATTATTAAGACATCCATTCAGAATTTCTACCAAAAGCACATTATTTTCAATGCATCGCTTAGGAGGTATCATACACTATTTGAAATTATTTTCTTTTAATACTTGTAGAGAAATTCAAGCAATTTGCCATTGTCTGATTACTAAATAGAACTTACAGTTACTTTGTCTTGAATTGGAATACATTTGTGGAAATATGCTTCTCCATGTGGTTTCATATTTTTTCTGCAAGGTGAATACAGTGACAGGATTTTTTTACATTAGACTATAAAATTTTTTATTAAATCAAAAACAGTAGATTTCCTACTTAGTAAGCATTCTGGACCTCATTTTAAGCCATTTGAAGGAGGTCTGAATTTTATTGGATTTTAAATACATCCTTTTCTCCTTCAAGGGTCTTTTAAAGGATAGTTTAATCTGTCTAATTTACATTCAGGAATTTCATTTTTACATGCCAGGCTCTAGGACTGTCAAATCTTTGGGCTTTTCATTCTTATCAAACATAATAAAGCGATCATATACAACCAGTAGGATATATATACATATATTTATTTATCCAAATGCCATTTTCAAATTCAATTTATGTCATATAGGATGCCAATTTTTTTACATTTAAGAAGCTAGACAGGTTTTCCAAAGAAAGATTATCAGTAGTAAGTATAAACATATGTCAGTTTGTTAACTCTTTAAAAATATGCAGCACATCAGGCTTCATTCCCTTCCACATTTTCAAATACTATAGTAGATCCCGCTTGAGGTTCTGTAAGGTCCTGATAAAAAGACTCCAAAAAAAACAAAGGAAACCTTTTGCTTTCCTAGTGAGGCTTGTGGTCAAGCAAACTCCAATACATCTGAACACTTTATTGAGTGGGCTTGATCACATGTTGAGATTTGGGACAGATAAGGGGCCCATGCAGACCATTCTAGTCACTGGTTAGAATAGCTTCCAATGAAATACTCTCCAGCTGCTCCATAACTTAAAGAATTATTATGTCCTACTTACAGCCAGAGACATAAGCTAAATTTGCCTATTGTCAGTCAATCATCCCCTCTCCCCCTCTCTTCTGCAAATGTAATACTTCTGTGTAATAAAAGAAACATTTTCCCATTTGGTTAAAATCAATACAGCTTCTACACAAGGTGTTGATTTGCATTTCTTAATCACGAATATCTTTTTCAGTGTTATGGTAGAGCTTAGGAAGTATTTTTTTTTCCTCTCTGTGCTTTGAAAAAGAAAGGTTCTGTTATTTCCAAGTTTAGGAGCAAACCAAATCTAAATCCGTGCTAATCCCTAAAGTCAAGTAAATTCTAACAATTTCTTAGAAGTTATACTAATGTTACCAATGACTTTCTTCCTCTGCTTAGTGTGATGCAAATTGATACAGACCAATGAAAGTGGGCTTGATTTCCCTGTGCAAATCAACTAGTATACCAAAAATCAGTAGTACACCCAACTTGAATTATGTTAAGCATCTTATTCCTTGCATACACTGAATGCTTTAAGATTAATAAAATATTCATTATTTCTTAGGCTTAGTGAAAACGCAAGTCAGTCCTTAGTGGAGCTTTGTACTCTGATGGGGATAGATGAGGATTCTGCCAAACCCAATACACCATTCTCATTAACATAAGCCAGATGAAGTTACACTTTCAGCTACAGTTAAACAAAAGTTATGAGATAGAATTTGTTATCTCATGTACATTAAAATGTTGGGACATACAGAAAGAGGACAATCCCTCCTTTTCTCAGTCTTCAAACAGAAGGAAAAGGATTTTGGGGACTGACTTGCTTGTTCTTCAAGCAATTGCTACATCATTAAATCAATCTTTCAGACTTTTCCAGCCCCTTCTGTTTTTTCTGCAGCCAGCCAGCCATACAGTACCCATTCTCTTGTGAGGCTAGTTGATCCCATATCTTATCATAATGAAAAACAATTTAGAAGTCTACAACAATTATTTTAGATTCAGGGTTAGCTTAATTAATAAAACTTAGCATTTCCCAGCACCCTTTCACAAGAATGCAGTCCCATTTTCAGTCTTACATACATTCAGATCCAAACATTCAAAAGCTTTCAAGCAATCAGTTCTGAGCTCTTAAAGGAAATATGAATAACATCTGAGAGGACAAAGCCTGTGTCACTATAAGATGCCTGCAAGTGAGGCACCTCATAGAAGCTCTACCTGAAAGGTGGCCAAGAAAAGAGCAGGACTCAAAACATTTTTCTACCTCCTTCAAGAGCAATTAGTCTGCTCCTCCCAGAACAGTTAACACAGACACCTTTGTGTGAGCTCATTTACAGCAGCTGGTCACTATGGTTGTTCACTGAAATCCTTGCTTACCTCCTACTGCTATAATCCAACACCTGCCACAAACTGACAGAGAAAAAAGGAAAGTGGGCACCTAGGCCATCCTCACCTGCTATTGCCTGGGCTTGCATGGAGGTTGAGAAAGCCTCAGTATTTTTCTCTCCCTGTGTAAATGCCAATAGGAACAGGTAGCATCAAACTCCCTGCAGAGGCTATGGGCCAATGTACATCAAAGGTACCTCAGTAAGTAAAAATAGGAGCTGGATCCATATTCTGTTCTGTGTAGTCATCAGCACATGTACAAGTCAAAAGAAAAAGTTCTTCCTGAATATACAACCTGAGATTTTTATATTGCATCTCCGGTTATAGAAGTGTTTGACAAGATTTATAAAACTGAATACATGAGAGAAAGAAAACATATAGGCTTCAAAGCTTCTGGTCATGAGTCATGTCAGAGAGAGATGGAGGCTTGCTTGTGATCTCATTAGGTTAGTGTCCATAGTTTCTGATGAAGAGTGTTTCCAGCAGCTATCATTTGGAAAGTCTGTACCACCTCCACCAGAACAGAAATAAATATAAAAAAAATCACTCCAGTGTCCCACAATATCCACACTTCCACCAGCAAGTAAATAAGATTCATTTTACATTCACACTTGAGTTATTGTTAGGCAGCCAACAAAAACAAAATATGAAGCCCTACTGAAGAGCAGTTTTAATTTGACAGCATTTCTGAAGCATCTGGGGAAATCTGCTGTCTATGAATGCTGCATAAATTCTGCCGTTGTTTTCTACAGTACTGCAAAAAGAGACTTCCAAGTGTCGTTCACAGCAGGAAATGCCTTCAGCCTATTTCTACCCGCAACCAATAATTCTTAAGTTAATATCTGGTGGGCCCCTCCAAGCATTTCAAAATAGTATATACTTTTTGCAGTGGTCCGGTAAGAGCCATACGACCTATAAAAATTGGTAGCATGAGTTGTGCCATCTCATAATGATGTGTTCTCCTGTCAGTTCTATTTACTATATTAGTGATGCAAGTTGTGATCAGGAAAACAAAAAACAAGACAAACAACAAAGAGTAACATTCTATTTACTATATTAGTGATGCAAGTTGTGATCAGGAAAACAAAAAACAAGACAAACAAACAAAAGAGTAACATATAGCAATTAAGAAATATTTTGCTTTTTGAGTTTTTTTTTTCCTTTTCTTTGAAAAATAAAAATCTTATTCAGACCCTTGCTATCTTTACACCATCCTTCCTCAAAGCCCACAGTAATAAAATGTTGATGATGTTCTTCAAGATTTAGAATACAGGAATGGGATTTTTCATTCCACTTATCACAGAATTAAACCCGTTACCCTTTCATAAAAAAAGTCTCACCCTACATATTTATAATGTTGTGTATTTTCCAAGACCAGATTTTACATATTGCTGTATGTACAAACTTTCCATATAAGATTTTAAAAAAAATACTTATGCAGCAACATAACATAAGCCCAGTCATTCTTTTAATAGTAGCTAATAAGTAATATTGAAAAAGAAATATGAAAAACACAGTATATGTAGCATGTGTGTATAATCAAAATGATATCACAGACTACATAGTTGGTAATGAAAACTTCACTGATCATCTCATTTGCATTTTGTCCAATAACATTTTGCACCTTTAAAGAAGGGCTATTTCTACTACACCTATAGTTAGAACTTAAATTACCTTAATGATTGCAATAATTTATGTCATTAGAGGATCTGGCTGTAAACTTCTAGCCACACCTCAATTAAGGTCAAAGAATACATACTACCACATAAGTTTATCCGGTATTATGAAAAATGTATTGGGAAACTAAATTAAAGTGTTTTGGGTTTTGTTTGTTGTTGTTTGAAAAGAAAGGTGTATGGTGGAAGATATTTTTATTTATTACAATATGTTTTTTCTGGGAACTTTCAAAGACATAACAACACAAAAACCACAGAGTTAAAAATAGATCATTAAAATCTCATTGTGGTGTGTACCAGAGTCACTTGGACGATTATGAAAAAAAAAAAAAAAAGATTTTTCAAGCTACTACAATTTGTCCTGTTCTTTACATTTTAACATTAGTTTCAGGATTAGGCATTTCAGAAGCAGACACTACCCACCCAGTTAGAAAGAGATTACCTTAAGTCTTCTTATAAAAAACAGGTAGAAATATGAACCTTAAACTCACAGCTCTGTCTGTTTTAACTGTGCCGATCCCATTTGTGTTTCAGCACATCAATGCTGAGAGCTTTGCACTGATTTGAAAGGTCAGAGGTTTGAGGATCTACTCGTTGCAGTTTTCTTGTTTCTGGTTATTTGATCATTGT
The DNA here is from genome assembly GCF_009769625.2 of Cygnus olor. NCBI lineage: Eukaryota > Metazoa > Chordata > Aves > Anseriformes > Anatidae > Cygnus > Cygnus olor. The sequence goes on from NC_049170.1 coordinate 31,207,993, forward strand.
TCTGTTTAAATGTTCACCAAATAGACCTGGGTTTACAATTTTCAAATTCCATTCTTTAGAAAAGGAAAGCGTCATATTCTCTCAATTCATAAGGCTAAAAAATTTAAGTCAAAGTATGAAAGTACAATTTCTCAACGTCTGCTCTATCCTTAGTTGTTCCATTTTTGAGTGACTGAGTATTTGATTCAGCTCAGGCAGCCACCACTCCCAGTTCCTGAGCCCCAGCCAGGTCTCTCAGGCCCATTCACAATTCCAGCACTAACTTTCCATAATTATTTTATTTCCTTAATCTTCCCAATGGCTGGTTCAGCCCCAGGTGGGCCTCATTCCTCTCCAAGTTCAATAAGACAGTCTCTTACTCCCTCTGCTCCTGTCTCCTCCAATTTTGATTTTTGCTGGCAGCTTCACAGTATCTCCTCTACTCTCTCCCTTTTACACACACAAATAGACATATGCATGCTCACAGAATAGCATGGGAAGTGCCTCAACCATTTGGAAAGAAACAAAGACAAACTACAATTTTCCACACCTAGAAAAGAAGGGAATGAAATAAAGAATGACAAAAAACAGAGTATCAGGGAGAAAGCAGGACCAAAGTACTTAAAAAAAAAAAAAAAAAAAAAGTAGGAAAAACCAGAGGAGTTTAAATATAGCTGCAGAAAAATTGAAAATGTAGAAGCAGAAAAAAATTAAAAAAAAAAAAAAGCCCCAAATAAATCAAAGCCCAGTGTAGCTGCTGCAATTTCTACCCATCTGTCCAAAATGTTTATCTCTAGAAGATAAACAAAAGATACAAAGGAAAATAAGAAAAGTTTTATCTTTTTCAATTATTTTTGTCAACATAAGAGTAGTTTTGTTTATTATACAATATTCCCAATGTTGAAAATTTTGAATGTTGGAGTCTTCCTGCAGGTTTTTTCACATGTGAACCTGGAGTGCAACACATACCATTATGCAAGTGCAATTCTGCATACTACACCGTGCTGTAACATCTAACTGTGGTCTACAGAGACTGGTCTGTCAGCTGCAGCTTAATAGGATATTTACATATGTGGCTGATTTAAAGCTATGGCTAAGTCTAACCTGTGGAATCCAGGCATGCTTCCCAGCCATGTGCATGTGTGTTTGTGTGCCCATGCCCCAGCTGCACCTTGGTTCCCCATTAACTCCCTTCCTCCCTCCACCCCACACCCCACTTTCCGGCCCAGCCAGGTTCCCCCCTGGATGATCAGGGACACAGCCATGGCGCACACCCCACAGTTCAGACAGAGCCTCTGGGAGCAATCTTGCATTACGTTTGCAACAGCCTGAAGCACAGCTTTGGCTAGGGATAATTATTTTGTGAGTTGAACATTTTGTGAATGCTGTCTGCTAACAGTTTTGCTATGAAAGAGCACATCTTTTCACACTCTCGAAAGCAGAAATAAGTTCAGTTCATTTTTTAAAGAGATTACTTCAGCAGCTTGTGGCATATTTAGGCAAAGGAATATGAGCATGGACCAGGGCCAGTCTGGTAACAAAGAACACACTGGTTTGGTATAAGCAACCAGATCATTTATATGGCCAAATCACCATGTACTGCACTGGAAGTGTACTCCTAAGTGTCACTAGTTCAGGCTTGGCCATCTGTATTTTGTCAACAATAACAATTCACTTTTTAATGAATGTTTAAAGTCTCAATTCCTGCGGGAGTAACAGCTATAGAGAGCATTGGCTGTTGCTGAAAGAACAGGGATTCTAGGAATAAACAGAATATTGTGGAATGGCAAACGGGAACCAGTGACCTCATTATTCTGGAAAATGTCTCCTTTTGAACCACAAGGAAATCTGACAATTGAAAAGGTTCAGCCTTGAACAATGGAGTTTCACAGAGATAGAGTGAAAGCAAAATTGAGCCCCTTGTGTACTTATGGCAGTTCTTTATTATGTGCCACATATTATCATGTTGTGTTGTGTTTTGCTTTATTGTTGTTGCATCTTTATTAAAGATGGGCCAGAAATAAAACCCAGATGTAAACATACCTGCACTTCCAAGGCTCTTGGCTTTAGCTAAAAACACGGCAGCTGAAAGCCATCCCAAGCACATTTTGTTCTAGAAGATTTATATGCTTGTCTTAAAACCAACAAGCAAACAAACAAATAAACAAAATGAAAACATTTAAAAATGCAAATAAAATCTCACTGTTATAAAATAATTATATATCATGTTTCTTGTTGTGGTTCAAAGGGATCTGATCATGCAGGTATGAGGAATGATTTGACTTTAAAGAGAAATGAAGGGGGATAGCAATTTTGCTCTGTAGTATGCAGAATACTAAGAACACAGAACGCATTCGTGTCTTAAAGTCAAGGATTTCCTTTGTTTAGGCCTATTAGGCAAATTACAGATTGGTGTTTTGCAGTCAGACACTGAGGTCTGCTCTGGATTATTGAGTTGTAGGACACAAAACCATATAAAGTAAGAGATGTCATTATTCCAATGACAATGGAGGAGAAAAATATCCACTGCTGACAGGCCTACTCACTCACAAGTCCATTGGTGTCAACATATATAGCAGTAGAGGCAGAATAGACTAGGAAAGAGTTTGTTACATCTGGTTAAAAGGAAAGTGTAAGAGCTAAAGGGGAGCAAAACACTGTATGTCAATATTTGCCCTACTGAGGAACAGCAGACACATACTGGAACTGAAGGATACCATACATAAAGAAGTAAGTAACCACATGCATTGTTTCAGCCCTGTGCCCCAGCTGTAAAACATTATTTGAAGTAATAAGGTTATAATGGTTGCACAGCTGTGGAAAGGTGAGGGTCATCCATTTTACATACATATTCAAATTAAGAATGCAGTGGTACTGGCACAGAGCAACATCTATGATGTGTCCTCAAAGATAGGAATATGTAGTAAGATGGTCAAAAATCTCTTTTCCTTTTCATATTTGGAGATGGCTGCGGACATTTTCACTCCTCTCTTGGTTTGGCATGGTTAAATCTGAAGACGGAAAACAATGAACACTGTGGACACTTAAAGTGCATATCCAAAGAAAATTCAGGAGCCTTAATTAGAAAAACTCATTCAAAAAGGCCTAATTTACACCAAACTCAAGTGGTGCCTAAATCCTTAGGTTCTTTATTGTTCAATATTCAAATGCGTTTCGTGAATCCCACATCTGTTCATGCTAGAAATGTCCTGCCCAAACTTTCCTTATGCCTCATCTGGATACAAAAATTAGATGCTTTTCACATATGAATATGCCTACACAGCAATACAAAGGTCACATGTACCTCAACTAGCTCTTAATGAACTAGGCTGGGTACCAGAAGCTCATGTTTCACTCTCGACTGATTAATTTATCCTGTTTCGATATGTCTTCATGATCTTCCACTATGTCAAATTAGAAAAGAATCACTGAGGTTGGAAGGAGCCTCTGAAAATCATGTAGTCTGATTCGTCTGCTCAAAGAAAGGTTAACTACAGCAGGTTGCTCAGAATCATGTCCAGCTGTGTTTTGAAATATCTGCAGGTATAGAGACTACACCACCTTTCTGGACAACCCAAACTAGTATTTGACCACACTGACCACAGTGAAATATTTTTTTCTTACTTTTAAAAGGAATCTCTTCTATTTTTTGTTAATTGCCTTTTGTCCTTTTGTTGAGCACCACTGAGGAAGAATCTGGCTCCATCTTCTTTATTCCACCACATCATGTATATATATTACATATTTATAGGATCCCCCTGAGTCTTTTCTCAAGGCTGAATGTGAGCTCTCTCAGCCTCTCCTCAAATGACAGATGCTCCAATCACTTAATCATCATCATGGCCTTTCACTGGACTCACTCCAGTATGTCTATGTCTCTTCTGCATTGGGGAGCTCAGACCTGGACCCAGCATTCCAAATGTGTCTCACCAGTGCTGAATAAAAGGGAAGGATCACCTCTTGACCTGCTGGCAGTGCTCTGCCTGGCAACCTAGGATGCTATTGGCCTTCTTTACCACAAGGGTGTATTGTTGGCTTCCACTGGACTTCTTGTCCACCAGGACCCTGTGTCCTTTTCTGCAAAGCTGCTTTCCAAATGAATAGGCTTCAGCATGTACTGGTGTACAGGCTTATTCCTCCCCAGATGCAGGACTTTGCCTTTTCCCTCATTGAAGTTAATGACATTCATGTTGGCCCATTTCCCCAGTCTGTCAAGGTACCTCTGAATGACAGCACAGCCATCTGGTGTATCAAACTCTCCTTCCAATTTCGTATCATCCACGGACTTGCTGAGGGTGCATTCTGCCCCATCATCCAGGTCATTAATAAAGATTAAGTGTATTGACACTAGTATTAAGGCCTGGGGTGCACCTCCACTGACTCCAGCTGGACTTTTGCTGCTGATCACAACATTTTAAGGGCAGCAATTCGGTTAGTTTTCTGTTCACCTTGCTCTACTTTTCTAGTCCATACTTCATCTGTTTTGCTATGAAAACATTATGGGAGAAAAAGTTGAAAGCCTCGATGAAAACGAGATAAAGATCTCTGCTCTCCCTTCACCCACTGCACTGGTCTTCATTGTAGAAGGCTATCAGGTTGGTCATTCATGACTTTCCCCTTCATAAATTCATGGTGACTATTCCTTGTAAAAATAGTCTTCTTGTCCTTCATACGTTTGGAAATGATTTCAGAATTATTTGCTGCATCTCCCTCCAAGTGTCTGAGGTGAGGTTGACCAGCCTGTAGTTCTCAAGATTTCTTGAAGCTAGGAGTGATACTGTCCTTGGGATCCTGTTCTGATCATCTTGATCATTCAAAGATAGTCAGGAGTAGCTTTACTGTTTTTAAGTATCAGGCTCATCTCCCTTCATTGGCTCCTCTGTCACCTGTGTCTAGAAGTTATCCTCAACACACTTTGGCAACCTCCTTGATTGATTTTGCCCTACTATGTTGTCCCTCAAGCAGATATAAGGTAGTTCATATCCTTCCAATGAGGTCAAACTGTTTTTTGTCGTCTCTGATGCTATGTAGGCTGTAGACCTCCTCCTGAACCAATTTAACTTGTTGACACACATCTTCCATCTTTACATACCTACTGCAGCCAAGGACAACATCTCCCCCAGCCTCATTGAGACATCCCTGCAACCCTGAACCTGCTGAATTTCATCTTCCCTCTGGAGTTCAGTTTAGGTTGATGCCAGAGGAGGTTGCTTGAGTTGTTGCCCTGTGGCAGGTCACCACAATTGCTCAGTACATGTACATTGTCCTCAACATTTTCCAGCCTCCTTCTGTATATACTTCTGCCCAGAATGATGGACTGCTGCATCTGCTGACTGCCTCTGTTAGCTGCACTCTGTCACACAGATGTGCAACAGATACATCACACAGGTATGCCTAAATCTCATGATTCGTAAGCCAGCTGGTACAGGACCTTCCAGAAGAGTCCCCAGAATTATAACAGATGCTCTCTTTAAGAGTACAGAAGCACTGCAGAAGTAGTTATTCTCCCTGGCATCTAACTACTAATTGTATTGTGTTTGAATCTCCAAGGACTAGACATTCAGATCCTCAACACATCCATTCAATGCATGAATGAATGCAGAGTTCATTGTGATGCACAATAAGTGCTAGTAAGCTGTCACCTGATGTTGGATTCACAATTGTTCGGATTTCTCTTTAGTTCTATCACTCTCTTCTAGTGTAATTCTATACTACTCTAAGTCCTATTCTAGCAGAGACGACAAATTAGTAATTATTAGCCACAGAGAGGAAGGATTTAAGGTTTTTAAGAAGCAAATTCTACTTTGAATTATGGCAAAGTGAGCATAATAAATTGAATACCACCATATTTAACAACCTGCACTCAACAAAGAATAAAGATAAGCTAAGAGCAGTGTCAAGATCAGAAATTCGGTTATTTCTTCTGTATTGTGTAATGTGAGACTCAAAAATAGATCTGCCAGAAATGATGTTTATACAAATTGAGTTGTCTCTATTTCCGTCTGTTATAAGATGTGTAAGTCTATAAAAGTTCCCCTCAAAAACTTGCAAGGAATTAAATGAACACAGAATATATGGGTTTGCTTAGATACTCTTTGCGTGTGTGCGGTTGCAGTCAATAATTCCATGTAATCTCTACTTCAGTAATCTCTGAATTTCTTGTAAAATCCTAAAAAACAGGAGGCTTTCAAGACTTACCAACAGTCTGTCACTGATCTGAGTAAAGACTCTGGATTCAGCAAGTTAAGTGGAAAGTGGTAAATATAGGAAGATACTTGGAAATAGCAGAAAATGAGGCCCAAGGACATAGGAAAATCTAATCCTAGGCAACGTCAAATGGGCCTAGAGATGCCTTGAATTGAACGCAGGGCTGACTCAGTGGTAAGCGGTACACCTTAGCAACACCAAAAGAGATATGAAGCCAGAAGTCTTTAAAGAAAACAGCCAGAAGTCTAGCCGTGAGAAGAAATGTGGAGAATGGTTCTGGAAAACATGGACCTGTGAGCTGAAAGAATCTTTGGATTAGTATTGTAGATAAGATAAAAAATTATTGGTTGTTTCAACTGTGCACATCCTTCACAAATAAGCAGAACTGTACCAAAGTGCCTGTGGTACTTTGGTACCTGACTAAATTACATTTTATTAAATTGAAATAAATCTGTTCTGCACAGACAATGAAAAACAGAATGAAGGAAATGAAGCATAAAAAAAAAAAAAAAATAAGACTTAAAAAAATAGCCTGTACTTCTAATATACAAGAGACTGATATGGAATTTTTTCAGAAGATAAATTTCAGTGAAGGAGAAAGGTGTGGAATATTTTCTCTGTGAAGAAGGTTGGGCAGACCAGGACTGTTCTGCTTGGATAACAGACCACAGAAACTGTAATAAAGGTTTATAAAAACACTGAATGACAAGAAAGTAGATAGGAATAACAGTTCATGGATTTTTCCAGTGCAAGAATTATCAAATAAAAGTAGTGTTTGGCAAGACCAAAGTACAGTAAAGGAAGAGATTCTTCATGCAAGACACTTCATGCAAGGCACATGCAAGCTGTGTGAATCCTTTTTAAAAGGTGTTGCAGGCAATAAGATTTTATGTTATGTGAAAAGTGATTAGAAATATTCCTGGAACAATTATCAAGGACTATTAATTACAGTTATGTGGCACATAACTGATCACAGTTTGTATTGGGACAGAAAATTTTGGTTAAAGTTTGCCCTTATACAAAAAAAATCCTTAAGCATCCTCTATTGACTACTCTCAGACAGAGGTTACTGGCCTAGAGAGAACTCTGGTTTTGTGTGGTCATTCTGATACTCTGAAGTTCCTCATCTGGATGAAGCAGAGCTGGAATTTTCACTTTGCAATGAGGCTGCTTGCAAACAGTGAACCCTAAGCTAACATGTGGCTCTGTGATTTTGAGCAGAAACACCATCCTGGAGTTGCAACACTCCTTCTGAAACTTGTTCATATATTCCCAGCATTATCTGATGAAAAGAATAATAAAAAAGAACACTTTGCTTTAAAATTCCCAACCAGCTCCTCTGTTATCCAATCCAAAACTCCACACTTTCCTGAGGTTTGCCTGCCAGAACCACAAAAGACATTGGCACGTTCCATATGCTCAGGCACCGGGAAAATCCAATACATATCTAAAGAAGACAGATTGCCTGTCCTTACTGCAATGATTTTAAGGCCCAGTGCCACAGGGGAGAGATACAAGACGGCCAGGAAAGACATCGTGAAAACAGACTGTGAGCATATAAATCACCAGTGCACTTCAGACATGGAAGCTAGAAAGATGATGTCTATTTTGAAGATTAACTACACTGCACATGCTAAGGCAGAGAAAAAAAATCTTTTGATATCAATAAAATACAGAATGCTATTGGGACAAGAAAGGAATCACCCTTCTGCCCCCACTAAAAAAAAAAAAAATTAAAAAAGGCTTAATTGAGGCAGGCACTGGAAAGGGTTATTTTTGCCCTGTGCTGAAATATAGCCTCCAGACCATAGCTGGGAGGAGGACTGGTGGACTTGCCTACAATGATTCAATCTAGTATGGAAAAAATATAGTTCTTATGATGATTTTCTAACACCAAAGAATTTGTCTTTTAATAAGCCCAGGGAACCTAGGTGTCTGGTGATTTCTTGTCATAAATCAGGAGCTCATTAAAAAGAAAAAAAAATATGAAAAGAAGGCAAAGATTCTGGCAGGAGTCTTGAGAAAACAATTGAAAAAGCATTTTTGAAGTTTCATTCATTTTGGTGCAATATGTGTAAAGGCCACAGCTCTGAGCAGTAGTAGTTCTGAAGTCTGCCAACTAGGAATCTAAAAGCTCCTGAACTTACAAAATTTTAGACCATGGATTCAGTTTTCTGCCTATGTCTGGATATTGCCTGCTCAGAGTGAAGCGCAAAGCTGTGGTTGTGGGAGGGAGGTACAGAAAGTCATGCTACCTGACCAACAGGAAATTCAAAGTGCATCAATTGTAAGAGTCCAAAGAGCTGTTGAAAAGTAAGATAAGGTTCAGAAGGGGATTACTGTGTCCTAAATGTGATATTTTTATTGAGAGGGCAGCGCTTAAATTACATTTTTATGAGCCAGTGTGGCATACCATCACTTTTTCATTTTACTGGGAAGCTTGCTGGGACTTCTCTGGTTCACAGCTGCAGAACGGATTAATTTATCCTCCCCTGAATGAGACCTTCAGTCCCACCGTAGCTTCTAACTTGGAAGCAGTGTACAAGACCAAAATACTTGCATCATCAAACAAAGTAGAAGAGAAATGGGAACAAAAATGGAAAGAACACTAAGACTTGATTCAGCAAAAACATTTATGTGCATGTTAGCCATAAGCGTCCCTGTTTAGTGAAGCACTAAAGTATGTCCTTGGGTTTAATTGAAGTTAATGCGATTTACGTGGGTCCTAAAGGTAATCACATGCTTCATTGCTTTGTTAAATCAGAATACAAATATTATAGGGCAAGGTTTATCCTCAAGGAATTCCAGGGTGTTATAAACCTATAAATCACTTTAAGGATATTTAGCATTAAAATGCATGAACAAAAGCACGCTAAGGGAAGTGCAGGTTGCATGAGAGCTGAGCCTCAGAATAGCACTTTGTTTAACAAGATATCTGAGACATAAGACCTGTTTAAGTGTAAAATCAGAAGTAACTACACTGAAGCCAAGGTCAATGCAGAGATCAATATTAAACCCCAGAGAAAGGGATTTTCTAAAAGCCTGGGGGAGGGGGGGGAGAAAAATGGAGAATAGGTCCCAGAGAACATGATAAATGATGATGGGTTAGGCAATATAGTTCAGCTTCCAAAAGCCAGGCTTAATCCTCACTCAGGAGTGAGTAGACATTGTGCCACATATTTAATCTATCCCTTAGAGAAAGTCAAAAGGATCAAAAGCATCACACAGATACTTAAAGGGAAAGGTCATATTCCCATTGAGGACTAATGACTATATCCCTTCCTGCAAGCATTGGGATTTCTTGTGAGGGAACTAAAACTGCAATGTTTCCAGCGTTAACTGGCTGTAGGGTGTCCACTGTCACATCAGCTTCTTGAACCCTTCCCCTTTACTCTAAACTGCCCTCATGCTGTGGGCTTGCAGCTCCCTGTGTTTCTCCTACAGCTTTTCCATACCTTTCAGCAAAGGGATTTCTTTAACAAAACCAAGCTCTGTGATCAGATCACCCGAAGCCACTGCAATGTCTCAAAACTACCAAAGCCTTTGTGGTTACAGAAGAATTGTAGAGAGCTGCTATAATTTAAGAGCAGGGATTTTTTTTCCACTGTAGTGGTTCAATGTGTGTTGTGTGCACACATGTGCTTCAGCACAGATGGAGATTCAAATGAATATCAGACCCTTTGGTGTGAGTTCAAATTTCCTGAAGGTGTTGGAATGTCTGTAAAACATCAGATGCCCTTTTGGTTGTTTTTTTATAAATACATTTTAATTCTCTGCTGATTTGACATTTCACTTTATTTAGGAAAAATGGGGGGGGGAAAAATGACAACATATTGAAAAAAGTTACTACGGAAAAAAAAGAAAAAGAAAAGGGAAGGAGACTTGTATGTCCCTGGCAGCTACCTGCCTTTCTTATACAAAGCACCTATGATTCTTCTACAACCACAAACAAGCCAGTTTTTCTTTGTGCTCTGTCCAGAAAGGAAGTTCAAAATATGTACATCTACTCCAAAGCTATTAATCTTTTTACAAGATTATTGAGGGGAGTAGAAAACCATTGTCATCTTTCCTAAAATAAATTTTCCCCAAAGCTTCGGGAATTCTTAAAGTAAGGTTTAAGATATTCTTTCTTTTTTCTCTCCTAACCCATTTACCTCCTAAAAATAGTTACTTTATTATGGATTGACTTTTGTATTAATTATATCTGTTTCTTCAGGAAAAAAAAAGAAAAAAGAAAAAAAAAAAGGAAAGGAAATCTTTCCCAGCCTTTTGCATTTAGAGCTATGCATAGCTGGATTTAGTTTCAGCTTGCTGCTGTCACCCCATAAGAGTGCACTTTGAAGGACAAAGGATGTGTTGCTGAAACAGTTTCTAAATGGTCAGTAATACCAAAATAAATAAATAAATAAATAAAAATTAAAAAATCCCTAAGACTTTAGATTTTCCAAAATGGTTTCAATTGCATATTGAAAATAACATAAGGCAAAATAGCAACAAAAATCAGAATCAGACCCCTAAACAAATGTCATCACTGCTTAGACTTCAGTGAGGGTGTTAATATTATCACAAAGTGAGGAAACCACAGAATTGTTGGGACCAAACACACGTTTCATGTGGAGAAAGTAGTACAAACAAACCAAAAACATACATCATTTTCCATGGAGCACAGAGAAGATCCATCTATTTATTCAACAAGCCTTAGGGATCCTCTCCTGTACAAACTATCTAACCTACTACAATACAACTTGCATCCCAAGGCTATTACAGCCTTCCATATGCCTGTAATTTATTAACTATCTCAGTTATGAGATTACAACTGGAATAATTCTGAGTGCTGTTAAGAAAGAGCTTGTTGTATAAAGTCTATTTAACTGTATTATGACAGTAAAATGGGAGAACCAACCTTATCCCATATAGTCTGCAATTCACACATCTGCAATTCTTTAAGTCATTTAAACTAAATTTAGGATACACAATTATTCTGCCTGGTTACGTGGCATGGGATACAGAAAATGCTATACCCTACAGTTGATCCATGCATGGTGAAAAACATGTACTTTTCAGTGCAATACACCATAGGGAACAGTGACACATAAAGTTCAAAAGGTATCCCAGAGAATGACAAATACCAGGGACTTCACATTAAGGCAGTAGAAAGCCACAGTAAGCAGTTTTGAATAATCTGTCTGGAAGGTATCCTCTTTCCCCCCTTCTGAATTTCAAGTGTTGATTTGTGACCTAAAGCTAAATAAAAAAATAGCATATCCTAGTGTGTATTTAATGCAGGAACATTATCTTGCCATCCCACAAATATTTTATATTTATGAACAAAGCAAGCCATAAAATTACTTATAATGTGGGGGAAAATAGAGATAGGCAGTTCGCTGATCTGTACTCTCAGAATTAGGATAGACCATTTCCTGGTATACACTCATCACTATAGGCAATTTACTCTTTACTGTATACTGATATCATATAGGATAAAAAAGCTAAAATGACAAATTTAGGTTATGTTATTACCACATTTGCCTGAATCATAACCATACTGTCAGATCTTCTTTAGGGCTGATCATAGGCAGCATTTTATAGGTATGTACAATGGCTGTATGCTTTTTTAAAAGACAAATATAGTTTGAGAAAAGGCAATGGAAAATCTACAAGTGACCTACCAAGGTGACTGAACAAATTTCACGGAAGTGAAAATTCAAGTCAATCATACTGTACACTTGGAAATTCCTGTTGTCCGTAGGGCCTCCCTATTTTCTTCAAGGTTTTCTTTCCTTTCCTTCCTTTCCTTCTTTCCTTTCCTTTCCTTCCTTTTTTTTTTTTTTCCTTTCCTTTTCCTTTTCCTTTCCTTTCCTTTCCTTCCTTTCCTTTAATTTCCTTTCCTTTCCTTTCCTTTCCTTTCCTTCCTCCTTTCCTTTTTCTTGTTTGTTTGTTTTTTCCCAGCTTTGGGACTACATTCCTAAACACACATCACTAAAACTTGTGTATTGAATACAACTACTTTTGTTAGAGTAACTTTTAACTGTGGTCATTCAACATTAGCAATTTGAGACACCTTACCTACTTTAACTTCAAATAGGTTTAATATAGTCTAGTTTTTCAACTGATCTAAAATAATTCCATTCCTATATTCTAATTGATGTACAAATTAATTTTTTGAAATGTCTCATACTTAAAACTTTGCAGGCAAGCCAGTGCTATACAACACCACACCTTTCCTTGAAGTTATTGCCATCTTTTTAGAAAGTTTATTTAAAAGAATATAACCCAAATATGTGCTTTTCTATGAAATGTACTTTTCAAGTTCGTTTTGCCAGAGAAAATACTTTTCCAAAATGGTATATTTCATTTGCTACCAAAGAGGACTGACTGTAACATAAAGCTAGTAGCTCCTTTAGAAGAAAGAGAAACAATTTGACACGGCAGGTCTGGTATCCTTCTGCAATATCAAATGAAGCCCTACATTTTCAAATTGATGCATGGGAATTTAACCACGTGGTGCCCATTAAAGTCAATGCCAGCTCTCATGGTTTATGAGGTCACCATAAGTCCTTGATGGAATTACACCCCTGTCCTGCATGGCTGATTCTCCTGTATCACAGACAGAGTCAGAAAGGCCCATAAAGTCAACAAAAGCATCTGCAGTCATTTCGGTCAGGTTTGGATCAAGTATTTCCACTGGAAAGAGAGAAGCAAGAGAGAAATAAGTTACTGAACAATTGTTAATTTAACAGCATGGCATGGATCCTGTGTTGATACATATTCCTGTATAGTAAGGGGGAAATAATGTCTTCCTGTGATCGTGCTGGAGGCATCTGATGGAAAAGAGAAACACTGGGGAATATTCCTTGGAAAAACAAAAGGACATCCTGTGAGAATGCAATTACAAAGTAATTCTTCAAGCATCCCTAACTGCTATCATATGACATATAAAATAGAGTATACTTGAAGAAAGTGTTCTGGGCTATTTGTGCATCACCTATTTTTAGAATATGCCATACTTGTGTACATCTGTCAATTTTGTGTTTACTGGACTGAATTAATACCCATCACACGCTAATAACATTCAGTTTCCAAAAGTGAAACAATCCCTTTTTTTTTCACAAAGACTTTGCAAGTTGTTGAAATTTAAAGCACTCTGTAATAAAAGTCTGTGGTTTATTGGTATCTTGATTTTATATTCTCTCAGATGGAATATGAACTTGCTTTAGCGATAAATTGATATATTGATTGAATACTTTCCAGTTTGTTAGGTTTCAGGTAGTGTCCTCTGGTTATATCACTAGAAGCACATGGACTTGATTTAGTCTCCTGGATATGTGTTTGTAAGATATAACCATTTTATTCAGAAAGTAGATGTATGTCAAGGCATATGATGATATTCAACATTAAAATAAGGACTAGCACATTTCTAGGAATTTGTGTGCATATCTGACATAGTCAGGATCTCATCAGAATATGAAATGTCCTAAACTAGTTAAGAATTTAGGGAGAAATTTGTATGCATACCCACATTAATTCATGCATACATACAAACAAAAGTCAGCAGACATGCTTATAGAAGGAGATTTGCACAGAGAAATAAATAATATCCGAGAAAGTAGCAAATATAGAAGCATAATGTCAGCAAGATTAAGGGAAACCACCTTGTATTTCCATGGATGCATGGTGTCTACAGGTTTCTGTAATCCAGGGCTATGTAAGTGAGTGAGTGGGGTACCCTGGCCAGCCAAAAACATGGATAGTGCAACACTTACATTACAGCAATTCGCAAGATCAGATCAAACCAAGAAGTAAAATAACTGGTGCTTTAGTACGGAAACAGAACTAGGAAATACAGACAGTCCAAGCTGTACTGCTTCTGAATTTAGGTGTCTTCATACTTACTGCCCCGTCTGTCTACAAGCTGGATAGGTCACCTACCAGATAAGTGTGAATTAACCATACAGGGAATGCAGAGCTGTATCAAATGAATTTCTGTAGCAGCTGTGGAGGCTATGGCAAGGTTTTAGGTCCTTTGAATAGCTGATCCCAGTGGTACCATGGCTTTTCATTTTCCGAGAGAATTCTTTTAACACAGGCTGGAGTATATTTTCTTCTGTCTTTTGTTTTGGTCTCTGTTATTACTATTCTTCAGAAAGAAAAAAAAAAAAAAAAACAAGAAAGTTCAGAGTAGGGCAACTTTTTCATTACAGAGGATTGAATCACCCAGTAAAGGACAAAGTTTACAGCAGGAATCTGTGAAGAAGCATTGTGTACCTATGTTCACATCCAAACCTTATGATATAGCCTGTAATATTTTATTTTTGCAGCCAGAATGCTTTTGCTTGCTTGTACTTAAATGAGCAGTCAGAGACACAGCTGGCCTGGGTCACTCCCCTTTCCCATCCTCTCTTCACCCTCTGAACATAAAGATTCAGCTAAATTTTACCGATGAAGACAACACTACAGGGAAGGAACAACATGCATTTTTCTTGTTGTACAGCTGAGTGGGACTATCAGGCTAATAAAAAAGTCCACGGCATCAACTTAAAAGGAGGAAAGGCAAGGGCTGGTGCTCTGGGTGGAACTGGGAGGGAGAAAGCCTGGTGTGTCAGGCTGTGGAGGGGGATGTTTCAGTCTTTGAGCTGGAGCCAATGCCAGTCACATACATGGTTTAAACAGCACTACCTCAAGAGTGTATGTTATTTCTGTAAAGTGTTTAACTTCTATCTGAGGGCATTTTGCATGAGCTGAGAGGAAAACTATCCTAAGTCCTTTTATAAACAGAGTAACTTAGGTAAGTATTTGACATGGATAAATAGAATTATTAGTTAGGAATTTGCAATCTCTCAGCTTACATCTATACTCCAATGCCCTGTTTCTGAGGAAGTATCACAACACCGATACAAACGTTGGAGTATTACAGACATGCGATCACAGAGCCCAGGCTTTTAATATGATTTATAGACTGTAAAGATTAAAATAAGTACATTGGGACTGTTGCTTAGACTAAACCTTCTAGTTCTTTTACCCTCACCATCTATAGGGGCTACTCCAATGATACCGTCACCAGGATTGCTGGCATGCTCACCCTTATAGAACTCCTCTTTTCTTTCCTGTCATCTTTAACAGGCTGAAGCAATGTAGCATCATTCAAACCCTCAACATTTCTTCATTGCTGCTTAGGGAAGAAACAGACCATCACTCACAAAAGCAGATGTGTGCTAGCTGTTGGCCAAACTGAGCTAGGAGTCTCTGAAGAAACTTAACCGAAACCAGTAAATAGGGAGTTAAATGAGTTATTATATTGTCTATCAGTAGGCAGCTGTTGTCCCGGCTGTGGAGAGCCACTAGAGGGAGATGCGATTATCACCTTCGGGATGCATTGCAACTGCAACGTATTACAAGTGCCAAGTGCACATGGGGCAAACGCTGCCATGTAGAGAACACAGAAACTGTTTTTTTTTTTTTTTTTTTTTTTCTTTTTAATGGACAGTTCTGCAGTAAATACAATATGGAAAGTGTTAGTAAATCTCAATGTGGAGGACAGATTGGTTGCCATTTAAATCGAAATGATTTCAGGATAAAATCCAACACTCAGCCAACACATTTTGGATGAGAATGCAGAAACTTTTGAAACTTATGAAAGCCATTGCTGAGGATATCACATTTAAAAGCTAATTAAAACAACCCCTTCCATGCAAAATCTTCAGGTTGCAAATGGAGTAGCTATTAGGAACACTTGCTAGGAATTCAGCAGAGATATAAAGGAAAAATGTCTTTGTAATTCACAAGTAAGGAAAAAATAGCTGAGGAAAGACCTTATTTTTCCTTCCATTATAAACCCATGTTTCTTTCTAAAATGTATCTACCTTTTCTTATCCAATAGTTTTAGATTAGAGTTATATTTCTTCTGCTTCAAATAATTGACACAATGAATGCATAAAAAACAGATTGATGTAATCTTTGAGATTAGGATCCTAGGGCTATAAAATAGGAAAAACTGAATTAATTCTTCAGTAAAATAATAATATTAATAATAACATAATTCAAAAAGTTATGATTTATAGGAGTAAAAGCAAGTTATGCTTTCCTGTTAAGTTATAATATGAATGGTAGCATTTTGAACTCTTGGCCTAAAATAGTTATATTGAGCTTTGATCCTTAGGACGTTAACAGACGGGAAGCAGAGGAGTGAAATGGGGTGAATTTAATAGTATCCAGAGATAGAATAATTAACTCTTCTGGTGCCTATTAGTTAGCAGCTAGGGTCCAGAGGAAAAGGATTTAGAAAAATAAAACCAGGAAGGGAGAAGAGGCATTTTAGAGTATTCTTAGGTACATAAGTTATTGGAGAAAAAACAATGACATCCTTCCTTAATATGAGTCATGTAATGAAGGCCAAGTTTGCCTTCTTTATCATCCACCAAAGACGGTAACTGCAAATTGGATGAAAGGTTGCAGGCCACTAGTTACTGTCATTGTTCTTTTCTGAGCTTTTATACCCCTCTTACATGGTAAGCTTTTCAGTCAATTTACTGATTTCACAATATACACATTAGTGCATGGGATAACAAGACTTCCTATGAGTTATGAGTGCTACAGATGCTCACCTTGCTTTCTAGCTTTCCTTTTTAACTTGATATCAGGTCTTATTTTGTTAACACATAGACTAGATCTGTGAAAGTTGGTCAGTTGGTCTTAGCACTTTTATACTCCCTGATTTACTTCTAAGTGTCTGCATCAGATCATACTGCTCAATGTAGCATGTCTTCCTTGTTAATAACAACAACCCGAACTCAGGCTGTTTGTAAAAGCCTTTGTGTCTTTGTGTGGTATTAAGACCTCTCTAGGAAGGACTCAAAGTAGCTTTTTTGTCAAATAGAAATAGATGGGTTGGAAAGAGTATGTCGTCCACACCACAGATAGGCTCAAACCACAAGGAGTCTGTGCTCTTGTCTATCTTCCTGTTTAACTGCTATGTTATGCATTCAATGGTCTATTCCTACAAACAAAAAAACCACAGAGGTATCAGAAAACAACAGACAGGACATGTTCCATGGCTAATACAAAGGCTGTAGACTGAGAGGTAAAATAAAATGATTCCACGAATGCTGGAGAGATGTCCTTTACATCAAAAGAAGAATTTCATTTTTCAAAGGCTAAGACGTCAGTGCAGGTGACTACAACTTTCAAAGTGTAGTTATTAACCCACTTCACTAAAGCTATGCAAAAACTCAGAAAGATGTACTTCATATGATTATGTATTATACTCCAAAGAGGAAAGAAAGGAAGGAAGGAAGGAAGGAAGGAAGGAAGGAAGGAAGGAAGGAAGGAAGGAAGGAAGGAAGGAAGAAGAAATCTCCCCGGTCTTTCTGCAAATGCATACAATAGAAGTCATTGAAAAGCCTCTCAGAATCTTGCAGTACTGGACAGTAAATCAATGTAATCTGCATTTCTGCAGTAGCAGGAAACTTTCCAAATGATCGCTATAAATGGAGCACATGTTTTACGTATAGGTTATTTTTGGCAGTCCATCAAACCCCTTTGATCTGTAGACAGTGGGGTTTCATCCAGGCAGCAGGACAAGAATAAAAGGCCCATATTCTGCCTGTGCCAAGATCCACTCAGAGCAGGAGATGGGGAGCCGGTTATGGTCACAAAACTCGGCGGCTGCTCCTGTGTCAGCCTGAGACACAGCAGAACTTAGATAAGCTTATGCAGTTCAAGTAGATCCTAACTAATCCCAGCTTATTTCAGTCCCCGAGATGTGCCCGTTAAGAACCAAAAGTGCTCTGTTCTGCTTCTGTGGATCTCTCCATCACTCCCTGTGCCAGCAGAGGGAGAAGAATTGGCACAAGAGCTTTTTATGCCACCTTGCACGGGCTGGAAGTCTCCCTACAAAGGGAGAAACCCCTGGGGCCATTTAAGCCAGTGCTCTGCACCACCTGCACAATACAAAGTGACAGAAACCAGTGGAGAGAGCCTGGCCCATGAGCCCTTGAAATGGAAAAAGGCAGATGATAGGGGAGAAAAAAAAAAAAAAAAAAAAAAAGGAAAGCAAGGCAAAACAGGCAGAACAGGAGGATTAGAAAAAAAAAAAAAAAAAAAAAAAAAAGATTATGTATGTATATATATAAAATGGAGCAGATCAGTTCCTGACTGCAACAGAGCTAAGCTTCAAAAGACCAATGAAGCCCTCAGTGGTGCTGACCAGGACAGAGCATGGAATGCATGAGCGTCCTCCCTCTGCTCTGGTTCCTCACCAAAGACGATGTCAAGATTCATGTCTCCTTTTCTGAACAGTTCTGGGAGTTTAAACTCCCAGATCTCAGTCTGTTACAGACCCTGTACAAAGGAGAGAGCAGCAAAGAGAAGTATTTTGCCACGTGTGAATAATGCACTATGGGACATGAGTAACCAATATTCATGATTCTGGTGCTTTCAAAGTTGATCCTGACAATAGGGAGAAGCCAGTGTTGGCAAAAAGAATTACAAATATATAATTTGCGCACTACAGTCTCTTTTTTTTAATCTGAAATTCATTACACTCCTGGTATATATAAAATACACTTTCATTAGCCCGTCATCAAAGCACACAAATCTTAAAACCCCTCTGCTGTTCTGAGTGACATATTTCAGGAATAACTACTCAGAAATAACTGCTGTAGATGTGTCTGGCTGCTGAACATGAAAGTATGGGTGCTGCTGACTGCCTGGCAGCTGGCCCAGCATTTAACCCTGCTGTTTTAAAATGTCGTAAAATAAGCACAATTTAATCTTTTGAAACCTTTTGGTCAGTGACTGTGATTTCCGCAAAAATGACTTCAAAGGAAAGACAGGCACCTTTGTTGATGCCTTTTTAAGCAGTCATGAGTTCCAAATTATTTTAAAAAAGGGAAGCAGAAACCTCAAAGTGTGTAACACCTCCTCAGGATTAGATGCTGAAGCGATATGTAAACTGGGCTGTAAAAATCGATCCTCCACTAGCAACGTGGCTCAGAATGATATAATTAAAAGATAATGTCAATGGAAAAAGAATATCATCATAGACTAATAGGCTCCTCCTGACACATAAATGCCTCAGCAAAGCCCCTTTTAATGAAAAAATACCACTAAGAAGCCAAGTCATTTTTTTTCAAAGCAGGATGTGTTGAAAATCTTCTATTTCTGTTGCTATATGTCTATTTTGCCAAATGTCTGACACAGAGTTAACGCTTCTACCTTGCAGTGTTCATACAATGCACAGCATTTGTCTGTGCCTTGAATGTACTGTGTTCTACCTCTATAAAAGTACAGCCTACTTTTGCAAATAGTGTTCCTTTTTGTTAATAAGTTTCAATCTTAATATAGACTGAAGGTTTTCTTTCTGAACTTTATGGAGAAAAAAAAAAAATCCAGATTTAGTCATTTGACACAGATTCCATTCAAACTGATGGAGGGAATGTGGGCATAAGAGAGAAAAAGAGGCATGTGAAGATACCTTGAAAAATTAAATGTATTTGCAATTTAGATTGAATCTCTCTTTAAAAAAATAATTAAAAAAAAGGCTTTCTTCTCTGATTTGTTTTGGAAGCAATGCCTCTAGGCATTTTACTATTAAAAGATAGTGATATGAAGAACATTTGATCCGTCAGTGTGTGCGAGGATGCTCTAAAAACATCTACCAGATGTGGTCCTCAAAAGTCCCAGGCGTCTTCTGCTTAGTTCCTGGCTTTAGACCAGTCTGAGGAAAGACATAACTGATGAGCTGCTCAGACCAGGCTGATCTGGACACGATTTGGACAACTACTGTCACCTACAGAACTTAAAAATTGAAAAGGGAGGTGCCTTGCAAGACTAGGCGCCTCCAGGATTAGGCAGCAGCCAAGCATGGGTTTCTGGAGAGCACTTTTGGAGACTGTTCCACCTACATCCTGCCTTAGGTGCCTAAGTCCTTTACTGGAGCTAGCCAGAAAGCCTGGATTGCCATTGAAGTCAAAAGAAGGATTTACATTAACTTAAGTGGATTGGTTCAGGCCTTAAAATGAGAACCATGTGTGCATCCTTATGAAGAATCTGGTCCCTTCTGTTTATGTATTGTGACTTCTTGCTATATTGAACCATTCACATGCACTAATCCACAAATACTATGCCAAAAGAAGTTTCAGAGAGTAAGAAAGTTTTGGACTTTCGTGTCCTAGCCTATGCTGTTCTCAGTGGTTGTGGTAGCATAGCAGTCACCCTGGCTAACAGGCCAGTCAAGCCACATATGCCACTCAGGTCATACATAACCCTAATTGTATTACTCATTTGGCTCATCAGTACTTTTCCATGGAGCTGAAGGAAAGGAGGGCATATGGAATAGAGAGCAGGAAAACTAATGAATAGAAAATAAACTTTCAGGGTTCTGGCAATGTTTTCACATCCATTTTTTGCTCCACTCCCCTGAGGTCACAAAAGCAAATGGCATATTCATTTCCTTCCATCTGTGCTATTCTGAACAGCAAATGGGAACTAATATCTAAACTTTCCTAATAAGTAGGAGTGGGAGGAGAGCTGGGTAATAATTAGCTACTGGCTAGCGATGCCTTATAGATTATGTGACTCTCAGAGAGACGTTCATTGTAGACATATTTTTCTCCTTCCTTTTCCCATTTTGCAGCACTATGACCCTTTAAATTAAAAAAATGCCCCTATTCTACACATCCCACATGAAGCGCAGGAGCAGACCTGCGCAGAGCCAGACCAGCGCTGTCCCGTTTTACTATAAAATGCCTGCAATCGCTTGCAAACACCGGGCTGGGGTGGCTTGCCAGGAAGCACTGGTGGTGTGGGATGCGTGGTGATGGTCCCCCTTCTCAGGGGAGCCACCTCAGCCCCAGCTGCAGCTGCCTCCCCCCCGGCTGGCTCGGCAGGAGGGGCGGCTGGCAAGGCCTCCCTGCCGCTGTGCCGGCCCAGCAGCTCGCTCCCCCTACCCCAGGCTGCAGAAACCAGAATTTAGTGACCTGGTGATGCAGCAAATAAAAAATGAATGGAGCTGGAGAGCTTTCTGCAGAGGGCTGTGGGCCATGCTTCCCCAAGTGGAGGAGAGGAAAAGCGCTCCCGTAGGCGTCTGGCTGGCTGGGTTCCTGTCAGAATAATGATTTCAATGTTACCGTGATTTCACCAAGTGGCATGCTGGGGCACCTAGGGTCTTGGTAGGCAATTTTTTACAGCCATGAATGTAGATAAGGCATTTATTTAAATTAAGCCCCTCTTAAACAGAGAAAATATAAGCTAAGATGCCACATGCATCGCCTCTTGAGTTTGTGCAGTAGCAACAGGACAGGCCCTGCACTAGACTGGGACAGCACTGGCCAAAATTTTCATTTTAAAATGGGGCTCAGGCACAACAATTCTGCCACTGATGTGGTTAACCTTTAGCAAGGCAGCTAAATACTTTGGTTCCCAGTCTGTAAAATGGGTGTAACAATCATGCCCTAAATACATGGACTTGAAATGATGCCTACATGATTTGAAAGTATACGCTGAGCTGGAAGCAGATTTCTGCATCTGCACAATTATGAGGGAAGAAAAAAAAAAAAAAAAAAAAAAAAAACTTGAAATCCTGAAATATTTCTGTAACTAAAAGTCTTCTAAGAAGCATTGTACTTATCTCATCTTGAAAGATTTCATGTGAGACTATTTACATTTTTTAATGCTTCTGTTTTTGTTTTCCAAAATATGAAGTAATTCCAAGCCAGAGAACCAGGACAGGATACTCTATTTTAAAGAGAACAGAAATAGAGAGTTTTGGTCAATGACAAATTCTTCCAGAGTTTTCATGTAAAAAAAAAAATGCACCCCAACCCTTTTCTGTGGGAAGTTTCATTTTCAACAAACTGGCATTTCTACAAAGATCCATTTCATTAAAGGTTTTCTACCTGTCTGGATCCAGTAGTACTACTTTGCACCTGGGCACTGCCGAACCTCTGCGAGCTTTACTCAGTGAGCTGAGGTCAAGTAGGAGGTTCCTTTTGGCTCTATGAGTTTCTGTCTGATCCCTAGGAAACAGCAACATACCACTATGGAAGAGCCTGCCTGAGTTTAAAACAAGGGTGGTTCCCGCCTTAGGCTAGGCCACTTTTTTTTTTTTTTTTTTTTCATTTTAAAAACATTTCCCCTTTAGTTTCATGGTAAAAGGTATTTTCAATATTTTACAAGAAATACTGAATGTCCTTATTAGCTTTAGGCCATAAATGCCACAAAACAGATTTAAAAACTGGAATAAACCCAACATAAATGCTTACTATTGGTGAATATAAGGGCATACAAAACAGGGCAGTAAAGTCACTATACAATATCAGGAAAACCATTAAAAATATCTGGAAAAGCATCAAGATGGCTGGCCTCTTTAGTTTTAGCACAAAAATTGAGCCTTATTTCTAAATATTTTCCCTAGTGGGAAATAACAGCTTGAAAAATCCCAGATGTATTCATTTGTAACATTTTGCTGCTTGCAACATATAGGCATGGAAAAATTATTGAAGGTTTCAATTCTGGACTTGTATTTTAAAAATGTCAAGCTTTTGAAAAACAGCATCATTTTTCCTTAAAAGCTATTCATTTACCTGGAATGTTGGCCAGCAGGCCTACATTATGGACTTGGTTTAGTTAAGATTGAAAAACTGCCCAAAGGCAAAGAAGAACTAGGCAATTTTTTGTGGCTCAGACTATATACTAGCACAAAATACAGCTGAGTTGATTTTCGCACTGGCATATAAAAGATTTTTGCAAGTATAGGATCTTAAAAGTGATCAAAAGCTATATGAGGATTTTAAAAGGCTCAAGGGTTGTTTTTTTTTGTTGTTGTTTTTATTTCCTGTTGTTCTCACAACCAAAATCCTGAGGTACACACAATTAGAAAGCCCTTGTTAACTGGCTACTGAAAACAATAAAATCTCAGCCCATAAGTAATAATTTCCAAAGAAGAGCAGATGAAAGTATGTTTCTGTTTGGTCTACAACACAAGTTGTTTACTAAAATGTTCCCATTTTGGGTATATATATATATTAAAAAAAAAAAAAAAACACTGCACACACTCATAGCTGGAGGAAGTTGTCTTGCTAAAGGAATCACAGCTTTCATTTGTATCGTACAATCTAGACCACCACCTTGAAAAGCCATTTTTCTGGATAGTATTTACAGCCCAGTGTTTTCTGTGTTTTCTGTGACCCATTTTCTATGATATACAGTAAAAGATGTTAGCCCAATATAGCTGGCTATAAATCACCTTAACAGGTTGGACTTATCTTTTTTTTTTTACTTTTTTTTTTGTTTGTTTGTTTGGTTTGGTTTTTTTTTTGTTGTTGTTTTGTTTTTCCTTCTGTGTCTATGGAGTCCCTTTTCTGGGGAAAACTTGGGAAAAAAAGAAGAAGAATCAGTGGAAACTCAGGGAATTAAATTATTACAGAGCCAAAGAAGATATGGATGTGTGAACAGGTATAGTGAACAAACCAGTGCACATCAACCCCATAGCGCTAGGTGAAATGCCTGTACTCTTGAAGGAGTAACCAGTACAAAAAGCCAAGTGTGTGTTGAACTAGCCAGCTCCAGAAACAGATAGACTTGCTGTGTCAATGTGATACTCTAGGTTCATTTTGGACATAGTGCCATATGGCCAGAGCTCCACTGTTTCACATAAGTATCTTTGCACAGTGCCACTGTCCCACCAGCTTGCCTAGATCCTGCCTGAGAAAGCCCCAGTGCAAAGACCCTGAACAATGCAGAGCATCTACATCTGTAAGGAGCATGGTGAACCAGGGCCAGATGGTCTATCCTGCTCCCACAGGAATCATTGCTGAAACCTCTGGTTTTCTGTTTGAGAAGAATTAAGTCTTTAGAGAGTACCATATAGGGTACTCTTCAGGAAGTGATTACACTACTTGGCTGACAAAATTCGGCTGGCTGGTTATTCCATGAAAAGTGGTCCTTTTCCTTCTGGGACAGCATCTGCTGTTACATTTGTACTCTTCCTCAAATGCAGACATTCCGACAACCTGAGCTTCACTAGAATGACTCAGAGAGTTCATGGGCTTTTGGCTCATGTCAGCTTTCCTCTGACAGAAAGAATGCCCAGGGCACATCATACTGGAATATGGTCCATGTGCTGGTAGGAAGTGCTATAAGTGGTGTTCTTGTCTTTCTTCTTTGCTAGATCTAATACCTCCTTAATGACAGTAAAAAAGCTATTTCTTGGATTCCTCACACTGCCCTCTGCATCAGTGAGGAATTAGTAGCTACTCTGTAGCTCAGCAGTACTAGTAGCTGCTGGTAACAGTGGTTCAGCCATACCTATTTCTTGCCCACATGCTTCAAGAAAGATTTGAATTGGCCAGTCAGTCAAAGTGGGAAGAGTAAGATCAGGGACAGAGCTCCTGTACCCGTAGTACTGAATTATATCTAGAATATATACAAAAGCAGGGACTTTTGACATTTCTTCTAAGAGCTTTTCCTCTTCCTTTACAGGACCACAATCTTCTCTCTCTCAAGAAGAAAGTGTGAAGAAGACATACTGATGTTTTATGCTCTTGAACTCTCCACCAGCATACAGCCAGATAGGGAAAGAATGCTGAAAAAAAAAATAATACAGACTGGCAGAGAAGTCCTATGTGATGCCCAGGACAACAATCAGGCTGCACAACTGAGATGTGTAAAAAAGATGGGTGCCCATGGCTCCCAGCTGCAGGTAATTAGCATATCTGAAAAGTCAGATCAATAAATATGCCTTACTGCAATTTAAAGAAAGGGAATTTGTGTAGACATCATTGTTGTCCCCCTGCAGACCAGTTGCAGATGTCTTGGCAGGTCAGGAGAAATCAGATATGCGGCCTCTGGTTATATGCTAAGTATAACTTGTTTTACTTACACAAACAAATAAATCTTGGAACAGAGATAATCAAACAACATGCTAGCAACTCCCTTGTTCAGGAATCTCAGCTCATCACTAACACCAGAATTACAAGAAACAATTCCACCTGAAGAGCAGATTTTAATATGAGATATAGACTAATAGCAGACTTGCCTTCTGATAACGCAGCTCCCTCTCCACACAACTGTGTATAAACCAAATTTAAAAAAAAATAGTATGTCTTCCCATTAATTAATATTTATCTGCATGTTTAAATTAAAAATAAAAAATAAAAATAAAATAACAAGTCTGGAAGACTGAAATGGCACCACCTGGTGACACCTACCACACAGTATGAATGGCTGTATGTTAGCACACATAAAGTTACTTTTGTTGTTTGAAGTTTTGTTGAGCAGCCTGGTGTATGACCATAAAACATTTTAAGAGAAAAATCTTAATTATCTTAATTAGCCAATGCTTTTTTTTTTTTTTTTTTTCCCATTCTGTTGTAGTAGCTTGCTCTAAGGACAATTGTAGATAGGTGCGTGGATTCAGATACTTCATTCAAAAATTACCAGAGTAAATCAAGTTGTATATGAGACTCACCTCACTCTAATTTATAGTTCAGCTCAGACCATTGAACTTGCAAGTAAAATTTATGGGGGAAGAGCAATAAATTAAATGGGATAGAAACATAATTTTAGTCCTCCAGTTACTTGTACAGTTCGATTTAGCACATAAAAAATTGAGTATAATACTAACTTGTTAATAAAATGTGCACAGCGCTGACATGTAAAAACAGTTTTATAATTGGTTGGTCCACTCTGTTAGCCTTGTTGACAACACTAAATTTTCAAAACCTTATGTTGGTAACATTGAGCTAACATTATAAATGCAGAAAGCTCATAAATGCATACAACAGAAATTCATTTGGCCTTTGATTTTTTGGGGGGTGTCTTTAAAGTGAAAACTGTAAAATTACCACATAATAAAAGCCAGTATGCTGAACACTAATTGCCCATTTATAAAAAGCTCTTTCCCTCCAATCACATAGGTGTGAGGCATAAACTTCTTGGGATTTACAGCGCTGCAATTTATACTTTCAATCCTGTTTCTCTCTACTGCATTTCATCTTAAGCTTATAAAAGAAGAGCTGGATTTTATTAATCTGCATCAGCATTCATTGGACATTAAATCTACGAAGATCCCTACAGGGTTTTAATTGTGGCTGAATTGCCAACAATAATTGGGCCTCTTACTAACCACGGAGAGCAGCCCACCCTCGCTGCTGGGCACGACTGCTAGCTCCAACACCAGCCACGATAGCCCACTTTGTCAGCTGCCCGAAGGGAAGTTGTCAAGTCTGGGACCCTGCTGCTTTATTCCTATAACTATGTTTTAGAAACACCTCACAAGTGGAATTGTGGTTGCCTCATCCAGAAAATGTGGAAAGGATTAATGTGGCATGTAAAACAAATCACTCCTGAGCTCAGCTGAGAAAGTGGGTATTAAAAGCACTCCAGTCAAAAGAGCTTTAGTGAAAGGGTCATGGTGATATACAGTCAGCACATGTTGGGCTGGTAAAGCTGCAGGGTGTTTGGAAATGGTAATGGTCCATGGGTGTAAATTCTTTCAAGACCTCTTAAAGGCACATGTGTTTTGAGCATGTTCTCCAAACAAGGACCTGTTATAGGTTAGATTCACTGGAGCTTTTAAACTTTATTGATTGGTTTGTGGTATGCCAGGTTCGCTTACTGTTTTTTTTTTTTTTTTTTTTTTTTTTTTTTTTTTAATGCTGTTGATAAACACAGGAAAAGATTCTGGTTTAATCTAAATCTTATAAATCTATAAACTACGTGGTATGTAGCTTTATTGTAACATATTTCAGAATGTGTTATTTTTTTTTTTTATGCCAGCAATCATTTTCTTCACAAGAGTTAAGGGTCTATCAACATTTCTTTTATGGATGCAGGTTGGTTTAAGCGTCTTTACTTTTCAGTTTAAAAAGTCAGACCCTTAACTTTGACATACCATTTAGTGTGCCTTTATATATGTTTAACATTTGTAACATAATATTTCCTAAAGTTATTAAAAGATGTCTCATGGCAGCTTCTCTTGTAAAGCTGGGAAGACTTACAGTACTTAGCGAAAGCTTTATTTTACAAGTTGCACTATTCCTTGTTCTTTTTTTCATTAGGAGTTTCACTGTGATTTAGAATGAAGAATAAAAATGTGATAACATGTATGTCACATGTAGCCCTTTTCTGCCTAAAGAATCACCACCACAAGATAGAAATATCTAGGAATGGATTTTAAGCAGTGACTTGCCTTGACTTCAGTCAGAAACCTGAGGGTTCAGTAATTTTATAAATTAGGCCTTCTGTGCAGGGATCACTTCACTTAACTTTGACATGGAGCCATTTCAGAGAATCACGTGTCAGGTGCTGAGCAAAACACAGCCACAGTTTTAAACAGACTGAGTAGCTGAGAAGAGGAACTGGAAAAAAAAAAAAGAAAAAAAAATGCATCTAGTTGCTATAGTACTTGCCATGATATAATTAAATTTACTAATAATTGCTTCCAACACACACCATTTAGATGAGAATGCATCCCTGCAGCAAGTGGACTGCATTCAATTCTAGGGAAGCTTGCGAGAGCTTTGGCTGAAATGCCAGTATTTTAGGATTTGGTCAGCAATATGCAGCTTTGGTTACACACACTAGGGATTGGGGGTTTTCAGTCTTTTTTCTGTTTGTTTTTACACAAGGCCACTGTTAATTATTTTGTGCGGTCATTTAACCTATGTTCACTATAACAGACTTGAAAGCAGAAGCACAGATTGCAGATACATGATGTGGTAGGTGAAAACATTTGTTCTGAATAATTATATTTAATTGGAATCGTATTTAAAAACACTGAAGAGCTGTTTTCTCACAAACCCAGGACTGTTATGAACAGAGACCACAGTTAAATGATCAAAAACGTACTTAGTCAAGTTAAAACAAATAAATAAAATAATGTGTGACCCTGGAAAAGTTTGGGTTCTATGTAGGTTCTGGTTCAGTGCTTCTGACTTTGGCTCCAGCTACAACCATGACTACAAATATTTTTTCACAGGCTTCAGCAATGACACCATTTGTTACTTTTGCTTAGTACAGCACTGGTGATAGTCAAGATCAATCGTTCTCCTGCAACATTTCCACCATGCAATGAAGTTCCAGCCATAAAGCAAAGGGACACACGGTAGATATGATGTCACTGTCTGGCATCTTTATGAAAATTGGAAAGCTTTGCCAATACTGAACTTCAAAATTAAGTTTCCTGTCCTCTTCAGGAAGGTGAAATGCAATGCGCCTGCAACCTATCTTGAAACAGATGTCCTGTAGCTACTTAGGTAAACAGCTGAGGTAACTGGCCAAGACACATTTTTGCAAAGAGATACACAGTCTAAAAAGACAAAAAGAAAAAAAAAAGTTAATAGTAGACATGGATTGTTGTAATGTCATTGTTCCACATTGCAATAACGTTCAGGAAACTGGACAACTCTATAATCTGTAAACCAAATTACTGGTGTTCTGCCCAAACATTTTAAAATCCAAACACCTACAAGGAGCAGCCAAATACGCTGAACAAAAGACTAGTCCTGAACAAAAGAGTTTTTTCCTTAAAAACAAAACAAACAAAAGCATTAAATTTGAGGCTTAGGAAATATTTTAATTAGACTTTCTAGGCTACACATATGAACAAAAGCAATTTTTTTTTCTCCCCAAGAGTACACAGTTGCTCTGTTAAACCAAGTAAACATATTTCTACGCTTTGGAAAAAAGACACTGCTTACCTTTCATTTCAATTCTCATGTTATAACAAAATTAGTCTTGTTAGCCTTCTTTAAAACCTCAAATCATATGTTTTGCTGAAATACTGAGATTGTTTTAAGTTAAAGTCTTAATTTAGTCTCCTGGATGTAGAGTTTTGTTTAATTTTGAGAACATTCTGCTGTTTCAGGTCTAGAACTGTAGATTCAGAATCAAAGATGATCATCAACACAAATCTGCAAGATAAGACAAATTTGGAGGATATACTAGACTTAAAAAAGAAGAATATTGCAGAAGCTCTTCTTTTGTTGTATCCTTTTTCAGACAGTTAGGCTATAACAGTTTAGTTTTAACTTACTATAATTAATTTAAAACCCCAACTTTCCTTTCTGTTAGAAGACAATCCTGAAAATATCCACTAAATTTATATAAATAGTAAATAGTTTTAATAGAAAGCCACTGGTTTATGTCCTGAAGATGATCTCTCTCTTATCCAGAATCAAAATTTTCATTCTACTACGGCAATAACCAAAAAGTATTCTCATAAGAACAAGGCGATTGGGTTTTATCAGACACTTCACTGTCTGAAAAAGTTAGTTTTGGACAGTTCTGTTCATCAAAACAGAAGAGGTACAGGACTAACAAGTTCTTTGTACAGCTCCTTACTCAACTGTTCCACCACTCTCAGGAAAAAAAAACAGTTTTGTGGAGTACAGTGCGGTCTATAGCACGATGGTCTCCCCGGAATTACTTTTCTTCTTACTCTGTGGAATTTCCTTGAGGAGGTATGCTAGGAGAAACATGAACATTAAGAAATGGTACAAAAAAGAAAATCCCGGTACAAAAAAGACAGGGAACTCCTGGAAAGAGTCCAGCGGAGGGCCACAAAGACCATACGGGGCCCGGAGCATCTTCCCTATGAGGAAAGACTGCGAGACCTGGGTCTGTTCAGCCTGGAGAAGAGAAGACTGAGAGGAGATCTTATCAATGTGTATAAATACCTGAGGTGTGGGAGACAGAGGGATTTGGCCAACCTCTTCTCAGTGGTTTGTGGGGATAGGACAAGGGGCAATGGCCACAAGATAGAGCACAGGAAGTTCCGCACCAGCATGCGAAAGAACTTCTTCACAGTGAGGGTGACAGAGCACTGGAACAGGCTGCCCAGGGAGGTTGTGGAGTCTCCCTCTCTGGAGATATTCAAGGCACATCTGGACGCCTACCTGGGCAGCCTGCTCTAAGGAGCCTGCTCTGGCAGGGGGGTTGGACTCGATGATCTTCCGAGGTCCCTTCCAACCCCTTTGATTCTGTGATTCTGTGAAAAGGAGTATCACTTGCTTTGAAAATCAGATAAATGTCAGGTTTTCTAACAACAGCATTCAGTGAGCTTACACTCTCCTAAACAGGAAATTAGGTAAGAAAACAAAAAAGAACAAATAAATAAATAAATAAACAAATAAATAAATTTTCCCTCTCAAGTTAGGAAAAAAGTGGGGCTTGTTTTCATCTGTATCTGATGAGCTCCATCCAGCTTGTTCAACAAGGCTTTAACATGGACAGATAAAGTGTCAAAGCTGAATTTTTGGTAGGCCTGTAAGCAGAAATGAGTGATACTGGGGAAAAAGGAAAGAATAAAATAAAGCAGGGAGCATAAAAAACAAGAAAAAAAAAGAAGTTGTAGTTGGATAAAAAAGGAAGAAATCTTTAGTAAAAATTCTTCTGATTAAATCATTTACATTTTGAAAATGGCATACTAGGAAAAAAAAAACATCTATTCTGTGTGATAATTTTATCTTAAAAATATCAAAATGTCATTTCATTAAGGCCTGGTGCTTCACTTGAAACAGATGATAGGGAAAAAAAAAAAAAAAAGAATATTTTATACATTCTATTCCTTTGAATTTCAAATGTAAGGTTTTTTTTTTTGTTGTTTGTTTTAAATTTCTGCTTCTTTCTCACATTTTCCAAGTTAACAGACATAGGAATAAAATGGTAAACACTCTGAAGTGGCAGGGAGGACTTCATCTGAAACTAAAAATATCCTATATTCAGCAAACAACACACTTTTTCCCCATAAAGTTAAAAAACCATTTTGTCTCCTGGAAAACGTGAAAAAATGGCAAAATTCATATGATTTGAGATGATGCAAAATGCATAGCTTGTCTTACATTTTCCACTGATGGTGTAGGACTGTCCATAAACCTGCCATTTCATGAGGGGCATGAACACCGGCTGGTGACCCCATTCAAAGCAGAAGAGGAGAAAAGCAGGCAAGAAGGAGTCATACCTCCACTTTCTTCTTTCTGCTTTTGCTCGTAAGCAGCTGCCAGTGCTCACTTATTTTCTGTGGTTTTTTCCACACTTTCCATGCACTTGCCACATTATGCCCACAAAATCTTCACTGTATTTCTCTACAGAAAGTGCTACATGAAGGTCATTCATGAGCACACATCACTTTAGAAATGGAGTCTGATCATATATATACACGTGTATTTGCAAGTGTGTATGTGTTAAAAACATTTATTGGAGTTTTTCTGTGGCACTACTGCTTTGTTATTCACTATATTCTGTATATATTATATACCTGTATTCTGCTATTCACATGCTAAATGCATCAATACTGAAAAAATTTAAAAAGTTATTTTCTACCTCCTATTGGCTATAGATTTTGCTATTATAAGAAAAACAAAAACAAAACAAAAACAAAACTTACTTAAGAAAGACTATGAAAAGAACAAACAAGATCAAATGGGTAGAGTGAGTAAGCACCGTCACAAACAGCTTTAAGCAGCAATTTTCAGGCAAACAAAAGGAAGCACTTTTCATTACAATGCACAATTAAATTATGGAACTCATTACCACAGGATGCTACATAAGCCAAAAGTATAACAGCGTTCAAAAGGAGATTAGACTAATTCATGAAGGATATGTCTATCAATGGTGATTAAGCACAATGATCCGGATATACCTCTGGTGAAGGAAGTCCCTATCCCACTGACTACTGGAAGTTGGGACAGATACCGTGGAAGAGCTTTGCACGTAGTTTTTTGTTCATATACAGAAAAAGATTATTTTAATTGAGCACCTTAGAGAATTTAGTACTCAGGCTCTGTTCCTAATCCTACTTGGACACTTAAATGTTCACAATGCTCTTTTAGGGCCCATTTTTCAGCAACTTGAATATATATAAGTCCTTTAGAGACAAAGCAGTAACTCCTTTTAACAGATTTACCTGATGTTATTCATCCAACTTGTAGAAGTTACTCTACCTTTGTAAAGCTGCAACATCAGTTCACAGAAACCTGGTAAGTATAACTGAAATAAATGTGATATGTGCACACCTGTATAGCAGATGACTACATTAAAAGTGATTTAACAGCATTTCTTTCAGTTTCTTTTAATTTGAAGCTTACTCACTTATACTTCTGCTATGAAAATGTTAGAGCCGGGACCTCTCTGAGCAAACCAATTTGCTGAAGCTCAGGATGCAGAACCTTGATTTTAGAAAGTGAGCACAGATAATTGTTAAACCTCAAAGAACACATCTTGTTGATAAGCAATTACAGTAACACTTCTCTTCCTATGACCTTCCCTTTGAAATGTGTTTGTGTCATTTATATGGCAATTACATTTTAATGCAAGATACATTCGGGAGTGTAAATATCCAGATTAAATCTACCTTGAAAACTCAGACTGAATCAGGTTTATAGCCTAGAGGCAACTTGTGAATTCCATAAAGCATTGTTCAAGGGACCTGGTTAGTGTTCTGTACACCTGCTTAATTTTTTTTTTAGGGTGTTTTTTTGAAGGGTGGGTTTTTTGTGTTTTTTTTTTTGTTTTTTTTTTTTTGTAGTCACAAATGTCAAACTTCTCAGTAACGCATTGGGGTTTGAATGACAGCCATGCACTTGAGCACCAGTTACGTTTTTTCACTACCAAATTGGACTATAAATGATGAAAAAAGGTCAGAAAGGAAGTATGGAAGCATACAAATTTGAAAGGGGAAACTGCTAATAGTCATAAACCGTGTGCAATCAAAGGACTGGCAAGTCATTGTGAATTACCTGCTCCATGAATTACTGATCTAACTGCATTATGATATGGAATTTTCTAACTCCTTTCATCTGTGGTGCAATGGCTTCTAACAGCTCCCAGATCAAAAGCAAGGCTGCTAGTGAAACTCTGGGGGGAAAGAAAAAAAAAATAAAGAAAAGAGAAAACAAAATACAACACTGACTTTCATTATGAGAACTTTTTTTTTAAACTTTTCTTAATATACAGGCTTTGTTATTTATTGATTCTCTGATTGGATGTACTGTAAGAATGCCACCTACCAAATTTGAGGAAATAGCACAGAAATGATCAGCAGTGTGACACCTAAGTGCAAGTCAAAACTTGTAAGCATGTGCACATAAACACTTGTAGCTTGTGCGTTTCTCCACAGGTGGTAAAATGCCAAATGCTGGGTTTATATGGCCTCCTTTTTTTCTTTTTACTTCTAATCACCCCAAATACTTTACAATTAGTTACAGGTTGCTAGTCTTACTGATTGTATACATTTAATGAGACAATGCACATGCCAATAGCACCAACATGAAGACATAGTTCAAGGCATATATAAGCAACGATGAGACAATTGATGTCTACAGGTGCCTACACACGCCCAGGAACAAAACTGAGTCTAAGCTCAAGTCATGACCATAACAACGAAGCTCAACAGAGTTATTGACCAAACCAGACAACTATTTTTTTTTCAGTTGGGCATAGAAATTCTAATGGTATTATTAGCATAGACATACACACACAAACACACACAATTTGACAGATCTCTCTTTTATTCAGTGTGTTTCTGTTGGAACAACTCTGAGTTTGCTCACAGATAAAATTGTGAATTCATTTCAACATGATGGCAGTCTACACAGTGAATATGTCCTTTTTTGACTATCATAGAAATAAACACTTCAGAAATTGAGCTGTCACTAGTTCAGTGTGAATATACTTGATACTTTTCACCTAAGATAATAGTTGTAAATATGTGATGTACAATCAAATGCAGAGCAAAGTTTGGCAATATGACCACACTGATCAGCCTAGAAAATAATTCCTATCCTGTGAAAAGGAATGTTTTGTATTTTTTCCTGAAGAATTCATATTTTTGTAAAGAAAGGAAAACTTCCAAAGAAATGCTACTGCAAGTGCCCTCCTGTTTCATGTTTCCCTCCCCACAGCTGCCCCACTCCAGAGTCCTGGTTGGGGTGTCAGGAAGCTGGAGGAGCTGCCTGGGGAGAGGGAGCCAGGGGAGCCCCCTGGCACGCAACCAGGACTGCAGGCTTCCTGGACAGCCTGCCTGCTTTCTATTGAAACTTTCAATGGAATCAACATGTTCCTGTGAAATGTTTCAATTCTGTAAAATCAGCATTTTCCAACAGAGAAGTGTTCCACTGGAAAATTTTCAACCAGCTCTAATAAGCAGGGTATCTTTAACATCTCACACAGAGGTGGAGCAGAGGGACATTAAACTTCCATCTGAGAGACAGTCAGCCAAATTCTCTCCTTGACTTCATCCTACACAGAAGCGATGCTCTTCACCCGAGCTGTCTGCAACAGTGGGCTAGTGGTTCTCAAATGGGGCTGGCAGGGCACTTGTGAGGTACCACCATACAACAGCATATTCTTACTCTATTGTTACAGCTTGATCAAAATGGTTGAAGGGCAGGCACTATGAATTTGTTGTGGCCAGTTACAGGGCAGTATCAAAGTCCACTTGTGAAATACCTTGAAAATGCCAGTAAAATAGCTTAATGTCTTTAAACTACCACAGAAACCCCATAGAATCATTTTCAGCACCAGTCATGACCAAGGTTTGTCTTATGCACATAAGTATGTTGGAACATGTAAGTATTTCTTTTTTTTTTTCCTTTGGTGAGTTATTTAGTTGACTCCAATGTCTTTTTAGGGGGTGGAATCAAAACTTGACAAAAAGGTATGGATTTTATTCATAACAAATTCTGTTCAAGAAAACATTCAGGAAAAGAACAAGAATATTCAACAAAACACAGAATCACTGTCACGCATTAGTAATTTCTGACATCTGTCAGTTAAACCACTGGCTAGAAACCTCTGTTGATGATCACACTATGTAATCTACCTTGTTTTCCATGAGACACTTCAGGAGCTTTTTCTATTAGACAGAGTTAAAAGTTAGGTACATGAAGGTCTACAAATATGAGATAAAGTAAACAATTATTCAAATAAGATTTTAAAGTAGATCTTGTTGACAGAAAACTGATGCTTGAAAGTTTTCCTTGGGTGATAATGGACCCAAGTATGTTTCTTTACCACTAGAAATAGTTAAGAGAAAAATAAATGATATCTTTCTGTGGCTGATATTGGAGCTCAAAATGGCAATGCAGAAATTATTGTCATCAAGTGTTAAACAATCTAACTACATGATGGCAATCAAATCAAAGCAGCTCCTTAATTTTTATTTTATGACTCTCAAGGATCAGATTTACAAATATTGATGTCCTTCAATTTGTTTTGTGCAGCTGTAGTATTTAGAAGCGAGAGTCATCTGCACTAGACAAGATATTCTAGGGTGCAATTTCTTAGTCTAAAAGTTGCCAAATAAATCTCAAGAATGTGCCTATTTCACTCTCTTAACTATAAAAGGAGGCAATGGTGACGAGCAGGGGTAAACATATACAAATGTCAATGTTTTAAGTTACATGTGATGAAGCTAACTCAAATTTATTTAAGGTAATTTTTCATGGAATAAATTAGTCAAATACAGGTTTTAGATCAGTATTGTTTATATTGATTTTAAATTTTGCAAGAGTGAGTTTAATAAATTGCATACCAACCTCTGTGCTTTAAGATCTTGTCATGATGGAGGACATTTTAAACAGACTCTGATGCCCAGTAAAAATTTTACTAAGTGACCACAAATTTAAGTTTTAAGCTTTAAGAGTCGCACTCATTTGAACCCTTACAGTAGCATGCAAAGGACAAAGAGAAAAAAAAAATAATTAATTAATAAATTAAAAAAAAATAAAAAAAAAAAAAAGAAAAAGAGAAAAGAGAAAAAAAAAATTCCAGGATAAAAAGAGAAATGGAAATAATCTACAGAATTACCAAACCTTTTTTGTGTTATAGCAAAACACATAAACCACAGCAGATAAGCCTCCCATCATTATGGGGGCTGCCTGAAACAAAGCTCCCAATTTGTATAGCTCAGCATTTGGGGCAGCTGATCTTGGACTTGTGCTTTGCCTCTGGCACGGCTCTCTCTGTGGGGCTGTGCCAAACCCCTATAAGCAAACTTTCCCCCACACAGCAGAGGCACTGGGTGCCTGGCTCACATCCAACTCAACACCAGCTTTTCCAAGTGCTCTTTATCCTGCAGACACACAGGTTCTTATACTTTGGAAGCCATATATCACATATGCAACCAACACACACAGTCACTTTCCATCCCGCATGTTTTGGGGGGTTGATTTTTTTAAATTTTATGAAATCATAAATGCTATTCAGTATTTCTCAGCTGATGCCTCTCAAGTAGCCCCATCCTCAACATATACATAAAGTAGTTTTTTTGTAAATATATAAAGATAGAAAATTGTACCAACATTGTCTACCCCAGGTACTGTTTGGTGGAAAAGAACATTATGTGCAGATAGCTGTGGCTGAATGCTGGTAGTTATTTCTATCCCTGCCCCCAAAAGAGAAGATATAAGACCAAGATGGAGATGTTTTGGAAAGTATATCAAGTGCCAGCCATAGACCATGTGAATATATATGTACAGTCAATGCATAAGTACCCATATATATATTCATACTTACATATATATGTATATATCGTGTAAGCTGTAGGGAGCTTGGGAAAGATCCCAGGACACATACATTTGAATTATATGTGTTTGTTTATAAATGGAAATATGGGCACATGTACTACTTATGTGTTTCCAGAATGCCTTGTATTTCTGCTATTTTGGCTTGGTTATCTCAATGCCTGAGTCTAGAGTAATGCATGCCACCCTTGTGGGTAACATTTGTTATAAATCTAAACATGAAATATTTGTGTCAAAGCTGTTTACGAATGCAACCAATTGAAGAGCTGAAATCCCTTCAAGTTTTGTAGCAACTGTTTTCATTTTCTCTCAAACAGTGTTTCTGTTACTTTCTAAACTCTGCCTATTTTTATTATCTTTACCCATTCTTAAGCTTGACTGCCCTTCTCTTCTTTGCTTAACTTCCGGACAGTGAGGAGAATGTGTAGTAGACATCTCCAAATTTCCATACAAAAGCAGCTGAAATTCTAATCCACGTCAAAACAGTCCCTTGCAGAGCTACTCAGCATTTCCTTTGTCTACTCAAATCTTTTCAGAGAAGCCATAAAGCAGCCCTAGGAAACCGCCAGTGATTCTGTAATAAGCACTTTTATTCTACTGTGGCAAGGGCTTTGAAATTTAAATTATAAATGTGACAGAAGGATGAAATTTGTTTGCCCTATAGTTATATGTGGTGTAGCTGGGTATTAGGGCTGTGTCTGTGTGCTTCTCCAGTAAACTTAGGCAGTCATTGTTTGGGCTTACCCAGCAGAAGGGAGAGCAATGGGCTGATGGAAGACCACGGACAGCCTGGAGAGATGGTGGCTGACTAAACCCCCTCCTAGACATCTTCATGACAAAGTACTTCCAGGACTTCTCCAGGACTGAATCTAAGGGAGTCCTGAGATCCCCCTGAGAAGCATCCACTGTGTCTACAGACCAATTGATAAGCACTACTTGTGTGCTTTAGTAGTTCATTTAATGGTTGATGGGACAATCTGGTCACTAAGGATGCTTGATCGGGCAATTCCTGCAACAGAAGTGACCAGAATGCACACAGAAAACATAAATATCAGTAGTCAGTAGAAACTGCCACTGCAGAAATGCTCTCATAGGTAGTCTTCTGTACACAGATAAAGTAGTAAGGAGATATTTTGTAAGTAGTTTAAGATAATCAATACCAATGGATCACGCATGTGCTGGAGTGGTCATGTCGGACCACAGTCCTTGCAGTTTGGGAAGTCCCACCTGATCGAGCTGAAGATATATTACAAAGCACCTTGCAATGCAGACTACAGTCGCCATCCAGACAGCGACTGTTCATCTTCTTTGAGATTCAGTTCCTTATATGAGTGCTACCCTATACATTTTTGGTTTTCTTTTTTTTTTTTTAGTTTTTTTTTTTTTTTTTAACAAACCCTCTATAAATCAACAACAACAACCACACTTAAGTGTAGAAAATCTAAAAAACAAATACTGGAAAGGGAGGTTTCTTGTAAGCATCCATCTACATGAAGGA
Organism: Cygnus olor; assembly: GCF_009769625.2. Taxonomy (NCBI): domain Eukaryota; kingdom Metazoa; phylum Chordata; class Aves; order Anseriformes; family Anatidae; genus Cygnus; species Cygnus olor. The sequence continues at coordinate 31,246,198 of NC_049170.1, forward strand.
ATAACAGGAAAATGTGGACTATGCTGGAATTCAAGGAAAATAAATAAAATTGGCAGGATCAAAATAAGTCCACCTGTCTAAAGATGACTTCAACTGTAAATACTTTTGGGGGAACTCATAGAGTTACCACCCACAGTGAAGAGACTGAAGATGAACTCATCAAAACAGACCTGACCCTGACTTCCCCCTGCCCTTGCATTCCCCTTGCTTACTCTGTCATAATCCACTTCTTAGTTTTTCTGAAGCCCATGGACAAAAAGGGCATATGGCCATGTCCTCATCAGCTTAACTCTGTTTACTCAAATGCAAAAGAATAATAATAATAATAATCAGGGTTTCTTAACAAGGATCAATAGTATTAAGTTACCTGAAAGTTCATCTAAGGTTCTTTCTCTTCAAGTTAAAGGAACTTGTGCAAATGGATGAGCATGGAAGGCAGAATTCTTGTGTTCCTTTTTACCACCATAAATTTGAAGCAACTCCATATACTTCCAAGGAATTAAACCAAGTTTACTGTTTCTAGAATGAGGTAAGAATTTGGCCCATATCATGTACAGAAACAGGCTTTTTAACAAGAGGACCCAGAGCAAATAACACGGTCCTTAGTGAACATTGGTAGTTAAAGAAAGGGTCTTCTATGAGCCTGTAGGAAGAGATATTTGTTCATAAATCCTTGTCTGTTGCATAGTGATGGGCCAAATTCTATTTAGCCATATTGGCAGCAAAGACTCACATAAGGAACAGCAGGAGCAATAAAATTAACATGGATTGCTTTCCTACATATATGAAAGGTTTCTTGTACCTCATGTCACATATTCAGTTTGTAGGAATAAATATTTAAACCTAACTGAAAATATTTTCCACATGTGAACAGACTTAAAAGCACGTTTAAAAAGAAGACTCAATATCAGATTTTAAACTTTGACTTTAAATTTGAAACAGAACTTGAAATAAGTCTTTGGGGAAGTTTCTTTTTTTTTTTTTTTTTTTTTTTTTTTTTTTTAAAGGAATGCTGAATTCCTGTTACTAACTTCCAGCAGTGAATGAATGGCAGCACTCAGTCAAAAAAAATAAAAAATAAAAAAGCAACAGAATTTCTTGAGTGGGAGGAGGCCATATGACACATTTTTACACCAAGAGTGTAACAGTAATAAAGTTTTGGAACAGGATTTGAAATTTTAAACAATATCCTCAGGTCTTTGCTTATCAACCACTACTTGTTTCCAGAGAAATAAGTCATGTCAATCCCTATTGCCCAGCTACCAGACAAATGAAATAATTTTTACTGAAAATAACTTCTCTCAGAAAACAGAGTTAGTTATTTTCACTAAAGATGGCCAATGAGGAAGCATGTAGAATGAATGTTGCTGATTGGCTCTCTAGTTGTTGATTGGATACAGACCTATCTACAGTAGCAATCTCCTCTCATTTTCCCTTTGCATGGTTTAGCTTACAACTTGCCACCGTTCCTGGCTTTGCTGAGATGCAGGAATTTCCAGGAAAGTCAACTTCTGCTCACAGATAGGTAGCGTAAAAATGCAGAGCATGCTTTGAAAATAGCAGATGTTAAAGAAGTAGTCACTACTGCTAGAGTAGTAGCTCCCACTTGTAAGTAACATTTTGTTCTTTGATGTGTTCTATGTATATTCCCTGCTGCAGAAGCCTAGCTAGTAATAAAACCAACAGAGATAGGTCCAGCAATTGTAACAAGATAGTACTGGTACATATGGTTCACAAGCTGAAAAGGTAAATGAAATCTTTTTCATCAGTACACTGTTTGGACTGGCTGCTCAGACGGAGTGACTGACTAAAAGTTAAAGAGGCCTTGGTATACCTTATCTAGGAACATAGGCTGGGAGAACAAGCAGCAAATACATCAAGGACCTTATTTTTGAGCTACCAATCAGAAAGTGCCTACATGATTTACCTCTCTCTTCTGTTCACACTAGCCCAAATATGTGCTGTTGAGTCTCTTTGGTACTTCAGGACTGTCACACATGAGCCCACATCAGTAGTGCTGGGAAAAAGAATACTCTTTCCTCTCCTGATGATTTCCAGAGATAGCATGTCACCATAATGAAAGAGAAGATTGTTTTACTGTGTCTGACTAAAGGTTTGTACAACTAGGTATGTTGTCCTTAATATTTGTAGGAAGGGAGTATAAGAACAACAGCATATTGGGTTGCTTCCTGTAAGACAGCCCTCTTGGATGATGTTTTTAAGGAGGTCATTGAGGTAGAATGAATATCCTCGTGTTTCATAGCCCTTGCTAGACTCATCTTCCCTGAATTAACAACTCTCTCTGAACCTGTGTAGGGTTTTGGCATTCTGCAACAATGAATCTCACAGACTGATGGTGAAATAAAGTGTTATTTTTTTCACTGATCCAACGCAGTCAGAATGTTATGTCCCTTACTCTGCCTTCTTCGGCTGACAGTCATTAGAAGATAGTGCCCGCTCATTGGCCTCCGAGATAGTTTGAGTTACATGTTGACAGATTTCAGTAGGACACTCAGAGGTAATACAGGCTTCCTGATTTCTATTTCTTCTATTCTTTTCCAAACAACTTTGAACTGAGTGAGAAAACCATCAAATGAACTTTTCATAATGTAGCAGAATGCAGACTATGAATAATACTCTATTAGTTGTAAAATGAGCGTTTAAATATTTTTTTTTCATCTTTACTGTCTTAACACTAAATAAAACTGTTGTTACCATGGTTGGGTTTTTTTGATAAGTTGTTGGGTTGTGGTTTTTGTTTTTTTTGGGGGGGAGAGGGTTGGATCATGATTAAATGTAGGTAAGAAGCCACAGCAAAAAATCCAGCTAATGTTTTCTTAATTGAATTATTTATCTTGACATTTGAGACACTTCTTTTCAAAACCCTACTGAACTGCATTGCCCTTAAGTGCACAAAACAGACTACCTGAATGAATACATAACTGGGTATAGTGAAAATTAAAATAAAGCAAATACCCTTTGGGAATACATTCATGTCACAAATATTGTAACAGCTGGCACTGGTCAGTCCAGCTTTTGGCAGTCTCTGTAGCAATGTCAAAGACACAATGTTTCAGAAACAACTGATGAGTCAGTCACAAAAAGTTGAGATTTCGTTCAGAGAAGCCCATTTATTTTATAATGAAATATTTCCGTAACATCCCATATTCCCATATTTGACATCCCATAAGAATAACAGTTACAGCCTGAGCTAATAATAATACCTATTATTTAAACTGTAATAGCATACCCCAGTATCTGACCCTCTTGCCAGCTGCTTTTAGGCTTGTAAATCTTTAACCATTTCAGGCTGTAATTTGCCTTTTTTTTTTTTTTCTTCTGTTTTTCTATAACATACTTTTTTTTTTTTTTTTTTTGACTGATAAAATATTGAGTCTCTTTTCAGGAAAAACTCTTTGGAGGAAAGAAGTAGTTTTGTTCCTATAAAATAAGGATTGATGAACTCCTATTAAAAATCTCTCTGACAATCATGCTCTGAAGTAGGAATATGAAATTTGGGTTATAGGGAAATCTGAGGAGGTTTTAATGCGTCTGTCATCAAGGTCTTTTATCCAGCAACAGTTTTGAACTTCCAGATTTAGTTCCTGATACCTAAAAAGTTTTTTGAGCTTCTCACAAGTAAAAAATATTTGAAAAAACACAAACCATTTCAAGAAAATAAAACTCCCATCACTTTTGGAAAACAAAAAAATATACAAAACTAAAGAGTCTGAAAGTATAAAACACTAACCCACACAGTATTTAATAACAAAGGAAGAAGTATTATTTCACTTTTCATTATCTCTACAATGAAAGTGGAAACATGTTTGGTCACACTTCGCATACATATGTTTCATGGGAATGTTTCTTACCATTAGATGTTATACCCGATGGAAGACAGGCATGCGCTCTATTGCTCTGACCTCTCAAATTTACTGCATTTTCACTGGCTAGACACTTTCAGCCCTTTTCCTAAAATGGCAATTAAAGCCTCATTTACAGCTCTGCTGGTGAAGCTGAAGCTTCTATTGTATCATTTTAGAAAGCCTGGGATTTATTCGATCTGTGGAATTGTAAAATTCTGCTTTTGAGCATATAAAAGTACATCAGATATTAAAAAAAAAAAAAAAAAAAGGAAAAAAAAAAAAAAAAAAAAAAAAAAAAAAAAAAAAAAAAAAAAAAAAAAAAAAAAAAAAAAAAAAAAAAAAAAAAAAAAAAAAAAAAAAAAAAAAAAAAAAAAAAAAGAAAAAAAAAAAAAAAAAAAAAAAAAAAAAAAAAAGAAAAAAAAAAAAAAAAAGAAAAAAAGAAAAAAAGCTATAGTAGCGTGTCCCTTTCTGGAAAGTCTGGCTTGCTAACTCTGAGTGCATGGAATGAGTTGCAGGGGAAAGTGAAACTAGAGAATATGTAAAGCTGGGAGATGAGATCACCCCCCAAACAATCCTTCAAATTCGTAGACACTTCTGGATTCATGAGGTGAGAATAGCCAGCACTGAGGACTGTAAAATTGATTTGCAGCCTTTGAATTTGTTAACATGCATTTGCAAAGTGTCTCCTAGAAGTGGGGTGCAGGAGATGCCCTGGAAACCAAAGACAGGGAAATATAACTGCTTAAAAATGTATCTTAAAATGAAGGTGACAATAGCTTGCATCCAGACAGCTGTTTGTTAACAGTCTACACAATACAATCAAGTGTTACAGTTACCTTTTAAGTTTTCATCAGTGAATTATTTTGCAACAGCCTGATCCTGCAAATGGTTGTTCCCAGGTGCATAATTATTCACACACGGAGCCCACTGAAAACAATGGGTGGCAGTGCATGAGTAACTACCGGAGGGCTGAGAGTCCTGAAATTGCTTCTGCACGTGATAGGTAAATTCCATATTTGCAAGGGGATTTTCTTTCGTTTGTGTATTTTTTGTTTCCAAAACTAAAATGGAGATAGGCCACAGCAAAATACTCAGACAAAACCTTCTGAACTTGACAGTGGATAGAGGCCAAACCTACAGCAATCTCAAAATTTTGCATGTATAGTGGCTCTTTATAGTGGGATGGATCCAAACCTCACATTGAAAAAAAATCCCCAGGGCAAGTAGAACTTGGATCTGTGCTTTCGGTTTGAACCCAAACTGAAAGTGTTGCAAGAAATGTCTCATTAGTAATTCTGTAGCATTCATCTCCAGAAACCTGTCATTGAACAAAGGCACATCAACATTGAAAAAATAAATATATATATAAAAAAAAAAAAAAAAAGATTAGTTATTTTTGGATAACCTAAAGGCCCTCTAAGTGTGTAGCTCAATATTTTTTGGAAATCAAGGCCTATTGCAGAGCTGTCTTAGATCTCTGTATCCGTGTAGACAAGGCTGTATTTTGCCATGACAAGAATATCAACATCACTCTTGGGGTGGCAAATTCAGTTTTCAAAGATAACAGAACAGATCCTCCTACAAAGGTGAAGGTGAGAGCATAATGAAAAGAGTCAGAATTTGGGGTGACTATCACTGAAAGACATAGCTCTTTTCTTTCTCTTTCTACCCCTCTCTTTTATTTAGGGTATGGTATTCCTCTACCTCACTCCCAGAATAGGAAGGGTCCTTCCTCTTCCTCCTGCTGTTGTCTATTTTCTTGTGGTCTCTGGGAAGACAAAGGGAGGGAAGTGATGGAGACTAGGACCAGGGTAGGCTTACAGAAAAATTGTGGACCTTGTAGTGGAGAGCTTGCTATCTTGCCATTGTCTTTGACACATTAAGTATGGACAAAAGACCACAAATAGAGTAATAGGCTGAAAAGCCTGTCTTCCTCACCAGACCCTCTTGGAGTCACAAGGTGGGAAGTGAAGCTATTTAGCTTGGTCCTGGCTCTTCACAGAAAAACAAAGGAAATGAATGTTAAGTATTAGGCTGATTTTCTCATTGTGACAACAATTACAGACACTTGTGAGTTTTTGTTGTTGTTGTTTTCTTGGCTCAAAAATTGGTTAATGTCAGAGTCAGAAAGGTATCTTAAAGTACTACACCCCTACAGAACACATGCTTTTTGTCCTCTTAATGGACAATTGTAAGGCTTCTCCTGGCTGGATGATTACACTCAGAGAACAAGATAAAGAAAGAAGGAAGGTTTTGTTACCTCATGCTTGTATCTTCTTAGTCCTAAAAGGGGTCTAGGTCTGTCTAAATTCATGCACTGGTTGTGGTCTCTGTAACACAGATGGCTATAGCCTCAAAGTAATGTGTCAGCAGCTGAGTGCTGCAGGGGGATAAGTATCTCTCAGCTGTGATCCATTGATAGCACTCAGAGATTTCTCCTGGTAACCGATTTTAATGATCCCCCCACACCAACCAAAAACAGTGTCAAGGATCTGCACTACCACTCTGCTTAGGTAGTGCACAACCTGACAGTAATTTATTTATTTTTCTCCACTAAATTAAACTAAAATAAAATATTATACTGTGAAATAATATAGGAGACGTCGTGTAGAACTGAAAGCCCTTTGAATTATACTAAGAGTTTTCCATTAATGTCAAGCAGCTTTGGCCCTCATGTTGATCCATGAGAGCTTTAACTCTTCTCCATTTGCTTTCTCCATTGGTCATTATTTCTTTCATTTTCTAGGTGGTTAATATTTGTCTCTCTGCTTCCTATATAGGGCCAAATTTGAAAACTAGAAACCAGAACATAACTAGTATTGGGAAATTAAAGGGTATTTGCCTTTTATGCTGTTGTGCAATTTTGTAAACAGAGTTTAGACCTATCTTTAAGTACAGTCATCATGCTTTATGAAGGAAGGCTGTTTGCAAAAATGGATTTGTTAACACACTGATTGCAGAAGGTTGATATTCTGATTCAGTAGATATGCATTGTATTAGACGGTTGCTTGTTTTTGTTGTTGTTGTTGTTTTCCTTTAATTTGAAAGGGAACCTTAAATAGACTTCCATAAAACACAAATTGCCTTTAAGTTTTGGCATAATGCCTACAACTGTTTATAACTTGTGTAAGGAAGTCATCTATCTTAACCAGTGCGGGTCAAACATATTTAACATGTTAATTAGATGTATTGGGTCTGATATGTCAATGACAGTTCTTCATTTTAACCAGCAAAGAGATGGCCCTTTAACCTACGTGATGTGGGTATAACTTATCCCAAACTACATGTAACGAGTCTGGAAATTATAAAATCACAGGCACTCGTTCCTAGTTCATAGGCCCTAGAGATGCTGTAAGCTGGCTTTCTCCTTGGGCTCTCACTTGAAATAATAGAATACTGGAATTCTACAGAGTAATTATCACTAAATTATAATTGCAATAATGGATGTGTTAAGTCACTCTAGCAAGACCACTGTCCTGAATATAATCACCTAAAAAGGATGTGTGGTTATTTTTGCTTTGACCCAGTGGAAATGTTCAAAATATCCCCGTGATTTTGAAACAGTTATATGCAATTTTTGTGTACTTTCCAGAACAGTGCTGATTAACTTAGTAATAACCAATCATTTTTTATATCATGTGCCTTTGGAATATTACTCCATGCACTGTGTTTCTGGTTTTAAGTCATTCACTGCCTGATGAAGGGGATTTTTCTAATGTATTTTTGGAAGTAAAATCTCAGTGTTACGACAGCTGTACTGAAATGTATTGTGACAAAAATATCCACACAAAATATTTCTAATACACTTTTCAGTTATCAGGGAATAACTGCTGGAGTAATTTCTTTGGGACCAGTACATTTCACATACATATATTTATTACATTTAGGTATATCTGTATTTATACATATTAGCCCCTTTTTATTTATATTCTAGCTTTGCGAAAATTCAGACTCCATGGACTCAAGACAAAGTAATCTTCTCAGGAGTGCACTGTGGCAAGTTCCACACTCAGCTCAGCAGCTCAACAAATGCCATCATGTCACCAGTGTGCCCGGTGTCCCATCCTGATCCACCTCCAGAGCAGCCAGCTGTGTCTGGCTGAGCTCAGCTGTCACCAGCCCAGCCCATCTGCAGGCAGTTCTCCTTTCACTCACATTGTCACTCTGGAAAGGTCAAGGCCTATCAAGCCACAGCAGCGCCTCTAGGCAATATTAATGGACATAAAATTCTCTGTTCCTGGCACACTCCATGTTGAATACTAGGGGTTTTCACTCAAAAGTCCTTAGGGATTTGAAATAAACACTGCTTTCAAGGCTACCATCATGGCAGATTCCTCTCCCAAGTTTTCAAAGGCAGCTGGCATGTTAGTCAAGAAAGCATCAAAGCAAAAGATCTTCCAATTGCTTTAAATGAGAAATCACTTACTGAAAGGAGATGGAGACAATGGAGCTTATATTAAACCACTCCAGAAGCAAACAGGCCTTCTCCTGGTCCTTCACACCTAGAAGTCTGATTCTCTGATGCCTTTGACTTCAGTTGCTTACTGCCATTACTGATAACTTCTGTTACTTCTATTTTATACTAGTGTGAGCCTAAAAGAGCCAGAGAAACTGAATATTGTTACCAAGGGCAGAAAACCCTTCAACAGATGGGAAAATGATCCCACTTGGCAAGAGGCAATGTTTGGTACTTAAAAAAAGGAAAAAGCTTTTGGATTTCGGCCACCAAATCCAGTCCCCAATCTTGGGCTGTGCAGAGTAATTCCCAGAGCTCAAAAAATGTAATGTACTGCCTTGGATCATCCATTAAACTGTCTATTGAATGAGGTATAATGCTAAACAGGCTGAGGAGTTTATCATTCAGATTAATGCAACTCCAACTCACAAAACATTCAGAAATGGTTTTTTGTAGGCAGGGCAACTTGGTGCTAAATAAGTTTGTTTGCTGTGAGAGCCAAGATGTTAGAGCATTAGAAGCCCAGAAGAATACAGCTATTTCTAGCAGTTGAGTCATGACACGAGTATGCAACAAAATGGAAACAGAGGTAAACACTAAGAAACAAAGAAAACTGCATGAATTTCTACCTCTAATAAAACCTTAGCAACAACATACAAAGCCTTAAAAGGTGCTACAGATTCTTGCTCTGAGGCAGTTTTTTAAGAGGTCATTTAGTCCAGTTGGTGGCCCCTCTATGAAGCCCACTCTGATTCCATAACTCCTTTTGCAATAGTGTGAAATGTGTCATTTGCAGCTGCTGTCTGGATGAAGTTTTAAGCAGCCATGAATGTGTTTCTAGTATTGTCATCATGGTATGTAACACCATCCACACAACATCTTAAAAAATAAATAAATAAATAAATAATAAATGATTGCAGGGAATAAGAATTTACTTAAAAATTAAGAAAAAAAAAAAAAAAACATAACTCAAGCTTCCTGAGCGTTTAAGTACCGTATTTTTATTATTATTATTTAAAAAGCAAACAACAAACAGAAAAGCTTATCATATTGAAAAGAATATTTTTTTCCTCCAAAGGACTTTAACTTACTTTGGAATGAAACACCATTGTTAATTTGGCTGCCCTCAAGCTTCAGTTTATAGGTGTTATAGGTATACAAAAGATCAACATTCATGACATGAAACAATGAATTAAGAGATGCCTTTATTATTTATATTGTTCATACTCTCAAAATAAAAATGTCTTAGTTATTGGGTAGTCATTTTAAAATTAACTTTAAGTCCTATAGTTTTCAATATCCATATAAATACTCAAAAATTATTTTGCACTTATTCTTAGGTGCTGACAGTGTAGCCAGGGAGGAGATAGGGACAGGAAGAAGGAAGGAGAATACACAGAGTTCTATGAAATAGTTTGCAGTTGCTTTAATTTTGAAAACTCAATTATCTTCTTCTTGATCCACAGCCATAATCTGTGACCCCATAATAGCACATTTGTACCCCTCCATGTTTCTGTTGAACTTAATTATTCAATTCCTCAGTGTCCTGTGGTGCCTAAAGCAGAAGAGGATGCTGGAACATATGTCTTAAAGAGTTGTCCCACTTCTCTGTGGTGGGCTATATAACTATCATTTATTAGAGTAATTATTTCATGGTTCTGCTTTGAAGTGAGAAACATGTGGGGTGCAAAGATTGTATGCATATTAATTCAACTTTTTTCTTGCTGGTATTTTAGAGAGGTAGCCAGCTATGGGCTAGATACAGTAGCGTCCTCATTCCCTATGTACCTCATCATTGTCATTCTGCTTTAGTACAGCTTAAGGTATCTGGATGTTGGGTGTTTGTAAAAACACATTGAAAATGAATGTACAGTAAGCGAGAGTTCTGGCCTCAGCTTCCTTCCTTAACGAGCTAAATTGTTCCTTTTGGATAATGCTGAGAAGCATTGAGACAAAATTAGAAAATCTTTGTACCTTTGCCCTAGTTGAAGAAAATAGCAACAAGACAACCTGAACCAAACATGGACATAAGCAGCCTCAACCCCCAGTGGAGATTCACATCAAGGTCATCTGTCAAATAAGTTACAGTGAAGTACGTGTGCAGACTGCTGTTGTGACACATGCCCTTTTCTGGCACTGAAAGTAAGTAGTCTTCATCAGACTGTGGGACAACTTGTTTTAAATTGCAGCTAAAATAGATACATTGAATTTGAAGTGATAGGTCAACAACAGAAAGAAAAGGTCTTACGAGAATGATTTGTAGGTTTAGCACAATGAAGGGCTAATATAAAGATAGTTTCTCAACTAGCATGTGGAATCACTTACTTGAGACTCAGTCATTTGCCTGAAATGCTCTATTCCCCAGCTTTCTGAATTATATTCAAGTAGCAAAAGCATGTATAAAGAAAGCAGCAGTCAATAAACAGACAAAATTACATCTCTTCTTTCATCAGTTTTTACATGTATGCCTACCACTCCAGTGCAACAAGAGGATTCCACCATTACACATCTAGACCAGAGACTTAGCAGTAAAGATAACAAGTACTCTGCCCAGAAGCAAAGAATTTTGCTGAAAAAATGATCCCTCTCTCATGAGAAAAGTGTAAAACAGTAACTTAGGGGTCATTAGCGTTTATGTAACAATCTCAAGAATCTTCTGTTGTGATTACGCTCTTCTGTTTCACAGTGATTTCAGGAACATAACTTTACCAGTTAAGCAGGAGACACCAAGAAAAGAAAAAAAAATAGTTTTTGTGGTGTTTTTTTTCTTCTTCTTTTTTTTTTTTTTTTCTGTAAAATGACAATGATACAAACATTAATAGTGACATTTCAGAACTGTTCCTAAATATCACATTATAAGAAACAGATCTCCAGGACTCTAAACAAGGAATACTGAGGGAGTTTTCACTTCCTGTAGGAGAAGATTTGAATAATGAAATATTTCATTTCGTCTATGAAGACATTATTTTTATAATGTTCTCTCTTAAGAATCTTTCTCACAAAGAATATAGATTTTCAAATGATTTAAGCATCATTAAAGTAATCCTTGAATTTGTAGCTCACAAGGTTCAGGCTGTGCTATATAAAACTTTCTAGTGGCTCTCCAAACATAAAAATTACCTTCTGTTGTTGAGAGCTACACTGAGGGAAAAGAGCTTGCTTACTAAATATGGGTGTCTATTGACAGTTTAACCCTAAGATATCAAAGACATCCACACTGCAACAACCTACATAGCTGAAATGGCATTAGATGCTTTTGTTTAGGTACCTGAATTGCTTCGTATATACCAAGGTCTGATCCCTACTGAGGATCCATGATAGAGATGATTATCCACATTCTATTTTTAATTAGTAGTGTGTAGGAGTCTGAGGATGGATGCCTTTCTGGGGTGATTTAGCTCTGCAGACAAAGATGCTCACAGAAGGCTTGGGGATCACCACTGTGAAGCTGCCACTCCTGGGTCTCCATCAGAAGATACCTCAATAATAATATATCATGTCCTCCAGCACATCTTAATAGCAACAACCAATGTTGATTATTTGAACTAGCTCAAATAACTTTGCCCCAGCTAGACTAAGAATCCCAACTGAAGCCTTGCAAAACTATGAGGACAAGAGCCTTCAGTAATGTGCTGGTAACAAACAGCTGGGGATAGTAACATCTTAAACTAACACAGCTGTCTGCAAATTGAACATCTGTCCACAGGCTAAATGTACGACTATATAATAAATGGAACAAAACAGATACACTTTGGACAACTTAAAAATATGATTCTTACTAGTAGATATTCTCTTAAATCTTACAAATCCCCTGGTATTTCTTGCATTACAAATACGGCAAACCTCATTTGCCTACTTTGTGTCGTGACTCTCTGTCAACTTAAAGAGAAACAACGGAGATACAGAAATCCTACAAAACTACTTGTACAGGATGTTACCTGCTAGAGATTAACACCACTTAATTTCAAAGCAACAACAGTAATGTTATATGCATATATATATACACACATACGTCTTCAAATGAGTCCTCTTAAGACCAAGCAGCATGTGTTGAGAAACCAAGATGCATACATGGAAGTAAATTGAACGTCTTACTTCCTGAGGCATTTTACTGAGACTATCTTGAAGTCTGTTGAAACCTTATATTGTACCAAGTGTTTGTGAGACTAGGGTAGTAGAACAATTCTAAAGTAGTGCCATATGAAAGGAAAAATGGTGATGAAGAGGCAAAATTGTTAAATATCCCTATACCAAGTATTCTTACTTTTTGCCACACATGCAAATCCCAGTAAAGGAAGGAAAGTGTGTATCAATAGAACTTTCAACATAGAGTAAGCATGTAGAAATGCAATAATATACCCATCTGTATAAAAATCAGTGGTTACATTAGTCAAACAGCAGTGACAGAATTCCTTACATTGCTGAATATTTTAAGGCTGCCATTGATCTGACACACACATATATACATATACTTGAATTAAACTCCTCTTTGTGTTACTGAAATGAAATTAACTGAATTACATTTGGTGCCTTTGTCCCCTTTTGGTTACTTAAGAAATTTTCTTAAGGATTTCATAATAAATGCTGTGTAATTTTGAATCTATTACTCACTAGTAATAATAACATTTGTCAATAAAATTTCTGTCTTCAGAGCAATTTGTACACATCAGCCCTCACAACATCATTGCGAAATAGTTGTTTATGGCAGACTTGGACAAACTCCCTTCTTGAATATAAAGGTACAGGGCTTTGTGCTGCTGTGTAGCACTTCACATGGTAAAGATAGATCCTTTTCTCACTGATGTGTCCAGTCCTGGGATGTGGATGTGCATCCTCATTTGTCTCCTGTGAGTGTAACAGGAGCACAGCTGGAGAGCTTCTGTGCTTCAGAGTCTTACACACCAAATGTAGCGTGGCTAAAGTATCCTCAGCCTTCCTGATGAAATAATGCCTCTGCTAGGATGCTAGAAATAACATCAGATGGGGTCACTTTATGTATATAATCTATTTCCTACGGCTTTTAATCTTCCTGACATTTTGGTGAGATAAGAAAAAGCTACCTTTATATTAAAGATGGGAAATTAAAGTCAACACAGGTACCTACCTTCAAATTATTCAGAAAAACAGTGGCAAAGCAAAAAATTACACCAGGGTGTCCTGTGTCCTGGTCCACTATCATATATATCAAGATATCCCAGATCAGAAGTTAGAAGGTGGGGTTAACAAGTCCCGAAGCCAAATTCACAGGACTAGCTGTTGCTCCCTGGAGAAAGTGTGTCAGTCGCATGATTCTGACTCCATATGTTATTTTTTCCTTTCCTAATGTGCACAAGGAGCACTTTTCTTAAGCATTTTTCACACAGAATAGCACAACAGTGAGGGTGCTGCATAACTGCAGTGCACAGACAGACCGTGGCTTGTGAGGTGACTGGTGTGCTTGTGAACTACAGGATAGTCTCTACTAAGAGACTGCTATACTCTGATCCAGAGCAAGTCCCATGCATTTTGTGAGCATGTCCTAGTTTTATGTCCCTCACTGGCTCTGTCCCACTGACTAGAGCTGCCAGCAAAGCTTTCTGTTGTGTTTCCATCTCCCAGACTCCTACTCACCAACCTGTATGCCTGGGGAAGAAGCTATTCAAGGACTGCCCTTCAGGATCTGTGGAAAATTAGGCCAACTCAGCCAGAGAAAGCTGCTGTCAGTACTCTTCTGTCATCTTCTCCATTTGACGCTGCCCTTCAGAATGGAGTGTTGAGTTTTGGGGGCTTCCCCTGATACAATTTTCTTCCAGAAATATTCAGCTTTCTCAAAAAATATTGAGTTACATCCTTCAGCATTACAGTTGTTTTGTTTTGATTCAAATTACTCTCCGAGTATTCAGAGGGCTGATACTACCACACAATTACTTATGCAGTGTAGAAGAAGAATGCATAGTTTCACCAGTCTGAGTTGCTGTCAACCTTGACAGGCAGTCATGGGAACAATCTGACATTTAAGAACTCTGGGAGGGTTCTCATTCCTAACACTTTGAGCAGGCAGCTGAGGTTCAGCCAGCTGCTCCATAAAACTTTTGTTAAGCCATGCAGCAGGTGCCTCCTGCAGCAAGATTTCAGCTTTTGGAGTTGGTGCCTACATCCTTAACTGACCACCAAGATCAGCCTTGCAAGATGGTGAGAATTACTTTCTGCAGTAGACCACAAGGGGAAGAGAAAGTGCTTGCCCTGGACAGTAAAGCAGGACTGGGGCCCCACGTTTGGCTTTTTGACAAGTTACTTTGTTCCCTGCTGCTGCATATCCCCATGTGAAAAGTAAGGAAGATTATTCTTTTTCTCACAGAATACAGTGGGGTGAGGAATAAAGTCCGTTATAGTTCATGAGACATACACCAACAGACTTAAGTGTAGGTGAACTTGGTAATAGTACTCATCCTGAAAAATTCCCATGGGCTGGGGTCAGGGAGGCCAGTCCCTGTCAAGATCAAACGGAGCTTTCTACAAAGAATATATACTTTCTCTAAAGAATGGCAGTGAGTATTACTAGCTCTCATGTCAACAAATATTTGCTATACTATACCTTCAGGAGCCCCTGCAGGCCCAAAAAAGTAAGGATATAGAAAGATGGGTTCTCATAATTCAGCTCAGAAGTGGCTGGCCTAGTGTCCTGGTCTATGACAGGTTTTCTCTTTGAGATCTGCAGCATTGGATTCTTGTACTCATCACAGGAATCAAGAGCAGACCTTCTGAGGCACACCACAATAGTGATTGGTAATTTCATATGATAACAATGTCATTTATTTTGATTAACTATGACATACATTAAAATGGAAGACCTATAGCTCCCTTTCCTTCTAGTATTATACAATATATGCTTCCAGTCACAACAGAGAAATGGTTATACAGTTGAACCATTTCCCTTCCCCATCTTATTCCTACCTTACGCACACAGTGTAATTTTATCGAACCCTGGGATCTCCGACGACTGGTTTATTTTTCCTGTTTTAAAAACAGGACAGAACATCTATTTTAGCTTATGAGCAGACAGACAGGAAAAAAAAATAATTGTAAATTTATTTCAAATTTCTTTCGGGACAACATAAGGAGGAGGATACTGAAGGGTAGCTGAATCCAGAACTGGGTTATATTATTGTTGTCTTTAGGAACTGTACTTTACATATGATAGGCTGGAATGTTGTAAGATACAGATCAAAAAGTTCAGATGATGAAGCCAAACAGTAACTACAGACCCTTCAAGTTTCCTGTAAAAAACACATAAATATGGTGTCTCAGCATGCCACATTTTTGCCCTATTTTGGATACTGCTATTTTGGGGAATCTAGCAAAGTAAGCAATTTCACCACCAGAAAATAATGTTTGTTTCATGACAAATGTTAACCACTGCCTAAGTGTGTTTCGCTCTTTCACACTCAAATATTATTGATTAACCACAGGAACAGAAGAATCTTTGAGTACCAGCCCAAATTGTCTGAAAGCCTTTCTTAATTTCCCAAACATGAATTCCACACCCTTTATTTTAAAGAAAAATATTTACAAGCTGGGAGGTAGGAGACACCTGGATGGAATGAAATTGATAGTGGGAATAGAGGTCTGACTCAGCCATAGTTAGAGGGAAAAGCTTACCCAGAAAGTACAAACGATAAGCCATTAATAGAAACTATGCTCTTGAGATTCATTCCATGAGTATGATAGTACAGCAAGGAAATAGCATCAGCAATGCCAACTGGCAGCAAAACAGAAAAACAAACATCAGTGGGGTATTAGAAACTGATCTGGGAGAAAAATGCCATTTGCAGGTAAGATATATTAGGTGAGATTTGTCCTGTGACTGCAGCTCTTTTATGCAAAGCAAAGGCCCAAGTTGTGAAAAGAGCCTCTGAAAGCTCCAGATGCAACTGAAGGAGGATTTCCTCCAGCAACTGCAAAGAAGGCTTTTGGCTGTCCCTCTAAAAGTCACCAGCGACCCCAGGCATTAAATAGGCCCCCAGTGGAGGCGGGGGGCCACAGAGCCAAACCACATGTATTTCAGACATGTTGAGCAATGCTGTCATCAACAGAGCACACAAGGCCTCTGGGCTATGTAAATTCTGTAAAAATCCTTGATGCTTGCAGCAGCCTGGGCTAGGGACGGTGCAGCAATTGTCTAAAACTGCCTTCACTCTCCCTCCCATGGGGGTAGGAGTTCTGCTGTCTTTGGCGAGTGGTCCAGGCTGTCACCCTTTATCTTCTCTCACTGACACCAAGACGGACAAAGAGTTGCCTTTAAGGACAGTCACTCTTCTGAAAATAAGTAAATAATAAATAAAAAGTGACAAATAAGTGAGAATCATAAAGCCAGAAGTTGCACTGCTGAAGACTGGTGGAAACCCTCTCTGGTATCACACAGGAACATTGTAGTGCCCACCGTGCAACTCCTTGTATCCCTGAAAGCCATAAGGAACTACTGATGGGCGAAGCCCCCAGCACACAGCTCCTTCCACATGCAGGGTGCTTCAGCCATCATTTGGACAACACACCGTCATGGGCTTTAAAGGCAGCCACAGGAAGAAAAGGAATAATTTATCCGCTACCTCAAAGTCTCATATTTTAAGAATTTGTTCATGTCAAGTCATAAACAAAGCCTAACTGGAACAAAGAGCTGGAGAAATAGAACTATATTCTTATTCTAATGAAAAAATTAGTAGGCACATAAGCCTAGAGGGGCACATGGAAGCATTTCTTTGCTCTGACCAAACTGTTTTAACAGTGAAAGCACCAGAGAAGAGGCCATCAGTGGCTAAAAGGAAAATCCCTAAAGTAGCCACAGCATTCAAGGAAGTATTCAGGTCTGAGTCAGCTGTTAATTAGATAGCTTCAGATGGGAGAAACCATTTATAGAAAGCCCCGATTCTGAAAAAATAAAATAATAAAATCCCATGTACTCCATCTCCCATCTGGCATTATGACAGGCAAGTGAATGTTAGATAGAAGAAAAGAAAAAGAAGTGAGGCAAAAGCTTTAATGGTGGCCAGGAAAAGACTTTAACTTCTTATTGCCTTCTTCTTAACATTTTTATTCTCTGTTGGGTTGCAGCTCATCTAGATACATTAGATTAGCTGGTGGAATGACACACTCAATGAGGTGAGTAAGCTCTTTCCACCAAAAACGCAGAAGGCGGCAAATAAAATGTTTGCCTTACTGGCCACAAGAATTCCTACAGCATTGCAGAGACAGGGTAGAGAATTGCATGCTATGAAGGGCAGTTTTGTGGTGTTAGTAACATTTGAAAACTACAAACAAAAATAAGTACAAAGAGTGATTCTACAACCTTCTGATTTCAAATTTACTGCTGCTGGTGTGATCTCATTATTCCAAATTACTAGATTAGGTAAATAAACTCTCCTAAAACACAGCTGCATTGATGGGTTCTTGCATTCTGTTGGCTTGAATCTATTCTATTTTATTCCTATTCAATTTGTAGAGCAGACTCTTGCAAGTATTTCCCAATAACTTTTAAATTTCTACAATTGCTGAGATCGTGTCTCAGACAAAAACCTATAGGACCGAAATAAAAATAGTGAAGGGTTCAAGATGACATCATGTTTTATGAACACAAGACGTGACCACAAATAACCTACAATACCTTTAAAATTAGTTTTTTCCTGACTTCATAAAACAATATTTTATTTGGCAGGCCCTTATTGGCAAGTGCTTTGAACAGTTCTATTTGTTTTCTGTAACCAGGAAGACACAACCAGTGTTTTCACATAGGTTTCCTCAGTACTGTGGTTTTGCCATTTTCTGCCTCTTTATTACTGCCTGCTGCTGTTGAATATTTTTCTTTGGGATGTTTATTAAGAACAAGGATATGAATTAAAAAAGAAAAAGAAAAAAAAAAAAGAAAGAGAAACAAGTAACTTTCCTTATAACAGTGCTGGTGAGTTTCTCCCGCTGTAATATTAATGTATCAAAAACACAGAAATAGATCATGGTATCTAGGATGATCTGGTTGTTTTAAGTCTAAAGTTATGTAATAACATACAGCTGGCTACATGTATATTATGAGAAACTGAAGGAAATCAGCCCATATGTCCTTTGATGCATTAACCAAGACCAAGATTTAGAAATTCACCGTAACTTGTAACACCATATGAAATGGAGGAAGGGGTTTAGCCAGTCACTGAATTAAATAACAAAATAAAATCTAAGTGTTCTAGTTAAAGTAAATTAGAAATGAACGTCACAGAGTGCAAGAAATGTTCTCAGTTTCTTACCAGATCTTACCTGTGATTATTTGCTATTTAGTATCACCATCACCAGTTGTCCTGGTTGTGAGTCACAACCTGAGAGGTATGTTTTTTCATAGTGCCCTCTGTAACAAAACCAGATTGTTCTCTGTATTTGCAACTGCTCAGAGTTTTGTTGTTTTGAGTTGTGCTGTCATGGAAAAAATAGACCATTCTCCCACCACATCTGTAGGAGTAGCTATGCAGCTCCCAGTGCCTTATATATGTATTTTTCATTGCTGCGTTTTATTCTTTGGAAAAAGAAAAAAAAAAAAAAAGAAGAAAGAAAGAAAGAAAAACTCCATATGATTTTTATTCATTGCATTTTTGAACTGTGAAATACATTTAGACATTTAGTCACCAGTTCAAAACTCAATAAATCCCACCTCACACACCCCCCGCCCCCCCCCAAAAAAAAAAAATATTTTCTATGTTTAAGAAGGGCTGTGTAATTAATAAAGATGAGCTTTTCAACTTCTGTACACAGTTTGGACTTCCTAGTAATCCCTCTTTCTTCTGTACAGTATGAAGCTTGAGTGAATAAGGAAAGTTCCAATAATTAAACTTGCTCTATTGACCTAACCAAAATTAACTGGCTATGCAACAACGTAGCTGTCCATGTAAAAACAGGAAGTCAGATTTCCCCAAGTAACCCTTATTCACCATGAGAAAAACAGCTGGTGCTCTCTCTTTACATGCAAGCGTGTGGGGCATGGATAAAAGATGTATACTTCTGATATCCTCTTTTTTAAAGGGGTGTGTTTTTTTGGATTTTTTTTTTCTTTTTCTTTTCTTTTCTTTTTTTTTTTTTTTTTTTTCCAGTGGAAATTTTCCAGCACTAAGTTCCTGAGAGGTAGGGCCCCAAGACAGTCTGGTCAAAATAGTTAGAATCATATCTTTGTAAGGAGAAGTCTGTGAAAATGAACAAAGAAGCCACATTAGTATAACATGAATAATCCTCCCTGACCTCCAAAGAGAAAAATAATAAAGGATTTATTACACTTTTTTTTTCTCCATAAGAAAGAGTAATAAGAAAAATCCTCCTTACAACAACAATAACCACTGTTTCAGAATCAGAGCTTTTGTGTCACTGTTTTTCAGTAGTTATGCTACATTTCTCCCAGTACACTGCTGGGATTTTTTATTTTTTATTTTGCTACGCATGCTCGCACATCTGCTCCACATGTGTGATCAGCAACTGGATTTTCTGAGCTGAACGTCCTGTTAAATGGACAGAGTGGGCAGATCATTCCTTAGAGAGCAGAGAATCTGCCTCTGGTGGATTGCCGCCAAATGCAATGGTGTAATAAAGAAAAGAAAGCTGCTCATTCGGATTGCTCTGAAATGAACTGTGTCCTCTCCTAAAATACCATCTGGTTAGGATCCCTGGAGGCGCAGTCCAACACACCTAGGTCTGGCAGTCTATATGTTTGATGGCTGTAAATGTCTCTGAGTAGGTCGGCTGGGGGAAGGCAGGATCATTAAGAATCGGGAGAGGTGAAACAATTGTGATCTCGTTCCCTTTCACCCACCCAGACAAAATTACACAAGAGGTCTGTGGAGGTGATTGTACTTTTTGTTGCTGAAGCTGACAGCTAATCTTTAAAATAGCTGTCTGAGGCTTTGACTTTTTATATATCGCCTAATGGCTTTGTTTTCAGCTGGTGTAAACCAGCAGCAGTCTGGACAGATTGTTTCTCTTGAGATTTGGCCCTTGGTGCATTAATCAAGGATTTTATAGTAAATTGTATGAATGAGATTGAAGTGAGCCTTGTAGTATGTGTGCAAGGAAATCCAGCTTCCAAAAATCAAATCACACCAGGGGCTGATAACAGATGTACAAAGTTAGAGGAGAAATTAACAGATGCTTCCCAGTTTTGGCCATTATCACCAATGAAACCCAACTCATATGGTCCATAGGTCACATTAAAGAGTCTGCTGCAGATGAATTTGGTTCTTTCCTTGTGTTGGCAAAATTAAGGTTACAACTGCACAATACTGCAGCTATCCTACATATAAATTGGCTTTCTGAAGTACTGTCAGTGCTGCTAAAAGGATTCCTCTGTGTGTTTAGCAGTTAGGTCTGCAACGAGACAAACAAATGTTATCTTGCTGGTTACATCCATCCCTGTCATGGACGTCCTGCAAAGCAGGAAACATGACAGTTCCATGCTCAACAAACAAAATTTTTCATTTTCTTCTCAGTCTACATCTATCCTGTTGAATTAGACAGGGCCTGGGAACATTCCTGGGCACTGGATTATGATCATCTATGGTGTTACACAGTCAGGCAAGTCCCTAGCACCCACAGGGCTGTTGCCAACTATCCCCAAACCACTCCCAGGCACAAATCAGAAGCAGGGGATTTCCAGAACCGTTCCCAATAGGCAATTTGCAAGCAGCCACCAGTTTTGAAGGTTAAGAGTGTTTACTGGAGCTGAGCAGACTGCTCTTTGCCTGTTGGCCTTGGTTCCTGGGAACATTCTGAGAATGTCTCAGCTGCCCATCCATAGCCCTGGACAGCTACTGCCAGAGAGATGTTATTTTAAGCAAGGGCCGAGTCTACCACTTTTTGAGGTAGAAGGTTTTTTCTGCCTGGGGAGACCATTTTCTTTGTAAACAAGCCCAAGTTATAAAACTCTGGAGTTATTTTCAGGACTTATTTCTGCAGCTACCTCTTGACAGGGTTTTGTTTCTGTGACTGCCCTGGAAGCTGTTGGATGACTGAGCCCTAGCAGTGGTGTTAGTGATGGGGTGGGTCTCACTGCCTCTTGCTAATGCAATCACTCTACCCCTGTGAAACCACCCTAAAAGTATTTTGTTTTGTTTTGTTTTTTCTTTTTTCTCTCTCTCTCTCTCTTTTTTTTTTTTTTTTTCCAGAGGTGTTTTAAAATAGCTACTGCTGTTGGTTATAATGTGATCTCCCATTGTTCCTGTTTATCCATCTGCTTGTAATTGTACTGGCTTCAAGACAATTTTTAAGTAATTTGAAATCATTAATTTGATTATTGCTTACCACCCAACAAAGAAATGGCCAAAAGACAGGATTCTGCCTTTGTGGGACTTTTCAAGAACTTGGATTCAGCTCAAATACAAATGAATTATTATTATTTTTCAAATTTATCTTGAGCCAGACATGCAAAATATTGCTTTAGAAACAAAGACATAGGGTGTATCTTAAAGAAATGACTGTTCTTTGGCTCCTGTAGCTGCTATTTTAGCAACTATGAAAACTGAGAAAAATATCCGTTTCACTAACAGCTGTGCTGGCTCATTTGGGTCTCGGACCAGGTATTCTAAGGAAAGTCTCTTGTTTAACTGGTATTTTCTGGGCTTCCCCGTATGAAGCTGCAATCTGGCAGAAATCCCTGAAACATCCAGCTTCCAGTCCCAGGGAGGGCTTTGTCTGAGCCCAGAGCTTCCAGGCTCCAAGCACCAGCCCCGGGGGTGCCAGGTGCAAAGGGCAGGAGCTGGGGCCAGGACTCAAGGGCTTCCAGCAAGCTGGGAGTAAGCCCTGATGCCCAAACGTGCAAAGCCAGTGGCTCCCTCCAGAGACCTCTAGACCCATTCCCTGGCAAACTTGACTTTCCACTGCTTGGGGTTTGAGAAGTGCAAAGTTCTGTGTTCAGCATTTTGGGATCAGTGAACCAGCTTTCTTCCATGAGCAGTTTCTGACAGACCATTCCATTAGATAATTTCTGATGCAAATTAGTGGAAGAAACATAGGGCAGAAAAGAAAGCAATAAATAGAGCTGTTTATTAACTAATTACTGTGATTAATTAATTAATTAATTAAAATAATTAAGAATAAAAATAACTTAAAAATAATAATTAAAAAGCTGAAATCCTAACACTGAGTGAAGGTTTTTCAGTTTTGGAACTGGAAATGGCTAAGGAACAGGATTAAACATCTTTAGGCACAATGTAGATTAGGTTCAAAGTAAGAGAAGATCCATCTAAAGAGACCATACTTGCAAAATAACAATCCAAGCAATATAAAAACCTCTCCCCTGGTTTCAAATACTGATCCTATCTTGATAAATCACTGTGCACAAAAAGATGACCTTGTAAACAGCTAGTTAAAACAGGACAGAACAACAGTCAATAAAATATTTTCAGTCGTTATCTAAATCACTGTGACAGGTCAGTAAGTAGGTGAAGCCATTTAGGTGATGAACTAGATGACTCTCAGAGGCTAACACTTGAAATGAACCGATTCTGAAGTTTGGTTATATTCATTTCAAGGTTTTCAGTACTTCGTGCTTTTCTTCTTTTTTTTTCTGGGCCCCAGCCATTGCTTAGCCCTCTCCTCTGTTCCTCATGAGCTCACATCTCTCAGCAGTGCAGCACCGTACTAGTGACCATGGCATCATGTGGCAGTGACACAGCTCCCGCTGCAGCCAGGCTGGGCAGACCAGCTTACACCACCTGTGCTATCAGGGATCTGCAGTACTGTCTGTTTTGAAGGGCAGGGACAAAGAATTTTTGGATGTTTGGAAGTGTACATGAGAAATACAGGGTTGGTTTGAACAGAGTAAATTCCTTCTTTGAGACTTTTCTTATCAGCTGGGCAAGGCACTTTGTCCTGCAATACTTTCTCTCACCTCAACACAAAAGAACCGAAAACCAGTGACTGCTTGCCTATACGAAAAGACTGAATCTGAGGCTGATCATCACACCTACTTTGGGAACTGACCTGCTGCCCTTTGAAGACCTGGAGATTTTTCCTATTGGTTCAGGTGCTTTTTTTTTTTTTTTTTTGGATTGAATCCCATATACCGTTACATTAAAATGCCTCTAACAAAGCAAATAAAGCTTCAACAAATTGAACTATTCTATACTCTTCATTTCTACTATAACACATCTAATAGTAGATCAAATCTTAGCTATTTTATAGGGTCATATAAAGAAAGGGATAGAGATACAAAGGAAGAGACAGTGCAGGGCATAGTGTCCTTCATGATAAATAGGCTATTTTAGCAAACACAGTGGTACAAAGACAGAGTTGTTCAGAGTTATGCAATAAGCCTTGACAGCTATCTTCTAGTCTAGCTGGGATGTGGCTTTCTATGTTTCATTGAGCTTAAGAAAAGGATTCAATACTACAATATTGTGTAATACCACATACTTCCTCACTCCACAAATGCTATGATGGCATTATGGGTTAGTTAGAGAAAAAATATTGCTGCAGGGGGAGGGGGGGGGTGGGGTGGAAATGTGTGCTGACTTTGTTCAGTGTTGTCAATACAGTTTTTAATTGCCTCAGCAAGTTGTCATTAGGTGAAAGATAACAGCCTACCAAGACTAGAGAGTAAACGTTTTGTGTTGATCCACCCACAAAGCATTAAAATAAAAAACTGGAACTTATTCAGCGTAACACGGGTTTAACTGTCTCATTTTCAAGATAGTTCACTCTTCGTGGCCTTTCAGAGCCTCGTCTCTTCATGTCTGTTCTCAGCCTCCTGAACCTTGCTGCCTGCTCTTTCATGTTCGACATCTGGCTTAATCAGACTTAGGTTATCATTGTATTTGTGAACATGTTTGATGAAGGTGCCTCTTTTATTACTCACCTGAAGTCTGGTTTTAAATGTTAACATCTTAAACGTTGATAGGTTTTGTTCTTGTTCTCCAAACTGCATATTGTTTACACGTGTTTCTCCTAGTCATATAATATAGATATTAAAATGCAAACAAATATACATAAATGTGTATATTTACATCCACACAACTTACATTATATGTACACATAGATTGCATACTATGCAATCTATATGCAATCTACACATTTAAATTAAAACAACACCTATTAATGCATCCATAATTTTACTTAACAATCCAAATGTACTTGTGTCGACAGTAAAGCAGCCCAGAGGCCCAGGTAAGTTTACTTAAGTAAGCTGTACCAGGCAGGAGAGAATTATATAAAAAATAGAAGAAAAGATTTGCCTCTGATTTTATAGAGCAAAGGCTGCATAAGGCATTTCTCTAGGAAACAGCATTTCTCTAGAAAATAGAAGAGAGTTTCTAGAGGTTTCTGGTCTCATCTGGAAACTGGGGCCAATGAGCTGCTCAACACAAAGAAGATCAGAAAAACTTAATCAGGGGTAGGAAAGATTCCTAGAATGGGAAAAGCACACCTGAAGCTCATGAGAAAATGGATCTGGAGAGGATAGATTTGCAGCTGGTGACATCCTGCCTATGAAGAGGAACTTTGCAGATGCTGTAGCAGAAGGGAATTTGGCCTGCAGGACACACAGATGAGGCTGAGACACGAATGGGAAATGGGAGTAGCTGACCAGGAGTGTCAAAGGCTTTTACCATCTGAGAAGTATGTGTGGAGGTAAGTGCTGCCAGTGGGTTTTCTGTTCTCTCCCTCATTGATAAGTACCCCAAAATCTACTGTTAATTTTCCTCCCTGAAGTGTGCTCAAATCTCTAGAGTAATGTGAACCCCTAGAATATGGCAGGTCAATCAAAACAAACCACAAGCCTTCATCTTAAGATACTTTGCTTTTCTTATACTGACCTACTTGGAGCTTGCCATGGGTTGTATGTGAGACTTCAATCATTTTCTATTTCAGAAGACGAAAGTGCAACATGTCTACTAGCTGCTACTGAGCTATATAGTTTCTTGGTCTCCATCCCTCAGGAGAAATCTTATAAAGTATCTTGGACTATTGGTCAAAAATTCTGCTCTTGTTATCCTTTTGGACTTGAAAAACTGCTCAAAGTTCAGGGTGTTGGGATTACTTCAAAGGGGAGGAGAAACTGGTGTATGAATCAATACTTCTTTCAAATGATTTTGTACATTTACAAGGGGTGGATTGACCCTCTTTTCCTGAGGAGAAAAACCACAGTTATTCACCACATCAATGTCCTTCTAAGTTACCTCCCCATGAGTACTCTCTCAAGGGTTTTCAGGGTTGTGGAGCCAGCTGTTTGTTCAAGTATATATTTAGTTTTCTGCTCCTTTTCCTTCTATGCCACCCAAAGGAATATGTTGCAGAGGGATCACAAATAGTAGAAACTGGTCTAATAGACGAATCAAACTAACACAGTCATGTCAGATAGCATTGCACGAGTTAATAAGATTTGCAGAATGTAGAGCTTATAAATGCAGTCCCAGTACAATATGCAGGAAGCTGAGTCGTTTGGAGGATATCTTTTACTATCTCCAGAACACAACACCTTGAACAGTATGGCTGGACCACCCTGGGTTACTGTTAGCTTGGGGTTATCTAGATATGTCTTCTTTTGCTTCCATTTATTTCTCTTGTTCATGCAATCATTAATTCAAGGAATAGCCTTTTCATCCCTTCACCCAAAGAGCTGAGATTCTTCAGTTGCTTTCAATATGTCCTCGTACTAGTGTGGAAACCAGTGACACTACATGAAAGAGGCTTTTTTATTTGAAACCAGGTGGTCAAACCTGCCCAACTCAGGGGAGCTTTACTGGACTGCCAGTAACTGAAGTACCAGAAGAAGTAGCAGCTTCAGCAGTTGTTTTCTCTTTCTTATGAATAGTAAATGCAAAGATATAGGTATATCATGCACTGCTTTATCAGTCAAATCTGGAGCTGCTTTCTGACCTTTAATGCTGGACTTCAGTTGGAGTACCTGGGATCCAAACTTAGTAATGATTTTTATTTTTTTCCTAATACTGCACCTAGCCAAATCCTTAAACCAGCTGGACTGTCACAGTCTTCTCTATAAAGTAGCCAACGAGCTACTGATGGATACAAACATTACTTGGACAGGGCTCACTGAGAGGGGGCTCACAGGAACAAGCTGTAAGGAAGGAAAAGTAGGGGCAGAGGCAGTAGCAATTCTTGAGTGTTTGCTTCTGTCCTGCAGGAGAGGTGTAATTGTGTTAACTCCCTGTCAAGGCTGTGGATAAATGGAAACTAAGAAATGACATATCTGCCGAACGGGAACAGCTCTCCCTAGCTACAATACATTGCTTGCTGTCACCTTTAATGAATGTTTATAAAGTATTTGGGGACCTTTGCATGCAAAGTGTTTTGCATGAGCCACAATAATTAAATGTTTTATAATGTACTTGTTTAAGCCAATGCTAACAATAACTAATGGAAAATTTCATCTCTATGTCTCAAAAAGGTCAGAATAATTGGAAAGAGCTGACTGTCTGGGTAAAATGTGTGAAATCTGAAAAAAAAGCCTCTCTGAAGAGTGTAATGTGTTCTCACAAATGGGTGGAGAAATTAGTCTTTTTCATTTATCAGCACTTGTATTCAATCTAATACGATAGAACAAGAACATAGCAAGCCAGAATATTTTCTGTGTATGTTGCAGTGATAACAGGCAGCACTTAAACTGGATGCAGTATCAAAAAGGATACAGTATCTAAATAATATTCAAACATATTATATGTCAGTGGTCTTTAGACAACTTTAGCATTACCAAAAGAGTCCAGTCACTTTGTTGTGAGTTATGAATCTTCTCTGGATTAGGCTGAGGAACTTGTTACCCACACTGCTAGTACTAGGGCTTAAAACAAGAGGCAAGTGGGTGCAGCAAACAGCACAATAAAATTAAGAAGTTGGTGACAACTGAGAATAACACCGACTGGCTCTGTGCATGCCTCACAAGCTTAAACACAGCACCTATAGATGAATGTGCATGCAGATGCAATTCTGAATGCGCCTCTGTTCATGAATGCCCACACATTTGGTATCAGCCAGATGGCACTTGCAGGGAGCTGTTCCACTGTTGGTGCCAGCCTCAGTCTCTGGCTGACCCTGGCAGTGGAGGGGCTGGTCCCTGTTTTCTCAAAATCATGCACCAGGTGCAGCTCCCTTGGCTCTGGTTTGTCATCCGCAACACTATTCTGCACCCACTTGGGAAGAGCCCACATCTTCTGCTATCAAAAAGAAGAGGGGAAAAAAAAAAAGTACAAAAAGTACTTTAGTTTCAAACAAATATGCGTCAGAAATCCTTGCCGGCTCTCTCCCTTGCTATTAACATGACCCTATGTCTTTATGATAATCTGTTACAATAAATTTTATTTTAAAAGTTCAGTGCCAGATTGGCTGAAGAACATACTCACTTGTTTTTCCACACTTTAAACTTTATGCAGCTACCTGTGAGCCTGGGACTGACTGATTACCTCAGCAGGTGGAGATCTTAGGCTTGTGTTCCTCAGCTGGAAGTCCACAAATTTAACCTTGGCACATACCAGGAGGCCTTATTTTTTCCTCCTCCTACACATTCACTTCAGAACACCACAAACTGCATTTCGTTAGCTAAACCCATTAACTAACCTTTATCATGCACGGCATATATTTCACCCCTAATAGAGTTAAGTGGCTAAGTAGCTCACAAAGGAAAATGCGTGCTTTGCAAATGGAAGTGCCAGATCAGAGGAGCACGCTGTCCAGAAGGGCTTGCAGGAGCCCCATTTCTGGTGTTATACTCCCCCTGCAGGGCCAGCAGCAGCAGCGGGGTCGGCCCCGGCACAGCAGCCCTGCAGCCTGCCCAGGCCTCTTCCTCCTCCTCTCCCCCTCCTGCTCCTTTCTTCCAGGGAAATTCACTTTCTGTACCCTGCAGTTATCTAATGCATCCACAGGCATGTTACTCAGAGGAGTATCCCACAGAGAAGGCTGTTAAAGAACAAATAAAACTCCATTTACCACAGCAACAATCTTAATCGCTCTATCACTTACTTTCTCTCTCAGTATTTTGGAGGTTCAACCTATCTCTTCACAGATCTCAGGGCTTCTATGCATCCTGTTTTCTGCATGCCCTGTTTTTCCTCCTGCTCCTGAGCCCTTGTCCCCCTGTGCACATCTCCTTTGTGCTGTCTCACTACAGCTCTGTGGTAGGAGATGAGGGACATGCAGAGTCTTTTCTTATCCCTCTGTGAATTCTGGCATTTGATTAATTTCAACCTAAATCAAAGCCAAAAAGTGACATTTACATTTTTTTCTCCTTGGTATGAATATGGAAAGGAAATTTTGAAACATCTGTTTAAGTATTTTTGATCAAAGTGAAACACAGTTCAGCATCTCAAAGCATTGTTTTCACTTATGCAGCTGGTTTCAAATGCTTTGTCTTAAATTGGCATTAAATTGCATTTTCCTATACCAGTGTATTGCCTTACATAAGGAATATTTGGACATTTAAAGCCACATCGGTCCCCATGGAAGCTGCCTTACTGGCTGAATGTCTTTCATGAAGAGTTGTGTGACTTCACTACTTCCCTCCTAGATTAGCTGGACGAAAACATGCACTGCATGGTGGACGATGTCATTCTGCAGAGAGTCTGGCCAGAGAACAGCCCCAGAACAGGAATGAGGGCCCAAACCACCCTCCTCTGAAGTCAGCACAGCAATGAAGAAATGTTAGGCAGTGGTTTTGGTGAATTGATTTGAGTCTATGTGTTTTATGCCAGTTAAAAAAATACAAAATTCTCCAATTTGGTTCCATGGGTAATTGCCACTTTGTACACTCTGTGCTTTCTTCCCAAAATTTCATTCAGGTGGAAGACTCCCAGGCATTTCCTTGTCCTTGACCCAGCCAAGCCCACCCTCTCCTCCTCTGTCAGAGGGCAGCTGAAGAGGAGCTGCTGGCTATGGATCATTTGGGGAGCACAAAGAAGTGTCGCCTCTGGCACTATGATCCTGAGTCCAGCCACTGTCTGAAACAGCAGCTTATCAGCCAGGCTGGGGCAAGCCCACCAGCCACCGTCTGTGGCCTGGGCACCCCTGGGGAGGCAGATCCATAACCAGAGCCAGCACAGGCCCCACCACCCCATCCAGGAGCAGAGCAGTTGGTGTGAGAGGTCAGGAGATTATCCTGCAGGTGGTGGTCAGGCTCGGGCTCAGGCTCCAGCATGGCTGGGCAGGGCCGTGGGTAGAAGGCACCCTGATGTGTAGCTCATGTGTGGATCAGGAGGGAGCATCGGCCTGCGTATGGCTCCCAGGCAAAGCAGGGAGAACATCCCTCAGTGCTGTCCTCACACAGGGGGAGACCTGGCCTCCAGTGGGCCCCAGCCTCTGGCAAGAGGGACGTGCTTTGGGCCTGGTAGGGTTATGCAAACACTGAGCAGGCTTGCTGCCCTAGCACTGATGGGTGGGGGAAAGTAAGCGATGAAACAGATATTTTGAGCTGAATTCCAAATTCAACACCGTCAGTGAAGTGATTGTGAGGCCTATCTCTACTCCCTTGCAGTTTCTCCTTTGCTTCTTTCTCAGTGTCCTGTATCTGAGAGCACCAAGAACTAGCTTGAACAACGTATCCAGTTGTGTAATATATTCACCATCATCAAACCCAACATCCTAGACTACCTTATGATGCAATCCTTTGATCTATTCCATTTTCACACATCCTGTTCAAGCCACACAATTATAGGGAAACTTTGACACAACACAAGCTGGGAGTCCAGTTCCTCTACCAAATGCTTTCCAAAACAGAACAAAACAAAACAAAACAAAACAAAACAAAACAAAAACAACAACAACAAAAAAAAACACAATTCCTAGCCATAGGAATTAGCCATCACAAGTATGAGTGATAATTCTAGGTCTGTCCAAGTGACTTCATCTCAATTCGTATTGCTAATACAGAACATAAACAGGGATGAGCATTCATAAATCTATTGCACAAAATCAAATGAGTCAAATGAGAAATGTGGCTGGATAACTTTTATATGTTGATAAATTCTGCAGTTCATGGTCCCTGCTTGTATTTCAGGTACATTACTAATTACCTATTATCTCTAGAGTCACTGAAAGAATTAATACAGATAAAAAGATATTTCCATGGTTCAACTGGTTAATCAAGTATTCCATGATACACAGAGTTGTTTTCAGCAATAAATTACCATCTCAACAGTAACAGTTTTTACAAGACACTTGTAAAGTTTTCCGTTTACAAAGAACTTTGTAAGTATAAATACAATCACTACAACAAATACTGCTGGGAAATAGCATTACTCATATTCCACAGAGAGAGACACTAAAGCACAGAGGTGTTTACCAACCTGCCAATACTTGTCTTTCCTTAAGTGGAACTAATGCTCATCTTTCCTGACTCTTCAGTCTGTAATTTAAACTTTGGACCATGTGCACTATGTGCATTTTGCTCTTTTGTGGAGAGAAAATAGACCAGTGGGGGCCTCAGAGGTCTCTGGGACCTTCCACTGGTTTTGCTGTCCCAGGACCTTGTGTCAAGCAGCCACTGGGGTCTTGGTCTTCTCCAGTCTCCTTCTAGCTTCTCTGTCTGGCCTCACATGTTGTGTTGTTTATTTAGGCTATATTGTTCCTAGAAGTGGATGCATTTTTTCGAAACAGGCTGGCACATTAATGTCTCAGTCAAAATCATATGCCCAAAATGATGAATTCAATTTATAGTGATGTATTAGTTACTTCAGAAAATACTTTCATGAGAGGAGCATTCAAGTCCAAGTGTTGTACCTAGCAATGAACATACACGACAGTGATAACTATAGCCCATAGAGTTTACAGGAAGCATTTTCGTTCCAATTAGATATATATTTGCAGAGAACCTGAGGGCACAGACCAGAAATAACCCATTCTAGTACATGCTGGAAGTCCATGCCAGTATCAGTACCTAGATGTCACTCTTCAAAAATCTCAAAAAAAAAAAAAGTCATTGGTAGAAAAATCCACATGTTTTTGATGCTTTAAAGGATAGATCATCCTCTCAGCACCTGCATATATATGGTTGTGCGCATGTAGTGAAACTTAATGTGCACCAGCAGAGATCTTATACTGGGGTGCAGCTCTGTATATTTCCGTGCTTTCAACTATTGCTATAAGTGGTAAAACTGTGAACACATAGGGTCATCTGCTTTACGGTATTACTTGCTAATTGTGAGTGAATAATAAAAACCACAACCTAGCCTACAGGCAACCCCAAAAAAATCCAGCAGTATTTACTGCGTTGCTGTTTTTCATTAACCCTAGGTATTACATTTCAAACCGAGGACAAATGCAAATTGAGTGCACAGCTACATAACAGTGTTTTAACTGCAGAGGGCACAAAAGAGCTACTGAACAATGTGGTGTTTTACTTATAAGGCATTATTTCTTGCAGTATAAGTTTCTACAGTAAGTTTGATCTCTTCTACACTGAATATTGCATTCATACTACATAACATACTGCATTTTAGTCCTGAAAGATCCTCTATGGATCCATCTGGTCCAATTCTTGCTTTCTTGGGGAAAAATACAAACCTAAAGAACAAGAATTATCAGATGCATTCTGCAGGATATTTCTTTATGATAATCACAGACTACAATTTATTCTCTCATCCTCACTGAATCTAATGGATATTACTTCTTACTGAAATTTTACTTTGCATTTTACTTCCTGCTCAAAATAACTTTTTTTTTTTTTCCTATTAACTTCCGTACAAGGCTCCTAATGTAGCATGGGCTGACAGTTACCAGCTTCCCATTTAATGGGAAGTTGAAAATCCCCAGTTTCTTTTAGCTTTTCACTGATGCTCACTCAAGTCACTGGCCACATCCAGCATAGTGTAGTGTGGCTATTTTTCAAAACTTCTGAAGCTTATAAACCTTTCATCAAGTTGGGATTAAGATTAAAAAAGACTAAATAAATACAAAATAAGAGTTGAGATTTTCATTACAGTATAATTGTTTGTTCAATAAAGCACTTGAAGATTCATAATTTCAACACAGATTTGTCCAGAACTTGCCCATTTAGGCAGTATTTTAGGCTTTTCCTGAAATCAGAAACAAATGTTACTCAAGGTGTGTTTTGAGAAGAATGAGAAAGGTCTGCAAAAACCGCTGTGAGCTACCAAGAATCCAGCCTAAGGCAGGTACATGTTGACATGAGCAGTCCCAGCATATAAGAAATGCTTTACCATCCTTCACCCACACAGATTAGCATGAATCCCCATTTTTCATCAACCCACATGCCGAATGTGGCTTCCAGCCTCTTGTTTAAGCTAGCTGCACCTTTGTTACCCAGTTGGCAGTCATTGGGGCTGATAGCTGCAGAGCCCACCATGCTCAGTAGTTTTTCAGCCCACCTCAGTACCCCAGGTTGTCAATTCTGGGAATCAGTGAAGGTGGAGAGAAAAATCCTTCCTCTACCAGGTGCTGGCTTCTTGTTAACTTGTGGAAGATTCTTGTTAAAATATTTATAGACACCACCAGAGGGTGCGTTGCTGCCACTGTAATTTTCATTCTTGCACTGTTACCATGAGATGTTGTTACAAAGCTTTGGACAAATCCTGTACCTTCTGTTTATGTGGAGTTGCCTACACAAAGGTGTACAATGGCAAGCAGGATTAAATACGGAAGTCAGTTGTGTTAAAGAAAAAAAAAAGAGAGAGAGAGAGAAGTAATATGCTTTTGTGCTGCGCACTCAAGGCGTTTTGCAGCTTTTCGTGAAATATCCATCATAGCAGAGCCTCTTTGATCTGTTGCTAGCAGCCACTCCCAGAAGGGGTGAGAGACACTTCGTTTCCTTCCTTCCTTTTCTTACCCTGACCTACAGTTCTGGAATGCAGTTCACCTCTGAGCATTTTCAGATGTATCATTTTCAGAGAGGCTTGCATGTCACAACACACAGCCAGGGCTGACTTCACTACTTACAAAGCCTGCACATGACAGGCGAAGAGGGGAGCTGCACACTGTGCCTGAACCTCCTGTACTTCACCTACGTACATTCCCTTGTCTGCAGAAGGGGCATAACAGTGTCAGAATAACAAATAATCACCTCGCCCTGAACGTGAGCAGGGCCCGAGACTGCAAAGCTAAGAAACCTGTGCCCCAAGGGTGCAGCTCGGTGGCAGTTTAGGCTGGGCTGTGCCAGTCTGTCAGGCATGCCAGGCTCTGCATGCCCCCAACCCAGCCCTTCCCAACAGGAATCATGGCATCCCTTCTCCCCCTAAAGCCATCCCACCTGGTAACTCTGGGGAAAGCTAATCACTTCTCTCAGGGTTAGTTTCCAGTCAGAAAACACAGTTTTTCATTGTCCTCTACTGACTTGCTGCACAGCAGAATAAACCTCAGTGCTAGGGTATGGAAAGAGGGACAAAACAGTGTCCAGAAGAGGCCAGGACTTTTCCTAGCCTTGCAGACTAGCTTAAACCAAGCATAAAATCATCCTTTTAGGCTCACTGTGTTGTCTCTGGATTCAGAGTGAGTCCTCAAAGATAGATTTTTAAACTCCCAGATGCCCTTCCGAAGTGCGCCTGTCACCCACTTACCACAGGCTGGTGGCTGCTCAGGCTGGAGTCACAACTGAACTCCAAAACATAGTTGGGATTAATTGAAACCATAATGTTCCCTCACCAAATGGTGAGGGAGTTGAACACAGCATAAATACACACTTTAAACTGCAGCACAATAAAAATAATAATAAAAAAGAAATCAGCATAACCAGCACGGTTATGTGCGAAGTTAGCTGGAGATGGCCGGAGGGAGGAGATGCCACACATTCTTGGGAGCACTGGGAGGAACTTGCAGTCCCATTGACTTCAATGGGTTTTCAATCAGGCTGTGTTTCTGCTGTGGAAAGGAACTGCTTAACACAGCATCGTGGGGTGCCTCGGTTTTTGTCTCTGAGCAACTCCTGGCAAAGCCACTGGTTAGTAAGTAAAAACACACTTTTTCCAGTCACCAGGGCTGCGAGCTCTACCTGAATTTGACTTTTCTTTTGCTTTTTGCTGTTGCTGAGATTCAGACAGATTTGCACATCTGGCTCCTTAGATCGCTGCTGACTTTACAAACCCAAGCTAGGCTCCTTGAGGCAGCGGGGGCTCTGACCCCGGAGCAGATCGCTTCCCCTTCGGTGGGACAGCGCTGCTGGCAGCCCGACTCCAGTTACTGAGCGGCGCTGGGTGTCAGCCCAGCAGCTGCCATGCAGGAGGTCTGTCCCTCCGGGCAGCTGCTGCTCATCTGCCTGCAGCTGGCAGCGGAAATGACATCTGTTCTCGGTCCCAGCTGTGAGCAGCACGGAGGTGCCAAAGCCCAAACGCCTCAGTTCTCGATCCAGGAGCGAGGAAGGGTTTCTGATGCCAGACCACGGCCTGGCTTTCAGGGGAAGGGAGCGGGATCGTCTCCTTCGACGATGGTGGGCTGGGAGGAATGGAAAGGGAGTGACAAATAGGGAGAGCAAGAACAAGTAACAGAAGTAGGGGAAAGGATGGGAGGATGATGAGGGAGAGGACAGCAGAATGGCCCAAATGGAAAGGAAACATGAAATTTGAAGTGACAGGGCTAGTCTGAGGCAAGGAAACAAAACGAAGGAGGCAGCGTAATGAAAAAGAAAGGTGCAGAAGTAGCAACAAATAATTATCCATGAGAAGCAATTGTCTGAAAAGACTGCTGAACAGGGAAACACTTTGTTGAGCTCCAGTCCCAGGCGCTACCGAGCCTGGAAGGCTTTTCTGCCCACAGCTCTTTGTGTGTTGTGCCATTGGAGGGTCTCCCTGGCAGATTTTGCCATCTGGAGGAGCTTTGGCATATTCCCCCTTGCCTCCTTGCTTCTCCATCATATTTAAAATCACATAACCTCTTGCTTGTCCAAGTCTCTTTTCTCTCATTTATCTTTGTAACTGTGTTACAACACAGTGTTGTGGGATTTTAACTGAATTGAAAAAATGAAAAAAAAATCATTTTTTTTCAGACAGGAATATGTGAAGGATGAAGGACAAGAACTGATTTAATCTAAAGACTGAAAGCATACTTACATTAACCTGGGAATAAATATATTAGGAAATGCCACTTTCCTTCTCAGGTTGGTGTACGCAAGCCAAGTATATTCTATCATAAAAGTATTTTCACAGTTGGGAGTCATTCCTCAGTGGAGGCCTTGAAATAGTGTTTTTCAGATCTCAAAACTAATTGTGTATTCCTGGAAGAAATAACCAAGGAAAATGTATATTAGACAAGTGCTTTAAAGCCCTGTCAATCAAAATCAACTTGCACTGGGAAAAATGTGGTGTCAGTGGCTGTTTCTTTCCCTTGGTGCTTGCCAGAAACACAAGACAAACAGAACTGTGATAAACAACTGGGCTGAGGAATGGGCTGAGGAAGGCAGAAATCATAAAAACCTACCAGTCTGAAGTTGAAAGGGCAGGCACTATGGGCACAAAAAATTGAACTCATTTGGATACTTTGCATAGGTATCTTACTGTAGGCATCCAGAGCAGGGCATTAATCATCCAACTGGGTACAATTATGAATTATTAGAAACCAGGTGCAGAAGATTGGATTGATTGAATGAGTTGGGCAGGAATAAAGAAAGCAGGGTCACATTTTTTCTTAGTTGCTCAGAATTCAATTCTTCAAGATTGCTTTTAAATAATGTATTTATACTTCAACATTTTATTTACAATTATATATTTATATAAGACACAGATGAGAAGATATTTGTATCTTAGTATTTCATGACATTTTCCCAATGGGAGCCCTTAAAGATACTATTCTCTTTACAGTTCTCAGCATCTCTCCCCCTTTCAGTGAGAATTAGTTGTGGTTTTAGTAAGTAATCTTTGAAAAAAATAGAGGAAATTCCTCTCAATAGCATTCTTTCACTACCTACACAAAGAGAAAAAATCTACCATCTATTAAACAATACATCTGAATTCACCAATCTAATAACTTAAAGGTTTGCATTTTGTAGTTGTTGTTGTTTGCTTGTTTTTTTATTATTATTATTTATTGTTGTTTTGTTTTGTTTTTGTTTTGTTTTGTTTTGTTATTCAGCTAGACAGGACTAAGACTAGAGTATCTATGTTATGGAGCAGAGAGAGTAATCAGAAATATTATAAAATGTAAGGTCAGCGTACTACTAATACTCTGAAGGGCTACATTCATCCAGTAACACACTGCTTTCACAACTACCAGCCATTTATTATGGCCCAATCATCAGAGCAGTGGCACTGGGCCAGGTCAGAGGTAGCTCCAGCCCAGAACCTTAGCTCCTACAGGAACACGGTTAACAGGAGCCACTTCTCAACCCTAGACGTCTCCTTAACAGGAACAAGGGGAAAGCAGGGATGGCAAAAATGAAACAAAAATGGAGTAGCAGGGTTACCTTGTCCCTGCCAATGGCCACATAAACATGCATTGTCTGCACATCCTTGTGGGAGCTTGATAAGATGAACCAGCACCTCAGAAAGTTCTGGATGAAAAGGAAGGAGAAATGTGATGATAAGTGCTTTTGTGTATCTGGAAGTAAATATACTTCTCTTCTTAAATAAAACCTGAACACAAACCCGTGTCCAGTATACTAGGTATCTAAAACAGGTTGAACAGAGCAAACAAGCTACAACCTTTCTCTGGTGTACTTCCTAGCTTGCAGTGACCTACAGACAGAAGATACCGTATCATTGGAATGCAGAAGCAGCCACTGGGAACCTGACATTTCTTTGGAAGCTTCTGTTTGGATGGCACCTAGAAGAGCACTGTGGAGATGATGAGACCCTGGTGTTGTGTAGAAATGCAAATCTGAATGCACCAAAGGCTTTAAGGTCTCCAGATACTTTTTTTGTTCTGCAGCCTGTTACCGAGATAAGCTGAAGGCTTCATTGTGATATTTTGAAGTCAACATGACTTATTC
Organism: Cygnus olor; assembly: GCF_009769625.2. Taxonomy (NCBI): domain Eukaryota; kingdom Metazoa; phylum Chordata; class Aves; order Anseriformes; family Anatidae; genus Cygnus; species Cygnus olor. Next base: position 31,283,384 of record NC_049170.1, read on the forward strand.
CACTGATTACAATAGGGTCACATTTCACTTTGTTTCTCTTTGTTGTTGTTTGTTTGTTTGCAATTCCACTGTCTTCTGTTCTTTCAGCCTTTTTTAGTGAACCATCCAACCATCTTTTTCAAGCTAGGTCACCTGGAAAACAGAAGAAAAATAGATTGTAGCTAGACTTTCTTCTATTAACTGATCTAAGAGAAATGAAGTAATTTAATTTCAGTTACTGCATGAAGTGGGTTGGCTTCAATATACAAATCTAACTCACTTAACTTTGCAGCTACAAAAAACATTCTTAGGGCCAGATCCTGTATTCTCTTTCCTAGTGAACACTTTACCCACAGAATATTAATGAGAGTGCTTGTGGAGTAAGGTAAGCAAGGCTGGCAGAGTCTGAGCTTTTATTTACTCTGTGTTATCTCTGTCCAAACGTTCAAAGCAAGATGGGTGGTGACTGATTCACTAGTTAAATTCAAAACAGCATGTGTGTACAAAAGGCTGCCAAGTTTCTCATGTATATAGCTATTTGTGAGAAGCTATGCGCAGACAAAAAACAATCAATCAGTTTCTTAATTTCATTTTATATCTTTATTCCCATTGTAAGTATTAACAATCATCCAAAAGACCATTTAACTTTGGTTTGGATACACAATAGCATTAATCACAGTCCAGTTTCTTTTCTTTCTCTTTCTTTTATTTTTTTAAAGCAGTTCTACTATTTCATGATCTGTTTTAGTAGTTCTGCTGGTGGTGTATTTGCTTCCTTTAAAATAGATGTTTCAGTGTTTGTAGATTATTTAAAAGATTGTTAAAAACAACAACAAAAAATCCATAATATTATGAATAAGAGTATATTAATCTCATTATATTTTATTTAAGGTTAGTATTAAATAAGTTTGATGACTTGAAACTTACTTTTTGCTGTGCTTTTTTTTTTTTTCTCTTTTCAAAATAAGCTCATAAACAACCATGATATCATTTTTCTTTACAGCAGTTCATTGTAGTAACAGTTTAAATTGGATTTAAATCCTTTTAAGACAATGAGTTAAGTAAAGCAACACAACAAAGTAAAAGGTTCTGTTTAAGCAAATGACAAGTTACACACAATCCAGTGCTAAGACTGTATCACAATGTATACATTAGAGTGGATGGAAAACATAAAGGATTTTCTAAATTCACTTGCTTATTATTATGCAGGGAAAATACATCACAGATTGTACTTTAGTCTTCAAGGAAATAAAAAAATAGAGTCAAGGAAATATCTTTCATTGTGTCTTTTGGAAGCCTGTGAGATGAATTTCTTCATCAAATTTATTAATGTAAAAGTGAATTCAGAAAACTTATTTTTTGAAAGCTGTCCTGTCAAATTATGAATACCAATAATAAATCCTTTGTTTCTTCATTTATTTGACTACTCTGCATATGAACAGACATAAATATACACATATGAATAAAATATGCCCGTTGTATAGCCATACACAGCTAATATGAATGCTTATGTTGTACAATGCCAGCAAAGGATGAATTATTAATCAAATTAGAGAGGAGAGAGAAACAAAGAAGGAAGCAGATGATGCATGAGACCTTTGTTAGTTGTGTTGGGATGATTTCTGTATGGAAGAAAATGTGTGTTTTGGATCCAGAACAGTTAGCTAACAACATGTGTAATGAAGGAAGTCTGGGATCAACGTCAGCTTCTGAAAGGGATTTAAAAGACGTATAGACAGACAGTGTCTCAGCAGAAGTTATTAAGCCATTCTTAGGCGTTTTTTTAAGGAGCAGGGGGAAGGAGAAGGGGACAGGGGATAGAGTCCAACCCTAACTCCCTCACAAAGCTTTCTCTGTGCACCAGAGGGAGCGGAATCTGGGGGGAGCAGTGGAAGGGAGATGGGGACCTCCTTCAGCCAGCACTGGCATTGTCACCCTCTGTTGTTGAACCACAACAGTCAGAGCTTTTCTCCCTCTGCCTGTTTGAAGAGCTGAGCTGCAGGAAAGAACTTCCCACACCCATTGGATAATGGAGAGACAAATTTCTGAGTCAAAATCAGAAGCCTTATTCGAGATGGGTTTTGAAAGGTTTATCTAGCATGGAGAAGGATCCATCCCGAATGCCAAGACTGACATTCTGCACTTTACTTGACCTGCCTATTTCATTGTACTGGCTAAGACCAGGCTAAATTTTCCTGGCTAAATTACTTTCTACATCTGGGATCTATGAGGATTTTGTGAATTCTCTACAAGTCCCTCATGCCCAGATATGAGTGACTGTCCTCAGGAAAGCACAGCAGTAGTCAAGTAGCTGATGCATTTGATTTCAGAGGGAAACTTGAGGAACTCAGCACAGACAGAAGGGGAGGCTCACTGAACACCTGGTGGGGTTGATTCATTAAGACCCTGTTCCAGTCACTGCAGGTATGGAAGACATTAACCCAGGCTCTCCACAAGCTGAAGGAATGCTGTAATTCCTCCTGAGTCTGATGCATAGAGAGGGACAGGTGCTTTCAGGGACTGTCCTTTTCTCACACTGCTCTCAGTGGTTACCATGCCTGGAGACAGTTAACATAGTAGCCATTCACCATTTTACCCTTCTGTCCCAACTTTCCACACTTGAATATCAATGTAGCCTACATTTGAACCCATGACACTCAGTTCTCTTCACGACAATTTAATACATACATGTTGTAAACAGCAAGAGATTAAAATCATAATCTTGTAGATGAACTAACAGATTCCTCCTGTTTCTCCATTACCTACAAACTGAGTTGCATAATGTTTTTTCAGTCTTATCCCTTTTCTTTTTAGCATGGATATGCACATGCATGCACATGCATCTGCACATATAGAGTTTGTGTAATACAGTACTCAGCAAAGCAATTGGAGCTACTTCTGAATGATCGCACATGGGTACTGGAAGTAGTATTAGTGCTAAGGAGTGCTTCAGCCAGAGCATTCCTTATCCGGAAAACTGGGCTATAGCACTTTGATATCCCCGTGCACATCCTTTGTTTTGTTACCCTTCACTCCATGGAGGACAGGGACCTGACCAGACAAACACTGCTTGCAATGTGCATTTCCACTGACATCGGTAAGGCTATATCATATAATAAACTCCACACTCATTAATATGTATAGCAGCAATATTAAAATAATTTCATATAAAGAACAAGAGCTGTGTTTTAGGATTAATTCATTTAACGCAGTCCTAGAGCACAACATACATGCATGCGTTAAAGACAATTCTGCGTGAAGACTGAACATTTTGGTGTCCTCTGTGCACCTTTTTAAATGATCAGTACTTCACAAAAAAAGTGTATTTCAGAATGATTTGTGCACTTTATACATAATATCAGACTTGTATTTAAAGTATCAAAAATATGTTGTTAAAAGATCTTAATAGTAAACGTCATAAATCCAGAGTTTTCATCAAAGGGTAAAATGATTCAAGACCTTTGGTGAATGCATGATGAAAAAGACACATTTCCAAAAGCTACAAATGATTTATGGTCTTATGCTACCAACAGCTGTCCAATCAGCTCAGGGTTTCTGTCCTTTATTAATGCCATGGTCAGAGCCGCAGCAGAATTTACTGTCTCCTGAAGTGGGAAATGATCCTGCAAAAAAAAATAAAAAGGGAGCAGGGAAAGCAACACATTAACAAAACTAGCAAAAGTAAATATTTAACATCAATTTTCAAGTATACAAAATTACCATATGATTGTTGAAAAAAAAAATCTAAACATTTATTCGCACTTATTAGGAGAAAAACTTTAAAACTTATTTTTCTAAGGAAACAGTTTTGTAGCAATATCAGTTTTCCAATCTCCACAACAACCTAAAAAGTTAAGTTATTTTTAAAAAGGCAATATATTGTAGTTGCTGGAATTAATGAGATCTACCCAGAGATAAGCAAAACGGAAGCTTGATTCTATCACTTCCTTCCTAACTGATTTTTAAAATCTAAAAGGTAGTCAAATTTTTGGGTTTTAAAACACTGAAGATGAATGCAGGATTGAATTAAGTAGCATACTGAAAGACCGATATCTTCAGTACGTACTGAATCCCATCTCTATCCTACAAGCTACTTAAGCTCACAAACTCAAAGGTGTTTAAGCACTGGGACTTCAGGAGGTTAGGCTGAACTTTGTGTCACATAACTTTAAAAGTGTCCTGGTTTTGATAGGCGACTGTAGAGACCAACACAGGTAGAAACTTTGACAACATGCTTCTAACTGAGCACTCCAGCTCACATTTGAAAAAGCCCTTTGTCAAATTGCCAAGTTTTCTTAATTACATTGACTACAAAAGGTTGGCCTCTTGCAACCAGCATCCTTTTCATTTGCTCGCTGGGAAAATATCAATAGGTGCAGTCAGGTGCAGCCACATCCCTGGAGAGAGAAATAGGAGGGAGCAACTTGTGTGAAGCAACAGAGAAAAAGAAAGGTCTATGAAACTCTTGGGAGAATCTAGAAGTTTCAAATACAGAAAGTGAACCACAAAGAGAAAGCAAGGGCTGTTATTCATATCCATAGTAGATAAGATTGGAAGCAATAGGCTTAAGGGACTTAAACTGCCAAATAAATTAGTCAGGGAAGTAATACAAAGGAACAGGTTACTGAACAAATTAAGAAACTTCATCATTAGGATCTTGTAAAACACCCTGGATACATGTAGAGCAGGTACAGTTTTCTGTCTAGGGTGGAAGATGGAATGGTTTGATTCCAAATCTTTTCACCACTAATTTTCTAAGATGCTATATCAAGGAAGTACTTGTAGATGACGTTTAAGAAACTTGGATTAATGGAGAAAGGGGAAATGGCTTCAATAACTTATAAAAAACATAATGTTAATGACTGTTTTTTAATTTTTAAATTAACTCCATCCTAGCTGAAACCAGGACATTAAGGAATAAGGCCAGAGGGACCTACCTATTCATCTAGTACAAAGCGGAGCTGCAGGCTTAGAAGCTGGGGTTGAAGGAAAAACTCATAGAGGAAAGATATCTCTGGAACACTCCACATTTTGTCGAATCATATATTATCATCTTCTTATTAACTATGTGCTTTGCGTAAAAGACAGTAAACATTCCAGAGAGGTAAATAGGTAGAATGAGAAATAGTTTATACCTGACTCTTTTACCATTACTAGAAAAATGATATTTGCATTTGACTAGGTTTTTATCCTAAAAATCATCAAATAAGTAAGCTGGTACAATTTGTAAAATTCCCTTATAAAAGATTACACTCCTCACAATTTTGTTTAACATACAGTAAAATTATTTACTACTGGTCTAAAATAGTGTCTGCTATGTACTGAGCGATGCTCTCCATCAAGCTATGCAATGCAGGGGAACTCAGTTCAGCAAGGAGTGCAGAAGTGTACTCAGAGGTCCTGCCTGCCCAGGATCTTTTGTCATGGACTGAAGGTGCAAAGAGGAACTCCAAACCCACTACTCAGATTTGGTAGGGGTTTCACATCCTCATTTCCCATGGCTATAAATCACTGTATAACGTACAAGGAGAGTGGAAGTCATGTGTACGCACCTATTCAGACAGCAAACACTGCAATCACTGTCAAGATCTTGCAGCACATTTCTTGATCTCCAGCAGCGCCAGCCTCTTTGCACCCCTCATCACTTTTTGTTCAGTTTGTCTTGAGAAGCACTTCACAACTACAGACACTAGGAATTCCAAATGGGCTTCCAGCCATATCTGAAGTTGGCTGGAGGTGTGCATTTTTTTTCCCATTTCACAAAAAAAGAAAAAAATGCACCTGGCCAGGAATGCTCTTAATGTTTCTCCCAATAAATCTTTCCACATCCTCTGTTGGTTACTGGATTCAGTACACATTCCTTTGCAGTAATAAATTATTTAAGTTTTTGAACATAAAAGGAAGCAAGAGAAAGAAATTTAGCTTTCACAGGAGAGATTGAAAGTGACACCATAAGATTCCTGTAAACTGAAAAAAGCTTTTTATAAACTTAAGCCTAAAACTCAGGCTTTAGTGCTAATTTCCATGTTCTGAAGGAAAGACGTAAAAAATATGAATAGTATTAGCAACCCAGGCAATGTGGCACAGTAATGTGTACAGAAACATGCGTGAAGAAGAAATGTACATAAACCTAACTGATTTTTTTTTTTTTTAAGGAACTGGCAGAAATAAAAATCCATTTGCAGCCCCATTACCCCATTTTTAATACTTTGATTATAACTACTATTATTATCACTATTTAGAAAACTTACTAATTCTTGTCTTTCTTAGAATCAGTCTATACCATGGCAGGAACAATGAACTATCATACAGGATTGGTCCCTGTACAGGATTTGTCCCTGGAAGTCTGTCTTTAGAAATAGCCAGAGCTATATCCTTTAAGCAAATATACTTTATCCTATTTAAGATAACAAATATAACAGGAAGTATATTCTTAATTTTTTGCAATTATATGGTTACATTTTATAATGAAGAATGTACTGCAGCTCTCAAAAGTGCAAGCGTTTGTGATAGGGGTCAATCCTTTTAGATCTGTGCTGTCACCCCTTCCCGGCAACACTGTCCCAGCCCGACCCCAGGGTCACCCGCGCTGAGCAGGGTCCGGCACCGGAGCCTCCCGGCCCCACGTCTCGGCGTGGAAGAGAAATAGGTCACGCAAAGGTTAAGCATGTGCTGACTTGAACTTGCTTTATTCCCACAGTCACAGCGTTACTGGAAAGAGGTAGTAAATAGCACACAGAGGTGGGCTCTTCCAGGAATTCCTAAATCATTGTATATCCTGTATCCTTCTGAGAATCAAAACATGCTCCCATCCTAGGAACCACTACTGTAGCTTCTATTTGTCATGGCCTGTGCATTGCTATTTATCTTTTGACGAGTATTTCTAGTGCTTACTATCACCAATAAGCAAACAGAAAAAGAAATCTTTGCAACCGAAGGAGAAGGTTTTGTTCAAAGTATAGGGAAAATGTTGACTGATGCAATAGTTAAGTTGTATCTTCAGTATTCTTTCCCCTCTTCTGAATCCTGCTAAGAAATTGTTTAATTTTTAGGCCATTACTGAGCATTTAAGCAGATATTTTCAATATGCACAATGATGCTCCACTTTTTCCTATGTAGGCAATTTGGAAGCCAACAGTGTTTATGAAGAATATAAAAAGAGTTCAGATGACAGAATTAGACAACAACCCAGGAAAGAAAATGAATCTTGTGGATCTTTATTAATTTATGCTTAAACAAATAAGTGAACAACTCTCCTGGCTATACCCTTAAAACACCCATGTTTCTGACACTGCAATGTTATTTCTGGCAACAGTGCTGGTTACAGCTGATAGTGCCTACAGGGAGGCTTCAATAAGGATGCCAGGACAAATTTAATCTACCACACCTAACTCCATTGCACATACAGGCCTCCAAACTTCTTTTATATTCAATGGCATAGTACTAAATCTTTCAAAAACCTCATTATTAGTTGCAGGAAGTCAAATAATCAAGCAGAACCAGGTCTTCACATGTCTAATTGTCTGACATGTTCAGATATATTGTAACCATGATAAAAAGCAGGATGTCAGAAAAGAACGAGCAATACAAATCCTCATGTAGCCCACAAGAGCGCTCCCACATCATTGCCCACCCACTGCTCAGCTCGGCGAATTCCAAGAAGAGAACATACTTCAGTGCACTAGTCAGTGAATGCATATCCGTGCATGCACTGGATGGATCAAACACGAATAGTTCTTTCACTCATCAACGAAATCTTTAAAAAAAGACCGTGACCTTTAAATCAGACTCAGAGGCAGCAACAATTTTAATGGCTTTAATGACTGAGGTTCCACATGATCAACTGATGTGCTACGATCCCCCCTAAACCATTGTGATATTCACTCTCTATTCATTTCATCCAGTTGACTTAAATGAGTCTCTTGTAAGAAAGAAAAACCAAAACCCCCTAACATTTCTTGGCCATTAATAAAGAGAATTTTTTTATTGTTTGAACAGATGATTAACTACATTTATAAGCTAAAAACAAAACTTTTACCACTTTATATTTATGTACTTTGGAAAAGAAAGTACTCAGAAACACTGCCAACCTTATAAACCATAAATCCACATAACAGCACTTTGATTCCAAAATAAAATATCCACTTTGTCTGTTATTAAATAGTAAAAATATTCCAACATAACCATATTGTATGATGGTTATAACTCATATTCAGAATTTATTTGATGTAGAGTTACTGACTGTAGGGGTTTTCTGGTCTGCAGAATAAGACTGGAAATGCATACAGGGACAGAGTTAAAATTGTGTTTGGAACATGCAATGTGATATTTTACAAATGTGCATTTATTTAAGAAACTGTGAGGGTATCTGAATATTTATTGACATTCCCCTAATGATTCATTTCTTTGCTTCAGTCTGTTTAGGATTTTTTTTTTCCAGCTGGAACTTCAGATACACGCATTTCAACTTACATATATACTAGTTCAATCTAAGTATAGCCAGAAAAACACATACTCCCCTTTGTAGCTCAAAAAAGACCTCTGTAGGTATTACCACTGCCTTTTACTGCATCACTCCAAAAGCATAAGACAGCCATGTTCCATTATTTGCATTCTGTTTTGCTGTAATATTGTTTGACTTGCCTGTTAATACAGTTTTTACAAATGAATAGGACTGCGATGCTAGCCCTGATCACATGGTGGATAGAAAACCTGAAAACGTGATTTAAAGACAGGGCTAAACCTAGGGAGCATCCATACAGCTGCATTTATACCAGGAAAGGTGAGAGGTCAGGGCATGTGCTGGCGCACTGGTGTGCCCTCACCCTTGCTGCTCTATTGTACGCTGGCTCCCTGGCATAGTTTTGGCTCCTGCCAGCTAACATGTTCCCAAACAATGGCTGGGCATGGTTCAGGGGACAGCACAGGCCAGGGACTGCTCCCAGGAGACAGTCTGAATGAGGCCACCCTCTTTTGGGAAAAAGAGAACTTAGCCATATGGACATGAGACATGCTGTGTCTTTTAGCCTTAGGATGCGAGAACCATCCCTGGCCTGTTTTACTTGCCATTATAGATGTAGCCTGAGCATCACTGTGAAGTGACAGTTGTGCCTTTCTCTCTCTACTCAAACACATCAAAAATACATAGACCTACAAATATACCCCCCAGAACGTGGTGCAGACACCACATAGCTACCACAAAAACACAGTCAGTTAAAAAAAATAAAAAAATCAACTGTTCTATGGAAACCTTTCCCTTTAAACCACTTCAGCATGACAAAGTGAAAGAGATGGAGATGAACCACAGTGCAAGATGGCACTCGTGCTGTATCTTAGATTCCTGCCATCCCATGGAAAAAGCTGGGAACCAGCAGGAGGATGGCTTGATGAAGCATGCCCACTTCTCTCTTTTGCAGGGTGAGCCTGTGTGTACACCAGGCATGCCACAGGGCATGAGTGGAAGAGAAAATGGCTGCAAGAATCTGTGTTCTGGCAAGCACATTGCAAAACACTCCATTGGCAGGACAAGAGGAGCTGCAATTAATTTAAAACTCCACCGGATGCTGCAAGTTATGCTAAGGCTAAACCAGGTGTGTCCAAAACTCACCTCATGCCACAGGCTGACTGTGTTTTACATGCAGACAAACCGAGTAGAGAATCTCTCCTCAAAAACCTCAACATTTGAAAATTTCTTCTTCATTTTTTTTATCTAAAATATGATCTGGGAAGATTAATGGTCTTTAACTATTAGAAATCAACAATATAAAATTGTTTGGTGTTTATTCAAACCTTACCATAGATTCATGAAGGAGCATTTTTTTCCACTCAAGATATGTAGTGGCATGCATCTACATATTAAAGCAACTTCCATTTGTGTAACGCTACAAATTAATCTCCTTTCTTTTTAGAATGTTTCCACATCAGACTTTTAATCCATGTGCCAAAGGCTCTATTGATAAGTCATATCTCATACATAATAGCAAGGCAACAATTTACCTCAATAAGAAGACAGCTATGCAGATCATTCTAAAAGATAAGAAAGATATTTCTCTGAATATTTTTAGCTTTCCTTTCAAGTAATACATAAATAAGGTAGCATTTGAGTTCAGATAGGTAGCTGGGTTCAGTATCACTGCAGCAGGTTCACAACTCAACCTTTGTATACACAGCCTTGCTTCCTTTCTGAACTAAGAAAATGCAATCAGTTCTTCATGAGTGGACAGAAACAAAAATAATTTAGAGATTTAGATGCTCTGGATGCAAATGGAAAATTAAGAAGAGATGTGAGTGGCACTGGAAGAACCACATCATCACTGTGTTAATGAAGCCTAGTTAATTATGCACCTATTACTATAAACTCTGATATATCTGGGTTAGTTCCTGCAGTTAAACAGCTGTACATCCATACTACAGTCTACTCAAACCCAGGTAAGTTGTGAATAAATATGTGAGACTGTACTGCATCTCCCACACCCTCCTGCACTATTCATCAATCATGATTCTTATCATAGAATCATAGAATCATTAAGGTTGGAAAAGACCTCCAGGATCATCTGGTCCAACCATCTCCCTACCACTGATATCACCCACTAAACCATGTCCCTAAGCATCATGTCCAACCTTTCCTTAAACAGCCCCAGGGACGGTGACTCCCTGGGGATTCCCTGGGCAACCCGTTCCAATGCCTGACTACTCTTTCTGAGAAGAAATGTCTCCTAATTTCCAACTTAAACCTTCCCTGGCACAACTTGAGGCCATTCCCTCTAGTCCTATTGCTAGTTATCTGTGAAAAGAGGCTGACCCCCAGCTCCCCACACCTTTCTTTCAGGTACCTGTAGAGAGCAATAAGGTCTCCCCTGAGCCTCCTCTTCCCCAGACTAAACAACCCCAGTTCCCTCAGCTGCTCCTCACAGGACTTGTGTTCCAGGCCCTTCACCAGCTTTGTAGCCCTTCACCTTCTCTGGACATGCTCCAGGGCCTCGATGTCCTTCTTGTACTGAGGGGCCCAAAGCTGAACACAGTACTTGAGGTGCAGCCTCACCAGAGCTGAGTACAGGGGGACGATCACCTCCCTGGTCCTGCTGGCTGCACTATTCCTGACACAAGCCAGGATGATGTTGGCGTTGTTGGCCACCTGGGCACACTGCCGGCTCATGTTCAGGTGAGCATCAGCCAACACCCCCAGATCCTTTTCCTCTGCGCAGCTTTCCAGCCACTGTGCCCCAAGCCTGTAGTGTTGCATGGGGTTGTTGTGGCCAAAGTGCAGGATCCTTATATTTTATCACAAGAAAATGGAAAGCCATCAATGCATAAAATGACAGTATAGATACACTGATGATAGACAAGTATTTTACATTTCCTGGAGTCTGTAAAGATTATGTCCCCAATGCCATTGCATATATTTTTTCACCTAAAATTCAGATTTAAAACTGAAGGTAAATGTCATTCTTTTGTTTAAAACAAAGAAACAAACAAAAACCACAACACAAACACACAAAACAAAACAAATAGGATTCATTACTTTCTCTAGTATGAATAGAATGGACAGTATTCTCCTAAATCGGCAGCTTTGAAACAGCTCAAGTTTTTATGTTCTGCAAAATGTAGGTTACCAGGGTTCAGTTCCCCTCCTTGTGTGAGGTGATTAATAGTCCGCTGCCCCATGCCCCACATTTTGGGGATCGGGATTAAATTCCTGTGGAGAAAGACCCACTCTACAGGGGCAGAATGTATCACAAGAGAGGGATGACAAGACTCCAGCCTAGAGGCCACTCCAGGTGCCTGGGGAGCAAGTGAGAGCTGCCTTCTAACCTTTGGTCCAAAACCTCGATGTTTTTTTATTCTTTTGATGTAAAAGAAATGGACAGTCTTTGGAGCAGACAGAGCCAATGCCTCTGTCATTTGTAGACCTAGGCATTGCATTTCCTTGTTCTTGTCCTCTCCAAGGGCTTTTTTGTTTTTTCTTCCCGTAAGAAAAATTGTTAGCATGATCATACTAAATAATCAATAAAAAAATCTTGGCCAAAAAAAAATCTCTGAAAAAGTTGTCATAAAGAGCACTTTCTGAATATTCAGTCATCGCAGCTTATGCAAAATTTTTAATTTAGCACTTACCACCATCTGATCTAAGCTCTTGGCAATGGTGAGTATGCCAGCAGTGACAGCACAAGCATCTGTCAACCGCTTTCCCCCTAAATTGTTCAAGAAAGCTACCTAATGCTTGAGCTAGGAGCCAATTCTGCCACCTGCATGTGACTGGTCTAGAAATAAGCCATTTAGCAGATGTGGTAGTCTGCAAACTTGGAAGTATATTATGTGTTTGAGGTTTCTTAGAGGTGGTCTCTTAATGCAGTATGATACCAAATAAGACTATAATATGAAATGTATTAATGTTAATGAATGTTGCTGTTCTACCTAACAGGTCCTATGAGATACCACTCTGGTAACCTTGTAAAACACACCATAAGAGTTTTTAGCAGGAAGAAATAATTGCTTCTTACTATCAACATAGGAAAAATGAAATGCTCCTGAGGCACAGAAGACCAGCTTTCTCTGAGAATCACCACTGAAAACTGCTGAAAAGCTGAGATTAGGCTGAAGTTGACTGAAGCCGTGGCCAAGTCTTTCCTCTGGTTTCAGTAAGCTCTGGATCAATCCAATGGCACTGACAAATTCATGTGGGAGTGGGATGTAAGTCTTCCTCCACACAGCAGCAGCATATGATAGCGTTTCCCTCTGTGTGTATGCATGGTGGATCTTCTGCTGCCTGTTGCACTGCAAGAGTCTATAAATACTTTAATGAGCTGTGGTGATCACTTTTGCAAGCAGCCAGGAATACATAGCAGACCCACCACACACACACATAAAAAAAAACAAAACGGGTAAAGCAGTGCTGGCCTCCTGCAAAACATAACACCCAGTCATGCAAATCACTTGCAGACTGTTGTAGTACACTAGGCATCAACCAGTAACTCTGGATCATGTATGAATGCATTTCACACAGGGTGTGAAATGGAGTAGTAGCAGAGCAAAATCCATATAGCAGACTTTAAGCCATTTTTCTCCTATTACTTATAAGCTGAAAAATATAGCACCTTGAAGCTCAGTGCCACTTGATGACTAGCCGTAGGTAAATTACAGGAAGCCAGCAGTATGTAGGAAGGCAAAAAACTTTTTGTAGAGAAGACCGAGAAAAGTGATGGGGGAACAAGCTAGGAGAAAGTGAAAAAGAAGAAACAGCAGAGGTGAAAGTGAGGGTCACACTGAATTCCTCAGAGAGTTTTTCCAATAAGTTGAGCAATGCTTCTAGTTTGTTCATTCAGTAGTTCATGTTAAAATATTTTTCCCTTTCTTCCAACTTACTTAAGGCAATTCAGTGGAAAGATCTTCTTTTCCTATGCATTTTTGAATGCACAGAAAGATATAATTTTACTTGAATTAAACTACAAAAGTGTTCCAGGCTACCACACTAACCATCAGACATTTTTTCATGTATGATTCAGTTGCATAATCACCATCCTTTACCTTTTCCTCAACATTTATGCTGCCACTAAGAGAAAAGAAACAGATATCAATACAGTAATAAAAAGTACCTTACAATATTACAATGACAGAAAATTTCTCAAGATGAATTCTAATTTCAGATGAGTCTCACTTGTATAGGAATGAAGGTCAGAGACCCCTGCTTCTTGTCTTTGACCTCCTTTTAGGAAGGTCAAAACCTTCCTAAAAGGAGGTCAAAACCTTCCTAAAACCTGTAAATCCTTCCTAAACCTGTAAATTTCATACAAACACTGTATAGCAGTTCCCTCAAATAAAGTACCCAACTATCTCAATCCTCAAAATATAAAAAGACATGCCATTGCTAAAGATCAGGAGAGATTACTATCATTGCCAGAGGCTCTATCTGATAGGAAAATTGTGTCATATACTGCAAGTAAAAAAAAAATAAAATTTCAAAGACCTAGTAGCACATTTCTACTCAGCGAGATCTGAGGTCATCAGTGTAATCATAAAATTATAAGTAGGTAAGCATCACATATCCGAATGCGTCTCTTTACTGTTAGAGCACAATCCATCCTTACTTCTGATCTTACAAAAACCACCTAATGGGGAGAGAGAAGGCAATACAGTGCTTCTTCAAAGAAATTTTCAGTAAGAGCAAAAGTACATATAGTAAACTTAACAATATATATTTCAAAATTATAGGTTTTTCCTTTCTGTTCCATATAATATTGAAAACAGATTAGCTGTTGCATGTTTCAACAAGAAAAATGAACACAATAGTTTGCAAACCTCTAAGTTGCTAATATGCAGAACAATGCATGAAATGCCTTAGCTATCACAGATTACAGAATTCTGCATACATATATGCAGGAGGGGTTTTACATAATTTGTGACATAATTTTGACATACAATTCATGACTGTGGTTTCCATTGATATAAAGAAAGACTGGGAGACTTTAAATTACTGTGACTGTAACAAAATGGGAAAGTCTTCAGAAAGAAGGAGCAATGCATTTGAATCTGCAGGGGAATGCTGAAAATCAGTGCAGAGGAAATGTGAGCATTTTTTTTTACATTATCTCAGTGTAAAGCATATTTTTCTTCCCTCCTCTAGGTGCTAACTTCATGCAGAAAATTATGCATAAGAGATATCCGGCCTTCCAAAAGAAGCAGAGGCATGTTTGCATCCGTTTCAATATAAGTGTTCTGTTCAGTCATTAAAATCTTCATTATACAACTCCTACAGACTGTGAATAATCTGAAATACAAGCACACGGCTGCAGTAACTAATTGATTGGAAACATTCCTCTTGATTACAGATAATTTATTTGAGATGGTTCACAAGAAAAACTCTATAGTCTATTAAAAAACAAAATTAAAACTTCTCCTTTGGGGAAAGAAATAAACAAAAACCAAGAGATTCTGAGGGACAAAGTATGTGTACACATGTGCTGTGCTATTGTTCACATCCCAGTCTTGTGGCTTCCAAACTTTTCAGATGATAATATCAGTGCAGTGGGGTAAAGGCCACATTCCATTTCTTGGTTACAGAAATATAAACCAAAGTAACTACAGTATTACCAGCCCAGTCACTTTGCAATTACGGAGACTGAAATTCAACTTCAAACTCTACATTTTGCTATGCATGACCTAATATGTAATTGCTTTTAAACTGATCTCTCAAACCTTCAAAAGAAGCTTTAAAGTAACTTAAATGTCAGTGTTTTGGATAGCGAGACACGGTGAGAAGGAACAGTTGTCTAGAAGCTCGTTGTTAAGGATTTGATTGTAGATTTCCCTAATCTGATGTTCTTCATTGAATATAGCAAGTTGTTTGCAAATGGCTCTTCAGTTGCATCACCTCATCATTTCATGAGAGTCTGACTACAGAATAAAACTTAAATACTTATCTTTAAGTTACACACTGAAATTTGAAAACATTCTTGAATTATACCTTAGCACCTAACATTTAATATCCTTCCTATATATTTCATCTCATCACTCAAATTCTACTTCTTTGACAATATTCAGGTGACCTTTAGATACAGTTTATGCCCCATCTCTGACTTCTCTTCCAGGCTACTACTGAGGTACTACAATCTACAATATGAACTGAATCCCTATCTGGAAATAATAATGATTTCTAAAACAAGTTACCTGTTCCAAACTCTCAATTTTTCCATTCTCTAGTTCTTTGTCTGTCCTCCTTAATTCATGGCCTAAAGCCACAACAAATAGAGCACTTGCCTGTGTTAAAATTTTCAGTTTAGCAATGTAGAAAGCATGCACATTTTGAAAAATTAATCCTGGAAGTAAAGATGGTACTTGAAGTCTGGTGTGAGCAGAGGCACTGGGATCAGGAAGCAGCAGCAAACACCCAGTGTCAACTCCAACAGATGGGTCAGAGAAGAATTATAAAAGCGTGCTGGGAAAACACTGTGGCAAAAGTGCTCCTGCATGCTGGGAGGAATGGAGAGCCCAGGACATGGGCCCAGTGCCTTTTCATGGAAGAATGAATGGTAACAAAGGATGGACAGGGCTTAGGGGCATAGTGCAACTCTTAAAGATAAAACTGAAGTGTCCTCAAGCCAGCTAACTTGCTAGCAGTCTGACTGCAACAGCACAAAATGCCAACATGGACTAATCACGTGCACTTTCTCACTTTTCTCAGGTGCTTTTCGTAGGCAGCCCAAGTTGCAACGGCTGTTCTGAGTCTGGGCCCCAACCTGACCATGCCTCCATAGCTTGAACAGCATGGAGGAGTCTGATTAAATGGTGCTGCATTAAATGGTCACATAGCTGGAGGGGCAAATACCAAATTTCCAGAAGAAACCTTCTTTTGAGTATAAGCCCAGCAACAGGAAGGCAGAAGAGGGCCCATAACTTGCCTTGTAGCTAAAACACAACAAACAGACAAAGCAGTTAGTACCATTCCTTAGGGTTCACTAGGAAATGTATATACCTCCCCATTTTAAGACAGATGTGCTTATTTTAGATTCTCATTTTCTTTTAAGCTACAAGAGTCCAGCTATACCACAAAGATAGATCTCACAGATGTTCTCATATAAAAATCAGGGTTTGCCAAGACAGGCTTCTTTCTTTCTGCCAGTTAATAACAGCACAAACCATGTAACACAATAGCCTGTCTATATGTAAACAAAGGCACTCAAAATGAAAATATATCCAAGTGATAAAACTCTTGTGAAATATCAAAAATTTGTTCCTGTGCTTTTAGAAAAAAAGGCTATTTTAAAACTAGCCCCTCATTTCCCTATCTCTTGGTGAAAGAAATAAAGGAACACGACCAGTTTTGCTTTGGCAGATGGACTAATTGTACTCTGTAATTAAGATGTTTTATTAGAAATAAAACAGATGAAATGTTCTGTTAGCTATGAACACATCTCTTTTTATGAGAATAGCACTCAGGTATGTTGTATCTCAAGTTGCATAACCGAAGTCTACGTTCCACCACTTTTAAGACTTTCAAATAAATGGTTACCAAAGCTTCCTTTCAAAACATCCTGAAACCATCTTGTGCGTACTTGCAACTTCAGTTATGTCTGTGACTGCAAAGATAAGTTCAGTTCTCCCTTATATTCTGTCATAATAGGCATTTGATTAACAGACTATTTATTAAAGTCTCTAAGGTCACGACTAAACATGATGTGTAAGAATTCACCACACCACTTACTCCTCATTTTATAATTTGGATCATGCAAAGCTAACTGAAATCAAAGGGCTGAGAAAAAGTGACCAGTGTTATCTCCATGGTGATGGGAATTAGTCATTCTCATTAAAAAAAGATCCATTCTTCAAGACAGAAAGGGAAAAGAGGCAATATCAGTGTCTTGTAGACTGCCTGCATGTGGTGGTGTTAATATTTTTCATCTTTCCTTGAAAGATAAATATTCAGCTAGATACAACTATTGCCAATATCTGGAAGTGATGCAAGAATCACCATGTTGGACACTAAGTAAATATCTGTGTTATTCACTTCCAGGATCTCTAAAGCATTTTTAAAATGTCAACTGGTAATAATACTTAAAACAGTCTCAGGAATAGTTTAGAGGGCTTAACAAATTTGTTGGATTATTTTCTAAATATAACCATCAAAAATGAAAGCAAGCAGAACACTAGTTTTCATCCTGGTAGTAGTTTTGACAGAAGTTGATCATTATAGATCCTGTATGTAAGTTTCAAGACTACAGAGGAGTTTTAAATTGATTTTTACAAGCCAGTACTTCTGTAAAAATTGTATTGTAATACCATTTATGTTTAAGGGAGTCTTAGTAGTCATTGATTTGGTCATTAATTTTTGTTGGATTCTCCTGATACTTATATCTACAGAGGAAATAACCCTTATGAAGTGGTAGAGTTACTCAGGTGAGAACACTGGACGACACAGAAAGCCTGCATAATATGATCCTGAACAAGCACTGTGTGAGCTCAGCTCTTGTAGGCTGTAGAATTGCGATGCTATAGCTTTGGTCGGTTAAAAAGAAAAGGAATGGAGCTCTGTTTAAGCCTTGTCCAGATATAAAACTCATTTAACTGCTCAAATAAGTTAGGTGTTAGCTAAGAACAAATCTCCTGGCGCTTCAACTAGAAAGCACAACTTTTACTTTTTCTCTTTTACACACTTTTTTTCCTCCCAGCTTCAGTATTCACTTCCAATTTCACAGCTGCATTTTTAAGTGCATGTATCTTTTTACATGGGCAATGATTTCACATTGTTCATCTCCTCAGCCTGTATTGATTAGATGAATGTGTGGTTTGGCTTTTTACAGCCATGCTTTAAAAGTTTCCTCTGGACAAAAGAAGCAATCTCAAACTCCATTTCCACTAATTCCTCTCTTGACTCAACATCTCTTTTGTCTTCAACAAACTGTATTCCCTTGTGCCTACTCTTGGCCTCAGCTTTTATCCTGTATGCTCTAGTTCCATAAATCTGCTGTCTATTTAGTATGCACAGTTATGTCTGCAGCAGTATGTTCGTGCCACAGCCTCATCTCTTAGCACTCCTCATGTCCCCAGTCACAATGTCTCCTTCACATTAACTACGGAGATTAACTTTCTATTATTTTCTTGAAGTTTACCCTTTAGGAACTTTTGCATTAACTTTTACTACTAGGTACCCTTTCACAGGCTCAAATGGGGTTCCAGTCAAACAAATCTAACAGAACCACAAGTTCTCTTCAAGGTCCATTAACAAAACACAAGCTCTCTTTTACTTGGGACTGTCTATGGACTAACTCCAGTGCAATGATGGGACTTAAAAATCCTCTTTTTCTGTTACTGCTTTCTGATTAATTCCCACTGGTTTCCACATATCCTTTCCTTTAACCAAATCTGACACTAGCAGAAAGGATTTCCTGATTTTTTTTACCCTAATCTTCATCAGAAAAATATTCTTGTCGGCACGCCTCAGTTATTTTCCTTTTCTTATGATCTTGATGCGGCACCATGTATTTTTACATAAACTACAATGGAAACTTGTATTAGAAAAAAAATCTTTCTGTCTTCCAATCCCCGTAATGTTTTGAAATAATTTTCAAACCTTTGCTCTCCTTACCAATATACTGGCCAATACAAAGGACTAGTTCAGTTTTTCCCAAGAATCCACACCTGTCTTTTCAAGATACAGATTTATTTATTATTTTTTTTAATAGAGAATCATTAGGTCTAAAGCCAGAAGTGAAATCTTTCATGGTAATGCTTACACAACATATCAAGAGTATTATTCTGACTGACACTAGAACATCTGACTTCTTTATTATTATTTTTTTTCCAAACATTTTCAATACAATTTATTGGTTTCTATTAGTAGGATGCAAATTTCAAGTGTCAATTTTAAGTTTTGCATCTTTGTTCATGCCCGATCTAATAGCCTTATGAACATACATTAGAATTAATTTGTTCAATCAAACTTAAAAGAACAAATGCAGTTATATAAGATGGTAAAAAGATCTGTGGTTTCCATTAATGTAACACAAATATCAATTAGGGGCAATACTAATAATTTTGCAGTATCATTTAAAATAATTAATCAGGGAGTTTTTTCTCTCTAAAATTTGATCCAATTATTGGAAACAACATATTTTAAAATGCAGAGCTACTCATAATATAAAATGCAATCAGGCCAAAACCTTCTTTCCAAAAACATTTCTAGACTCACTCTGTGTCATTAAGATTCTTTTACGGAAGTAATGAATTTAAAGAGCTCTGTATAAGAATCATTGCTTCTTCAGCTATTTTCCTATTGAGGAAATGTATGTGGCAACTGAAATGATTGTGTAATTCATATTCTGCAGTCAGCAAACACCAGGAGCTCTAAAGCCAAATCAGTCAATAGAAGCAATCCTTTAATGTGCTTAACTGATAATTTTCTGAGAAAGCTGCCATGGACCATACAATTTTCTAAGTCCTAGTGTTGACCACAGTGATGTTACTTACTAGTGTGACTTTAGTATGTGTTTAAAGGAGCCAATACTCTATTTACACAATAGATAATACATAAACTTTAATAGGTTATGACAGGCATTGTATTTCAAGACAATTATAATTTGCCTCTAGTAGGCATGAGACTAAATACCGATTGAGTTTTACCACACAAGAAGTACTGTTTTGGACAAAAATGCCCGGATTATATTACTGATATAAAATTGAAAATTTAGAAATAAAAGAAAACAAGGCTACATCATTTATTTGTGAATGATCTCACTGCACACCAGCTCCAGAATACTAATTTTATCAGGAACCCTGAAGCTATTTGTAATGGCAATTGCTATCAGTTCGCTTTCAATTTCTTAACCTATTAGACAAACAAAAATATTGTTCAGACAAAAACTAGAACAGATTCTCATAACCATTGCAATGCAAAAGTACTGCATGATTGTGAGGTTCTGCCAGCACCCACTGTTTAGAAATCATGCACTAATACGATCTGACTTGTTAACTTACAATCTGAAAACATTTCAAAAACTTCAAAATCACAAAACAGTGCTAATTCCTGACCAAATGGTCAACATTCAAGAAGTATATTCACACGGATTCATTACAAAGCTAGTGCGTGAATCCTTGTATCTGAGTAAGACTTTACTGGGTAGTACAAACTGCTATGTATATTGCAATTGCAGTTAAGGTTTGTTACTTGTGAATTATTCTAAAATTTATTTTGGAAACAGTTCCTTCTTTTGCAAGAAATGTATAAACACAAAAAGCATCAGAAGTCACCAAAACAGATTAGTTATGGCTGTGAGTCCCACCCTATGTAGAGACACACATTCAAAATTCAGCAAAATTTTAAGTCAATCAACCTTACAGTAGGTAGATATATGCTCTGTAAAGTCACACAAATGAGGATTGCAGTCATGTACTTCAGGTGTAATAACCGAGGATGGCTTCTGGCAAATGCATGGCAAGACTGACAGTATACCATAAACATCAGCTATCTTGGAAAAGTATAAATACTTCTGATATGAGTTCCTCATTTATCACAAACATGTCCATACTGTACTTAAGCTAGGAATCTAAATCTATTACTGGCTTTATCTTTATAGACAGCATTATTGATCAGTATCTGTACTTCAAAAATATTTTGAACTGGTCTTGATAAAACATGTAAAATGCATACCTTTGCTCCTACTATAAAAATTGCTTATGCATCTTTGAATGTTAGTTCATCAAATGGGAGACATTAGCATGAATGATGTGTTTACCAAAAATACATTTTGTTCACTACTGCTGCTAATTGTCTACTGGTCTCTCAAAGCTTAACTTTCTTTTATAAATTCTGCTTTGCAACTGTGGCTTGAGACATCACATGAAAAGTAATGAATGAAAAACAGAAGGTAGGACAGTACCGTGCAGTTTAAAGAGTTGAACTGTATAATCCAATTACATAAATAAAAGTAGGAATCAGATTCCAAAGGCAACATAAAAAGTGAGAAATCTGGCCTGTACACCAGTCAGAGGTACTCTTTCATATTTTATTTAACCTGAAAGGAGTTGAAAGTAGCAATGAACTACAGCTTCCTGGGGTACATGTATAAATGATGATTGAATGGCAGCGGAATTTACTGATAAGGATAATATATCCAACCATGTGTATGTGCTTATACTTAAACAGGTTAATAGATTAATTTATTTATAGTAAGAATAATATCAACTTTTGAATACAGGACTAAAACTATTTCATAAGGATTTTCTTGTTAATATTTTTCCTATGTCCAAAAACATAACTTTTTGATAGTATTTGAGGGCAGAAGGTAAACAACTGCACTTTTACAGTAAAGGACTACCACAGTAAATTGATACAAACTCAGAGATTATCCCTACCAAACCCTATGGAGTAATTTGATTTGACATATTCAGGAAAATTATTTTAAATATATATATCTTTAAATATCTTTCTGTATACTATAAGGGATCCCCAGAGTCTAGTGTGATGAAAGAGATACAATGCTACAAAAAAAAAAAATAAAATAAAATAACAATAACAAAATAAAGAAATAGCAAGAGATTGTTGTAACATTAATTTTGTATGCTTTACTTATTCAGGTACAGGCAAAGCATGAAGAGTCAGATGAACCTGAAGACTACACTTTATTACCAAGCTGAAAAAAAAAAAATACTACTTCAGTGGATTTCTGAATTAGTCCATTTTTTAGTATACAAAAAGTCTATCATATTAGATGATTCCATCATATATTATCCAATCATATCCAATCATATATTAGATTCCATTATAATAGATGATTTTACAAAGGCTGTGTCATGTTAATTTCTTTTCATTCTCTGAAGCAATAGTTTTTTAGTTTGCTCTTCTTTTTAATGTCTTTTATTTTGTTTTGTTTTTTTTTTGTTTCGTTTTCAAAAAAACTCTACTAGCTGCATAGGCTATTCTAGTCGCGTAACTGAAACACCTAATTCAACAAAGTAAATATACTTGAGCTAATATTCCTGAAACTATTTAAGGAGCTAACAGCTAAATAATGTTTAAGAAGTGTCTGGCACCAGACATAGAAAATACGGATATTTGCAGATATAAATAACTAAAAGTTTTTTGTCATTTTTGTTTTCCTTCTAACAATCTGGTTATATAAACTATAAAAAAACTATATATAAACTTTTTTATATATAAAAACTATATATAAACTATAAAAGCCAGCAATCACTTACTGCTTTTAGGCTTGAATGTTTTCTGAACAGTGCCTCAGGATTTTATTAGCATTTAAATGCTTTTCTCCCATTATTAAGACAAAGTGGAATTTCAAGGAAGTGGTAGCATATCTTTAATTCCACTTCCCCTGCAGCACATAAATTGCTTCACTTCCATAAAGAACACAAATTCTTACCACTTGCATAGAGCTCACTGGCTTCCCTCATGTGGGATAAGCAACATCACAAAGACACAGTGCAAGAGAAAGAAGAAAAGACAGCTAAGAACCAACAAAATTCACGAGTACTTCATTTTTGCTTCAATCTAGTTTACAGTTGTGTATTTCCAATCTGTGCCAGCTGGCAACAATTCCTTTGGAACAGAAATGGCAAAGGAATAGTCAGGGAGGACAAGGATCTGTTCTCTCTTTGCTATTGAGTTAAGAGAAGAAAACAGATGGCAAAAATGAGATTTCAGGTGATTCTAAGAAAATCCCAACTTGAGAAGAAGATTAATGGGTGATTTTGATTCCATTCCTGGCTCAATCATGTAAGACAGAGCAGAGCATAAAATCCTATTAGTTGGTATATTTTTGAAATTTTGGCTCTGAGGCTGAATTTTAACCATTTGCAATGAAGGTCTGTGAAGTAACCAACCTTCTAGCTGAATAAATGGTAAAGTATGAGAGGAAAACAGAAAATCAGTAAACAAGCCTTCTGGCTGCTAACCGTGTTCTGTTAGTATCCAGTTGCTCATTTCTTCAGCTTCCAGCTTTCCTTTTCTGATGTTTATTTGTCTCTGTTCTAACACAGATGGCTTTTTTTGATGGCTAATTGAATTAAGTACTTTTAAATAAAGGCTAATTTCTATCTAATTGTATTATGAAAGATGAAATGCATCCTCAGTTTTTCTATCACAACAAGCTGTATACAGAGAAATGCACATCCTGTTATGGATTAAAATACAGACAACCAGATTGACACAATCCACAGGAAGTTAAGAACTGCAAAACCAGGCAATGAGAGAACAGCTCATGAAGTAGATACTAAAATTCACTCTTAAATCAGATGGCAGGTTTCAAAAACATATGAGATTTGGACACAGATTTGTAGAAGGGCTTGATGACTTTCAGTAAGTGTTGGACAGGAAAACAGTGCTACAGTCCAGAAGTGTAACTTTCAAAATCTAAAGACACCCACAAGTGATGCATGCTTTTGACACCATGCTCCTCAGATACTCTGTTTAGGCACCAAACTGCTAAAAAGCAGATTATCTAGACCTAAAACTTGCTAAATCTCTATACACTTTCTCTAAGTTGTCTGGCTTACTCTACCCAACACTACATGCAAAAAAATGGATAACTAAATCAAGAAGCCTGTTTCTCCTTCACTCCCTTCAGATCGAAGCCTACAACTTGGTTGCGTATTACAGTTGGATGTCCAAAACAAGTAAATGTAATATAGAAAGGAATGTTTGTTTGTTTGTTTGTTTTTTCATACTCCATACAACATCTTCTATTTGTTGCAGAAGCTCATTTATCTAAGAAAAATTCTTGTGTGGGAGAGAAGGATTTAAAAAAATCTGTTCTAAAGGAGAACATAACTTGATTTGATATACAAGCAGCAAAATGCTAAACCAACTCCCACGGACTTTTATTTTTCATAAAAACAGCACCTAACCTGAAATTACTTGAATAGTCACTAAAAACAATGCATATCAAAAATATTGTTGCATTATAAAACTGTATGCAATTCTGTATTCATTATCTCCCATGCAGAGAAAATTATAATATACTTTGATAGATTTAAATTGTTATAAATGATATCTAAACAGAGTTTTTTTGATTTTACTTCTGAACTGTTATAATAGCTTCTCATACAAAGAAGTCTGTCTTTTCTGTATCTCCCTCCACATGCTTCTTGTCTTGCAGGTGTGTTTTCAATTTACTTTCACTTAGTGTCTTTACTTACTTACTTTTACTTAGGGCAAAAGTGCTACAAATAAGTAATATTTTCTTAAAGACCTATGATGTCTTCAGTTTCCTCTAATATGTTCAAATGGTGGGATGACAACCTGCACTTCTCTCTTTCACCATACCCAAGAGCTTCTTGTGCATTTTCACTCTATGGTTTTGATTGTGGAACTTATTTTAAAAGCACCTTTTGAAAATAACTCTCTGTCCTAACTGTTCCTATGATTCACTTAGCACACAGTGGGACTTGCCTGTCTGTGCTGCCATTTAGAGGCAGCAGGACAAGGTAGACAATAGGGCTGAGAGGAATCTCATCAAATTCACCGGGGGAAATGCAAAGTCCTGCCCCTAGGGAGGGATAACCCCATAAAACGGCACTTGCTGCAGGCTGGTTTGAATGCAGATTTGCAGAGAAGGACCTTGCAAGTTGAACAGGAGTCAATGTGTCCTCACAGCAAAGAAGGAGCTACATGGGCTACATGGGCTACATTAGGCAGAGCATCTCCATCAGGTCAAGGGTGGTGAATCTTCCCTGCTGCTCAGCACCAGAAAGGCCACATCTGGAGCACTGTGTCCAGTTCTGGGCTCACCAGTACAAGATAGACACAAATTTACTGGAATGAGTACAGCTTAGGGATACAAAGATGATTAATGGACTGGAGCATGTCACATAGGAGGAGAGACTGGGAATGCTGGGACTCTTCAGCATGAAGAAAAAAAGGCTCAAAGGGATCTAAGTGTGGAAATATATGATGGATGGGAATGAAGAAGGGGGAGTCAGACTCTTTTCAGTAGTGACCTCTGAAAGGATAAGAGACAAGGGGCACAAATTTAAAAAACAAAACAAGCAAAAACCCACCACCAATGAAACAGAAAACTCCATCTGAACACAATAAAACACTTCTTTACTGTGAAGGTCATCCAACACTGGAACAAGCTGTGAAGTCTCCATGCTTGGAGACACTCAAAACCCAACTGGAGATGTCCTTTGGCAGCCCACTGTAGCTGATCTGTTCGCACAAGGAGGTTGGGCTAGGTGACCAAAAGAGGTCCCTCCCACCTGAACAACTCTGTGATTCTGAGACTTGGAACTGCAGAAAGATCACTCCTAATAGGCATTCGTTCCAGGCCATCAACGTGCAGGTATTTACCAGAATATGGAGCAGAACTGAGGGCAAAAAGCCAGTACACAATACACTGAACCTTACTATACTTCCTAAGATGTATCACTCTCAATGCACTAGTGAAATCACCACATGCATATCCTCAACGTTCTCTTAACAGACGTCTTGCAGTTTTTACCCCTCTTTTAATTTTTGAACACTGTTTTCATACTGATGTTAACTGCCATTTCGTATCACACACAGTCCTGCCTGTTTAAGTTGGGGCCTACCTGTTTTTTATACGTGGTATTTGCAGTGCAAATCTGGCTATCAGTGGAGATGCTGTGCATCACTGAACAATCATCCTTTGGTAATCTCATCCTATAGTACCACACAAAGATGTTAATGTTATTAGTTTAATATTAGTTTATTTTTTAAATGTTAGTTTATTGTTTAAATATTAGTTTAATTACCCAATTAGCTGTGTTGTCTGCAATCATGTGAGCATTCCATATTCCCAATAACAGTGTTTCAGATACTGCTGGGGTGTAGCTATGAATTCCAAAGGTTTTGGAACTATCAGCTTTAACTGCAAGTTGATTTTCTACACAAAAATGAAATCTTAGCTTTCCTGAAATAGTTGTTGGTAGTGTGCTTAACCTGCGCACGGTAATAGTCTGTAAGGTATTTGCATACAATAGTGCAGCACTAACTTAACATTCCAGATGTTCAATCTTGTTCTGGCTAGATTTTAAGCCAGTTATATCACTGTAACAGTTTTTCAATTGATCACACATTGCTGCAAGAGTGGAATCAAGCCCATGGCCTCCCATTTACTTCTACAACTTGACGCATTTTAGAACTCTGAGCTGTGCTCTCCAAACAATCGCACGTGTAATGTTCAACCTCAGTGGTGAAGTTAATGCAGATATTGATATACGTCTGGTATAGCCTTGCCTGTGGAGTGCAGCCCCCACCATGACGAGGTTTTGCTATACTTTCAACGTGATACACTAAAACAAAGTTTAGAAGGCTTTTATTGAGAAGTTGTTTAGCAAATGCTTGATCAGATTGTTCACAGATGAGGCTTATAAATGCTCATTAAAATAAAAAAGGCATCAATCACTTGGCATGTATATATTGTGAGGTAGGTATTTAAAATTAAAAGAAAAGCATATTATGTCTGAGCATTAGAATCAAAAACAGACACTATAAAACTATACATAATTGCTACATTATACTACTTGGCTTTAACTTTCAATGCTTACTGTGATAAAATATGCTTTTTTGTTAAGTATATTTCCATCACCTTCAATTATAAAAAATTATCCATTTAATAACCAAAATACTACTTAGCAATTATAATGCCTATTGTTTCCACATTCTTGTAATCTTCAGTCTATCAAAATAAATTGCCGTGAAAAAACAATCAGGCGACAAGGTCTGTCCCTACCATGGGAAGATCTTTATCTACACACAATTTTTAAATGAATTGATCTTTGTGAGGCACTTCCCATCGCAGTTTGCTTTTTACTCAACTTCAGGCACACGATACCTTTACTACCTGCGGGGTTGCCCTCCTTGTAACTGCACTGGTGAGCACAACCACGGATACCCAGCAGACAACATGGGTCGGTGTAGGCTGCATGTCCCAGTGTACAAAAATGTGAGCAGTGCTGACACAGAGCCACCAGCTCTGCTTTGAATCACACTGCTCTTGGGTACCCTGCAGAATGGCTCCAATTACTACATGGATTCAGTGGAGAGGGCTTACTGCACTTTGGGAGACATCAGGTAGTATTTCTAATTATCAATATTTGAGCAATATTACCTGTTCAGGCCAGCCTGCTCAGGATTTAGCACTGCTGATATTTTCTTTTGGGACATGAACAAAATAACATCTGGAGATCTGTAACAAATCTCTCCCCCCAACCCTTTTAAAAATGATTGTCTGACTTGATGATTCACTGTTGTAATTTTTCTAGTAACTGGCAACTTTCTGTTGCCAATTATTTAAATATCAAAATAATATATTTGCCTGGAGCAATGAAAAGCAATAAAAATAAGAGCTGGCAGTTATTACTTACATTAAAAAAACTTGATCCAAAGAGTTCATCCAATTAGCAAAAGATGAATTACCTAAAAGGTACACTATGCAAAGTGTTTAATACTGTTTTCATTTACAGTATGTTTTGCATTCCAGTCCAAAAAAGAGTAGCAAGAGTGAGAATGATCCATTTCTCAAATCCTTCCATCTGGCACAGCATCTCTTGGAAGAGCCACAGAACAACTGTTAAAGCAGCAAATGCTGTCGAGGGAGAGAGACTACATCTGTGAGGGGCATGGAGGGTAAAAGAACAACCAGATGGGGGGCTTACTGGACTGGAAGATGTATTCTCCCAAGAGCAGCCTCCAGGCTAGCAGGACCCAAGCTTTTTAGGTTTCACTTAACTAAACAGCACCCATTCCAGACCCCCTCTGCTCAGTATCGGTAGCCCAGAGGCATAGCAGTTCAGTGGAAACTTCTGTTAGGGATAGGAGAGAAAAGGAAATGAGGTTTATTTAGAGTGAATAATACAGGCAACAGGTAGTTCCACTGCTGAATGGAGCAATGGGAAGGGACTGTTTGCTTACAAGAGGGATGCTGCTGCTGCTGCAGGTGAAGGTAAGGAAAAGACATGTGCTGAAATGAGGAAAGGATAGGGGAATGTTCCTAGGCAAGGAAGAAAGGGTGGCAGCTGTTGTAGGAAGAGGTGAGAGTTGCCTGCTACTTTTCAGTGTGGGACAACCCATGAGTGTATGAAGCCCATGAATAGGAAGGCTTGGGTTAATATTTTAACAGGAAAATAATAGCTCCTGGGGTTTGATGAAGTCAGACTTCTTCACCAAGTTTGTCAGCACAATGATGCAGTTGCTTCTGAGGACCTTCAAATTACACAGTACATGTTTTGAGGATTATAATTCAGACTACTTCAAATCTGAGCCCCAGATCATGCATTCTTACTACAGCAGTTCAAAGGAAAGCTATGCCATAAAACTATGATTTGCGGACAGCATATATTTCAGCTGGATATTCTGGGAAGCACTACATCATCCTTTTGTCTGTCACATATGATAATTTTAAGAAGCAGGGGCAGTGACATGCAACTCCCTTATAAGCCTCATATACGGAGTCAAGCCTTATTTCTGTTTCTCTTCCTATTTCTGCCCTGCATCATTCTGTCCTTGCTTGCACCAAGTGCCGCCGTACTGCTTTCAGGGATCACAGTCTCTATGCACTACTATTCTGTCAGTGGCCAATATGGAAGGAAATGTGGCCTTACTTCTCCAGCCACAGTGGTAACTCCATGAGGATACCCCAGAGGAACTGACTTCAGACCTCTTAGAGGCATATCAGGCTGAGGAGGCAGATATAGTACATGCAGCCCTCAGCCAGTACCAGGAGAACAATTAGAGGTATCAGTTAAGCATGAAGGACTAAAGAATAATTTGCAAAGAGTTAAGGGCAGGCGGTTAACAGCAGTATGGAAGATCATGGCTCTGCATTCCATGTCCAGCACTGCAGAGTGTCAGATAAGCAAGTCTTCCGTTGGTGAATGAACAGAGTACATGCTGGAGGCCTTGGCAGTGGTGTGCCCAACTCTCTAGAGCTTTGGTACTCCACTAGCATAGAAAATTTGACAGATAGAAAATCTGATATAAAACTTACACCAAAGCTCTGCAGACCTAACTCTTAAAAGTGCCAAAGGACATCAGTTCTTAATAGCCCTTGAGACTATGAAAAATATGGCACCAAAAAAGCAGAATTTTCTGATATCTAAATGAAGACCAATATTAAAAAGCAAAACAAAACAAAATAAAAACAGAGAAGGGAAAAGGAAAGCACAACCATATGAATGTTGAAGACTGGTATCTGTTTCACTTCAATAAAATGTTCTAAACAAGTTCAATTTTGCTGTAAAACTGGTAGGAATCTTGGTTAAAAAAAAGAAAAAAAAGAAAAAACAAACAAACAAACATTGTGTACTTCATTTGTTTACAGATTATAGAAAGAAAGATGGATTCCTGAGATATGAGGGTGCCTCTTCTGCTCATATGTACTGTGCATTTCATCATTAAATTCAAATTTTCAAAGAATGGTAAAAAATGATTCAGGAAGACAATGTTAATTTGTTGTGCAAACCCAGATAAAGAAATCCAATGTAGCTTTTAAAATACATTAACTCATATTTCCAGGTAAATAGCTGAAATATTAATAACAAGTTATAAGTATTTCTAATATTCAATTATTTTGAGTGTGTACACAGAGTTTCCTACTAAGAAGCATAGCACAAGCTATATAACAACTCATAATTCTAAATATGAATTCTCATATCAAAGAGAAGCCTAAATATATATATTTGTAAAATATCTATGTATGAATATGCATAAAGTCTGAGTTCATTAGCAAATGACACTGTTAAGGACTTACAGTATCTTCTATTTAATTCCATTTTTAATTGCATTATTGTTATTAAAATGGAGTAATGACAATAGAAGCATAAAGCCATAAATACTGTAAGTATACATACTCTATATGTGGCATATCCTTTTCTTACATGAAGTAATATGATCTGATCAAGTCTCGAAACTGGAGGCTTTCACAATACACGTGAAACCTGCAGTGAAATTTATATGTGAGGGATAGTGATCACTGGCATTGAACTACGGCTAAAACTATGAGGTTTTATTAGTCTACAAGTTACAAGCAGAATATCTTGGCACTATATTCCATATGCAACAGTACATTGTATTCCACAATGGTTTCACTTGGTATACTAATATTAAAAATTATAAAAGCCCAAAATAGCCAAAATACTATTAACATACTTAACATTTGTCAAGTACGCTAATACACAATAATGCAAATACCAACTGATTATTTGGGGAAGACCCACCCTGGGCTGCTCCCTCTGTTCTGTTCAAGTGTGGAAGTGGCCTACATTTATATTTTGCCAGCCTAAAGCAGCAGTGAATAACTAACAAGCATTTCCAAGACCTGTTCTAGTGTATCATAGTATAAAACAAGAATTTTGCAGTAAAAAAGCCGAGGAAATATCATACAGAATTGTTAAGAGAGAAGCTGCTGCTTCTTGTACTTTTTAGCAAACCTACATATTTTATTGCACTTTAGTTTTATAATTTTACTTTGCAATTTTTAATGATTAAATAGCTCTTTATTTCACCTTCATAATATTGCATTAAAATGTTGTTACCATTAATAATGAACTCTCTACTGTCTTTAAAATTAAGAGTTTTACTTTGCTGATCTAAATTTTTACAGCATTATCAACCAGTTTGCATATATACACCATATATATGAATATACCAGCATCACTGCGGAACTCGGTTAATTGACACTGAATTATTTTCCCTCAACATCTCAGATAATAATTAGGTCTCCACTGAACATCTTCATCAGTCACTGAGAAACACTTTTTAACATGCATACTCTGAAATATTATGAGCAGTCTGGCACAGTCATTTTCATAATTCAGTAGCTGTTAGGAATGCATTTTCTTAAATAGAAGCATAAAGCTGGATGAAATCTCCATGGTCCTCTAGTCCAAACTCTTGCTACTGAAAGAAAGGTAATGACAACAATCTCTGTCATTCACAAACTGATGAAACATTTAAAATATTAATTGAATTTCTTCCCTTCACCTTCCAATTGGCAGAATGTTTCAGAATATCAAGCCTGTCATTGTAAGAGTGAAAATGAAACCACAGTTTTTTTCAGTACCTGTTACACTTACTTTTTGGTATAGCACTGAATTTAGAAACTTTAAGCAGTTCTTTTCCCTCATTTACCCATACTTTTATTTTCAGAAGTCATTATTTTTGCTCTTAGCCTTTGTTTTTTCTTTGTTAAATGAATCAGACTTCTTAAAACAGGCTGTACCACAGCATAGCTTTGCCATAGCTATCCACAGATAATCTTGCTGAAATATTGAAGTACACTTACTATGGTAACATGTATCTTAACCCTAACTAAACACACTGTTCCTCCCAGCCAGACACAAAGACAAACCCTACACTCTCCTAAATTCCAGGCTCCTACTCAGTCTAGTTTAAACTCAGCTTTCAATATAATTAACCAGAAATCACATATTTTATATGCCGTAGAATCATAGAATATCCAAGTTGGAAGGGACCCATAAAGACCACCCAAAAAAGATTAAAAAAGAAAAAAAATCAGATCGTGTGTCTGAGAGCGCTGTCCAAACGCTTCTTGAACTCCAGCAGCTCAGTGCTGTGACACTGCCCTGGGGAACCTGTCCCAGTGCCCGACCACCCTCTGGGTGCAGAACCTTTCCCTAACACCCAGCCTGACCCTCCCCTGTCCCAGCTCCATGCCGTTCCCTCGGGTCCTGTCGCTGTCCCCAGAGAGCAGAGCTCAGCACCTGCCCCTCCGCTCCCCTTGTGAGGGAGCTGCAGGCCGCCATGAGGCGTCCCCTCAGCCTGCTCTGCTCTGGGCTGAACAAACCAAGGGACTTCAGACACTCCTCATATGTCTTCCCCTCTAGACTCTTTACCATCTTTGTTGCCCTTCTTTGGACACTCTCTAACAGTTTTATATCTTTCTTATACTGTGGTGCCCAAAATTGCACACAGCACTTGAGGTGAGGTCGCACCAGCACAGAGCAGAGCAGGACAATCCCTTCCCTTGACTGGCTAGCAATGCTGTGCTTGATGCACCCCAGGGTACAGTTGGTCCTGCTGGCTGCCAGGGCACACTGCTGATTCATGTTCAGCTTGCTGTCGACCAAAACCCCCAGATCCCTTTCTCCAGGGCTGCTCTCCAGCATCTCTTCCCGTAGTCTGTACGTACAAGCAGGGCTGCCCCTTTCCAGGTACAGGATCTGGCACTTGCTCTTGTTGAACTTCATATTGTTGGTGATTGCCCAGCTCCCTAATTTGTCCAAATCTCTCTGCAAGGCCTCACCACTCTTGACAGAGTCAAAAGCTACACCCAATTTGGTATCATCTGCAAACTTGCTCAAAAAACTCTCATACATATTTGAGTAAGTTACCAATAAATAAATAAATAAATAAAAAATCTGAAACTGCAGAATTACTCTGCATGCCACAGAATAGAATATATTTTTAAATAAGTGTTTTCTTTAGAGATTGGTTGCGGAATAGCAAAAGGATAGAAGTCTTCCAACTAATACAATGTTTAAAAACAGACAAACAAAAAAACACAAATGTAGTCAGCCCAAAAGTTCACCATGAGCAAGAACCTTTCCTGTATTTCAAGCTTTAGATGAAGAATTCCCCACTACTTCTTCTTTCTTTCAAATCTGATCATGTGCGTTCACTCCTCCCAAATCTTCTCACAAAAGATGACAGAGACTGAGATCTGTATCTCCAGATCTGGCCAGACACAGTGTTCCCCCACACAGAGCACAGCATCAGTGGTCCTGTCATCAATCACAGATGCAGAGAAAGGAATATAAATACTTTCTAAACCTGGTAGCTTGTTGATACTTGAAAAGAGATAAATCACTCTACAAGTATCTCATAAATATCATTGACTTACAACGAAAGCATTAATAATTCCAATAGTATATATAAAAAGCTACATAGAAAGCTATTTACCTATCCCAGGGTATGGGTAGGAAAATCTAGTAGAATGAACAGTTAAAGCCTTTGAGAGGGATTAAATTAGTAGACAGGCAAAAAAAAAGCTATAAAACACTGTTGGAGAAAAATGCAGAATCACACTAAGATCTTATGACCTAAAGCTGTGAATCCATATGCATTCCACTCCTGCAGATACTTGCCTTGGGCTACTATATTTCTGAAAGAGTGTGTCTGTGTAGAGACTTACAAATTCACTTGAGTTTCAAAAACTGCTATTCATCATTTTATCTTGTTTTCAATGAGGACAGTCAAAAAAAGAAAAAAAAGGGGTAGGGGGGTTCAGCTGAAGCCACTAATATTTGCTGACTTGATACTAATGTTGATTCCAGGGTGGGGAAAAGACTAGAAATTAAGGATCACAGGAGGCAAATTTCACAAGAATTTTAAAGAGAAAACATTTTTTTTTCTGACTTTTAAAACTCCTTTCTGCTACATGAATTTTTAATAGAGCTGTTTCTGGCTATTTGGTTATACTTAAAATATCACATCCTATAACTATTTGATTATACTAAAAATATTGCATCCTAGTTTATTCTCTACTGAAAGATGCCAATAATCTCCAGCTAGTGGGAAAGATAGCATAACTACAACATAATCCACATCACTGATACTTCTATTTATATCTGCCAGTTTGAGCGAAAAAGAATAGTTTTGCATTTGCTCCCACTTTACCCTTCAATATGTCATGAAGAACAGTCACTCTTAACAATAATAAAATATTTCACCCATCTAGGAAATAACCATAGTTGAAAAGTGAGATGCTTGACCCATTTAAAAAATAATAACAACACACCATGTTTCCTTGCTATAGTACGCACTTCTAGCTCCTGGTAGGCCTTGAATGTGCCTGCATGCACGAGCATGCGTAGGAATGTCTTGTTTCAAAATAAACATTAGGAACTTGGGTAATAAATATGTAATTATCATCTGGATAAAATCAGATGCCTAAAATCCGACTGCCTCTGAGTATAATTATAGTAATAAAAATATTGCTGACTGATGAAGAAATGTACTATTTATGCTGCAGGGATTGCAAATCAACACTTTTTTTATACTCAGCCAGTTAAAAAAAATTGATCTTCATTATAAAACTTCACTGATACATAAAACAATTCACCTCTGAACTGCAGTGATTAATGCTTCAGACTTTCTTCTTCCTGTCTTACCTCTTTACTACACTTTATGCTATTGTCATGATAATAAATTCATCAATTCAAGATAATACTTGATCTTTCCTGGATAAAACATGTTTATATAAAATGCATGTTCGTTGTTCTAAATCACATCTTTAAAATATACTTTATATGGAGTAAAACATTCTCTCAGTAGATTAGAGCAAATATTTCTAAACACGTCTACAAAGCACAGTCCTCAAAAACCTCCTATCTTATTTTAAAACCACATCTTTAATCTTATTTTGCTCACTATATCCCTGGAGTGAATATTAAAAACAAGGCCTATTTTACAATTGCCGAGTGGGGATACATCATCTGAACTGCAAATTTAAATTTAAATGCTTTAGATCTTTCAGAAAGATTAAAAATATGACTAGTGTTTTCAGCTATATTTATGAAGTACTTCTTGACAGAGTTTCCAAATTCTCTCAGTAGGGGTAGAAGTGCCCTCTCACATTCAGAGATTATGTGGATATTACAATATCTGTCCTATTCTAAATGCAAAAGCTGTGGGCAGTAGTCTACATTTAATTAAGCCATCTCATGATTAATTTTACATTAGATCACTTTTCAAGAAAATAGGGATGAAATATAGTTTGCTATATGAAATTTCTATTTAAAAATCCAAATACTTCACCCAAGTGTCAGAACTCCAATAATTAAGGCTCCCCTGTGGACCCTATTTGAGGTGCCTTCTGCATAAAGTGGCTGAATACCATATGATGACTCACTTTTTCACCCCACAGGACCCATTGGGAACAGCACTGACTAATTGGACTGCTTGTCTAGTGCTGCATGCTACTAGGGCTTGTAAAATGATTGTGGACCCCATGATCCCCACCTGTGCCAGACCCATAAACAGTAAAGTTCATTGCTGCTGTTCTGCTCCCAGACTTTTGTCTTGGTATCTCTTAAAACATTCAGTCTTGCCTTGCCTTTATTCTCCCCCCTTCCAATTAAAATATCTGTTTCTCTCTTATCCTCCCTTCTTCTTGACACCAGATGTGCAAGCTCAGGTGGATTGTGAGCACAGGAATATCATTCTGCCCCCTCTCAACTATTTACACAATGTACAGCAACACCAAATGGGTGGAATGAGCTGAAATTGTGTTCCGTGGAATATATATTAAAAAAAAAAAAATAGCCTCGGTGGAGTCTGTTTAAAGTCTGTGTGGAAGTGACAGCCACAGGGAAAGCTGGAAACTAGGATAAAGTAAGCATGACCAGTGCACAGGAATGTCTGAAAACCTGGGGGCTGTAGTTTTCATTAGCATCAACAGTGTATGTACAAAAGAATGCTTATACACCTTCATCATTTGGATAAACCTGGACTAATGTCTACAGAAAAAGATGTCCCTGATATCACCTGGCTTGTAATCCCCCTGCCAGGATGCAGTTTACCTTCAATATATATATATTTTTAAAAAGTGTGGGGAAATAATTTAAAATAAAATTTACTGCATTTATTCTACCTTGCAGTCCCCCTTCCAGCTCATGGCTCAGACTGGAGGGCATGGACTCTATTAAGGATCCCTACAAAAGGACAGAAGCTAGGAAGCTGGGGTACTTCAGAGTGGCTGCAAAAGAGGCAGTGCTAATCTACACACAAGAAAGAACACTTAATGAATGTAAAAATGGGATTTTGTTCACTTTCCATAAAACACAATGTTAGGGCAGGTTACAAGCATTTGCTAAGTCAGTGAACAAACCACACAGCTGAAAACAGACTGCATATTGCAAATCTACTTCCATCTGCTATGAGAACTATGTAAATAAAAACATTCCTTTCTTCACTGGAGAACTATCTTTATGTATAGCTTGAATACCTTCCAAAAGCGATAGTTTATTAATCTGTTGTGGTCAGTTACAATTTTAACAAGTTTCTGCTGGGATCCTCAAAGGTTTACTCAGTAGACAAAATATCTTCACAGTCTCAGAACTTTCCTGCTTAACTTCCTACAAAAAACAACAACAAAAAAACAGAAATGGCCACGCTGGTCCCTCTAACATCCTACAGTGAACCAGAGTTAAGAAAGCAAGCATATAGAATAAGCATTACCATCAGTAGCAAAATCGTTAAGGTTCAGTTAAAATGTCTGTTGAGAATGAGGCAGCTGGGCTGGAATTCAAAGCATAGCTCTCTAAACAACAAGGCACCAAAGCAAGTCACTAAAAGGCCAAAGACAGGGTAGGACTTAAACGTTTCTCCTCAAAACTTATCAGGTAATCAATTCCATTTCGAAATCCATGACTGAAGCTGAGTATCTTTTGCATCTGGGTGTCCTACAATTTTCTCCTTTTTTTTTTTTCCAATATATATATATTCTTTTTGTCAAGAAGAATCCCTCGGCTTCAACTTTGGTGAGGAAAATGCAAATTCAAGTCTGAGTTAGAAGAGAGAATTGAGTTCACATCTTCTAAGGTTGTAGTTAATTGTCTAAGTTCTTTGTTCAGCTAGAAAGCAGTTTTAGAATACATACTGTCAAGTCCATTTAAACTTTCGGTCTCCTGTTTCACATAGTTTTTGGAACATACCTGCCACTGTTGGTAGAGATTGTCAAATTAACCAGAGCCATGACAATCACATAACACTGCATACAATTTCCTGTACGTAGGGCATTCCTGATCACAGGTCTAACAGCGTTCATTTTCAATAAGACTACAGATAACCAAAAGATTACTTTGAAAAAAAGTAGTTTCAAATTTTACAGAGAGAGAGAGAGAGAATGCTAGGAAAAATAATGTTTTCCCAAGTCACGTCTAAATTCATTATTGAGTTAAACTAACAAGAATTTATTCGTAGCAAGGCATTTATTTCTTTAAGCTTAAGGCTGTATCTCAACAGTCTCACCAAGAGGTGTCCAACAGTGTAGTTAAGGACATCCATAATGCAGTCCTAATTACCTCTTTTCCAATTACCCACTTAGCAGATAATATAAATACTCATTCACACCTATAGACCTGCACTTTAAAAAGAGGTGGTTATTCTGACCTAAGGGAGTTTTTCCTAATCTTACCCAACAAAACCACTCTACATTTAATTGAGACTTTTGGTCAGTTTTACATGTATCTTCTACTCAGCTTTGGTACCAAATAAAGTTGAATCCCAGAGATGACAAACTTGGACTGAACACAAGTGTAAGGATATCAACTTGCTTACAGTGCACTCTAAAGCTTGCAGAAACAATAAACATGCTGCTACCAATGATAAAATCATAGTAACAAAAAGAGCATATTGGACCAACATCATAGGACTGTACTAGCCAAAACTAATTAACACCAAAGTACTCAGCGATAAAGCTCATGCTGTAAATTAGCACTCTCTGAGCTATTTTGCCCAACGTTCCTACCCTGAGTGAATCTGATCTTTCATATCCGTAATTATGCTGGCAAGTACTATCTTAAACACAGCTACTCTGCTTCTGGAAAACAATTCTTACTCGCAGCTCTTACATACCTGCACCATGTGGGTTACCCCTTTTGATTGTTACACCTGCGGTCACACCACTTTGATGGCTTCACCAGTGCTACTACAATTGTTTAGGAAAAAACTATTTTAACATAAATGTCATCTTCATTTTTTTCTGTGAAGAGAAAACTGTCTTATGTCTGCCGTGTTGTGATGGACTTTGACCTGAAGCAAGAGTGAACATCATTTCCAAAAGGCAACATGAAGGAAGACCTTGAATTATAAAATAAGACATAAATGAACATTAGTGCGATTCAGACAAACAACTGGAGGGGAAAAAAGGGTTGCTTTTTAATAATAACCCTGAACATTTCTGTATGTCTCTGTATTTGAAAAGATATTGCTCATGTCCCACTTAACCAGGAATACGTAGGCGATAATTAGGCCTGAGCCAGTGAGCCTCCAAGCGGTTCCTCTTAACTCTGGAATATTAATTAGTACAAAATATATGGACTTGCTGAATAGAAGGGGAGAATGGCCTAGTTCATAACAGAAAGAATTAGATGAGTAAAAATATGCAGAGTTAATTACACAAAATTTCTTTGCCAAAGAAAGAAAATAAGAAATAGACGGTTCTACATAGCAATTATATAGTTCAGACGAGCTGTTACCAAGTCATCTATTCAAGATGGGCAAGAGTACTAAAACCAACACAGAAGGAAGGCAAAGACAATAATGTTCACTTAAAGGAATAATCTTAGAAGTAGAGTGGAAGAGGCTGGATGATCAATTACATTTTTCTCACTTTAATTTCTAAGGTTCTGTGTATGTTAGCCACTGATTTTGTTCAAATCCACCTCTTTTAGAATACTTTCAAGCTCTCACACACAGCAATAAGAGAGCAATAAGGAGTTGTCGGCACATGAAATCATACCCTCTCTTCACTACATGCACAAGCCCTGTTAACAACAGAAGTATCACTACACCTGACAGAACTAGTACCTAGATAAAGCAGGCACACCTTTGCTGTTTTTGTTTCTCACACAACATGTGAAAAGCTCCATTAGAATAAGTAGGAACTTCTGGCAGCTACTTTCCTATGCCAATGAATTTTACCCACACTCTCATTCCTGGAATGAACTATTTCAGCAAAGAGATTATATTGTTTGGGAAAATTGGTTTATTCAAGTGACAGAAAGTCATGGTTTTTTTTCCAATTTGTCTTCAAAGGTGGGATGACAAGATATCTGGAAGCAAAAAATTGACTGGTCAGAGATAGAATTAAGGAAAGTGAGAAAATATATCTGAGTTCACCAGGCCAGTTGTTCAATAATCTCCACAAAAATAAATAAATAAAAAAATAAAATTTTACATTTGTTGGATGATTCTAGGTAGTGAAATGCACTGTTCTCAATTGTCAGGTTAAAAAAAATAAAAGACATTAACATGAAATAATCTAAGATTTCAGTAAAACCTTAAGAAGCTAAGAAGCTGTGCTTATAGACAACTATAATTGTATTTTTTTCCAAATATCATATCTTTTGAAAAATTCATGCAAAAATTGCAAAACTATTGTGATGTTTGCCTTCTCTTCCTGTAATGCACCAATTAAGAG
This sequence comes from Cygnus olor, assembly GCF_009769625.2. NCBI lineage: Eukaryota > Metazoa > Chordata > Aves > Anseriformes > Anatidae > Cygnus > Cygnus olor. Next base: position 31,322,989 of record NC_049170.1, read on the forward strand.
TTACTACCATGCTAATCAGCAAAACCTGACACCAACAGGATTAATAAATGCATGATTAGCTGTTATTTAGTAGCACGAGTAACTACTTAAAATTGGTTTTGGAGTAAATTTTAGTAAGTTGAACTCTGACATAAAAACAAACCTGTTTACTGGAACTCCAGAAGTCCCCAAAGAGCAATGTAAATCATCCCAAAGCAGTTTGAAGGTTTATAAACAAATCTGATTAATCACCTCTCCAAAAAATTTAGAAACAAGAAACATAGAATAAATTTTCTATTATTCCATAAAAATAGTAATTCTGTGTTATTTCTTCTAGAGATATCCCAGTTAAAATTATTTTCACAGGAAGACTATAGAGGGCACGGGATTAGTACTGCCAATTGTCCACTACTGAGCTACTGAGTCCATCTCTTTTAGAAACAGACCAGTTTCAAGCTCTTAGACAGTAATAAGGAGCTGCTGGCAAAAGAAATCATACCAGCATAACTTTTAAATAAGGACTTGGTGTGGTCTTATGAGAAGGGACTTAAAATTTACTCTTGAGATGCGTTGTTATCATGAGCCATGTCAACGCATACTACCTTTAAAATGCCTGAGTCAGATATACAAGGCACTGACAAAGTTCTCCCTTAATCTAGGCATGTAATTTGTACCAAGCAGAGTTTATTGATCAGAAGTAACTTTCCACCAATAAACTCTTCATAACAATTTAACATATTTTGTTTTACTGTTCTAAAGCAATTTTAAATCTATTGAATATTTATTCTCTGTTCAATACGAAGGAACCATCACTTAGTCTAGACTGCAACCTTCTGAGCATATCCATTAGTTACAAAGCGATGACTTTCACTGAAACTTGAACTTTGCTCCCTAAAAGTAAGGAGTTTTGAAATGCACACCTATCACAGTTTCAGTTCTTTAAAATGTGCACATGATAAAGTATCATCTAGTACACTCACCTTCTCCTAAAAATGTGCTTGCAAGGAAGCGTAACAAAGCAAACAAGCAGTTTGGGAGAAGACGTGCAACAAAATCCTTTCCTAAACCATCTCCCCTCCTAGGCTTCTATTCCATAGTGGGATTCTAACAATAGTAAGAAACTTTCCTGATGGATGATGTAATGCTCACCGATCTAAGAAATGATTAAATAATGTTCTCACCATAAAATATTTTATCTAGGAGAAATACAGTATGATAGGCTTACATAATTTTAAAACAGTTTGAATTTAAACTTTTCAGTGGAAACTGTTTCCATTCAATTTTTCAGATAATTAGACCCTTCATACCATCTACTGTCAAACAGGTTTTGAAATAGCAAAATCATCAAGGTTTATTTGCAGTTGTATGCATTTATCTGAATGTCAATATTTCAATCTCATTGAATGTGATTATTTTAGACCCTAATCATTGCAGTATGCCAGCTACTTTTCAAGAATTAACAAAAGAGTTAAATTCCTGCCTAATATAAACATCTGGAGCGTTTTATGGATGGTTTTAAAAATTCAATAAATAAATACAAACTCTGAAATATCATACATTTGCTTCAGTTTTACTTTTGCCCAAAAATGACAGCCTACTCTGTATCTATTTTTAGAAACAGATTCAGGATTCTTCACCTCTGCTCTGGGTTACTGTATCATGTTTTGCCCAGCCATCCCATATCTTACATAACAATATGTTAAACCTCCAAAAGCTATGTCACTATGCAACATATATATCTGGTATTGGAAGAGGGAAAAGCCTTCCATTAAAATTTCTTATCAGCAGAATAAGAAACATGTGCACAAGAACAGGAGCTTCCCCTACCCTGACAGGGTGGTCCTTAAAAGAAATAATTCACCTTATACAGAAGGAACTAGCATCTCCTTTCCTTCCAACAGCAGAATCAAAAGAGGGAGGAAGGTTACTCAAAACCTCAGGGGAAAAAAGGCAAACGCTGTCCCTTTTGACAAGAGCGATAATTTTAACTCATGAACTCCATGAGCTTGTAATGACAGTCATGCCATAATTTCACAGACTAATCTTTGTGCTTCAAACATTGCAAGCACAAAGCATGCTTTGAGGACAAAAATCAAAAACTGAACTATGGCACTAGTAGTATCTGACCTACCTCTGAAGCCACTTTCCCTCATTTTGTATAATGAAAGATCTCACACTACAGAAAGAAGCTTTTAAGATTGCACAGCCTGGGGAACAAGTGGACATAAAAATTTTAGTGCAGTCAGGCTCAAAAAGTGTACTTCATTTTATTGCTGTCTTTTATGTAGAGATCACATTATTTTTACCTCTCAGATGTTTTGCTAAAAATTTTGCCTACGTAGCTCAACACCTGGACTGATAAATGTAAGCGCTGAACACTGGAATTGACTACACAAGTCAGAGATACTTAAACACGTATCTCTATTGGAATGGAAAAACCGAGTCAGTGAAAAAGCTGAAAGCAGAAGTTCTGCCAAAAATGAGCATTCACACTGCTGCCAGTACCACACAGGTTGAATCAAACCCAAATGTAAACAGTCCTATTTTTTAAAAGATTCTGCTTGGTGGAAACTTCAGAGATCAAAACAGTTATAAATCAAGGGGATTTTATTTAGCACATTGTGGATGTCTCTGCCTCTCAATAGAAAGTATCACTTCTCTGACATGGTGGAAAATTATACTGTAAGGTTTGGAATATAATTAAAATATTATTTAGAAGGACGAATAAAAATTGGCTTCGGAAAATAACAGCTCAAAGAATGTTTTAAAATCAAACATAATTAGCTCAGACTGCAAATGCTTGAAATTATATGTAACTGTGACATTTTCTAACTTTTTTTAATCCATGCATATAATAGGAAAACTTTCAGAAAACATTTCACGACAACATTCAGACAAAAATCAATACCCATGGATATTCTCTATGATCTAAACGTCTTTCTCTGAATGACAGTTATTTTTAATGAAATACAACAATACCTCATTCTACCTTTGTTAACCCTACCAAAATTCTTGCACTTCCATGTCTTAAGAGAATTTTCAGAGTAGAGTTTAATCTAACTTCAAACACTATGCATCTCAGACTGTCTTGAGATATGAACATATCTTCAGACCCAGATGTTCCAAAACCGATATAGATGAAAGCCAGAAATGTTTAGAGACTTCATATTAGTGAGATGAAGATGCCACAAGATTTGCTTCTGTTATCTCTAAATGTTGAAAAGTAAATAGCTCTCAGCAACCAGAAGCCAGCAGCAGAATGCACTCAGATTGTTTTGGCCCTTATCCTCGGTGAAGAGAAACAACATGTATTTATTGGCTGTAAGCAAATTCGTTTGCTTGTCTCTTGGTGGCTGGCTAGTTTGGATGCTGCAGCAAGATCTGTGAACTTCTTGGTGTGTGTGGATAAGCAACACCGAAGGAGCAAGGGCATATTTGCACCTTTGAACACGGTAAATGAACAGACAACACGAGGCAAATAGCTAAATGAGAAATCATAACTGAAAAGGGCATATGAGTATGCTAAGAGCCATTCATAAACATCAGGGGAGCTTCCATGAGAATTTTCCTTTGTCCTTTCTCTACAGAGATATGCAGGAGATGAAAGTAATACTCATGTAGCAAAGAGAAACACATACAGATCCAGAAAGATGGTCAGCATGCAGATAGTATGTGGCGCTAGAAAACTCAGAAGGTGAGATTTAGCTAGGGGATGAGGCTGAAGAAAGCCTGTCCAGACAAGACAAAATTTGCAGATACCTGCTGGAAAACACCTCCAGGGTGACAGGCCAGAAGAGGAGCCAGATGATGCTGAGACAGTGTGATAAATACAGACCAAAGAAAGAAAGAAAAAAGGTAATGGAAGGCAGAACTGAAGGACAGGTTTCCTGACCCAGTAAGTAGAAATGAAATGGGCCAAAATATAAGAAATCTTGCAACAGGAACCAGGTAATGCAGCTAGACCTATAAGAACAGTGAAGATCTGGACTTCTGAAACAGCCAGGATTAAAAGCCAAGAAAGAGTACGGCAATATCGCAGGCAGAGGGAGAAAGAAGAAATTAAAGAGTGGCAGGGAGGGAGATGAGAGAGCAAGACAGTGAAATCAACAAAGGAATCAGAATGGCTTAGGTTGGAAGGGACCTTAAAGATCATCCAGTTCCAACCCCCAGCAGAAGAAACCATATTTTGTGTTGTATTTTGAATGTAGAAAACAATCATCACAGAATGTCTCAAAGCTAAGGAAATGAGCCTAGATTACAAAAACTCACTGTAAAATGACTAAGGGACAGAAAATAAAAACACATAATGAAAGCATCCTTAAAAAGTTAAAAAGAATGTAAATGAGCAGCTACAAGAATTAAATCCTCACAGGCGATGTGGAAGCTACTGTGGGTAACGATATTGAAAGCACAAGCCAGTGCTGGGGTCATGGGGGAGAGTGGAAGGCTTGAGGGAGGGCAGCAAGAGAGTGGTACACTGAAACAGCAGGATAACGGAGGTTGTAAGAACATGAAGGCATTTTTCAAAAAGCTGCAAACATGCCCAAATGGAGGAAATAGAATCATAAATTAAGGCGTAATAAATACAAAAATACAGTAAAAAAAGATAAATAAATAAGGAACTGCCAGCAAAAAATCAAAACCGACAATAATATTTTTCCTAAGACACATCAGAAGAAGGAAGTCTGCCAGGTTGTAGGACCAACTGATGATAAATGTGTACAGTAAAGGCTCAGAAAAGATGCAGCTATTGAAGAGAAACTTAATTTGCTGAATCGGTGTGGGGAAATTTACATGATGGATCTCCTCCTTGTTAATGACCAATCAAAGAACCTGTAAACCTGCAGTTACTATGGAAGAAGTATGGAAGAAATCAAAGGGAGGAACGTAGCAAATCTTCAGGACTATATGGTATTCACCCAGCAGTCCTGAATCTCAGCTCCTAATGGGGGTGCATAATCTCTAGTTCAACAATTGCCTTAGTAGTCACAACTGGATGACAGCAATCACCGAATCATAGAATCATTTACGTTGGAAAAGATCTGGAAAAGATCCAGCCTTTAACCTAGCACTGCCAAGTCCACTACATCTAGACGTTTTTTGAAGACCTCCAGGGATGGTGACTCAACTACTTTGCTGGGCAGCCTGTTCCAATACTTCACAACCCTTTCAGTGAAGAAATTTCTCCTTGTATTTTTCCCGCTATAGCCTCCTTTAAGGTAATTGAAGACTGTGATAAAGTCTCCCCTGAGCCTCCTTTTCTTCAGACTACACAACCCCAGTTCCCTCAGCCACTCCTCACAGGACTCTGCTCTGGACATGCTCCAGGGCCTCGATGTCCTTCTTGTACTGAGGGGCCCAAAGTGGAACACAGTACTTGAGGTGCAGCCTCACCAGAGCTGAGTACAGAAGGACGATCACCTCCCTGCTCCTGCTGGCTACACTATTCCTGATACAAGCCAGGATGCTGTTGGCCTTCTTGGCCACCTGGGCACACTGCTGGCTCACAGTCAATCATCATTCAGTTTAAACCAAAAAAAGTCTGGATGGATTTAGTACTCTACAAAATACTAAGTCTTTAGCCTATATCAGGCAATGTAACAAAAAATGAAATACTGGATAGTAATGGTGGACATCAGATTAACGATGATGGTAGAATCAACGTATCTTTCTTTTGTACAGGGAACTTTCCAAGCAGGAACTTGTTGGAACTATTTGAAAGTGTGGGTGGACCGTTGATGCCAGAAATTCACTGGGATTTTCAAGACTTTCAACAAAATTCCTTGCCAAATGTTTTTTAAGAAAACTGAGGTGTCACAATATAAGACAGAATTCCTGACATGGATAAACACTTGCTAAAAATACAGAATAGAGAGGGCAGAAGTAAATGGTGAGTTCTCAGACCAGCATTCAGACAGATCAGGTGGGATCTGTTACAGAACCTACGCTGTTCAACATATCCATAAACGAACTGGAAGAAATGAGTAAGCAATAATATGAGTTTGCTAATGACACAAAGTTTATTAGGGCATAACTGACAAATGAAATGTAGAAAGACCATTATAAACTGAGTAACTAGGCAGTAGAAATGACAAATGAATTTTAATATAGACAAATGTAAAACACTGCATGTGTAATTCACATATAAAACAATGGGATCTCAGCAGACTGTTACTACTTGGAAACAAGACATTGGGATTAGGACACTATTTTGTGAAGAACCATCTCTCTCTCTTTTCCAGTCCATGTAGCTGTTTGTTACAGGATGCAGTGGATGCTAACAGTTTACATGGGCTTCAGGACCCTAGAGAAGACCACAGAGAATAAATCTATTAAAGGCTAGTAATTCCACAGAAAACAGCTCTGGCTCAGGAAGTACTTAAATTAACAATAACTGAGTGGGGGAGAGAATTAGGGGTGTCATGTATGCTTGCCCTGATCTGATTCTTTCCTAGGCATTTCCTTATAAATGTTGTTAGACACAAGATAATGGCCTAATAAATGTTTGATGCATTATAACCATGTTAGGTGATATACCGTAGCATAAATCAGCCCACCCAACAAAGAAATGTAAACTCGGGGTATATTAGGGCAGATACTTCCAAATGAGACAGGTAAGTGGTATGTTTGTACACATCTCAAGAAGGCTCAAATGCACAACAGAACTTCTAGGACAGACAAACTATGACACAAAGGGAGGATGGAAGGGCTTCAGTTCTTCATCCTATACAATAATTCTGAGAAGGATATGACTACACTATGAATGCAGCAGGGAAATACACAAAATCATCCTTCAGTAAGAATAAGGGATATAGAAAAGCCTAACTCTCTTTGGACAAGCACTTGATTAGTTAATGAAAGGAACACAAAACTAGGCAGCATGGGACTCAGCTCGGTGTGAAACACTCCCTTCCAACTGTTTTCTTACTGCTCTAGCTTTAGTGGCATTTTTGAATGTAATAAAGGTTATGTGAGTGTTGTTAGTTTAACTAAAAGAAGTAATCTTAACTAGCTGCAGAAATAAGAACATGTGAAAAGCTCTAGCTCATCCTACTACATAAGAATTCATTGCTTTTCCTTCATTCAAAGAAACATTCCACTGCACACAAGAAACACAGCTCTATAATAAGAGAGTAAATCACGGCTGGATAATTTAAATTTCCTATCACTCAGTCTCAAAAAGAGCAGCAGTTTCATTTGAAGACAATAGAAAATAGGCAGTGGGAAAGGTCTAAAGAGTAGCACAAGCAAGTTCAGAATTTTCTACTGTTTTTATCAGTTATGATGACAAAATAATTTTTATTTAAAATAACTGTGGAAGTTACTGGTTTTCTGATACTTTCATTCCAACATATCAGTATGTTTTATTTCCATCTTCCCAAATAATATTAAAAAGTTTATTGAGACCTAAGGGCTGTGCACAGGTTGGGGAGTAAAATGCATTTTTCATTCTTGACATTATAGGGCTTTTGCCATCAAGTGTAGTATCACATTATTTTTATACACTTCAGCATCTGGTATGTTCTGTAATGGATGACTTTCATATGATCAATCCAATTTAAGCAACAAATATGATTTGAGGCTTAGTAACACAAATACATATAGAAACCTTAAGTGCTGCTTCCAACCCTTGTAAAGAAACACACACAAGTCAGCCTGGGGCTCACTTGATTCCTACTTGTAATTAGAGGGAGAGGATGAAAGTGGAAATTAACACTGCAACGTAGACTTGATGGCCAATGCCTCCACTGCACAAATTTTAAGAGCTATCATACTTTGAAGACTGCAGCAAATGCAACAGAATGACTTCAGTTACCAACAATGCACAGCATGATGTGGATTTCTTTTTGTGTTTAAATGGATGTAGAACTTCAAAAGCTTTCCTGGTCAAACATAGTAATAAAAACAGTTATGCTATGAACCGTGTTGTGAATTAACCCTGGAAAACAGCTAGGCACCACATAGTCACTCACACATTCCCACCCAGGACCCATCTCTGTGGGACAGGGAAAGAGGAAAGGAAGAGTAACAGCAAGAAAAGTTGTTGGTTGAGATAAAAAAATGTTTAATAAGCAAAGAAGAAGTTGAAGAAAAAAGAAAGAAAACAAAAGAAGTGATGCAAAGGCAATCACTCACCACCTCCCATGGGTAAATGCCTAGCCAGTTCCCAAGAGAAAGATGGCTAACCTCCCTAAACTCCCTTCTCTCCCTTTTTATTGCTGAGCATAGCATTATATGGCATGCAATATCTCTTTGGTTAGCTGGGGTCAGCTGTCCTGGCCGTGTCCCCTCCCAGAATCTTCCCCCCAGCTAACTTGCTGGCAGGACAGTGTGAGAAACAGAAAAGGCCTTGACACTGTGCAAACACTGTTCAGCAATAGCTAAAACATGGATGTATTATCAACATTGTTTTGGTCACAAATCTAAAACACAGCACTCTGTAGTTGCTATGAAGAAACTTAACTCCATCCCAGCCAGACCCATTACACTGAGGAAGTTATATGGTAGAGGGGAGAATTTTACAAGGCACAGTAAAAAACTAAAATTAAAGCACAACTGATAGCTGTCATTGGATACAAGTAAATGAAACAAGTGAAAATTACAGATATTTCTCTGTAGAAACCCAAAGTTTCATAAATGTTACACATCTTTGCCTACAAACATAAAATACATTAAATACAAATAAAAAATAAATACAAAACCTCTAAGGAACACTTCTTTCTGAGAAGACCACTCTACAGTAAAATATTGAAACAGTATTAACATTACTAGCAAAGCTAGCATTAATTCTATAAAATCCTATTTTCAGTGTAATTTTATACTTCAGCTAGAAAAATAAACTCTGCATGGAAATAATAAGGTCTCTGGGGAGACCTCGTAGCAGTGTTCCGATACCTAAAGGGGGCTTTACAAGAAAGATGGGGAGGGACCCTTTACCAGGGTGTGTAGAGAAAGCCATTACAAGAGTTAACAGTTTTAAACTAAAAGAGGGGAGATTTAAATTAGAGGTTATGAGGAAATTCTTCACTCAGAGGGTGGTGAGGCACTGGAACAGGTTGCCCAGAGAAGCTGTGGATGCCCCATCCCTGGAGGTGTTCAAAGCCAGGCTGGATGGGGCTTTGGGCAACCTGGTCTGGTGGGAGGTGGCCCTGCCCACAGCAGGAAGGTTGGAACACCGTGATCTTTAAGGTCCCTTCCAGCCCAAGCCATTCTATTACACATTTTTTCATTCTATTAAAAAAAAAAAAAAAAGTTATCTGAGAAATTTCTGTCTTTTCTTTTCCTTAGAAAAGTATACCAAGGTACAAAAGATCATTAGGAAACTATCAAAGCATGAGGCAGGTAACATTTTCAAAATGCCTCTTAAGCATACCCAATGATTTTAATAAGCTTCTTTTTTGTTGCTGTTTTATGTATTGAGAGCTAAAGCCAGAAAAAACAGATACCCTCATTGCTACAGGTTAGTATTTTGGGTACCTGCTAAATGATGCCTTTTGGGGATAGCATGTAAGCAAGGTGAGAGGACTAATTTTTGATGCTCCTGATCTGATGCCCAGCTTACTCAGACTTTAAGCATTGCTTTAAGCCAAGAATTGCAGTACTAACAATCCAAAAGTGAAACTGTCCATAAACAAATACAATGGACTTCACAGGTTTTTATTAGGCAAGTTAGCAATGGAAAAAATAAGTTAAAAGCAGTTTGTTTGCAAACAAAATTTTATGTCAATATCCTTTCATTTTAAATGTTTATGTTTCCAGTAAGAGATAGCAGGTCAACATCAAAGCTTTCATAATAGGGAAAAAATGTCAGAGTAACTAATAACAGATTGGAAGATCAAACTCTGATTTGATATTCATAATAATATTTGTTTTGCAAACCGTTCCAATTCAATGTTTATTCTCTATCACATTGAAGTATCTAGCGTAATTAAAACATACACACTTTTCAAACTTGTTATTTTCCTTCCCTCTAGAGAACTTGGCATTTCACCTTACAAACCCATTTGTTCCCCAAAATTCTACTCCATGCTATCAAACTATTTTAGAGCAATATTATTTTATAAAATTGAAATATCCACAAAAAGAAACAATCACGAGCCATTATTGACTAACATTGACAGAATGCCTTAACTGGGTTATGAAAGCAAGGAAGTTTAAAGACAATTTTATGAACACAACTCTTTTAGGATAAGTCTAAGTGTGTGCTGGGTCTGGCTGGGATGGAGTTAGCTTTCCCTGCAATGGTCCACATTAGTGTTGTGCTCTATACATGTAGCTAGAACAGGATTGATCTCTCACCAATGTTTTGTCTATTGCTAATCAGTGCTGGTCACAGCACCGAGACTCTCTCCCCGTGCCCCAGAGCCAGTAGGCTTGGGGTAGCCAGGAGGTTGGGAGGGGACATCACCAAGGCAGCTGACCTAAACTGATGTATTGTGTTTACGTTGCAAAGGCTTGGCAGCAGGGGGACTGCAGTGGTGGCATCTGTGAGCAGAGCCCAGCAGCTGCCCCATGTCTGGTCAGAGCCAGCTCCAGCCAGCTCCAAAGGCACCCGCCACTGGCCAGAGCTGAGCCAATAAGCAAGGTTTTTTGCACCTCTGTGATAGCGTATTCAAGAAAGAGAAAAAAAATCTGCTGTGCAACAGCAGCTGGGATAGTGAAGATTGATAACCAGCCCTGCAGCCCCCAAGGTCAGTGCAGCAGGAGGACAGGAGGTACTCCAGGCATGCAGCAGCAGTTCCCCTGCAGCCTGTGGAGAGGCCCCTGGTGGAGCAGGCTGTCCCCCTGCAGCCCATGGGTCCCACATGGAGCAGATCTCCACGCTGCAGCCCATGGGTGGAGGAGCCCCCGGTGGAGCAGGTGGATGTGGCCTGGAGGAGGCTGCGGCCCATGGAGAGCCCCCGGGCCGGAGCTGCAGCCCGTGGAGAGGAGCCCACGCAGGAGCAGGGGGTCTGGCAGGAGCTGCCGCCCGTAGGGGACCCGTGCTGGAGCAGTTTGCTCCTGGGGGATGGACCCCATGGTACGGAGCCATGTGGGAGCAGTTCTTGAAGAGCTGCTGCCTGTGGGCAGCCCCCGCAGGATCAGTTCGGGAAGGATGGCATTCCATGGGAGGGACCCCACATGGAGTAGGGGCAGAGAGTGACCGTGAAGGAACAGTGGAGATGAAACTCCAGACTTGACCACAACCCACTCAGGGGAAGAAGGGAGGAGGGGGTAGATGGGAGTAAGGTGTCTTTAGTTTGCTTTTAGTTTCTCAGTGCTCTAATCTGCTAGTGATATAGACAATAAATTACATTAATCTCTCTATGAGCCTGTTTTGCCTGTGACCATAATTGTTGAGTCATCTCCCCATCCTTATCTCAACTCTTGAGCCTTTGCCATTGTATTTTCTCCCCCTCTTCCTTTGAGGGGAGGGAGTGAGAGAGCAGCTGTGGTGGAGTTCAGCTGCCCAGCTGGGTAAGAGCACCACAGCTGACCAAAGGGATATTCCACACCATATGATGTCACACTCAGCAATAAAAGCTGGGAAAGGGGAAGGAGGGGGGGGGTCTCGTTACGAAGACACCTGTCCCCCACACACAACTGCTATGCATATTGAAGTCGTGCTTCCCAGCATGTGGCCAAAAACAGCTTTTTGATGGAAAGCAGAGAATAATTGTTTTGTTTACTCTTTGCTTCCACACACCCTTTGATTGTTTTCCCCTCTTTCTTTTACCTTTAATTAAATTATCTCAACCCATGAGCCTTTTTCTGTCCATCGTACTTTGTTCTCCCCCTCCTCTTTTGAGGAGGGGGAGTGAGGGAATGGTTGTGGTGGACCTAAACTGCCCAGCAGGGTAAAACCGCCACAAGCTGCCTTAATCATTTTGGCTGACATGGTGGTGGGAGAACTCTGATTCGTCCAATTAAAAGTTCAATAGCTGAAATAAGTCTAAAAAGGTCATGTTTAAAAGGCATTAACCATTAATCTTATTTTCAGTGCAGCTTTTTAAACTCCTAGAAGCTGTAACATCATAGACAAATTGATCAACTTTCCGACCTTTCCCTGGTAAAAACCTGTAGTTATTTAATGGAAATCCAAAAGGTTACCAATTATTTTTCTAAAAAGCTCATCTTTCTCAGACTGGGAATTTGGTGCTGCACTGCAAAGTTAGCTTGTGGGAATGCTTAATTAGAGCATCTTTAATAAATTTTCACAGTTGTAATAAATCGAATTTATTACCTGTTTTTGCTAGGGGAGGAGGAAGACCTGAGGGGAAACAAGGAAGGGAGAGTGAGAGAATGACAGAGAAAGAAAGGGAGAAAGAGAAACTGTGCAAGTAAATATAAGAGTACCTATGCATAAATTCATTTCCAGTTGGCAAACCACCTTTTGCTTTGCCATTTGGATGATCCCATTCTGTTTTGTGATTCCTGTTTTGGGAAACACTGCCTTAAAGCCTGCCCTGCTTTTAAGGGATCTTTGATGAAAAAAAATTGTAAACATATGCCATTTTGATTTTACCAAACCAGACAGAAAACAAATTTAGCAGTTTAAGTAACGTCCTCAATCACCGAGCACACTGTGGATGAGCATCTTGTCTTCAAAAGTCTTAAAGACTACAATAAATGTGCAGCAGCATACATAAGAAATCACTCTCTTCAGTTTACTTTAGTTTCAAACAGCTTCATAACAACTATTCTATTGCATCATTTGTCTTTTCTTAGGGTACAGACTGCGCTTTTTCTGACTACTTCAGTAAATAGTTTGTCTGCCTTAATCAGATAGCTCTTTCAGAGACAAAAGTATTTGAGGCCACCTAATCCCAGGCAAGCCTCTGCACATAACTGCTGTGCTGCCAGGATATTCTGTCAGTGCATCTCAGAGGTAGGATTACTTAAAATATGGTTCTATAACCAACATATTTTAATATTACTTTCATATTTTAAAGTTTTCTGTGGCTTCCTGTATCCATCCATATGTATTTTATTCCAGATAATTCTTCCTTTTTATTCTATGTGAAAAGTAGCAATTATTACTGAAACGTCTAGACCAAAATTATAATATTGCAACCTTTACAGCCTTCTGCATTTCTATTTCCATATCTGGAAATGTTGCCTTTTTTTTTTTTGGACACAGAGCTGTGCTGACAATTTTCTGTAACTCATTCATCAGAAATTATTACTTTAGTAAGCAGAATAGTAGTATATGGACAAACTAGTATTTTATAAAACTTAACTAGTATATTTGAATAAAAAACCTACATAGTATACATTTAATGTTTACAGATAGTAATGAACTTAAGTGTTTGTGATATCAAGGCTCAAGTTCAATATTATTCCACTGCTCAGATCAACAAGTAACTATCACATGCAATTGAAATTCTCTTCCAAATCTTGCAGTTTGAATGACAAACCGATGCTGTTAAAATTAATATATTTCCAACCAGGCATGGATATAATATCTTGACATTACCTATTGTATTATCTGGTTTGTTAGCAATTCTTTTAGGTTTACTTTTTTTTTTTTGTTTACTCGGGACTAACTTGGCCTTTTTATAGGTTTTACTCCTAGTCTGCAGAATAAACTGTTCTGTATTGTACCCTATTAGACTAACTACTACTTAAAAAAGAAAAAACTGTTCTGATATACAAATCGTTATTTTCAGGGTACGGCACTAAATCAACATAGCTGGAACTTCACTAACATTATAGTGTTGCCCAATTTTTTTGCCCAACACCATCATGTGCCAGTTACATCTTCCATTAAAACTGGATTTTTTTTCCTATTTCCAAGTCAGCTTGTTTATCAGCTATTTCCTTCAACTCATCTGAAAAAACTCAAAATCTAACTCCACAAGTTCAGACTCTGGAATTTTCTGAATACTCTTTCTTCACCCCTCTGACTTTTGTATACGTAAAATGACTTCACCTCAATATTTTCATAGTCACGTCTCAATAAATTCTTTGTCTATTATGTTTTATCCCTATTCAAGGATTAGTAGAAGTGTGTATATCAACCATGTATGTTTGATAGTGATGATATAACCTGTCAGCTAGAGGGAACCTCCATGAAGTAATTTGTCATCACGAAGGATACTGACAGAAGCTGTTGCAACAAGAGGCTGAGCATCCTGCATTACAGCAGCAGGTACCTTTTGTGTTTCCACTTCCTCTGGACCCCCCAACATGCCAGTGTTAAATTCACCAATCCTTTCTAAAGCATGCAACTTCTGTAAGGGTGACAGTAGCCACTCTGGAGAACAACACAAGCTGTGAATCAAAACCATATCTAAAAGCATCAATGTTTGCAATTACAAGAGTTTGCTGGAGTATCAGACTCTTGATTAAAAAGTTGACATGCTTGTACTTTCACTTCAGTAGACAAAGAGAGGATTCAAATTATTAGCTAATACATTGTACTTGAAGTAAAATACCTTGGTGACTCGAAACATCCTCTGAAGTGAAAAAAAAACAACAAAAAAAACAGAAAAACACAGCCAAGACAAAACAGAAACCTTCTCGTTCTCATCCACATTAGCAATTAATGGTTGTCATTTCTAGATTCACGTCAAGTATTTTTACAGACATATATATAGACAGATTTCACAGAAGTCCATTGAAGATTATAAAAGTTTTTCCTTCCAATCATCTTTATTAAGTGCTGTTATCAGCATATGTAACATTTGATCCATCTGCACATAAAGCCATATATACAACGAATCTTGTGAGAAAAAAAATGTACTTACACTAGAAGTCCTATTGGTAGTGCTGAGCCATATATACAATATACATATATATAATGAATTTTTTGAGAAAGAATTGTACTTACACTAAAAGTCCTATTCGTAACGTTACATTATTACCATAATAAAGTGCTTGTATGAAGTCTTAAAGCTATATTTCAACAGTTATTCAAATGACCTTTACCACAGGAAAACAGAATTCACCCTGGAAAAAATGGGTTTTGATAGTACCAGAAAGAAGACTAAAAAAATGTATGTATGCCATTGTATGTTGTACGAACAAGAAAGAAATTAATGTCATGTAATAACATAATTCCCACATGAAATAGTTATGCAGGTATTAGAAGTTTGTAAAGGCATTAATTAATAGGTATTGATACTCATAGCTCTTAATAAAGCCAATAGAATTTTGGGGGAAATCAAATATTTGGTATACAAGAAAAATAACCTATGGATGGACAGTTTTAAAAAAATTATATATAAACTCCAACACCACTCAATTAAAAAAAAAGACAGTCAAGATTACATTTATCCTTCTATATTAAAATTTCCATTGAATATCTAACTTATTTCCTTGTTCACTGCTGATTGAGTTATAAAGCTGTCTACACAAGCAGCAAAAACCGTATTTACACTGGATACAAGGCAGTCCAGTTTTCTGGTTGGCAGAACGCATTTCCCAGACAAAATTATTTACTTTAGATAGCTTCTGTGAGTACAAAGGATGCTGGAGTGATAACTTTTTGCCTCCAGCT
The DNA here is from genome assembly GCF_009769625.2 of Cygnus olor. NCBI lineage: Eukaryota > Metazoa > Chordata > Aves > Anseriformes > Anatidae > Cygnus > Cygnus olor. The sequence goes on from NC_049170.1 coordinate 31,338,449, forward strand.
GAGGCAAAAATTGGCTTTTATTGGAGTGTTTGTATCACCACCTATATGCCATGTCCTTTCAGTCACCTGAATACCAAACACTGTTTCAATGTGAAGCATGACACTCTGAAAAAGCACTAATTAAAAATACTTTCACTATTTTTTACTTTTTAAATCCTGAAGAAAGCAGAAAAGGAAAAAGGAAACAGAAAAAAGGACTGTGACGTTTTCACATGCTTTTAAAAACTGTTTGCCATTTGTTCCTCTCTAATCAAAATGCTTACATTTTTGCCTATAACTACAGGCTCTTCTGAATTTTGAACAAGAACAGGCAAGAATCTTTCCAATAAATGTTTTTCATGTCATATTTATTCCCCTTAGATTTTGTTTTAGATGAAGATTCTATCATTAATCATATAAATCACAAAAGTAGATACTTTGCAGGTAGAAAGAATTACATACCTTATATTGGATAAGGAGACCATAAACCAAAATATTTTTCTTTTTCACTTCCCTTGCAAATTTCTTGATCTTAGTTAGTTCTTCCAACCCAATGCTGAAAGAAATATTTTCTGAAATATTCAAGTGCACCTGCAAAGGAACAGATATGCAAAAAAAAATCTACTTTTTCAAAGCATGTTATTTTAGACTGCCAGTATTTAATAGCTCATACCATTGTTAAGAACACACAAGAACACAGGCTAATAAAGGTTTTTCTTATTTTCTATTCACATCGAATTCTATCACTTATACATTTAGTGACATGACAATTATTTCTTTTCAAAGAACAGTGAGACCAATATGCCAGAACAAAGCAGAACACAGTGTTGTAACTGTGTATTAAAAATATTTCATTAAATCAGAAAACAAACAACATTCTTTCCTAAGCTCTAACCTAACTTTCACAGATTTTTACTATCAGGATAACAGAGAAATACAGATGTTTTTCTTAAGCACGTTAAAGGTTTTCAAAATGGAACTGCATTCTTTAAAGCTTTATTTTCAATTTACTACCTTCTCAGTGTAGAATATTAATAGCCTAAATTAGATTCAATAAAACACTTATTCTACCTAATTATAAGACTTTCCTCCCACTGTCTAGTTTTAGGTACTTGTTAGGAACAACTGATGGATGAATTATATCATCTGAACTACCATAAAGGAATGAAATGTATCATTTTTTCTTAAAGCTATCTTCAAAGGTGTTCACCTAAATGCACATGCAGTAGGCTGCTCAAGCAAGTACACTTTCATTAACAATGGTGCTGGATGCTACAAGGATCTCACAAGATCTACTATCTTAGGAACAAAACCTCAGTTTCACAGTGAGGTATGTGTTACTATTGTTTGCATCTATACATACTTCTCTGGGAATATTAAGTCCAGAATATTTATAGCTGCAATCATTTAAACAAAGCTCTCACATTCCATGTGTTACAGGAAAAAAAAAAAAGACCTTCATTCAAATCCAGGCTAGGAACTGGTGCCAGCTAGGAGGCTGGCAGTGTTTTTAACACTGTAGTGTTACTCATTTGTGAGTGACTTACGAATGGACCTATTAGAGCAGATGCAGAGGAGAGACACAAAGATGATCAACGGGCTCAGCAACTCTCTTATGAAGACAGACAGAGAGCTGGGGTTGTTCAGCCTGGAGAAGACAAGGCTCTGGAGTGACCTCATAGCAGCCTTCCAGTACCTAAAGGGGGCCTACAGGAAAACTGGGGAGAGCCCCTTTACCAGGGTGTGTGAAACGACAAGGGTTAATGGTTTGAAACTAAAAAAGGGTAAATTTAGCTTAGATATTTGGAAGAAATTCTTTACAATGAGGGTGGTGAGGCACTGGAACCGGCTGCCTGGAGAAGCTGTGGATGCACCATCCCTGGAAGTGTTCAAGGCCAGGCTGCATGGGGCTTTGGGCAACCTGGTCTGGTGGAAGTTGGGTTTGGAATTAGATCACAGAATGGCTTGGGTTGGAAGGCCCTTAGTTCCAAACCCCCTGCCATAGGCAGGGATGCCACCCACTAGATCAGGTTGGCCAAGATAATCTTTAAGGTCCCTTCTAACCCAAACCATCCTATTGTTCTAATTGATTAACAATGCTAAGTTAATTACACATCCCCAAAACTTAACAGAGAGAAATGTTTTCTAAAATTCTTGATAAAGGGTTAATGAAAACATTCTCAGTCCAGAAAAGTACATTCTGCATATCCACTAGACCTGTAAATGGGCAAAAGATTTGGTGGTATATCACTACTATGATTAAAGGCAGAAAGAATTTACCTTGGTTTCAAAATTCAGTAAAATTAAAGCTCCACCCTGAACTTCCTCAGAAATAGCATCAGAAAAAAAGAGTCTAGAAATAAAGTTATAAATATTTCCATGGAATTAGAGTATCTCAGTCTCTAAGACAACAACATACAGTTACTGAGGATATCACGTTTTGTAAAATACTACTTACCTTCATGATATCTCGTTTATTTGTTAAAAACAATAATAACAATTCATAACTTTAACCTCAGATTAAACTTAACTTGAGAAGTAAACTCTCAGTTTTGCCTCTAGATCACTAGACTACATGACTACACGCTTTGGAAACTATTCAGGCTCTAGGTAAAATAAGTATTTGTTTGTTTTTCAATGGCTTCCTATAAGGAATTAGATTATGAAATCACAACAGATTATTATGCATTATTAATGGAGATTATAATATAGACCAGACACACACACTTCGGTGAGATATGGCATTAATGATGCTCATTCAACCCAATACTTCTCATCCCTATCTATAAAGTCAGACAATATAACAACAGAATTGTATCTGGTTATACTACACAGAGACTTTCAAATCTCATATTTTCTCCTTTTTAACAGATTGAGTAAAATAAAAGTCATGTACACCTTCAGCTGTCATCCACGTGAAACATTAAAATTATTTTGGCAACAATATTCTAATGAGAATTTTAGCCAAAAATGTAGTTCAAAAATTTTGCCAAGTACCAGAACATATATTTCAGTGTTATAACATCTTGATGTTTTATATTGCAAAGTACTTCTCAGTTCTTTCTTAATATTTGAACCAGAAAAGCAATAATAACTTTTAAAACTTTAAATAAAACAGAAAGCACAGAAAAAAAATAAAGCCACTTAATTTTCTTTCAGCTGAGTATTCCAGCAGAGTACACCATTTGCAGCAACCCAGTACGAGATGGAGCACAACAATAAAGCAGGAGTTAACAACTCAGTATGAATAGCCAAAATAAATCTTTTACAGATCTACATAACTAATAATCGGTATTTTGCTACTATTGGTTTATTCCTGACAGTATGCAGTACATTTGCTGAAGCACAAATGACACATTTTACAGTCTAATTTACAGTTCAAAGTTTCAATTGTATTCAGAGATATCAGTGTCTCTTGAAAGAGTCTAAATCTGGTGTAACACTTTATTATTAGCAGTTATTTACAGATACAAGATTCTACATTATTTTTTAAAATTAAAAATTTCTACAAGAAATTTCTACAAGAAATTTTTAAGAGTTACCTACCAAAATAAGAACCACTGGATATAAGAGAGGAATATTTGATTTTTCTAACATATCCACTAGTTGCTGGATTTCTTCAGTAGCATACTCTTTATCCTAAATGAAAAAAAATTGTTTAGAATTACTGAAAATATCAAAAAATTATTTCATAAAAGTGGTATTCAAATATCTATCACTTACCAAAAAAGATACGTAATTCTTGGGGGCGGGGGTGGAGGGGTGTTTGGTTGGTTTTATATTTGTAATGCTTTTGCCAGGTAAATTATGGTTGTTTGAAACAAAATTGAGATTAAGAATATTACCCTTAAGAAATATATATAACAACCTTAAGGGTCTTGTTTGATCTTGGACAAAGTTCAACAAAAATTTTCCTGTTCGCATACAAGGAGCCAAATATAGATTGCAAAGCATGTATGTGTCCAAAATGGGAAGCACTAACGAAGACCACAAAAGCAATGCACACTTAGATAACTACACTTAGTATACCTCTTCATATTGCATCCCTCTTATTCAAGAATTCATGAGTGGTTTAACAACATACTGAAGGAATTGCAAAACCAGGAGTAAAAGAATGGACCAATATGTCAACGGTCCACTTTGGTGCGTATCAGAAAACCAAACAATGGAATGGATACAAACCATTTGTTATTCAAATGCGTAATTATCTACTATTACTAATAAGTTTAAGTGCAAAACTAAAAGCATGCTTCTTTTCAACTTACATTGATGCAAAGAAAATTGTAGCACTCTCCTGAAAAGATGTTTTGTGGATGGCTATCATTTTTGCTTAGAGATATCGATATAGCTTCAACCTGATCAGAAAAAAATATATTACTTCTTCACAAATTCAACTTCAGACTTAACCATCTGCTAAAGCTTACACAATTATCACAGAGATTGTTAATTCAAATGGCATAAAACTGGCAGTTAGTATTTCCAATAAAAGAACTAAAATCTGCTCAGACTTTCAGGTCACTCAACAGTGAAGCATGGAGTCCAGAACCCTACAGTTTTCTGCAAGTATTTGCTGAAGCATACTGCTAGAGGGAGCCATTCCAAAATCAGCCCTGGAAGTATCATCAGATACTAGAGTTACAGCCTAGACCACTAGAGTTACTCTTCCCAGAGATGAAAGACTATTAATAAGATCAAGACAACCTATTGACTTTAGATCTCTGATTCTAAGCAAATCTTCATAAAGTTCAACAAATACACATGATTTCAATCATGTTCAACAAATACATATTGTCTTCATATAACTAAAATGAATGAATGGCCAGGTATGAAGGACCAGATGCACAGGTATTCCAGGATTCTGTTATGACAAGAATCATTTAGAATTTCTCCTGAAAAGCATTTCCATGATGAATACTTTAGAATACCTTCTTAATCACAAACATATCTATTTTGTAACCTTTAGCTATAACATCAGCTAAGAAATGATCTTATCCTAATTAAAATAAAAAGTAGATTCCACTACATCACCAGCTTCAGGCTTGCCTTAAGGAAAATAGCAATCCAAGTTTCACAAGGGAATTTTTTTCCCTAAGAGAAGATAACATTTTGAAGCCAGTAAAAAAAGTTTTTTTTTGTTTGTATGTTTAAAAAAAGCCAAAAACCTTCATGTGGCTTCTATTACACCAGCAAATCTCACCGTGCCACTACCCATGTGCTTTATTTCTGCCCAGAACAGAGTGTATGCTAGCTGCAAACAACAGAATTGATCCACTGCTGTGCTCCCTCAAAATGTCACTGAATCCACAATCCAACAGAAGTACCAAATACCACATTTTTAAAAAGGCTATTGTTATCTAAAGTTGTATTTTTTTATTTTTGAAATAGTTGGGCAGCTAACTTGTTTGCAAAGAAAGATGGTTTGAAAACCCAAAGCTGAGATTTATGTATTAAAGATTTTAGAAACTTTGGGGCTGAAAATTTGATAATGCAGCCCTAAATAGTTGATATTTAAAGAGTTTAAAAAAGATGCAGAAGGCAAGAATTACTAAAACTACTTTAAGAAATGCAATACTCCAGGGCTGTTCCAGCTTGAACTTCTGCTGAGTAAAATCAGAAATCCTCAATGCCTTCATGACCTATTGCAACGTAGTGCAACAAGCATGAAAGCACGCAAGACTTTTCAGAAGGTAAATAGAACGTGACCCAAAGCCCTTCTTTTTCTTTTCTTTGAGATACCAGAATACATGATGCTTAAGTATTCCAGAATATGTAAAGATTAATTAAGTGTATCAATTTTTATTTAAATTGAACAATTTGATAGAGCAGTATATTGAGATTTTGTTTTACAGACATTATTCAGTAAAAATGAAATAAGATTCGTCTCTTGAAAAAGCACAGGCCGGACTATATTCTGTAAGGGGTGGAACACAAGTAATATGTTACCAAGACAAACATATGAGTGGTATACACATACACACCTCTGCTGCTGCATTGTTCAACTTAAGAGCTCACTTCTCAAATCTTTACAAATGTAAAATATCTCTTAGCTTCCAAAAGAACCCTTCCTCTACATGAGATGTCAAATTACGCCCCTTTCCTTTCGCGACTTCAGTGAAATTAGGCTTCCAAACAAGCACAGGCTCACACAGCACACATACGCCTCTAATAGCATCATAAAAACATGAACATGAGAAAGCTATGTCTGCACATCTGTAATTTTTTGTTTGTAAAGTTGACTAGCAAATTCCAAACTAGCCAATTTAGCTTCCATGCACATCCAATGTTTCCTTATATCATCAGTTTTGACTCCAATTAGAATACTAAACAAAAAAAAAAATCCACTGACTTGAATACACTTTTCTGCAAACAAATGAAAAGTAATTCTTAAACAGGAATTCTTACAGTGAACTCAGCAGAAATAGATTTTTTTTTTTTTAAATTATGAAAGCATGTCTCTGAAAAGGCTCTTAGTGGAGTTACTTGTCAATTTATTTGTTAAAAGGCAGATTCCAGAGCAACTGGGGCAGATCATCCAAAAACCTTTCTACGCAGTGCCTATTTCAAAGTTCTGAAAAAGCAAATGATCATAACGTATGTGTTACTATTTTTATTTCTCAGGCAATCTCCCAGTCTTGACGTGCTTTTTATTTCTGTTTCTAATGACGTGTAGAATCAGTATTTTTTGTGCAGTATTTTGAAAGATACACAGATCATCTCTGTCTCTTAGTTTTATCCCAGGTTTCTTGTCTAATGTTTTCAAGCCATAGAAGACACATTACCATCGATGATAACCCATATTTTAATTTTCATCTCATTCAAATACGGATGTAAGTACCCTTAAGCAATGATCTTAAGAGAGGGACTCTTTGTCAAGTAGTGTAGTGATAGGACAAGGAATAAGGGCTTTAAACTGAAAGAGGGTAGATTTAGATTAGAGGAAAATTGGAAGAAATTCTTTACAATGAGAGAGGTGAGGCACTGGAACAGGCTGCCCAGAGAAGCTGTGGCTGCCCCAACCCTGGCAGTGTTCAAGGCCAGGCTGGATGGGGCTTTGAGCAACCTGGTCTGGTGGGAGGTGTCCCTGCCCATGGCAGGGGGGGTGTAACAGGGTGATCTTTAAGGGCCCTTCCAATCCGAACCAATCTATGATCTGACCCATGAGAAAATGGTTCAGCTGGTCTCAGAGGCTTTCAACGCATATCTAGGAAACACGATTCAGGAAGCAGCGATTCAATAGCGGATTACCCATGAGAAAGAAGACAGGTGAATAACAATTCTTGCTACCAAACTGAAAACTTCAATACATTGTCAATTAACTAAAATTAATTCTTCTTCTATTTGGATAGTTAGCATGCAAAAGTATCTTTACATTATTTATGAAAGTTACCACGTAATTACAACACTAATTGAGATAACAGAAATTACCTAAAATTCCACCTCAGTAAAAAGTGTCACGCTCAGGGGTTAAACAGAACAAAAGTACGGGGATTTGCCTAATTAATTCTGGTTGGTTTAGGAATCAATATTCAGGTAGTATAAAGAGGCAGAGGTGGTGAGGGTTTCTTTTTGTTTGTTTTTGTTTTCAACATGGAGATAAGAATAATAAAAATGTTTTCCTTAATGTTTCTCTACTTGTCAGACAGCCTGTGGTAGAGTTTCAATTTTATTTAACATCAATTTTTCATAAAATCAATCAATAACACCAGGACATTAGCAATTTGTAAAAGTTAAAGTGTATCAGAATTCAAAGTCACAATCAATACCAGTCTAGCAGATGGACAATTCAATGATTAAGAAATTATCTCTTTCTCACTGAAAGACTAATTAGCGAAACTTAGTCCATTCCTAACTGAATAGGACCAAATATTTTGATATACTGCTTGTGGATACTTATCCAGTCACAAAAGTAACATACAACTTTGTCTAATCACGTTTCATACACAGGAGGAATTTGTCATTGAATAAGCAGGAGTAGCTAATTCTCAGGTACGGAAGAAAAGAGCTTCAGCCCCCATTTAAGTCTGATTGCTTCCAAAGAAAGAGGTAAATAAGAAATTTAAGGAAAGACAACTTATGCCTTTCATAGTAAGATATTTTCAGCAAAAATATTCATTTATTAGATACACGATTTACAGTAACACTTTTAAAATACCTGTTCAGAAAGTATTTTGCAAGCAATAACTTCCTTCACTTTATCTCATCAGTTCATGTCTTTTTTTCATGTTATTGGTGTTACAGATTCATGATAATGTTATTGCAGTCTCTCTCAGAAATCTCCCTAACAAAATGTCTTCCGGATTCTTCTTTAAAGATTCTTACTTAGAAGCTGACAAACATATTAAAAGTAAATATGGTGGCTAGTATGCACTAGTATCAAAACTATCAGAAATGCTAAACTATTGACCATACTTAGAGAGTTCAAATTTCAGATTATACATACCCTACCGTATGCTTCTCAATCAGTGTCTTAACTAGACTGATTACCCTCTAATTAGCCCTTTTGAATAACCCAGATTTCAGTGCAGTAAGTTTAATATGGTTAAAGTAATTAACATGTTGCACAGAATCAAATCTCTCACAAGGTTACTACACTTCACTTGAGAAACACCTTCTTTCTAAGGTCTTTCAAATTTGGGAAGTACCATATAATGCTAACCTTGAAAATTATCTCACATGATTAGGGATGTTTCAAGGAACAATACAATACAGGGATCTTGATGGAGTTCTTTCTCAAATGTCACCTTGCAGGAATGTTTTAGAAGTGTTGAGGAGAAATTTAACAAAACTTGACTATGAGGAAATAAAACATGGATCAAGAGAAGAGAAGAATGGTGCTAGAAGTCATCAGTTAAGCTGATTTAATAGAGTGATCAAAAAAAAAAAATCAGTCCCATATCAGGAGGAATCCTTTCACTTTACTCCCTCATTACCTTGTTTGTGGTCATTTTATCTGTAGTTTATTCAAATGCATCATAGGTTCAGATGCCTGACCAACCAAACAGCTAATTGCTTCTACAATGAAAAGCTCCAAAGATATTGCAGATTTTAATTGGTTTTGGCACCAGTCTGACTTTTAAGTTCGGCTTTCATAAAGCTGGTTGTTAGAACATAAATTCTTTGTTTTTTCTTACTGGATTGGAAGTGTTTCTCATGGTATTATTAATGTGGTTATATGCAAATGTAATAGAGATACATAGGAGTGTGTAAGTAAATGTTTAAAGAAGTTTGTTTTTTTCCCCAATATGGGAAAAATATCTTCCTAGCAGTACCAGAATAGTTTAAAAAAGAGAAAAAAGTAAAACTAGTAACGGATCTAGTATCAATAAAGTGGAAGAAGATTTCTGCTCTGTCATACAGCTATTCAGACAACAAGAAAATCTTATTCAACTCTGTCAATATTTTGTACTTTAAAATGTAGACATGTAATAGATAAAAACCCATGATTTTCCCTACTAAATACAACTCTTTCCAAATAAGAACTGAAAGTACAATATTGAGTTACATTTCCAGATGTAAAACAGCAAGTTTGCTATACAAGAACATCCCATATGAACTGAACACAGAAAACAGATCAATAGACATGAACAAAAGCTATTATAAAAGTAAAATTACGCAAATTGGGAAACCTATATTTTTGAACAGTTACTTCTGCTCTATTTCTTTGGGAAAGATGTGATCTCATTACATAAGACTTAATTAAGAATTACCCCGATAACACTCAAGATTTGTCTTATTACTAAATGTTAATCATCTTTGGGAAAATGAAAATACATGATAGTCCCATTATTAGGAATAATGAAAAAGAAAAAGATAGTTAAATACCAGTGGAAGATTCCATCAATATTCTACAGCAATGCTTCAAGAAGCATTCAGTATGTGTGAAGTGTACTTCCATATCTCTCTACAAAAAGGCTGATTAACTTTGCATTCACAATTGTGCAAGAATACAACTTACTCTTTAACTCGTTTAGACTAATTCAGACTTCAAAGTAACAAAAGCATTTCCTCTGTAACATATTTGTAACAATTCAGGCTTACTGAATTCATAAAAGCTAAAGAAAATGACCTCTCTCTTTTCTGGATCCAATTTCTCCTCTAATCTAATATAAACATTTTAAAGAGCATCTGTATGATCCCTCTCTATAGCATAATTAAGCAGAAGATGCTTCTTTCTTGGTAACTTCCACACCTGGTGTTAATCCTTTTTAATAAATACTCAAGTGACACAGAAGGTCTCAGTTTCTGTATTCAGAATTTATACCATTTCTTACGAGTTGTGACAACATGAAACTTTAAATTAATCACACAGTTTACAATCACAGAGTTGTACTTACTTTTACTTGGCTTTTCAGAGATTCATGAAGGAGAAAACCTACTTGTACAACAGCTTCCTTCACATCAGTAATAATACAAATTTGTTGCGATAGGTTGTCTGTTATCAAGAAAAAAATGCAAAAAATTATATAATTACTTATCTGCTAAATATAATGTTCAATTCATATACTGATGTCTTTTGACTGCTCTTTAAACAAGCCTCCATAAAAGATACACATTTTCTGCATGTGGAAAGGTTTTTTTGTCTGTTTGCTTTTATACATAATTACACACCACATAAATTCAATCAGATGCATTTAAGATTATTTAAGTAAGCGTCTCACTTTCTATTGTAAACTCAAAGACTTGTTTCAAAAAAAAAAATTTAAGCTGATGTAGAGTTAGTATTATTGGAAAGTGACTTCTGTATTTAAAACAACTCTTGTGAGTGGAAACAGTGAATTAACCACTGAGAATCCCCAGAAATGATTCTATGAATCAAGGACACTTATTATGGCCAATATACATTGCATGACTACAAAAATCACGGTAGCAACTCTCTTTACATTAAGTTAGCAAGAATGGGGTGGGGTGGAGATAGAAGAGAGAACAATAAATACCTGCTTATAAACCATCACAACCAGATGAAAGTGAGAATAAAAAAAACGCATGGCCAGTTCTCACAGGACTGGAAATCACAGATTACCACAACTGTGGGAGAAATTATCTTCCCATAGATTCATTGGGCAAAAATATCCTGAACATGCATCAAAGTTGGCTTCTACTTACTACAGAATAACTTTACAGTCTAAAAGAATGGGTCAATGGGAAAACCATACTGAATTAATTTCTTATCAGCAGAAAGCAACCAGTAGATTGAAATCAGAGTGCAAGAGCCACATGAATTTAGTACTGTACAAGGAACGCAGATACCCTACTAATACAAGATAGATGTACATAATAAAATAGACTGGCGTATCTGATTTCAAGAACTCAGATTCTGTGGAACTAGGTAATTTAGCTAAGAAGGTCAGATTGGAGCTATTACAAAAATCTACATGTGGAAGAAGGCTGTGGAATCCAAAAGGGCACCACAACTTCGACAGTTCTTTTTAAAAATAAGTCAGTTTTCAACAAGCAGTGTCAAATGTAACCTCACAAGAGACTGCTGAAAGATTCTAACTATAGAAACCCACCTCACTCCTCTCCCATTCTCCTTAAACCTCTGACTTCCTGTAACGTACACAAGAAAGGAGAGAAGACTCCAAAAAAGGTGACTAAGAGTTGCAGGTTGAATTTAATAACGAAAAGAAAGTGATGAAATGTGAAAACATTGGAGGAGTAATGCAATGCTGAAATATGAAAAAATGAAAATAATGATAATGTACACATTGGAAAAATACTGCATGCTTTTAAATGATCAAGAAAAATATAGAAAGGAAATCCGGGAAATCATTGTTTATAAAATCATTATAACAAAGCAATAGTTCTGCTCTAGCTGAGGTTTAAAACTCACCTTCCAATTTAAATATCAACACTATCAAGGGCCAATAAAATCCTTACGTTAATTTAGATGGTATACTCCTTTGCTGTATTATGGAAAGGAAGGCTAAGTATAGCCTCCCTCTTCAAGACTGCCTGTGTCCCACCTCTGAGAAGCTGATCCATCGAGCTGTCACTCAGCATAGCCACCAGGAATGCAGAGAAGGCAGCTAGGTGCTGGCTCCCAGCTCCTTCTGACTTCCTCAAGTCTGCCAGACTACACTCCGGGTTTTCAGGAGTCTGTGTCTGGGTGAATCAAACAGACAGTCTGGAAAGCCATGTCACAGCCACGTCATGAACCGTATTAATTATCAGCTAACAAGATTTTGTTTTTCATCAGACCACTTGATAATTCAGACTGGAAGGGACCTGAGTAGCTCTCCAAACTCCTGCTCAAAGCAGCATCACTTACGAGGCCAGGCCTGGTTGCTCAGCTCCCTAACCCCGTAGATCTTGAAAACCTTTGAGAATGGAGCCCGCACAACGTTTCAAGGCAACACGTTCAATGCTCCATTGTTCTCATGGTGAAAGTTTTGCCTTTTAGTGAGCTGTAACCTCCCTTGTTCCAATTTTTTTCGTTACCTCTTTCCCTCCCACCATGCACCACCATTCTACTTCTCTTCTCCTCTTTCACGATCTACCTTCCTTCTCGTCTACCCAAGTATTATTTTTATAATTCTTCCCCTCCCCCCTCTTATTATATTACCTAATCAAAATCTCTCTTGCTTTGGCTTTGTCTTCCTCTACTTATCCTAAACTTATTTCCTTGGAAACCTCCTCTTCCCAACACCTGTCTCCCATTTACTCTTGACTTCTTCCCAGCTGCACCTGATTAAGCAGTAATCCTCCCAACACCACAACACATTTAACATGAATTCAGAGCATATTTTGGCATGAAATTAAAAATAGTTAAAACTCCTTTACGCTGCCAAATTCTGATCAATTAAACATTAAATTTTTCCATCAGGAAAGTGGTAGGATTTTTCTTCGCTAAAGATAAATCAGAATTTCAGAATTCATTCCATTAAGTGTCTCTTTCTCTACAGTGGAATCCTTAATGTTGCATCAGGCAACAAAGCAAAGGTTTTTTAGTGGTATTTTTCCTTCCCTACTTCAGGCATCCCTGGTGCAGACACCTGCACCTAAGCTACTCACACCAAGCACCTTGTACTCGCAACAAAGAGGCACTTCTAGGAAGCAATTTATCTGCCATGTTTCAGTTGTTCACTTTCAAATAAGATTAATCGTTCCCTAGATGACACAGACTAGATCACCACCAGCGGTAATGGGAGTTATCGGTTACTAGTTTAAGATATAAATACTTGATGTCAAAAATAACTACATTTAGTTACATGAATCCCAACTTCACAAAATCTTCCCTTAATGTTTTCTGTCTGCAGACTTTTGGCAGTTACATGCCAATGTTACTGTTCTTTATCCCTTATACCTCACTGAGCACCTTCTACATGTGTCATTGCCTTCCTCTCCATTATTGGTACGTGTGAATTTCTTCCATTAAAAAAAAAAAAAAACCTTCTGGTATTTTTTCTTGGACAACGCATTCCTGGCTATAATGAAAGATTTCCTGACATTAGCTTCTAGAACATTATCATGTATTGATGTTTTTTCACATTAAACTATTTTTGCAACATTATAATAGACCTGAATGAATTTATAAATTAATTCAATTTGGTGGTCATTACTTTAGTAAAATCGTCATTACCATGCAAAAAATGCCCATTCAATTCCCACTTTTCAATTACCACTGACAGAAAAACAAGAATTCATATGCACACATCTGTATTTATATAGCAACATTAACTATTTAAATAATACTCAATATACTGATTCATAATTAAATTATTTACATACATATATTAAAAATAACCCTTTTATAATGACCCTGCAAAAATGCTATTAAAAGGTCATTCATTAATCAGGGATTTTGCTTGTATTACCTAAATATTCAGCTGAGATACAGCCCTCCTGGTTTCTCTGCCACAGATACACTGCACTAAGAAAATCTCTAGTAGAAGACTACACAATACAGCATGTTAGGCATTTAAGATTATTCCAGCCCAATAAGTGTAAGTAGATTTCAGCAGATTCATTTTTAAAGTGTCATAAAAAATCCACATAATCTCTATTTTTGCTAACAGTAAAACTATAAACAATATACCTTGAAAAAGTGTTTTCTAAAATCTTCAGAATTTCATAACAAATATGAGAATTTCAGCTGAGATGTAAATATTTGAAGCTCTTGGAAATTAAAATGAAGAAAATACACCTTTAGCTTAAATGCGTATTTTAACTTTCAAGACAAAAATATCTTAAACCAAAAAGAATCCAGGTTAAAATTGAAATTAATTTTCAACTGTTCTATGCCCTGCTTTGGTACCCTGAAAACATTACAACACAAAACTGTTTTAGGTCACATTATTATTCGGTAACACCTGTTATAGTCTTTATCCTAGGATCTCACCCAAAATTATAAAATTAAAAAGTGTACAGGTTAACAGAACTACCTTAGTTTGAAAATATATTGTGTGCTTTCACAAACTACTTAAAGTTTTACCCTGAAAAGCATGGCACAAACAACAAGCAATTATAATACCACTGTTTGAATAAAGATCATAAATATCGCATCCTACAGAATTAATATCATAAGAATAAAAATACATCTGAATGGCAAATGGGTAGGTTTTGGCCTACAGACATATTTTTTTTTCTTTTAATTGCACATATATGTGTATACATACACTATATTTACATATCATCCCATTCTTGGTCTGATGTCATTACAGTTCCTACTGTTTTGGAAGCATACCCTGTTCATCAAATAGTTTTAAACTTTGCAGTGAACTCAAAATAAGAAATCAGTTTATCAGAACCCCATTTTCATTTTCTACACAGCAATGGCTTGACTGCTCTGGAAATTCAGTATGGTTCCCCCTGGCATTTCCAGTATCTCATAATGGAGTTGTTTCTACTACTGTAAACATAAGAAAAATGAAATAAGTATTGCCAAGTATCTAGTTCATTCATGCTCAACAGCATGAGTTGAAACTGTTATTCGTACAACACAGGTAACCAAAAATATCTAATGATTTTTGTTTACCCATTTCACATTTCTTTGTAGCCACAAAAAAACCAAAAGCCAAACTTGGCACTGCCTCTACCACTATTAACATACAAAAAAAGAGGAATATTTTGTGGTAGAAGACAAGGAAGAGGGTTGTTTTCATCCAACAGTAACTGTTCCGAGAAGTACCTCCCCACCTGCCAGTTTATTTTTTGTCTCACAGTGAAGAACAGCCACTGGTTAATGGACACTACAGTGTGCCCATGAAACAGCAGCCTAACTCTAGCAAGATCAGTACTTTGATTACAAAAAATAAATAAATAAAATCATGTGGGTTCTTCATATAACACAAAATATACTAAGTAATTCCCAGCAGGTTTAAGAAGTTCACATATATTTTGATATTTTTCTTTGTAATTGCAAAACTTAATTGTGCATACATTCATACGAGCAGATATTTATACAACCAAATATGAGGGTGAAATACCCAATCTGCAAGCACACATCTGTGAAAAAGTCATTGCAGAAGAAGGGCCCTTAAGAAAATAAAAACAAGGAGGAGAGAGTCAAACTCCAAACTAGAAGCAACATTTAAAGTTTACATGTTGGAACTAGAGTTCAAAGATACTTACCCTGAGGGCAGTAGTCCTAATGGAAATTTTTTTAGGATGTTTTGTATTAGCCTGATCTTAACTACATTTCTAGATGAGTCACCCTTATTGTAAGACGATGTTTTCTTACTTCAAGACTATTAAAAACAGGCGTGTGCCACCTTGTCTGCATTCTCTACAAGTTCATACCTGCTTAACTAAAGAAAAGCGCTAAATTTATTGTTTATAAAACAAATGGTAGGACTCTCAGATTTTCATAATGCAGTTGTAAAAGAAACTTGAGGAAATAATGAAAATTAATAAGACGTTTTAAGAAGAGTCTCAGAAGATAAATAACAATCTATTTGCATTAGTAAAGTCTTTCTTTGTATTGCCTTGAATATGAATGATGTACGTACCTATAAATTTATGAAGTACAAGAATGTGTGGATGCATGTATGTTTTTCTTATCTCTACCTGAGTCAAGTTTAGAAAGCTGAAATTTGTCCATTATTCTTACATCTCCTTAGGCCAGCAGTTAAAAATCTAACTGTGCTTCTATGAAACATTTGGGTCTTGTTGCTTAGGTAGAATTACATTTATAATACAGCTGACTAAAGAAACAGTCTCATAATTATAATCAAATGATTAATTGTATTTTCTTCAGACATTTAATTGCCAGGCATTTATTACCATAATCATTTTTGTTCGTTTGCATAGTTACATAATTATAATTTTATATATGGACGAAGAAATGCAAGAGTACCTCAAAAGTGAACAGGATAGCAAAATAACATGTCAAACAGAACCACGAGGAACATGTTCCTTAGCAAAACTGTCCACAGGCACAAAAGTAACCTTAATATTCTAGCATAAAAACTTAAGCATTGAAAGATCATTTGAACTAAGCTCATAATTCGCAACCGAGTTACTACTGAAAACCAGAAAGTGAACAGTTGGCTGAATAATTCTCATTAAAACAAGTACTGTTAATAGAGCTTAAATGGATTTTCTAAATAAAACAAACAGGTTAACAGAAAAGATAATTGGCATTCTCTGAAGGTGAAGGAAACCATACTTTCAGTCACTAGTAGATGATATGAAATGTATCATCTCACAAATATACACAAATGTAGATGATTATGAAATTCGGAACACTAACAACAAAATTAAATGTGTATACACAAACACTCTCCATTCCTAAATTCATCCAGTGATACAATGTGCATCCAGTAAGTTGGATCACTTATTAATAAATAAATCATTTGTGAAGACTCCCTGGTAATGGGGAGCCAGTGCTTAGTCCGTAGCACCCTGCTAGCCCACACATTTAGCTCTTGGGACTCCTCCAGAGGACCCTGACAGCATGCCAGGTGGCACGCTGAGAGCTGATCCCTTGCAACCCAGCCTCACAGCATCGTACAGGACTGTGCCTTCAGGCACTCTACAAGGCTTGAACCTGGAGTCTGAATTCACCCAAGTATGTGATACAGGACTGTACTTTATAGTGTACAACGCTGCATCTCAGTCCTGTGTCATCTTCAAAAACGACACAAAGAATCCCCGTCATGTAGACCACCACCCCACAGGTAACACAGCCTACACCCAAAGTCATATATAGTGTCAGGAACTGGCACCCTCTTCTCCATCCAGGTAGGAAAGTCCCAGCAGTACAGCATTGCTGAGGCCTGCCACACCGCACACCTGTACAAAGATTGCTGGCACCTCTGCGCAGCAAGGTTACACACACACTAATGGCCAATGTCAACAAAAGGGCTTTTAGCAAGGCAAAAGATAATAAACTCCACATGGGAAGGTAGATGTTCCTGCCATAAATATTCTTCCTGGAAGTTACTAACATTTCCTCATCATCCCAAAGAAGGGAAAAGGGAAAAGAGGAAGAACATATCCAGAAATCCCAGCCCTGAGGATATCTCTAAGGGGGAACAGTATCTGAAAACCACAAGCACGTGGGTCTCTTGCTGGACCACTAGTATATCGGGGACTCCTGCTAGCCAAGCTTATATCTCTAGTTCAATCAAAATCAGCAATCAGGAATTCCTCCCTCTCTCCAGGGGACTGTATTGAAACCCTCAGAAGAAACACTGCACAGTAACTGCCACTTTCTTACTGTGGTCACTTCTCCATCAGTCTCCGTGACGCTTCCATGACACTAGCAGGCCCCTAACACTGAGGCTCGAACAGCACTGGGTAGCTACCACACAGCAGAAAGCTGTGGGAGAAAATGCAAAGGGGAAACAACAAGTCGGAGCGCTTCATACAGATCTGAGTAGTGGGTTCTACAGTCCTGTGAAAAGCAGACACAGTTATAAAATCAACTATTCAGCTAGTAGGAAAGGCCTAATAGCACGCCTTGGCTTATAGAATGGCTGCCGTTCCTACAGGTTGGGTTTCCCACAGGTGCAGTACAACATAGTAAAACATAGCTAAAAACATTTCTTCCATAAAACTAAGGCTTCTTCAGTAAACTCATGATTGTTGTAACCACATGACCGAATGATGCAACATGAAGGAACAATAGGATGCTGCTCACTATGTCAAAATATGAAATCTCTCCTTAAATATGCTTAAAGTTTTGCATGAATTGTCAATAAAATACCTAATTTTAATCTGCATGGCTCAACTGTCTACTATAAAAATAAGTCATATTATATCAGCTGAAGATCTGGTATTTGAAGCCTTTTGATGGAACAGAAAAGATAAGGCACGACTGTCAAACTGCAGACTCAGGTGCTAACTGTCTACTCAATTATCCTTAATGAGGTTTTATGTAAGATAAATCTGTTGTGGAGTGTCCTCATTAGCTAAGGAGGACTCTTATTATGCTTTTTTGCATAAAGAGTAAAGAACATGTAAGGTTTCCCCTTCCTGAACTCATGCAGCACAGCAAAAAGCATATTTAAACTTCAAGGAACTTACTTTTTCCATACAGGTATAATAAAAGACTATTGTGGTTACTTAACCAGATTTATTGCATGCTTCCACAGTAACAAAACACTATAAAAGTAAAGATCAAGTAAGGGATTAGCCTGATTTACCACCACGCAGGTCTTCATTTCTAGTTTAAGCTACGTAAATCTTTTGTCACAACCAACAGCTGGAAAAGATTGTACCAACTGTGATAACATAATGAAACACACGTGTAAAATACGTATCTATAAACAACATGAAGAGAATGAGTGGTCACTTACAGCATTTGTGCTCCAGTGATAAGTAGAAGAGAAGAGAAATAGAATAGTTAAACTTTGCAAATGTGACTTTCACTTGAATAAACTACACCCTTAATTTCTGGGCTGGCAAGTTTAGAGAAAGCTGTTTTGTAGGGACTTTATTTTAAAATTGAAACACATCTTCTCTGATGAGATTAATGAAGTCCCTATATACGTGGAAATTAATTTACATGAAGGTTGCAGTAGCAGCATTTTTATGTGTGAAATAATACAGTGTGTACACGTTACATAAAATTAACAGTAAAAACAAACAAAATATTATTAAAACATCTTTAAGCACAATGTTTAAAAAGATTATAAACATACTGGCACTTCAAAATACTCTGTGAAGCAGTGCAAAGACTACATGCAGCCACCATCATGCGGATGAGAGGTCATCAAAGGGAGATCTCAGAAGCCATTTTTTCATATTACACTTGTCTCTAGTTTCTCTAGAAGAAGCATGATGATTCAGTTCCACCTTCACAGGAGCTGCCCTGTGAAGGGCATTGCAAAGGGGATTATGCACAGATGGAGGCATAACCAAACTGAACAGCAGAAGGAAGGGAGCAGGGTGTTCTCTCCCCCTCCAGCTACATAAAGCAACACTTTACATAAGGTGTCCATCTGGTTTTCTCCTTGCCCACTACAAAAGAATGTATCTAGTAAAGGATCAAATAAACTGCAAGATGATGAACAAGAACTTTTAAAAAATATGTCATCACAGATTTTGATTTTCTTTTCAAGTTTATACATCCTCAGGACATCCTGAAGGTCCTCTCAACTAAATAGCTCTTAAATATTCAAATAATGCTGAATGATACCACTCAATAAATTGCCTTTTGTATTGCATTTAAGTTTGAGGAAAGCAGGAATGAAGATGGATCTACCTGATCCAGTAATAACTGATAAATTGCTATTGAATATTGAGAATATTCACGCTAAGTACATATGAAAATATGCAGGAAAAAGAAAAATGAGATTAACATAAAACTATGAATTTGCTATGAAATTTGGAGATTTTTTCCAAGTTGAATATTGAACCTTTTGCCAAGACATGATCAACTTATCACATGCATTCAGCTGATTCATTGTATTTACATCATTTTATGCTGATGTGACTGGCTTCAACATGCTTGAAGCACAGAAGTATAATTCTCTCTACAGCAAATATTTCCAAATATTGTAACAGAACAGCACATCTAAGCAACTGCACCAGATTCTACATTTCCTTATTAACATTGCAATCAGAGAGAATTGTTCTTTGCAACTCTCTTCTCTATAGATAATACTTACAAATACAGGTAATATTTCGAATTTAAAAGAAGTCTGTACTACAAAACATGCACAAAATATCTGAATTAGAAAATCATCAAAAACTATCATGCAGGTGTAGAGAAATTTGCACCTTACTAGATTAAATAACCTGGATGCCAGTGGTGCAAATAGAGTCTCAGAAATTATTTTTTTTCCTTCATGTTTAACTACTATTCTAGTTTGGTACTGACTCTACAAAAACTTATGATTTAACTGAAGTTATCTCACTGGGACAAGTCAGATCATTAGTTAGTTATGGACAAGCATAATGACTAGTGGAATGGGATCTATCTTTAGACTGGGAAAAAAAAAGAATTTTAAAAATATAATTACTTTTGCACTCTTCAAAGATTGGAAGCCTCCCTCAGTTCCATTAAACTGTCATTAAAGGTAAATTATTACTTCTGATTCCTATTCATCAAGATAAAAATCATTGCTTGATTTTGTATCGTACTCTACCCTAAAATCCTTGTTTTGCACACTGTTTTGTTCTATTACCTGTTGTTTTCTTGTGAGTCATTTCACTTCCATGATAAGCACAGTAACAGTATGCGAGCTTTTAAAATTTATATTCAAATTGAATTGTTTTATCCAAGGAAAGATCACTTAAAATTAAGTGAAAACTACTACTAATTTTCCAAGAGCACACTAATTTCAGAACATTAAAAAAGGCTTTGATAATCACTTGGTCAACTCAAGAACTTACCTAGATTTTACTTGCAAAAACCTCTTATTGGCAGAAAGAATTCTGTTCGCATAAAGTTTGTAAATGTCTAATAAGGTCTGTAGCTATATCAAAATAAGTGGACAAATTGGAGAAAATGCATATTTGGAAAATGTATTCCCAGTTTAAATCAGACCACATCTGCATTTTCAAAACTTCCCGTAAGCTCAAAATGTTTAAAAATACTGTTTTGAAAATATTAGCTCAAGCAATTTCAGTAACTCAAGAACAGCTGATGAAAATGGCATGAAAGATGCTCCACTACCTTCATCGCCGTCATGGCCTTGTTCCAGTATGTCTACATCTTTCCTGCACTGGGGAGCTCTAAACTGGACCCAACACTCCAAACGTGTCTCATCAAGGCTGAGAAGAGGGGAATGATCACCTCCCTTGTCCTGCTGGCAATACCCTGCCCAATGCACTCCAGGGGGCTGTCAGACCATCTTTGCTACAAAGGTGCATTGCTGGCTCCTGTTCAATTTGTTGTTCACTGGGAACCCCAAGTTGTTGTCTGCTTTTCTGGTCTGTACTTCACCAGTTTGACAATGAGGACATTAGAGAGAGTATCAAAAGTCTTGCTGAAAACAAGATAAACAGCAGTCACTGCTCTCCTCTCATCGACAAATATAGCCTTCTATGATGAAATGACTATCAGTTAGGCATAATTTTCCCTTTGTAAATTCATGCTGACGACTCCAGTCACCTTTTTGTCTTTAATATGCTTGGAAATCTTAAACTTGAAAGCTAGAATAGTCTGGAACCACTGAGAATCCTACTCAAAGCAAGGTTTTCCAAAATTCCAGGCTGGCAGCTACGAAGACATGAGCCAAGTCCCTGTCAAAACCAGAACTGAGGTTTTCAGGATCCTGTCTCCATGACACATTCCTGAAAAAATCAGTACGGTAGTTCTAGCAATGCATTTATTAAAATAAGCAGCATTTGTTTACCATAATAACCAGAAATTTCAAATTTGTTGCATTCTTGGAGGTCAAGAGAAGCAGCGTGCAGAACATCATAGCAACATCTGAGCTACGTTTAAGCTTTCTAGCTCATCTACAGTGACAGAGTTGCACTCAGAATGGGCTAATTTACTCAAGCCAGAAGCTAAACTTATACTGGATCTTGTAACAACACGAGCCACCGGAGTGACTCGCCATGACCTAACAGGTTTTGCCCTCTTTTCTTCAACAGTAACCACAACCCGTTCTCTAGAAAGACACTTTTAACCTGAAGTCCCTCTCTCTTAATCAATTTCTGCGCTTTTATCCCTCAGTTTTCAACAAGGACTCAAGCAGAGTCACCTGAATCAGCATCTATCAGTCTACAATAACCATCAGTGTGTTCACTATGAAGTGCTTAAGACTTCCTTCCTAGATTGTGTTAAATCTAGTCCTTAGACTGCTATTAAACCTAGCCTTTGCACTATTAAACCACTGTATCAGCACAGGAAAAGGTTAAAATCCAGTCCAACAAACTATACTCCATTAATTTACCTCTTTCAATATCATATCATTGTTATATCAATTTATGTAATAAGTCATTGTATGGAAGAGAGTGAAGAGCCCTAAAGAGTTAATGTATGTTTTCAGTCTACTACTTAGATTAGAAAGATGGAACATATTCAGAATTGAACTGGAACTCAAAACCAAACATATTTGTTTGTTGCTTATAAGCCATTCAAAATTAATCTTTATTTGACTCTGCTATGTACACAGCTTTTCATATGGTTCTCTATTCTAAGAGTAGTAAAGTAAAGAATAAAGGTAAATAATGCATAATATAAAATAAGTATCCCAGAGAACTAGCTAAAACAACTTGCCTAAGCACATTTTATTCATCATAAAACTTTTCTTAAGGACATTTAAAACAACAGCATACAAAATTCTAAATTAAACCCAGGAATATGCAAACTGACAGCCACAAGGACAAACACATACCCTTAATAATCGATTCAGCTGCATACAGATCCCGCTTGTAGGTCACCTAAAGGACAGACAAGCCTCATTAGATTTAACACAGCAGGAAGGAATGTAAAACCAATAAAACAATGCCCTGAAGGCAATTCTTTAAATTTGAAATACCATAAAGAAATGATATTGTCAATTTCTTAATTATGGTAAAATATCACTAGCAAGTCATAAGAATAGTAGTTGCAGAAATTATTGGAGACTTGAGAGAAACATTTTTTAAAATACTTAGATCTGCTTAGAATTCACTCAAAACCTACACCTATGTTTTATTCTTTAAAGAATCGTGACATTATATGGCACCTATTTTCATGTATCCTTTTCCACAATCCCTTAAAAAAATGTATTTCTATTCTACAATTTTATCATGAAATAGATTCATTTTGAAAGGACTTGTGATCATAAAAAACAGCCAGGGAGAAGCCTAGTTATTTCTCAGTAGTGTAAGACTATTATGGTTAACGAGAGTCTTGTTTCCATATCCATGGCTGACACAAGGTATTTTGCTCGCAGTGCAAACTTGCTGTACTCTGTTATCCCTACCGCACTTTCCAAAGGCACTGCCTGACTAGAACAATTCTCCAGATAAGGCCTATGTGTTTTTTGCTTTTAATCATACTTCTTTATATTTGGCTGCAATGGTAAACATACCTTTTTCTTATATTAGTTTACCAAGCAATCCTTAGTTTACTTTTGATCAATTATCTTTTTACTTATATCTCCTTAAAACTTTGTGTTCTCTCCAAGCTTTATCAGTAAGTGTATCAGACCTATGTTAAACAGAGACTATAGCAGCTAATGCAGAAATGCACGTGGTAAGAATTATCTTTTGAAATGTATCAGTTACCCAATTTTAAATCTATTTAATGACTAGAACAATTACAGTCATCCTATTTTTAATTAAGATGCCATGTAGCAACAAGTCGAATTTCTGCCAACTGAGCATTACATTAGCACTACCATCTTTATGAGCCAAGACTATAATCTTGTAAGACGGGTTTGGAATAAATTTCACAAAATAAGTAAAGTTGGTTGACATTAATTACATTAGTCCGTTAACTCTTTAATAATCAAGTTCTGCAGTGTACCCCTTATTTTGTTGACCAGTATCAAACTCAGTCTAATTCATTCAAATCTCTAATTACTCAGATTTTACATTATTTGTGATAACATTAATTTTCATTTGGTCCTCTCGAGCATCCGGTGTTCCAAGACTTTTTGAACATTATTGAACATTAATCCAGAAAATTGCTGTGTCACATATTAAATCAACACAAATACCTTACTATTGAAGAATATGAAACCATCAGCTGCTTATTCCCCAAAGGCAGAATAGTCTAAATTAGTAAACATCTCTCTACTTTTCTGTATTATAAACAAACTATACTGTATCTATCTTGTAAAGGTATTAGGGTATAGGGAATCCGTCAATACATACTATACTAGAAAAAAATCAAAATTGTTGGCCAAGTTTTGTTTGTTTTGTTGATTTGGGGATTTTGTTGTTTTGTTTTGCAGTGTGACCTTCATTCTCAATTGCCAGGCTGCAACTTTTGACTAGCTAGGAAGACATTCTTTAAAAACTCCCCAAAACTGTTCTCTCTTAATGTTTAAAAGTCTTCCCCAAACTGACTTAGCTGGATAAGTATTTTGGGCTTACAAAACAGTATTTTAAATGCAATACATAATTCTTTACCAAACAAATATAGTAAAGGTATGACCACACATACAAAATGTGCTGCATTTTAGTTTAGTGATGTATTTCCTTCTGTTATACTAAGGTATCACACAGATCTGCCTTGTATGGGATATTTTTGTAGGATTAGAAAATAATCTTTCTAGAAATGGTGATGATTTTCACACTATCAGCATAAAACTTTGTATGTATATCGATCTTTTTAAAGTGTTGTTACAATGATATTTTTATCTGCATTTTACACACACATGGCTCCAACAATTACATTCTATTACATGATTTCATACTTTAAGTCAATATTGCCCCAGAATATTTAAGGGCATTTTGTTTCAAAGGTGTCAAGTACAGACAAACTGAAAATTTTGTGCTGATGGTGTCATTCTTTTTTCTTTTTTTTTTCCATCCTGATCCTAAATATGTTATGCATAGTTACAATCATGTAACTACATTTATAATAGAACTTATAAATATTTATAACACTGAATACATTAAACTGTTCCTGCTTGGTTGTGGTCACTACCAAAAATTACTTTAATTTTGTAATTTGTTACCAGAAAGTAAACAAACTATCTCTTGTGTTCTTTACCTTGAACAATAAGTGACTTGGAAATACTAATTTTCTATGCACTATTAGTAGACTCTAGTCTGCAAGAGTCAGCAATGCGCCCCTGCTGCTAAGAAGGCTAATGGTATTCTTGGCTGCATTAGGCAAAATATTCTCCAGCATGTCACCAGCTAACAAACTTCTCTGCCTGATAACTGTGTGAAGCCTTGGTGAGGAGTCCAACCAACTGGGCTGTAAGAAAGGAGACAGCAAGTCTATAGAAGTGATTATTCCCCTGTACTTGGCACTTTTGAGAACACACCTGAGTACTGCTTCCAGTTTGGGGCTCTCCAGTATAAAGCACTGGCAAATTGGCAAACTAGAGTTAAGTCCAGCAGAGGACTGCTAAGATGGTGTGAGAGAACTTGGCTTGTTCAGCCCGAATAATAGAAGACTAAGGGTGGGAACAGGTCATATTACTTGTTATAGAGAAGAGTAAACTAGACTTTTCTTGCAGGCATTTGCTGCTGGCCTCTCATCCTTTCCCAATGCAAGAGGCAGCAAGGGAAATGCTGATCAGATCTTATATTAAAAAAGCATATCTTATAAGTTTGGATAAGCATTGGAATTGTTTTCCTAGAGACTATATGGAATTTCCATTTTTGAATAAACTAGAAACCCAGCTGGACAAAGCCATGCACAGCCTAATCTAACTAACCTGGCCCCACTTTTAGTACCATGTTGGACCAGAGGGCATCCAGTTGTTCCTTTCAATCTGAATTATTTTGTCATTCTAAAATAAAGGACCACCTGCTGGGCACCAGTAGTATTTACAGACAGCAACGAACTATATAAACATAAAAAACAAACTGAACGTTATAGGTGTATTTTGTCACCTTTCAGGTAAGCACAATGTTCTGCAACAAAAACAATGCAACCCTTCAAAAAGTAATACAAAAACCCTCCAAAAATTTAATACAAATATGCATAAAAAAATATGTCCCTTAGAAGACCAAACAGGATAGCAGACAATAATCTGTTTCAGAAATATTATCTCCCCAAAAAGATACTGAAAGAAGTACTGTGCAACCAATGCGTAACTAAATTTTGCTGCTAAATTGCACAGGAAATTTGCACTGCAGATTCAGGAAATTACTTTTCTGTGTAAGATTTACTGTCATATTATTAGAAATCATGTCCCATTGGAGGAAATTCACTGTCAGAGACAGATGGAGTGATTTGAGTTGCTTCCAGATCCTTCAACTTATGAATACAAAAAAAAGGGAATACTTAAAAATCGCATGACACAACAGCTACTGGGAAAGAATAACGTTCCACAATCCAAAACAATGAAGTGAGATATTTTAAAACAGCAGGGACATGTCATTTGGCACCTGAATACATACCTGTTTTGTCAGTTGTTAGGAACCTATAGATTATCAGACAATGATGTTAACAAAAATTTAAAAGCTTGTTTGATGAGATCTAAAATTTCCAGTCTTACTGAGTGTAATGAACTGTTCTAAAAGTGTTGCTAGAATGGTATTTGAGAAAATGTGATGCCTTCATAGAAAAAGTAGATGAAAAAAAGCAAAGGATTTAGAGGAAGCAGGAGAAAGCTAATTTCATAAAAGAATATTCTTAGTTTTATTGATATACATACATAGTTCTACAGATTCTCAGACTATTATCTCATGTAACATCTGCTCAAGTCTATAACAATGAGCTCAAAACAGCTCATAATAATCCAAAAAGAAAATGAACTTAGGAATTTCAAAGATATCATTAGCACAACCTTAACTATAAAATATGCAATATTTGTTGAATTTTAGCAAACACTGGAAGCCTATGTTATACGAAAACAGGAGATATGACAATTAACATGAATAAATAATATTTTATTGACAAGTATCAGAAATTTTAATAATATTAATACCTACTAATACTTATTTTTTTCATTGAATTGAAGTGTAACTTAGCATGGGTGGTGATTATTTTATGACTAAAGAGACAATGGGAGGTTAAAGAGGTAAAACAACCCAAACAAATTCATCTAATAGGTAATGGTAGAGGCAGTAACATAATCCAACTCAAGGTCAGAGGACTAAGTAAAGCAATAGAGTTCATTTTTGTAAAATGTTTTGTAAAGCTGGCTGTTTTTCTTTCCAGAAGCCAGAATACGGTATTAGAGTTTAGGATAAATGTCCTTTGTTTTGCATTTTGCTTTCTGAAACCCAAGTAAACATGCAGAACAGTTATCAGAAACTTAATCCATGCTTTTAGCAATTTACACTTGTGACATGGTCTCCAACCACAATGATGGATTTAAGCGAATATTAATTCCACAGCCATTACCAAATCAGTTACTCTCTCAATTTAAATTAAACTTCAGACTAAGTTCCCTATTTCTACTTGAAAATAGCTTTCCAAAAAGTAGCTACTATTATCATAGACCCTGTTATCTTTCTTATTACCTTGTCTAGCAATATGAATGCTGCAAAGGTTGAAAACCTTAACCCACGCTCTGATCTTTTTCAATGATTTTCCTACTTCAAGACATAAGGGCTACTACCAATCTGCATGAAGAATGATGATCAGTGGGTGGTGTGGGAAGAACCTTTACTTTCCCAAGCTCCTGAAAGTATAAGTTTTATTTCTTTGAGTATTTACACAAAGAAAGTTGGCCTCTTAATTGTTACATAACATTTGCATATTTCCATAATTCTGAAATTTGGAAGAGATAAGACTAACTATTACACTTTAAAACACGTTTGAACTTTTACAGTTATATGAAATTTTGCTGAAATGTTGATTTTTGTAACATAAACAGATGTATAACAAAATAGAAATTATTACTGTATTTACCTTCCAGAGGTCAGCTGTTCCTTCAACAAGTTTTGCATTTGTTTTACAGTATTTCAGAGCCAGATGCAAACATTCAGTTCCGTAATCCAGGTCATGGTCTGTACACTGTTGAAATTAAAAAAGAACATTTTTATTAGTCTTAACAAAATCATACTTTTAAGTAATAAAATTTTTTCTTTTGGTAATTAGAGCTTGCATTTCAATAGTCCAGTCCACAGTAACATGTGCTATGTGTTTAGGATGGATTAGAAGTAAAACCTTTCCAAGCTTATGCCTAATTCTAGATATTCAGCCAAGCGCTACAGAATTACATAAACACTTTATAACCACAAAAGAATTTAATCAGGTGCTGCAAATATCTTGCTACATCTTTATATAATTGGCTAAATCAATAAGTTACATCTATAAAAACTTGATGGAGTTGAGGCCTCACCAAAAGAAATTATCAACCTTGTAGTGAGGTATAAGAACAAGGTACTTTGAGGTATAAGAACAAGTACAAAAGCTAAATAAGGATGGGATTTTCTTCAAATGCCAAGTCTGTTCTGTTTTTTTCTAAGATCAAAAAAGCACTGTAGTAACCAAGAACCTCCATATTCCTTACATGTTCTCTTCTATATTTTTCTACAGTTATTTTCACACAAAACAACTGCTCCGTTAGCTTTCCAAAACACACATTTGTCCACTCTTTAGCCACCTAGAAAACTCATTGCTCTCTTAAAACACACACATACCCCAAGCAGTTCGGCTTCCTATAGTTAGTGGTTATATGAATTTTATTACTGGAAAACTCAGTGGGGAGCAGAATCTCACTTAAGCCAAAACAGTACCAAAAGCAGGACCCGTGGGCTTATCTGAGATGACTACTTCAAGACACTTTGGACTGATTAAGATAAATCAAGTTCTAATCTACTTTCATATTGCTAAATTACCAGTCCATCGAGAAAGATGAAGTACATATAACAAGGACCAATTTAAGATGAAGGACCATTTAAGATGGTCTTCCACAAGAATGGATGTATTTGTTAAGTTAGCCACAGGCTAGCTAGCCCAGACAGTATCCAGCATCTAATAGAGGCTGACCATCATATAGAAATTAGACAATCCTATCTTGTTACTTTTACAGTATACTTTGTTGGCCTCATATAAATCTATTACCTTGGCTTAGGAAATTCCTAAACTAAAAAAAAAAAAGTCCCTGAGGGATATGTTGAACCAGAAACAACTGCCTTAACAGTCCTCAGTGAGTTAAACAAATCCTGAATTTACCCAATTATTTTTGAACAGCAGTGTGCTTTCAGCACCTGCATCAGGGAGCATCACACTTTAAGCCACACACGGCAATACAAGACGTCTGTTCTTGTCTTTGTTTCAGCTCTTTTCATCTCATGCTCTGTTGTTTTGGCAGAACAGGAAGTGCCAAACCACCTTCCCTGCCCTCCAAAGTGCTCCATCACATCTCTTCGCAGTTATCTCTTTCCATGGATAGAGAGTTTGATGTTAATTCAGTCACTCCATGTGTGGAAGCTACTTCACAACTCTGATCAACGCTTTTGCCCTTCTGTAAAACAATCCCAGCTCTAACACAACCCTCCTGTGGTAGAAACATTAGAACTGTACATAACATCCGAGAAACAAGACTTAAAATGGCATGATTTAGGGGAAATCTATATTAGATGTTAGGAGGAAATTCACTCAGAGGGTGGTGAGGCACTGGAACAGGTTGCCCAGAAAAGCTGTGGATGCCCCATCCTGGAGGTGTTCAAGGCCAGGCTGGATGGGGCTTTGAGCAACCTCGTCCAGTGGGAGGTGTCCTTGCCCATGGCAGGGGAGTTGGAATTGGGTGATCTTTAAGGTCCCTTCCAACCTGAGCCGTTCTGTGATTCTATGATAATAGTTCTCCTGCCAGTTTCCATTCCTTCCTTAACCATTTCATGAGCTGTATGACAATTATCCCTCTCTGTGTATACAACTTTATCTACATTTGCCTATTAATCTTATCTTTCCTTTTAAATGCACAGTCTATAACTCTTCGTAGTTCTCAACTCTTCGCATCTCTACTACCTAGGAAAAAATGGGTATCATCACTTCCTGTTCCAAATTATTTATAAATGAAATGCACAGATACCAGCACATGTTCACAAAACTATACTGGTGTTTTCTTGCTATGAAAACTGATGTACTCTTCTTTCTTATCTTTTAACTAAGAATTACACTAAGTCCTTCCCTCTTATTCCAAATCTGTTCAGTTTCCTTAGCAAGCCCTTGGTAAAACATCCTAATAAAAAAGCAGGCTGTTGTCAGCTTCAGCAACCTCAAACAACATGCTGGTTGACTCCAGAAAGACCAACAATTAACTCTGCAATGCACAAGCTTTCCTTTACAAGAGCTGAAATAACCCTTCCAGTGTGTGAATTTAACCACGTATCAAAACAATTCCAGTGTTTAGAATAGAATGTGGCAGTCCAAATGTGCTCAATAATTCATAGTCTCCTCCAGCATTCAAGATTGTCAAGAATGCTAAAGTGGGTTAAGGAAGATCCAAAGGAGAGTGCTGAAAGACAACTCACCTTTTTTATTATTTGCTCAAGAAATTTCATTAAAAAGCAGGATGGAAATTTTTAGTTTCTACTCTTGTTTTATAATGTATCAGTGATTTTCAAGGAAATAATCAGCATTATACATGTGAATCATATTACCAATATACAGAGAAGTCTTAGAAAAAACAGTTGTCACTTTTATATTAAGTTAGTAATTTCTGTTGTTTTAGATCATTATCATGACTGCAATCAAATGAGGATCATTTTCTAAATTCCACTTAGAAATAAAAGTTATTTAACTGTTCTACTTCTCTATAGCAGTTTTTAACAGATTTGAGTACCAAAAAAAAAAGAAAGAGAAAAAACAAGAAGATAAAGTAACTTGAAAAGAAAGGAAACCACTTTCAGGATAGTAAAGAAAAAAAAGGCAACAAAAAGACACTTTGGAATATTTTTAAATAATGCAGAAATTATTTCTATTCTTTAAATATTCAAGAAATAAAAAAGGTCAACATAAAATGTAAAGGAATAGGGAACGCAAGCTCCAAAATAGGTAAAACTGAGTGTTCTCTTGCATACAGAAGTCAAGAGATAAATTACCCATTAACTTCGGATTCCAAATATTTATTACCAAAATGTTTTTTGTTTTGTTTTGTTTTAAGGAAAATTTTAAGGTAGTACGCAAAATATTATCTACTAACATGCACAACATACAGATTGAAAAGCATTTATTTTTCTTTTGCCTTAGAATTGAAGAGAGTTTCAGAAAAGTTTCTCTCTGAAATAATTTAGTGTTAATTAAATTTAAGCTTTTTTTAAAATATATGAGTAACAAATGATATTAGGACAAGACTAAGCAATTCCAACTTTTTAGCAAGGTATTAATTATACATAATTAGTAGGGAGTGGAGCAGTTCCATAAATGGGATAAAGCATCTTGAGGGTATTGCTGACTTCAAGGGCAGAAATAAGACACAAAGCAAAGTAATAATTAAAAACATATTTCACTAACACTTGTACATCATGACATTTACCACTCTAATTATCTGTAATTGTTTAAACCTAAACATATTGTCACAGTGTACTCTCCTGCACGTCTAATATACTCATGTCAGAGAACAATGAAATGGAAGCATCAGCTCAAGACCAGTTTAGTTTATATATTATTCACAAACTAAACAGCTCCACACATGAAATTTAAATCTGTATTTAAGATGTACAATTTGAAAGCTTCTGCACTGCTCTAAGAAATTCTGTTACTGAATTCAAGCATTGTCAGGGAGTGCTTATAATAAAAAATGGTAGAACAGAGGAATAGAGGAAAATTCTTACTGACCCAGGCATGTAAAAATTAGCATCCTATCCTAAATCTTCTATATTTGTTTCATTGTACATTCAGAGCTAATTTACATTACGACCATCTCTTTCAAAATCTTACTATTTCTAAACTCTCTTTTTGACTGAAAAACTTTTTAACTAAGTTTGACACAGTGCAGTTAACCATCCTTGTCATGCACAGACAGCTCTGTGAAACAATAGACATAGTTTAAGCTTCAGACCACAGATTTGAAATGGTGGAAACAGCTGGAAATATTGGCACAAAACATATCCACAAAAGGAAAAAAAAAAAAAAGCACAGATTTGTTTAGCTCTTTAAATGACACAGAAGGAAATACGTTATTTAAAAATGCTTTTGATCTGTTGAATATTCAAAGGCATTCTAATAGGTAGTTTTGGGGATTGTTTTTTTTGTGGGTACTTTTTTTTGCTTGTTTTCCAAGAGTGGATGTTTGAATAAAGTACTATGGGTGGAGTGAGATCCAGATTTTAGCATTACACCGATTTTTCTTCTTCCACCCCCCGGATTAGTTCAAAAATATTTTGATAAATAGTATTACTTCCTAAGAAGCAAGCTATCCTGTGGTTGGCACAGAACAAAGGCTTAGAGAAAAGAGCAGCAATGCAGACAGCATCTCGTGGGACTTACCAAAAGTCCATAAGCTAACTCGTTTCCAATATAGCATTTCAACTGTTTGAAGTATTAAAGTAGTAGTATTTAACAATAAAAAATGATTTAACTCTTGATATGCATCATTTCACTGCATCTTTAATTGATAAAAAAAACCTTGAACGGATACGTGGGATCTCATTACCTGATCTGATTACTGGGATCTGATAAAAGCAGAACTAATACAGATACAATATAAATTTTCATTACAGTACTGACATTTTTTTATTTTTTCATCATTCCTGAATTGTTATGCTTACAAAATAAGGGAACAAAAATAATAATCTTTACATATTAATTGAAAGAAAGTCTTCACATTTGCTCCTTTACATATGAATCTTTAAAGCCTGTGTAGAATTGGTCTTACTTCTCTAAGTACTGGCTATGTCATCTTTAGCACTTTTTCCCTTGTTACCAGCAGTTAGCACCCCAGTTTTACTCTCCCATGTAAACCCATTCTACAACAATATCAGAAGACTTGCAATTAAAATGCATAACTAATTAACAATAGCAGATCTTTATGATTTTTTCCAGTTCCTCTCCACTCAAAAGTTTCCACTGCTGAAGTGCCAGAGTACATCATAAACAGACTATTATGCAGCATCAAGAACATTTTACTAAGTTGAATAAGTAGACACATTTGCTGAATTTAAACGTCTTTTTTGTCATCATATATTTAAGGATTTTTTTTTTTATTTTTATTTTTTGCCATGTTCACCACCATTGAATCCAGAAAGTGCTGAATTTAAGACAGCTGTAACCATGGATCTGCTGCAAGCATTCAGCCTGCATATGCATATACTCAGTCTACATATACAGTTCACAACAACTAAATGAGAAGTAATGGAAGCAGCAAATGAAAGGATGAAACAGGTAAATGAGAAAAAAAGTGAGATAAACACGAGTTCAAAAAAACTCATCACTGAAACATTTTCTACTGAAGTTAATTATTAAAATTGCTGCTACACACATCCAGATGCCGTAGTGGTTCACAGTGACAAGAATAAAGATACAGTAATTAACTCCATAACAGAATTATGCAAGATTGTTTTTCTGCAGATCTGCAACCTATATCCCAATGCCTCTCACTGCAGTAACCACAAGTACCCTATCAAAACACACCATGATTTCTGTGCACTCTACCTTTAGATCTCCTGAATACCACCCATTGCAACATTTCAGTACTCAATTTGCTTCTAAGTCCACTGAATACCTGTTCAAGAACCTATGCATTGGTTGGTTCCCAGATCCCGTATGCTAAAAGGTTTGTGACAAAGAAAAACAGAACATAACAGCTGGCTTCACATTCCAGCCACAGAGCTGAAGGCTCTAATTTAGGCTCCTATCAGTGAAGTTGGTTTACATCCTCCTCACACTCACTGATTTTTCAAAAACCATAGTTTCAAAAACTACGCCTCTGTCAATTTTGATTAAAATTAGAGACAAGGGTTAAAAACAAGTAACACTTCCATGAAAGAGTAGTTTTTTTCTTCTTTTCCTGGAATAAACTTCCCAGGTTAATGAATGCAGCCCACACTGCCATCACTGCAGCCACATTCCATACTGCTGCTGTAGCTGGGCATATCAGCTCCCAAGTAAAGCCAGTTATGCCATTTCTTCCTATTAGTCCTCGAAAGCAGTTTGTAATCTCTGTTGGGACTGATGATTGCTATTAACTGTACACAACTAGCTGCTACACAGTAGGAGTAGTAGGCACACATGGAAGTCCAAACAAACCAATCATCCCAAAGAGAGAAAGTACATGGGCTTGACTTTACCCCCAAATCATAAAAACACTAGTAGTATTATTTTGAAAATCCCTAGTTCTTTTGTTGACTAGATGGAGAGCCCTAATGCCCACAGACCCAGAGTAACTCATGACTGAATCCGTCCAGAGAAAGAGGTCTGCTGTGTTCTGCTAAACAAATCACAATCAACCTGTAGAAAGAGGGTAAAAAGTGCAACTTTGCTATTAAAAAACAAAAATTTAATACAGAATAACTGGAGGTGCTTTACCAACGAAACAAGGGTACCCGTAAGCACAGACAGGAAGTTAAGGGTTGTAGGTACGTTACCAGTTTAGTGCACAAGAGGGGTTTCTTTTTGATGCAAGAATTTCCTGCCTCTGTACTTAGATTCATACAGAATGCACCCAACAGTGCAGCTGGAGAGCTTAAAGTCATTTCCCTTCCACTGGAATCAAGGTGAAAGACACACGAAAGAGCACTAGCTAAAGCACATTATTTGCTGTGACAGCAGACAGTACTCTAGGCATGCATTGTGTGCATATGATTGACAACTGGGACAAATTTCATTGTTAGTAAAGTCCCCACAGTGACATACAATCATGAAACAATAACAAATCACCAAAACTCAAACCTCAGCCTTTCTTTGCGCCACACCAGTGGATATATTCCCAATGTCACTGCAACAAAGCCCACACAAACTAGCACAATAAAAGTGAAAATACAAACTAGGTGAGAATGAACAGTAGATACTAACATGAAGATGAAATACCTTATGCAGCTAAGAGCTAGTTATTAACCAGATTGACCTCATAAAACAAGGTCCAGAGTAACTATGAGGCAGTATTGACTTTTCTGGTATCAGAAAAGGACACAGGAGTCATTTTGAGCAACCAGCTGAACATGGAATTTCAGACCACATATGCAATTTCAGCTTTTTAAAAGGTCATGTTCCACTTACAATAGCAAGAAGAAAGAAATAATGTTAATATTCTATGTAGCAACAGTAGTAGTCAAAATAGTGTATTAGGATTCATTGTTTACACTTCAAAAAATAGCCTTTAAATTGTAAAAATACTTGGAGAAGAGTTACATGAACAAGACAAAGACAAAATGAAAAACTTTTTCTCAATGTAGAAAGCTACAGATTACTTAGGTTATTCGAAGAAAATGTAAATAAGTTATGATTCACTACCTTGCAAGTAAGGAGATTTCTAAATACACCAAGCTCTAAAATCAAGCCATCAACAACACAATTTGATCAGGCTTAGAAGCCAATGTGAGTCCAACTCAGGCTAAGCTAAAGTGAATGTTCCATTTTGTAAATTTCTTTTTTTTTAACTGACATTATTCACTCTTGGAACTTTATAGAGGATCACCTCTTGAAATTATGCAAGATCATAAGTGGTCTTTTCCTTTGGATGCAGTAAACTGTAGGTAACGGAGATGAAAATCTCTAGCACCACTACCTTGTGTTATTCTTAGCTCTCTCAAAATATGGAGCAGACTACAGTTTAGATGGGTGGTCTTCTGTCAGCTGGATACAGTGATTCTCACTCAGTATTTAGCACTTTTTGAGTCTTCGCCAAATGGGTTATCCTTGTGGATACCTTACATTTATCTGGGTAAATCCAGTAACACGTGCAAGAACACTCATAATCCAGTCTAATTTCCAACTTTAATAATGGCAGTACATCTCCCTAAAATATCCCCACCAAATTATATCTTTCACTACCACAGAGATGCCTGATTTCACCCAGGGTGTGGTAGCTTTGCACTGCTGCATCAAACAGTTCCAAGAGTTTATATGTAAATTCACAAAGTGCTCTGAGATCCTACAGGATGAGGAGTGCAATAAAATGGAAGTAATTATCCCATTAGCAAAAAAAAACTTTTATTTTTTTCTTATGCAAGGCATTAGAATTTCTCCAAACATTCTTGTGGCAGAAATTAATTAGGGCAAGGTGGGGATTCATACAATATCCTGGCTCTACCATTGTGCCAAAGAACTAATCAAGTACAGAGCTATCTAAGCTAGCATAGTTTTCTCAACAGACCACCAATCTAGCTGCAGGTTCTGAATAAACAGAACAAAAGGAGCCCTGCTGAACAAAATTCATTAAATATATTTAACCTGAAAATAAGTCTGTAAAATTGGGTAGTTTTTAAGCATAGGGAAGGGGAAAAAAAGAAAATAATCCTACAAATTTTACAACCAAGCTGTTGGGGTAAGAATATGCCAGATGAAGTAACTATATAATCTTGGAAAAATACTCAGAACTACAACCTAATGCTCATTTAGGTGAGGTTGACAACCACGTACTTAAGCAATAGTCTGTGTGCATCAGCCCAAATGGAGAAAAACAAACCAAAATTTTCTGCAAAACTAAATTATTACAAATTAACTGCATTATAATTTTGCATCAAAACCAAAGAAGTACTGGTTTTCAGCAGGAATTAAATGGAACAGAACTCAGGTTCTGCTGAAGTTCAAAGTCTTTTTTTCAAATGGGACTAAAACCAGAGACAAAATCCAAGCAGAAATGGACCACACAGCAGGGGAAGCTGTTAACAAAGTCAAAAATTCTCATGTAAGGAGAAATGAGATACTAAGTTATCTTTAATCATTTAGGAACTACACATATTTTCTTGTCAAACAATTGGATCTAAAACCTTAATGATCCATGGACAAATCAGCAGAAAGGCTCCTTTTGTTATTTCACAAGCACAATGAAAAATGTAGATACTCCCCATCTTGATATTACTATATAGCTCATTAAAATCTATATTATTATACCATCAAAGGAACTGGAATGGGAATTTTAACAAGCTGAAATAATCCATGCTACTTCAGCCAAGTACATTGCCTAGGACCAACCAAGTAAGCAATTATATTAAAACTACTATTTCATTTTATAGGTAGATGCAAGTATGTTATCTTCAGGACTCCATACGGAGAAGGGCTTTTGCTTGTAATACTGTCCTCATACAACTCACAGGTAGTAGATTACTATTGCTTATTTTAGCTAGCTCACCTACTTCATGTATCACTTTGTGCTTCAGTATTTCAGAATGCAGTTGATCAGAAGGAAGAAAACCTATAGAAACAAACTGAAATGCAGAGTTAGGAAGAACAGAACAATACAATGCTATAGGGCATGTATTTAGAAGACTTGTCCATATAATTAAAAAATAAAATAGAGTTAAGCACTGCAGGTGATCAAAGCTTGGGGGTGGGAGAAAATGAAGTGGATGTCCATGCACACACACAGACTATATATATAAATCACAAGACGCATTTGAAGAATGAGGTAAACTTATCTTCACAACAAAATATACTTAATACAAGATGTCTGCCTCTTTTTTTAAAAAAAAGATGAAGGCCAAGAAACAATACATTACAGGTTATGATAAAATCTACTTGTCTTACCTACTTATTGACATCTGTTAAAAATAGTGGTGATAACATTTTCAATGTCTTTATACTACAAAACCAAAATGGCTCCGACCCAGAGCATCAATTTGTGATTGAATGGCATCAGGCAAAGATTTACATATCCTTTTTTTTTCCTCTAGTGAATATTAAGCTGTTCAGCTCAGCCACAACTTTGATGCCTTGGCATAAAAAAAGTTTAATGTATATTGAATGTTTTAAAAGTTTGGGTGCCTTGAAGATTCGGGTACCTTTAGCCTTAGGAGGGAGGTAAACAGTGTTGTCTGTTTTATTGTTCTTTTAAGGATTCCAGTGTTGGACTGAAGTGTCCAAATTCTGCCCCATTTGCATTTTGACCCTTTGGTCCTATTTCTGAGTCTGACCCTTGCTCCCAAAGTTACCAAGGTTTTAGTCAACAATTTGTCCGCTACTGTTCATTTAATCGCCTGTTGCTTCTGGCAATGTTAATTTGACAGACATCGATTTCTTTAACAAAGAACTAACCCACAGGAAAATCCCCAAATCAGTCTAGACATTTTGCCTCGAAGGACTTGCCTGACCTATGCCAAAATATTACTAAACTGCTACAGCTGACTCCACTTCCCCTGCTACAGAGGATACTAAAATGTTTCACACATGTTTGAAGAAGAATCCCAGTAATGTGCCCTTTCAAAAAGCACTTCAGAAGTTTACAAAATCCACATGGAATACTCTCCCTATTATTTACATACAGAAAAGACAATACTTTGAGCAAATACTTCTACAATGGGCCTAACAATAGCCAACTTCCTTTCTTACTCTGAAAAAATCTTCCTTGAACGTTCTCAAGGGTTTGGTAGACAAGAAAAAATTTGGGATTTCATGACTAAAAAGAAGTCTTCCTTTTCT
This sequence comes from Cygnus olor, assembly GCF_009769625.2. Taxonomy (NCBI): domain Eukaryota; kingdom Metazoa; phylum Chordata; class Aves; order Anseriformes; family Anatidae; genus Cygnus; species Cygnus olor. The sequence goes on from NC_049170.1 coordinate 31,376,913, forward strand.
TCTGCTGAGGATCTGGTTGCACAGTTTGCAGAATCCCTCTTCTCCCCATCTCAACCTCATCTGGGGACATCTTGTAATGATTTTTTGGGAGTGGAAGAACATCTGCCTCCCAGAATTTAGCATCAAAGTATTTGCATGATTCTCCCTGACACACTATTATTTTGTATCTTGTCATTACTATGCTTATATATAGCAGCTCTCTCCTATGCAGGCAGATGCTGGAGCCTCCCATAAGCAAATGGGATTGCTTATTATCCAAAAAGTAGGTAATATTGGCTATGAACAGACACACTAATATAGTGTAGTCCCCCAAAATACTAGCCTCTACTTGGTCTTTAGAGATTGGATAGATCCCCTAAGGTTTGTCTGTTTCTTGGGGGTCTTTGTAAGGTACCCCATAGGCAGCTGAGAAGCATCTCTAAACATGCTGAAGTTTAGCCTCCTTTAATGGATATTCCAGCTTCCTGTACCTTTTTTTTTTTCAGCTTCATTGTTCTGATTAGCTAAATATAAACTTCCAGAACCTACAAAAGGTCTACTATCAACAGATGAATAAAAATGCAACACAAACACCAAAAAATATGGTACAGCTTTTGTGGTAAATTATCCCAGGTACATAAGATCTACCTGTAAAACAATGTACAAAAGATTGGTATAAAGCTATCACTGTCTTTAAATAGTGATCAGACTTTGCAGTGTCATCCATATGTGACAAATTCCTGCCTAATAGCCTTCTAAACTGTCCCGCCTCTTCTTCAGCTGTGTGTAGCTCTTGCCATGCCCTTAACTTCACCACACTGGTTGAAATGGTGAGCAATTCTATTCCATCCATGGCATAATCTGACATTTCTTTAACAATCATACCCTCCTCCCTAGGCTTTTGGTTTACATCTCCAACACAGAAGCTATTGAGGATCTTCTGCATACCACTCTCCTGCTTGCATTTTCAGTTGTTTCTCTGCCAGATCAGGAAAGACAAAGTTGTTTAATTGTTCCTGCTACCTTCCTTACTTTGGTAGATACATTTAAAATACATAATGATTTGTTGAGTACTTCAGCCATTCTGTATTGTCACTAATGTGACATGACATAACAAGATGTTTTGTATAAAAGACAACGGATCTCTGTGCATTCCACATATGTCATAACGAGGTATCAGAGAAACCAGTCTTAGCCTACTCTGATTAAAGAAAAAAAGTAGTCTACCTGACTTCCTGATACTCTAATTCCTTATAAGATACTGCTCCAGGGGAACACTTGACTTCTAGTAAGCGAAGTTTCACCCCCACACCCTCCTCCCAGGCTTACAGGATCATACTTTGCATTTGCTCCTATTTAATATAAAAGGCTGAACAGAAATATGAAACTACCTTAAGCAAAAATGAACAAGTCTGTTCTAAGGAATTCATCCTTTATTTGCTGTCTTTGGAAAGTGTGGATTTTCAGTTAGCACTTAAACTTTTCTGATTTTCCTAGGGGCTGATAAGAATAGGAGGAAAAAAAGTGTTTCAAAGATCGGGAATTAATTTCGTATTTAAAAAAATAGTAATAATTGTTGGCTGTATTTGTCCCAGGTAGGTTAGAATAGAAGCAAGTAACGAGCTCTGTGATTGTACAACCTTTCCACAGGTTTCACTAGTCGTTAGAGATTTGCATTTCTGATTTAAAATAGTTTAACTAATTCACTGCCAATATTTACAGAAGCTTTTGGTACAGTTCATTACATTTTGCATGAAACGAATTCATGAATTGGGATATACCAGAACTAGGACCACTGTTATAACAACAGGTTTTTCCCCTTAACACATTTACATGGCCATTTACCCAACGTCACCAGGAAAAAAACCCTGGTTAAAGTAAAGCCTCATATTCCTGCCTATGAGATACAACACACACTTTAAATAAAGTTCTCACTCCTCTTGCAGTTCTTTGTGTCTGTCACTTGCCCACCTTGTGTCAAGTATTTATCATACCAAATAAAACCTGTACTTAAACTGAAGAGCACATAAGTAGTGCTGTATTTTATAGGGATATGAGGTGAGGAAGGATATACATTATATGTGACATGGTAACACTCAGAGGCATGTAAGGAGGCCTGCAGAATTCATCCATTTCTCTCTTCAGAGTGATTCCAATGCCCAAGTCTAAAGTTCTATTACAAAGCAGGGGCATCAGAATACTTCACTGTACCAGAAGTGAAGTATTACAAACAGCTGTTTTCCCATGCATTGTATAACCAACAGAACAAAGATATGCAACAGAAAGCGGTAGGCAGCATTAAATATAGGAGTAGGTGCCCATATCTGCCAAAACTCACGCCTATTCATGTATGCCCTGGTTTCAGCTGAGATAGTTAGTTTTCTTCATAGTGGCTGGCATGTTGCCGTGTGTTGGATTTAGGAGAAAAATAGCGTTGGTAACACACCCATGCTTTAGTTGTTGCTGAGCAGTGCTTACAGTGAGTCAAGGACTTTCAGCTTTTCATGCTGCCCTGCCAGCAAGTAAATTGGGGGTGCACAAGAGGCTGGGAGGGGACACGGCCAGCACAGGTGACCAAACTGGCTAAAGGGATATTCCACGCCATGTGGTGTCATGCTGAAGAGTAAAACTGGGGGAGTTGGCTGCTGCTCGGGTACTGGCTGGGCATTAGTTGACAGGTGGTGAGCAACTGCATCGTGCATCACTTGTTTTCTATATAGATTATTATTATCATCCCTTCCTTTTTTGTCCTATTAAACTGTCTTCATCTCAACCTAAGAGTTTTATCTTTTTTCCCCAATTTGATTCTCTCCCCCACCTCACTGGAGAGGAGTAAATAAATAGCTGCCTGCCTGCCACATTAAACCACAACAATTTATTCTAAGTACTCTATCTAATGACACACAAGCCAGAGTAATGAGGCCTTTAAGATCAAGACACCATTTTAGCTCTACTCTCTATTGTGGGTTCTGCTTAATTTCAATACTGACTTTAAATGTTTTTAGTGCATCACTTAAATATCAGATATGTGAGCAATGAGGAATGTATGTTTTACATTCCTCTCAGTCATTAAAGGACAATGGAAGTACATGCAATTTTTGAGCAACAAAAGTTAAAAGGTTCCAACAGCACTACTATAAGCTGAGAAGTTACTATTTATGATGACAGAAGTCTTGACACGGTCAGATTTACATTAGGACCTGAACACAAAATATCTGTTTGGAAAATGTATGTTTTAAGGCCACAGACAAGAGATAAGAGTGAAAACTATGCTGAGATCCAGCATAAAAACTGAGATGCAACACAAAGAAATGCATGCAAATAATCTGTCTGAATGTCCTCAAATACATTGATTTTTGGCACCACTGGCAAAGGGATTCACTGTAATATACATATATTTTAAGATAATATTGCAAATCAATCTGACATTGTTTATATCTACTTCAATAATTTTATGTACAAGGCATGTATTGTTCCCCAAACTACCATTGTCCTTTTTTAATCAAGCAAGAACTAGAAAAAGGTTTCTGAAGAAATGCTTTTTAATATGAGAAAGAAAAAGAGCATAAAAAAGTAAATGAGAAAACTAGTTTGCTCTGCTCAAACCTGTGCCAGGCAAGAAAAGCAAAAAGGGCTGTTGATGTGTAGCTTGTAAGAATAAGAGAACTGATATTTAATTGAAAGGTGTAACTTAGTAGTTAAGATACCCAGAGATCATCCATTTATGGAAAAGAACAAATCTGGAAGTTAACCCTCTACCTACTCACATCTGATGATGCATTTAAATAGAAAGAGTTTAAGAGCAGTATTCCACATTACCCTCAATGCAATGTTATTTGAAGCAAATTTCAAATGGGCTACTTCTTCCTAAGGAATGCATGTTTGACTGCTGTTTCCCCCCCACACTGTTTTTGCATAAAGGTCACAACTGCATAAACTGCACAGAAGTGGGATCATAATCACAAGCCAAGTCAGCTGAACGGAATTGTTCGACTCCCAGCACTGCGAGTGTCTTCCAACATGAATAACAACATGATTTTTATCTTTGTTTGTTCACCTGTACAATGATACTTACCTACTTTACCGTGTTGTGGGGACCACTGATGGGCATCTGTGAAGTACCATAAGCTGCATCTATTCCTACAAAAATCTGCCCTACAGTAGCTTTACTAAATTCTAACTTCAGGACAGTGATTATCTATCTTTTTTTATTTGTTTGTACAGTTCCCAGAACAATAGGGTCTTAATCCTTGACTTGGACAGCTAGGCACCATTGAAACATAAATAATTAGCAAACAATATGAGTTGAGAGATTTAGCGAAGTGTTATCCTTCTCAGAGCTCCAAGGCACAGAGCATTTAAATGACCAGAATTTAGCCAATGCAAAGGGAACTGGGGACAAGGAACCATAGCCTTGGTTGTTTGCTAACAACTTTGGTGGCTTGTTCTTGACAGAGCAGGGATATAAAAAAGAAAACTGATGGAATGCATATGTGAGAAGACAACACTATTCAGAGGAACATAGGGATTGCAAATATAGTTGCCTTTTGAGCAAGGCAATAAGGGGCAAAAACGTTTTTTATGTATTTGCCAGCTCTACTGTATCGGCAAAATAAGAGCAAACACAGTAGGAAAAAATAGAGGGGTTTTGCTTTGTTTTTGAGAAAACACATAAACATGCAATTTGCCAAAACAGATAAACACCAACAAGAAAGAAATGGTTGCAACAGTAGCTGTTGTCTCTTGAGATGTGTTCCATGCATGTATACACTGCCTTTATCACAGGTATGCCCACTACATTCAAGCTAGAGACTTTCATTTTGACATATCAGCTGTATACATCAAGAACTTCCACCTGCCTACCATCAGAAGTAAAATGGCTGGAGCTAGTACAGTCACTGTAGTAGTTCTTCATCTTGGACAACCCTTCATCTTCAGCACCTAGAAATAGCTTCAGGTATCATGCATAAAGGGTACGATATGGAATTTTTGCCAACATTTCAAAGTACTCTTCATTGCCTGTCCACGCATTTGTTCTGTTGTTGGTGACTTCAAAGCTATGCACTATCAATAATTTTGTCTTGTTTACTCTAGAAATGAAAGACTGATGGGAAGCATGACTGTCAGCATTAGTGGAGTGAAAAATAATTCTTTCCAAGTGACAAATGAAGAAATGCTCTGCTTCCAGTCGATCTAGAAGATACCTGGAGGACAGGCAATTTCCACAAGGTGATGAATGAAAAGGAAGTAGAATGCCGAGACGAAAGCCTGGAGTGTTTCCAGTAAACTGTGAATGCAGGGTGGGGCAAATGAAAGCAATCTTCAAGAGGGATAAAGGCAAAAAAGTCAGGGTTTATTATACTACCCACAGTTTTTGTTTTTCTTAAATAAAGATGAAGTTAACATGATGTATTAGAAAAAGAATAATTACAAGACACTATGTAGAATATTATTTTCAGCCAGTAATCAAAGTTTGTACAATATGATCATTTATTATAACACATGCAATATGAAACACTTTAAACATTTCTCTAGATGTATCAAGGTAATATTATCTAAGTGTTTTAAAACAGCCTGGATCTCGTCATATTATTATATAATGCCATTACTACACTGTGTATGCAGAACTCCGTTTGATACTCTATCAACACATACAGAATACATACCTAACTTTAAGCACATTAGCCCACTCATATAAATAATCTATTTAATATACAATAAAACTCAAAGCAAATCAATAGTTTCCAATAGTTTAGACCCCTTACCCCCAGACACACCTTGTATTTGGCAGTTTGATACCAGAAATATTTGAATAGATGAGAATGATAAAGCACTGTCATCAAAATATCACAGAGAAACGAGATGTCCAATTCGATGTGATCTGAACCCCTATTTGTGAGAGGTTTTTTGTTTGTTTGTTTGTTTTTACACACTAAAGGCAAAACAGTCCTATAAGGAAACTCAAAGTCTTACCTGTTGGTATGCTTGATAGATTATATCAAATAAGAAAGCCTGAGGCATTTCACTTGCTCTGTACCTGGCACGTTCCAATGAGTGGTCTAAACAGCCATCTTCACCAGAGGCAATAACAGTAGAAACTAAAGGACGAATTGCTCCTGCTGCCTGTGAAACAAAACATAAAAAGAGGCCTAAATGTTAATACAAATGTATATCAGGTAGCTGCAGTCAAAAAAAAAATAAAAAATCAGGGCTTTAAAATAAGTTCTCTACTTCTCTTTTATATATCTCTCCATATGAAACTTTTCATATCAATGTAGCCACAGAAGACCGTATAAGTACACACTGAGAGCCAATTTAGATGCACAAAAAAAATTCTAAGTCCTTTATAAACATCTATTGTAAACACACATACAGACCTGAAATGTTCATTATCAGACTTTCTTCTACATACATATTAGGTGGTTTCTGTGAGCATAGACCTATTTAGATATAAAACTGCAGGAGACACAGCTGGTAGGTCTTGACAATCCACAGCACCTATTGCTTTCATGGATTTCCATTTGGCTAAACTGCTCAGAAATAAGCAACAAGAACAAAAATTTAAAATTGAGCTTGTTCCTCCTTGCTGAATTCATCCTGTGAAATACTGAGCATCCGCACTTACCCGTCACTGAGAATACAGTATAATCAGAAAGTACTCAGTATCCAGCAGCACTGTGCCCCAGAACAGATATTGATAGGATTATATTTCAGTTTTGGTCTTGCTTAGATCTGAAAGCAATTAAGCACACTCACTTCCTTGATCTTTTTATCAATATAGAGTATTAAAGATCGATAGCATTTCTGAAACAGAGCTCTCCTTGCAGTTCTGTAACCAAAAATCTACCTATGCTTCATCAGTCACTTACGTAATTGGAACATGAGGCATCCATACAATTTGTTCAACAAGAGAAGGATGCAGCTGGAGAACACTGCTTATCAAGCCACAGAGAGAAAAGCATGCTCTTTAACAATGCTAATCATTGAGAATGATGCGCACATACTATACTGTTCATTATCTATTTTGAGTAATAATTTTTTAAAATGTTGTTGTTCCAAAATACTTGGAATTACACAGCATCTTAAAGGAGTATGCCTAGAAAACAACTTCCAGTGGTGAGTTCTGACACTTTCAACTGCAGCCACCAAAGATCATCTAGAGAACTTTGCTACAGAATGAATTGGGTACCTCATGACAGAAAATAAGAGCACAGTCGCTGATTTCATTTTTTTTTAATTGGCAAATAATGCCAATGAGAGTCTTGGATATGTGAGTCTTGTCCTTTTTTACAGTATTTTTTTGACCTCAAATAACCATACAGTGGCAAAAAGAGCCCTAAGTGTTCTTCCTCTGCTAAGAACTACAGTTGTCTTCCCTCCCCCTTTCGCACTACTGAACAATAAAACAGGGGACTGCAGTCAGTGTGTTGAGCACTTAATGAGGTCTAAAATACAGCTTCTTAGTTCATTGTTTCATATAATGAGGACAGAGATGTTAATCAACATCCCATGCCCAAAGAGCTGTGGTATGCATGAGCTACCTGGGCATGGGGCAGAGAGAAGCAATAGAAAAGATTCAAAAGATTCATATGACAGAGATACCTGAATAACAGAATCACAGAATGGTTGTGGTTGGGAGGGAGCTCTGGAGATCATCTAGTCCAACCCTGCTTGCTCAAGAAAGGTCACCCAGAGCATGTTGCACAGGATCACACCCAGGTGGGTTTTGAGTATCTCCAGAGAAGGAGACTCCACAGCCTCTCTGGGCAGCCTGTTCCAGTGCTCGGTCACCCTCATAGCAAAGACGTTCTTCCTCACATTCAGATGGAATTTCCTGTGTGTCAGTTTGTACCTGAACCAATCTCGAAATCTTAAAAGTACTTTTTCTTTCTAATAAACATTAGTAGATATCTATATAGACACTGTATGGAGCAAAATACTATCTTCTGTTATCCAGAGGCAAAACATGGTACAGAAAGATCAGCAAGAATTATGAAATCACAGAAAAGCTGTCTGTAATGGATCTCTAAAGGTCATCTAGTCCATCCCTCTGACCTAGGCAAGATCATTTTTACTTCTGTCGTAGAAGAAGCAAACTGACAAAATAAATAAGTACCATTACAATTTTAGTAATACATCAACATTTTGAATGAGGAATAAAACTTAACAGATGTACTTTAAGGAAAATCTGTGCACAAGCACAAGTAGAAAAACTAAATTATCTGCAACTTGTACCCTCTCTATTTTCTGTGATTCCAGGACATGGATTATTACCTCCACATCACAGCTGCTGGGCATTTGGATTATGTTTTTTTGCTCTGCCGTCATATTTTAATTGGTCACACACACAAAAAAGTTATAAAATTAGAAGGTCATGGGAAAAGAGACAGAGCAGCCTGCTAGCCACAGTTTTTTCTGTAATTAGTTAAGTCTATTTAACTTTTTTTTTTTTTCTGGAACAGTTACCATTCCAGAAAACCATTTAGAAAAGGAGGATTTCTTAGGCTGATCCAATATTTTATTGCAGTTTTTTAACAATCATGTCATGTTACATTTTAAGCATAAAACAGGCCAACGGAATACAATGTGACTTGCGTAACTAGATCTCACAAGTGAAACATGCACTCTGAGAAACAAAAAAACAAACTTCAATTCTAAATAAAATTGAAATACTCAAAACGACATTCTTAAAAGAGCTCTGAAACACATTGTTTTCTTGACATCTGGTTTATTGCACAATAAAAATTCATGAATGTCTGTATCTGTATTTTTGTGACAACAATGAACCATGTCTCCTGCTTTGCTTAGGCCTAGCTCTTCCAGAAAATTCAGGAAGATCTGATTTCTTATAAATTCAAACGTCATTTTTAAAGCCCTCAATTAACTTCTCAAGTACCTGAAAATTTCATGGCACCTAAATTTTAACAAATGGCATTTTTTAACAATTACAATTTTGCTTTATATCACTTCAGAACTGAGTCCAGTGTGGCAGGCTGAGGGTTTTTCACCTGCTTTCCACCAGCTTCAATGAGAAATCACAACCTGAGCACAGTAAGATGTGCCTCTCAAACTATACTTGACACTGACTGAAAACATCAAGTTTAATACAAAGAATAAGATTTTATGACTTCAGCCTAGATCATGCAACTGAAATTCTAACTATGTATTCAGCAACAGGATAATTAGCAGCCATTTCATTAAAAAAATCTATTTTTATTCCAAAAAAGGACAACACAATCCATAACTGCTCTATGCCATAAAAGCAGAACATACTCTAAAAACTGTTGTATTTAATGCCAGTTAAGTTTCTACTTACAGAAAATGAGCAGCTGAGGTCCAAAAGCTGTGAAGTCATGAGCTAGAGCATACTTGCTAAGGTGCAGCATTGAGTTGAAAATCCTAACAGACAAGACACAGCAATTGGTCTGTTTGTTTTCCTCAGTACTGGCTCACCTACCTGCGGGTCCTTTCTGTCTCGGCACATATGCACACATCTCAACGAGATGCTGTGACCCTAGGCAGGGCCGAGCTCACCATCTCGGTGACACAAGAACCGTGCATGGTCCTAAGGCCACTGTCAGACCGCGAGAAACAGATATCAAGTAAAGGAAAACTTGGCCTGTGTATGCTCTGCATTATTTTCATATGGGACAAGAGGGTTGAGCCCCTAGCACAGGAAATCCTGCATCTGCAAGACTTCTGGCAATATTTGCTAGTTGGCATATGCTGACACAGCTGCCAAACCCACACTGGCTTACACAGAGCTCACCCCACATGCTTCTGGTTCCAAAATTGGCCCATGGGTATCTTCATTCATGGTGCAAACATAATATTTGGCATGTAAAAGCAGAAGAATTGAGTTGTGAATTTTGTTTTTACACACAGGCCAAAGAGGGACACGGTCTAAGGTATATGGTGTATTTCCTTCCGGTCAGCTCAAGTATCCGCCCTACTCAGCACAAAGTCTTTCCGGGTTTCCACTCATAGCAGTCTTAAAATGAATGAAACAGAGAACTTAGGTACTGAAGACAGGCCTATAGAAAACATTTTTCAGTTCAGAAATCTAAACCTCACGCCTCTTATGGCTGTGGGGTGCAAGCGAAGAACACAATCATCCAGCCAGCCTATGCCCACTCAGTTACAACACCAAATATTTTATTCTTTATGAGGATTTTCCGTGTTGGTTTTTCGGTTATAGATCCGTAACAACAGACCTCTCTCTTTTTTGGTAAAGAGAGTATTTACACTGAGTCTTAAGTATGTGAGTTCTATTTGTTCTAATTGGAGAAGCTTTGACTTGCTATCTATGTCAGGAATGTACAGGTACTTGGCCCAGCTCTCAGGTAAGAGGTTCAGACATGAATTTTTAAAAAATGAATGAAACAAAGAAAATCTATCCTTGTTTAAAATTATAAGTACTGGTTAACATGACAGGATAGTTTTACAGATCTTTTTTATACTTTGAATTAGCCTACCACAAACTCTTAGGAGCCTAAAGGAAGTGTTTGTGTCTTATGCTAACCTTACCCTATACAGAGTTCCCATTTTCCAATTCCTAATCATTTTGACCTAGATCTCAAGTGGATTCTTTTTCAAAATCACACACAAAATGTATCATACACAGTTTCTAAATGTTATGCCGATAGTGGACTGTTAAACATTTTCTTTAAATGTCCACTTTACAACCTTCAAGCCACTCCACTTCAAAGACAGTCAAGCAGTAGTTTCGATTCATCTGACATGAACAGGAAATGCATATAGTTCTTCCTTCCCCTGTTTTTATATATTTTGATAAATAGATTTGTTAAAGCAGTAAAATAACCGTGAGCAAGCTCTTAAAGTTGTTTTTTTTTTTTTGGTTTGGTTTGGGTTTTTTGAGCATAACAGACATATACTGCTACTGGTTAATTTTCTTGTAGACAAAATACTGGGGAAAAAAACAAATCCACATCCATTTAATCTCTATCATTTCCTCAAAACAATCTTAAAATGTCACAAGAACATACAATTCTATCAACTTCAGTGAAAATGATAGACTCATATCTCACAGAAGCAAGCTCCTTCAATGCATATGCTGAACACTGAACCAGCCTTTAGATACAGTAGGTGTCTCTTATAACCCATAAACAGCACAAATAAAAAGCATTTACAAACAGCTTCTCAGTTTTCTATTCAGCTTTTTGCATAACTGCGTACAGCACAGCATACAGTCAAGATTTAAAGATGGTGACTGGAAAAGAGGTATAGAATGAAGGGCCTCACAGAGGTAATAAATATTTTTAATAGATTCATAGATTCAATTCTATGATTATAGAATGACTTGGGTTGGAAGGGACCTTAAAGACCACCCAGTTCCAATCCCCCTGCCATAGGCAGGGACACCTCCCACTAGATCAGGTTGCCCAAAGCCCCATCCAACCTGGCCTTGAACACCTCCAGTGATGGGGCATCCACAGCTTCTCTGGGCAACCTGTGCCAGTGCCTCACCACCCAAGACATATGCAGGGCATACTAGTCTACCTTTCCATTTTACAGTAACACCTTATTTTTCTTATTTTATCATACTTTTATTCTGAACAGAAGTGATTTAGAGGGATGTATTCAATGAATACAAATACAAAAATACAAATTTGGGTAACACAATGCAGCATGATCTATTTTTATTGAATAATCAAAAATTCTCGTGTTGCTTAAAAAAGAAATCAGAACTCACTAAAATTTCACAATAATCTGTGTGAGGTGGGGCAGGTGAAGCTTATATGACAAGCAAGGAATTACCCAGGTAACAAATATCCCTGACACACAGTGCATTCAGCTGAGACCAACGCTCCACGTCCAGAATACAACTTGCCAAGAACAAGAACAGCCAGAAGCTCCAAAACAGCATGGAAAACAACACACCTGCATCACTGTTATGTTTCTTTTTGGTAGCCAGGGACGAAACAGAACACAATCAAGTAACTGCAACGCTCAGCAAGGTGAATGATATGGACCAGGAAGGTTAAAAAAAAAAAAAAAAAAAAAAAAAAGAAACAGTGGCACAAAATCTGTACAAAAAAATACCACAACTGGAATTCACTTCGTTTTACAACAGTAACAAGGGGGTAACAATGTCAGGCAACCACAGGTCCTGCAGGCTGATATACTAATATATATACATCTATATATATATTTATATTTATATACACACACAGACACGTTGGGACACCCTTGCCCCAGCAGACCCCCAAGTATTAATGCAGACCCACAAAGTTCACTTCGATGGCCAATTTGCAACCCTGAACTTTAAGTGAGCAGGAATCACAGCCTAAAACTTTACAGAAGCTAATCCTAAATGATCAGACTCTCCCACTCCTCTAGTATGATTCCCTTCTACTATTGAATTATGCCAAAAAGACTTTTATTCTCTATTCAGAGCTTTCATCTCCACTGAAGTTCATTTTACCTATGCTTTCTACCTCCTCAGCTGTCTAGTAACGTAAAGCAATTGTATATTTTATATTTCAAACATCCTAATAGCATTAGAGTCAATGTTTTAAAATTACTTAGAAATAGGTCTGATGTCAAACACATCCAAAGCTTTTGAGTGTCATCTTCAGAAGAATAGCCCAATTCTGATGTTTTTACATGTTTTCTCAACATTCATATTTATTAATTCTAATTCTTTAATCAGAGTTGTTTTCCGCTCTTACAAACAAAATAGCACTGAACCAAACTCTCAAATGATTTAGTCACCCTGCTTTATTAAAAATAAACGTGTCTTGCATAGATACACTGGGCTTAGAAATACATGTTCATCACTTCAAAGCAGCTGATTTCTTTGAAACTGTATGCTGGAGACTGTGGGGTCAGTTACACTTTGCAAGACAAATACATCTTTTCTGGAACTCGATTAAAGTCAATTTTGTAGAGGTGAATTTGGTAAATACACAAACAATTTTATCTTGCTCTTCCATGAAGACGAGGATTACATTAGGACACTGTTCAACTACATAATAACAACCATGAAGAACAATGCATGTTAATTTAGACAAGCTAGGTATCTAATAGTTTACAAATATGTCCTGGAATGTTTTTTATTAGGTGAAAGATTATTTATATGTTACCAAACACTACCATCTCCTAAGAATTTCAGTTTAAATTAGGTCTGGCTATGAACCAGCAAAAGAAGCTCAGAGTAACGATGATTAATTTCCTCTCATTTTATTCCGTCAAACCGTTTCCACATGTTACTACAGGGTAAGTATTCTTTTACACAAATCTAGCTACTTGCCATGAAGGGCATTCACAGCCCTCTACAGAATGAAAAAATTCAGAAATAAACACAGTACCTGTGATGCATGAAACAGGTAGAAACACGCGTTCCTATTCAGACATCTGCAGTCGAGCTAATTGTACCTATAGTAGTGAACATGAGCCACCCTCAGTAATTACCATTGAAGTTAGCAGAATTGTCTTTACTGAAAGATTTCTTATTTCAAATTTCTCAAACAAAACCTTCAAAGAAAATTTCAAAAAACTCAGTTATAAGATCAAAATATTTCACATTTTTAAGAGAATGTTCTTTTCCCATTTTTTGTATTGTAAATCCGAAGTGAAGAATATCTAATAAAACAGTCATGCAACCGTCTAAACTTTTTCAAGGTCCATTCAAGGTAGAATTTTCTTGACAGAAATTCAAAATGTTTCTTATGTTTCTTTTTTCTTTTCCTTTTCTGCATTTGGCATACAGCTGCTGCATAGGACTACACTTTAGCTTCTCCATAACTGAAAGTTGTAATCTATGAGCAACTTTTGATTCCACTGCAGGGATGGAAGACCAAGTGTCTCCTCCAATCAGTCCCACCTCGCCAACTTATGGAAAACAATTACCTGGCACAACAATACTATCTGGATGGAAAAGACTGGACAAAGTAACAACACAGACTATAAGCTACCACTCCTATACAGAGGAGTAGCTGCTAACGATGGTTTGGCTATACCTGTACAGTTTTCTAAACTTGGGTGTGAACCCACGTTCAGGCCCAAGCTAGCCCAACTTTCAGAGTGAATCAGTACAGCTCTCTGAACCTCATTCTGCACCCAGCAGCCACCTACTTGTTGCACTGCAATGCAAGGCAGCAGCCTGGTTACGTTGATTCGACTCAAACCTGTCACCCCCTGCCCTCAAAACTCCTTCTGTTAATGCCATGTTCAAAAGGCCCCTGCAAAGCAATGCCTCAGCTGCACACTTTTCCCTTGAAGTGCCAGATGTGGCATGAAGACAAGACTATAGGACAACCAGGATGACTCAGTAAAGAGTGAGAGGCCACAATAAACATAGAAGTACTCTCATTATTGTGTAAAGAAACACAACTTCGAGCCCAGAGCATTATACGAATCCAGTATACGAGTCCAGTACTTATACGAATGCTCACAACCCAGACTTCACTGTGTAGCACAGACATAACTTGAGTGGCAGTTCTGTGGGGGGGGCAGGATTCCTTCTACCAACAAGCACAATACCTAACCTGGGCTGCATACCCATTACAGATCAAGTCTTGCTGTTTTTTTAAACATCTTAATTACCTTACTTAGAATTTTGTTGAAAAAAAATATTAAAATTAATAATCTCTATGGGCACACCATCTTGGTAATTCTCCTTCGTGAGAGATGTGCTGAAGTTCCTTCAGTGTAGGTAGCATCAACAACCAGTCCAATTCCAGTTGTCTTGATATATTTGTACTGGCAGCCTCTAATTGCTCAAGGACAGTATTGGTTGAAATGTTAAACAAGCTTGGTGTAACACAGATACGAAACTTAATCATCACTCAGACAAAAAGAAGGTTAATTAGAACATGTGTGTTGAACACTATGAAATAGGCTTGTATGCTAAACTTCACCTAATTTCCTTAAAGTCTGTTTACCCAGCTGGCTAGGAACAACAGCAGAACTCACTAAAATTGGACACATGTTAATCTTAAACCAACACCAGGAAGGAAGAAGTTATAATTGTGTTTATTCCTATCTGCAAAAGACTGGATGTTTAATCAGAAATTTAATATACACTTTGATCCAATGTTAATGAGCTGACGCTATGTTGTACATTGAACCAACTTCAAAGAGACAAGATTCCTTAAACAAATGTAATGTACATTTAAGACACTGTTTAAGAAAAAGAAAACATTTCTTCTAATGAGGTCACCTTTATCAGAACATATTATCTGAGTAACTGGGGATAGTACATGTACATCAAGACATGTCAGAGCCTCGATTAGCTATGGCAAACTCAAGGTTACTGATAGCTGAAACTTCCTCAAAAATTAAGTCTGCATATATATATATTTACTTTACATAATTTCTGTTCTTTTGTATTTAAAACATTTACCTCTACAAATACCAGTAAATATTGCTTTGATCCAATCAACAACATACCAAATTCTAAACATTATTCTGTGGAAAAAGTAAGATTTCTCAAAGAAAATCAAAAAGATTCCCTTCAAACAGACAGAATGATGGGAATATGCAACTAAAATTATACGTATGAGGTGGAGAAAGAAAGCAAAATAAGCGTATCACAGGCAGCAACTGTCCACAGTGTCCCAAAAAGGACTTTGCAAATTGTAAATCAATATAAAGAGGAGTTAATGCTTGTGTTCAGCACAGTAGAAATCTTGAAGCTACTGCCAAAGCAGTTACAATTACAGTTAAGATATATTTTACTTCCAAAAAGTCTGCACCATTATAAAATCAACAATATCATGATGCAATAGATACTGATCCACTGCACACTGTAAAATGCTGGATTTACATACTATGAAGAAGAAAAAATCTGGAGGGCTTATAGATAGGACTAGTGCACCATCAACCAAAGGCAAAGCCACAGTTTTTAATTAATAACTCTCCACCTTACACACAGAGTCCTGAGCAATCAAAAACACAGGCACTATGCTCTGTGGCCATGCAGTTCCCTAAGCAACTCTGGGCCTGTTTATCAAGTGTTTTTGCCTTCTGAATTCACTCGGCTGCTTCCCTCAGACCTGCCTGGTCCTCTCCTTGCAGGAAGTCTTGCACCCACACTTCTTTTTTCTACAACACATTAAATTCAAAATTTCAAGTTGCCTCTTTTACAAGTTTCATCTTAGACCTTCTCTGTTATCAAAGGCCTTGTAAAATAGATTCTTATTCATCACACCAGTTTGGTTCAAATAGTGGCGCTAATACTTCCATGTATGAATGTGATACCTCCTGAATTCACTCCTACATGCTCCAATGCTCTTTAAGGCAGTTTTGGTTTTATCTGTAATGCAATCCACTTACCTTCTTGGCAAGAGCAGGATAAGCAGAGAATGATCCCAGCAAACTATTACAACACATTAGGCAGGTCAACTTGACTTTGAGAAGCTTCACTTAACCTACAGGGCAGGTGTTGTGCACTTGGATAAAAATTCAGATTTCTTTTTAGTGCAGTATTTGGTGAAAAAGGGAAAAAGATGGAGATGTGTGTATGCATAATACTCAGCAAGAGAAATAAGGCTGAGGATCTTTTCCATATTCTGCCATGTACAAGTGGCTAGAATGATCCAGTTTCAAGTGTGTATTTTTATGACATAAAGAGGGCAATTACAGATCATTTAGGCAAGACAGATGCAAAGAGATTGGTAAATTGGTATGCTGATAAAAAAGAAGCTCCAATTAAAATCTTTCACAGCACCCCAAAAACATCGTAAAATAAATACCTGACAACATCCTACCCATTAATCTGGTTTATGAAGAATGAATGATAAAAGTAAAAATGATTTAGAGCACTAATTTTAATTACTATTTATATCAACAGAAGCACCTCAAACAACAGCAGCATTATTTAACTATCTGTTTTAAGACTGACATTTTATAAGGAGTTTGCTAGTTTTACACTAAAACTGGCATTTCCTTTTGCTAATCAGAAAGATATGACAACTACATATTTAAATAATCCTGCCACAAGATATACTCACATTCTCCATTTTCAATATCGGTGAAAGCAATTTATACATAAATATACATAATACGTACATAAAATATATACAACTTTAAAATTGAAAGATAGAGTTGTCTCAAGCTGTTTCAGTAAAAATGAACCAATATTTACAAGTTATAAAAGAAAAATGATGTAAAATAAACTAGATACCTTTATGAAGTCATCTTGCATTTAAAAAGACCTAAACAAAAGTATGAAATTATTACTTCCACTTAACCTAAACTCAAAGATTCTGATGAAAATAGATGTAATCCTTTGCTATCTACTCTTTATCCATTGTTGGACAATTAAAATTTGTTAGTTGTTGCTTTTTTTTTTCCAGTTTTTAATCTTCTACCAACTTCTTAAGTGAGATGGCTGTTGAAGCAAACAAGTTGGCATGGGCACCGTTTGATATTTTTACCGAAAACTACATTGGTAGATTAAGAAGCTTATGCCTTTTAAGTTACCATAATTTTCATCTTGCACCTGAATGGCAAACCCCTAGTTAAAGATTCCACTATACAGATCCCTAGATTTCAGATTATTTTCCCCTGCACTGAGGACACCCCAGTCTCCTCAACGAGGAGTAAGGTTCTACATAATCAATTCCTCCTGCAACTGTTTCATCAAAAGCAGTAAGCAAGAATACAGAAACATTTATTACTTTTTTACTTTCTCCTCCTCCATTTCATCTTATATTTATACCTCAATCAGACTACGCTGCTTTTCATGAAGAAAACAGGAAGCGTATGTTCCAACTTCTGCTCTGTTCAGTTTTACGGAAATGCACTTTGCATTTTGAAGTGAACCACAAAGGGATTCGAAGTTGTAACTGCAACTCACCACCAGCAGATTTTTGTAATATATTACAGTCAATTGAACAGAAAAATTATAAAAGCTACTAAGAAAGAGAAATATCAACTATTCTACAATTAACTACAATTAATTGTCATATGCTCCAGTCTTGATTTTTTTCTGCAACCACAAAACATCCTGGCTCCCTTCTCATATGCCAGCTCACTAACCAAAAATACCGTCCCTGCATCCCTCCTCCTTGGGTGCACAGCACCACTAAAGGCGGGGAGTGGGACACAGAGGAGGCCTTCATTCAGCTCCTCACACATATCTGACCAGCTGAGCTTCGCCGCTCCGGCTCTATACATACCTGTGGCCCATTGCCCTCTCAGGGCTTTTCATTCGTCTCAGATCAACGCCATTGTCATACACAGTGTTTCTAAATATAAAGGGGGTGCATCTTGTAGATGTTACATGACAGTGATCTCAGCAACCATCCATGCAGAGGAAGACACACTTGAAATTTATTTCCAGGCTAAATTAATCCTACCTAAAAGGAAGTCAGGTTAAAATTACTGTAGCCTTCCAGAAGCTAAAAAATGGGGGATTAAACCACCTTTTAAAAAGGATTAAATATTAGCCACAGTTATTCTGGCTGCAAAGAAAGGGAGATTATAATTTATGTTTCTGAGATTTATGTATTTCAGTCGATTGAGTTGCATCCCTCCTAATGAATGCAATGACTCAACTAAGTCACTGAGATTGAGACCAGAAAATAACAGGGTTGCTTCTCTCTTTACCAGTGCTTTCCCACAGCCAAACACTACAGCTCGTTAGGACAAAGACTTCAAGTATTTGCTAACAAAACATTAGCTCTCCATTCAACAGAGAAAACATAAAGACTTGGCTGAGAAGGTTATAACTTTCTATGGGACCAATAATGCCATAAGCAATGGGAAACACCAGTATGTTTCTGATAGGTATCCATTACTACAGGCTTAAAAATAAAGAATCCATTGTAAAACTATTTTCCATACAGCAGCGAAACCACATTAAGAATAGCTGAAAAAAAATAAGAAATAATCCAAATGGTTAACGTTTAAACACTGTGTCATGGTTTGAAGCAAAGGATGAAGACATTAATTTCATGAGACTACTGTGAGTTCACAAAGGCTACCTGCAAGCTTGTGGCTCCAGAGCACTGCATCATTTCCATGCAGGATACTGGGATCTATGCGTTTTGTCTTTTAACAAAGTTAAATTTGTGCCACCTGCACACTTGCTGAGGAAACACTCCAGTTCAACAAGGGGAAGAGAAAAGTCCTGCACCTGGGGAGGAACAAGCCCATGTACCATTATGTGCTGAGGGCCACCCAGCATGAAAGCAGCTCTGCAGAAAAGAACCTGAGGGTCCTGGACACCAAGTCGGACATACACCAGTAGCATGCCCTTACAGCAAAGAAGGCTAATGGATCCTGGGCTGCATTAGGAGGAGTACTGCCCACAGGTCAAGGGAGGTGATCCTTCCCCTCTATTCAGCACTGGTAAGCCCACACCTGGGGGGCTGAGTCCAGCTCTGGGCTCCAGCACAAGAGAGACATGGTCATTATGGGAAGAGTCCAGGGAAGAACCACCGTGATGATTGAGGGACTGGAGCATCTCTCCTATGAGGAAAAGCTGAAAGAGCTGCACCTGCCTAGAGAAGAGAAAGCTCAAGGGAGATCTTACTAATGTAAATAAATACCTGAATGGTGGATGTAAAGAAGACGAAGCCAGGCTCTTTTCAGTGGTGCCCAGTACCAGGACAAGAGGCAATGGGCACAAACTGAAACATCAGGAAGAACATCAGGAGGTTCCCCCCGAACATCCATCAGGAAGCACTTCTTTATTGTCAGTGTGACTGAGCACTGGCACAAGTTGCCCAGAGTAGTTGTGGAGTCTACCCCCTTAAAGATCTTCAAAAGCTGTGTCTACATGGCCCTGTGCAACCTGCTCTGGGAGACACTGCTTCAGCAGTGGATCGAGCAGAATAACCTCCAGAGCTCCCTTAAAACCTCCACCATTCTGTGATTCCATGAAAAATTTGCATGAAACCGACACTGGCCTCATGTAATTTTCCTAAACAAAAACAGGCTCAAAACTGTGTAGTCACCATGACAAAAGTACCACCACAAGTATGCAAAGACGCTAGTTTGTCAATGACTTGACTGATGAACCACAGTAACTAATTGAAATTAAACTGCTAATCGATTAAGACAATGTTGCAGCCAGCAAAAACAGGAAAGAACGGACATGTACGTCACATATGAATTGACAAAAATGACATATGAAAAATCCCGGCATATATTTTAATAACTGAACTAGGTTTCCTATGTGTCAGAACATAACTATAACCAGTACAAGCCAGAAACTCTAAGTGTGGTGTCAGGATTAAAGATTCAAAAGGGCAGAAAACTCAGAACCAATTGATTTCTGCCAGCTAGACGTACCCGCCTGCCCCTCCTCCCTCAGTACAGCATTGTGCAGTTAAGTATGTATAAACGCTACCCTAAAATATGCCACCCAATCCCAGAAACACTTCTGACTCCTAATATTCATCCCTTTAAACTGTAAGAAATATTTCATTCTCGTTTTCCGTTAATTCATAAAGAACAGATGGGTTTCCAAATAGCTCTTGAGCTCATTCACTACACGATACAGAAAAACGCGATAAATGTCATTAGTTAATCTTGAGGTTCATGTTCGAAGAAAGTTTTTTTGATAAAATAATTAGGTGTGTCTCCTCTGAAGGGTTTTCTTCATACTCTGCAGTTGTATCTCAATATCTTTTATTATTTTTGTACAATAAATGAGAATTGCCATGCTATTTTTAAGTTGAAGATGCTGTTTCAAGTGTCCTGTTTTGAAAAAGTTGCAGGTATTCAAGACTAATTCTATTCTTTTCACGTATGCTGGAAGTACTTTGAAAAACATTTTACCTATACCAAAGGGGTTGTTTGTTTGTTTGTTTTACTTACTTTTCTTCAACTACATTGTTTTAAAACTAGACTATTCTGACCCTGTAATATGCTGAAGTTTGAAACTGATAAGTAAGCTACAAAGAATTTATGACTAATTATGTGGTCACACTAGTAGCTCTGATATAAAAAAAAATAGGGGGAAAAAATAGAATTTTATTCAGTATTATAGAGATGCTCTCAAACACCTGACTACCCATTTTGATTTCAACAGACAGGGATATCTGTTCAGGCATGTTTTGTGATTATTTGTATGAGGGAACTTTGCACAAAGATTCAGTACATACTTAAGAGTTTTATATTTGGAAAAAGCCAGTTATTTTATAATCAAATACTTACTCAACTGCTTAGAATGCATTGATTTTAATCATATTGATTATATCTACTAATCTCTCAGCAGGAAAGTTCTCCTTGAATACACAGACCTGGACATATTCAAGAGAGCTGCTACACATCTGATTTGGAGAACAACTTCAAGTCTTTATGTATAGAGAATACTACGAATTTATTTCAAAAGCACAGATTACCAACAAATAAAGTATATTTAAATAAAGTACCTTTTCAGATGATAAACTGCAGCTTCTAACAACTTAATTATACATCTGACATGGCAGAAATTTACATCTTTAAAAACAGCGTCTGCCCCATGTCCTTGTATTACCTTAAAGGTCTTGACAATCAATGTGGTTGTCCCTTTTTTCTGTCTGTGCAGAGGAATCGGATTCCAATGCTAGTTTCTTGACACCAGAAAGTATAACTATACTGAGCAGAAACACAGAATGGTTGATGTTGGAAGGGACCTCTGGAGATCACCTGGTCCAACTCCCTCGTTGTAGCAGGACTCCCTACAGCAGGTTGCCCAGGACCATGTCCAGATGATTTCTGAGTATCTCCAAGGATGAGGAGATAAACTTACTAAACTGCTCTCAACCACTAACAAAACCAGACAGGAAAGGAAAAATGTGTATTGAGAACAATAATTTATAGTATAAAAATATATTGAAAATTATGCAGTACTTTGGATCATCTGGGATGGTTGAACTGTATGACGAGTAAGATACAAGGCCACCAGTGCAGAAGACTGAATACAAGACCTTTATTGCACTGTGTTAATTCATGTCTCAAATATATTAAAAAAAAATCACAATTCCCTCCACTAAGGGATTTCCAAAACTCACTGAACTGAGAGAAATAAAGACAGATGAAAGCAACTGAATCTGTCAAGCCTAACAACTTTACAAGTGTCAGTAGACTAAGCCTTGATTTCTTCATACATTCAGAAAAGTTTCAGGGCTACTGAACATACCTTGGTCTTTAAAATAACCTAGCTCTTCAAATATTTTCTTCTAAAATAGCTATATAACATACCTAGAACTCATTAATACATATTTTTGCATTTACATAAGTCAGGGATTCCTAAACTACAGAACTCAGTCCACCACCTCAAGACGGTAGTATGAAGTCATCAGATCTTGATCCTGCTTTTGCACAAATGTCTGTCAGGACAACATGAGCCCCCAAAAGTACAAAGCATACAATGAAATCAGAAACCCTGAGAACACAGGCACACGATGACTTCAGATGACCCAGTGTATGATTCAAATAGAGTCTGTTATTGATGTAGCCTTTACAGCTGGCTAAAACTAGTCTTTGATCACAAGAAGACAGGACAAAGATCACGTGTAAAATATTCCATATACGGTAAAAACTGAGGATATAATAAAAAAACAAAAATATCATTGCTTTTAAAAGAATGATAAAAAAAGCACAGAGCAGAACTGCTCCAACATTGCCTTCCCCACATAAGTATACCAAACCAGATCTGCCTCACTACTTTTCCATCCATGTCCTCCTCCATCTTCAGTGGAAAAAAACAGCATTTTTCGGTTTGCCTTTCACCATATTTTGCTAACGCAATTCAATAATCATACGTAAGGCATTTTATTTTGCTGACTAAGTGGGTAAAAGAACAGCATGCATATGCATGCACATTTTCTGCTCCAGCTTCCCGATACATCACAAGTGACAAGCACAGAACTGATTGTGAGCAAACTCAGAGACGAGAATAGATTGAACACAATGTGTGGTGTTTTCTGTCTGGTGATGTTATTTTACCTGATTGTGTATGTGAATGACAGCCAAGGAGACTGATCAACACTGTATACTTGTATGGGCATTATGCTTTGTTCAGGTCCCTGCTAAATCTAAGAATAAAGTAATGATGTTCAACAGCTTCCAGAATTCCAACTTTTAAGAATGCAGTTTTGATTCATTCTCTTTACTCAAAGAATCAAACTATACCTTCAAATCTAGTTTGTTAAATACAGTCTTTGACTGTAACGTGCCTTTCTTCTTTTTTTTTTTAAACTCTCAATAGCAGAACTGACAAGTTCCCCCCTGCCTTCCTGATTTTTTTTTCCTTGTAAGCACTTTTTTTAGTTATGTTGTTTAAAATGCAATGTTGGCAATGAGATATTGCCGGAGGCTTTGGACTGATGCCTTCTGAAGCTTCCACTTTTCTCAACTTTTACTAGCAATAAAGAATTTGTTTCTAGAAACATGTAGTTTTAATTACAAAATTACCCCAAAAACATAAATGGAATTTAATTGGTTACAAAGTAATATTTTCACATAATCAAGGGATTGTTTAAGGGATTTAAGGCATAATTTATTAGTTCTGGATAGGTTGCACATTTTAATTCCTACAGGCAAATAACAAACTGATTAGTAAGTGCAATAAAGCAATTTATTTGTCTGACAATTGGCAGCTAGAAGTGCAATAATTTATTTGATCAATTGCCATTTTAAAGAACATTAAAGCTTCTCATAATTATGTTATCTATATGGTATGCAGGTGAACAACAATACAGCATTATCCCTATTACATTAGTGATTTAATATGATGTTTCTGCCAGGTTTTGTACCTTTCTACATAATGCAAAAGGAAGTAATTACTTTTTGTACTGAAAGATTGAAGAACTGACCCTCTTCTAGACATGCAAAGAATTTGACTATAGGAAGAACTAAAGATGATTGCTTCTCTTCATCAAAATCTTTCTGATATTCAAAACCCTGCGTGGCAGTTCTGAGTAAGAGTCTTCTGGTCATTTAGTTCTTCAAAATTCTGTAGTTGTCAAGTGAAGATAACCACAGCACTCTCTGGCGGGACGATCTGCCAGTTTATTACACATGATGAAGTTCTCCTCCTGTCCTCAATTCAATTACTCTGTTGGGTAGCATCAGCAGCTAACAGATTTTGTAGTCCAGTTCTCTGATGGCCTAGCTTCACTGAATTCAGTGGCCCTAAACCAACACAGGAAGCCATGGTAGGGCCAATAACTACCACACACATTTCAAACAGACAATATACAGTGGAAAACACTATAACAAATGTGTAAGATCATCTTTAAAAGATCAAATGATATTTCGGCAATCTAGGTGAAAAAATATTTACCAGTCAGAAGTTCAGATGAACTAGAGTACATTGCCTTGAGAAGGTCAAGTGGAGATTGCCTTGGTTCTCTACTTTTTTACTGAAAACATTTTATACCCGATTAAAAAGAAAAATAGGGAAAAAGTATTACATTAAAATCACAGGAGGTTCAAGAGAAAGTGAACAAGTACATTTTCATGGCTCCCACTGAAAACAAAAAACACAAAGCTGAAAGAGATACGATATACCACACATACATAAAGACACATAAATACATACACGTTCAGAAAACAGTTACTCACTTCAACTCAACATGAGTAAAATTAACCCCAATCTTCTACTACTCTCAAATAATCTCATTTAAAACAGATTTACAAGGGGGATCCATTTAAAAGTCTTTGACAGAATTAATTCTGGAAAGATACTTTGTGCTAAATGAGAAAGGTCAAAAACTTCATTAAGATTCTAACAGACTTAAAGTTTTAATGACTGGAAACTTATGTTCTATACCACTGAAAACCATAAAGCGGAGTTTCAATTTTATTGTCATTTCTAATGAAGCCAACTTAGCAGAGTACAGACAACTGGTAACAAACTCAATATATTCAGATTTCTAACAAAGTTCTGAGAGAGCTTACATAATTTAATTTTCATAATAAATATTTTAACAAGTGGTACATTCCCCTTCTACACTATGAGCTTTCAAAAAACTTCACTGTCAATGTTGCAAATCATCTGTCAACTAGTTTATCTTTTACCTCATTTCCTCAAAGAGACAAGCAATGGTGGATTTTCCTACCTTTCTAATATCCAAACAATCTGCTGTCATTAATGATTTTTACCTCAAATCACCTCCTTGAAGTAGGAAAGCATTCAGCTATGTTATTAACGGTGAACTGAAGTACAAGGTAAAAATACCCACAGGACTGTTCGTACAATTTGGGAAGTCATTAGTTCTTTTATCTATTTATTCTAATCTTCCAGTCCTCCACCAGCTCCTCTTGTTTGGTAGTGCCTTTAGCTTGGTAATGCCTTTAACAACTTCACCATTCTACTTGCGTAACTACTTCTACCAACTCCTCTTCACATAGCACTTACTTTCCTGGACATCTTTTTGGTTCCTGTGAAAATTCCTAAGAAAGTACACAGCCCTCAAATGCAATGAAGACCAGAAGGATCTCCAATCTACAGTTGGAGGCTTCTGACTTCCCATGTTTACTAGCAGTCTGCAACACCTACAGATTTTAGAAAAATCTAGCATTAACCATAGAATCATTAAGGTTGTAAAGACCTCCAAAATCATCTGGTCCAACCATCCCCCTACTACTAATGTCACCCACTAAACCATGTTTAGTGGTTAACAGAGTTGTCTTGCCACGTATTTATTCAGGATTTGCACATAAACGAAAACACAATGTTTGTGAGTCAACTAATAAAATATTCTCTTCTTTGGATATTATTAGTAATTGTTCACTGAACTACTCTAGCATTAGGTGAGAATTCTGCATTGAAAAGAAGGCAGACTAGAATTATGTAATCCACCTTTCAACTAACAAATTGCTGATTAATTCAGTATCTTACTGACAGTCTCTATGGCAATCATTATTTTTCTGTAACAAGTAATGCCTGTGGCATTGAAAAGACATCTCCCCTCTCACTTCTCTGCATAACAAGGATTCTGAATCTGTTATTAAAAAAAATAAAAATCAACATAATACATTAATGCAATTCCTAGAAAAATCCCTGTTATCATGATTTTATGCTGTACAGTACATAAGAGCCTTGCAGAATAGCACAGACATAGCTAGTACATACCCCATGCTCTTTAGCAGCCGTAACCACTTTTAATAGAATATCTTCTTCAACGAATGGCCTCACAGCATCGTGGATAATCACTACTTCTGGTTTCTGCAGCAGACGGTTGGAAGATTGATTCTCTGCAAACACTTTCAGTCCATTGAAAATTGATCGGTGACGCGTTATTCCACCTTTCACTACTGTAACTCTTTTGTGGCCGTATTTTTCAATGATAGACTTCATTGTTTCAATATTTTCAGGGGAGACCACCACAATAATGTCAGATATCCAGCTTACCCTAGAAGAAACAGTACAAAAACAGAGAGTAAACATGAATGACTATATAAAGCTACAAACACATCCACGACACAAAGAAATTTATTTCAAAAACTGAAGCTGGCTAAATAAAGCATCTCTCAATATTCTTAAGTATGTATTTTCTGTGTATTAGCCCACTACCCCTAAAGAGGGAGCTACATGACAGGATCTCTACTGATACATGGATGTCAACCAAAGTAACTGGAATTCTGGGAAGGGACTTGCTCCTAACAAGCAGTTTGCAGAAATAAAAGCTTCTGATAACCCTTTGAAACAGTTCTTACTCAAACCTCATTCACATCTTCAAGTGTAACTTCTAAATCAATCACCTACAGTCTATTATTTTAGTTTCCTCTAAAACGGAGTCTCCAATCAATTGGTAAATCCTGGCACGTGGAATATTCTGAGTTCTACTGTGGAGCACGCAAAGTACAATTAAATAAGAGGAAGGCCACAAAAGGATCAAGGAATAACCTGAAATAAAGATTGCTATCAAGTCAGGTATGACCAGAAACTGACAGATGCAAAGTGTCAAAACTGTGACACTTGAGTATCAGCAGAAAACATACTGCTAGTTTGGAAAAAACATACATTTTGTGCAGGTTTCTACTGTAGGAAGCTAGCAAAATGTGAAAACACAGTTATGTTAGATACTACTACCATAATATGAAAAGCATGTTTTAAAGAACTTCAAGCCTTTAATGACAGTATCAGCCTAGCTCTAAAAAGGGGTGAGGGGAGGAGAACCCACAAGATTAAAAACAGCCATAACTGAAGTGAAGTTTCAACTATACTTGCATCAAAGTACCTAAGAAAACATACTATAGTCACATGCATCAACTGTACATCAAAATAATGCAAGTATCACCATTCAAATGCAGCTGAGTGTTACATATCCTAAATGCTACGTATGGAGCATCAAAAATGGATTTATAATTGTTCCTTTTCTGTGTCTCCACAGACAAAAGGATGTTTGTTTGTTTTTTTAACATGACTGACAAGAAACTCATCAGGTTAAGACTGATTTCAAAACCAGTTTACTACCTACTATACTCATGTGGAGCCTACACATACCGCTATGAAGGAAGAGAAACAGCTATGGCATATTCTTACAACTAAAGCTAGCAAAGCTATTGAAACTAATTTTGCAGACACAAGATGGACCAAAGTACTAAATATTTGCAGTTAAAAAACAACAGTGAAAAACTTATGGTTCCAGGAGCAGTTCATATTTAAGCAGTTAGTCTGACTCTTGGTTATCATCTATCAGAGTCAGATGGCCAACTCTTATCAAAGAGGAGCAACGAATTGGTTCCTGAGTCACTGAGCGCTTTAGAAGCTCTCATCTTGCAAGGGCCTGTAATTTGCTTCTTTAAATTGCAGTAGCTGACGAGCCAAAAGAATGCAAGAATCAAACGATTCTTTTCTGCACAATTCTTTACATTCAGTTGTCAAATTCAGTATTTTGTGGCGGAGGCTATGAAAGTCTACTGCCTTTGAATATTTAGGTTATTTTCCTGTATCTGTTTATATTTTGTATTTTTTTTCTGACAAGAATGTGTTTACAGTTGTATATTTTTTAGAATAAAAATACTTATGATCTAGACAAAAATCACCCTATTGCTTGATCTTCCAATTAAGTGTTTGTAACATTTACAAAGTCCCTCTGAAATCACACTTGGAAAAATATCAAGACCTGCTGCATTTATATAAAACACTCTGAATGCATAAAAAGTTTCATATTCCAAATACAAATTTAAGCATAAATGCAATACCTGAAAGAGACTCTGGATGCCTACCTGTGCAATTTGCTCTAGGGAACCTGCTTTAGCAGGGGGGTTGGACCCAATGATCTCTCGAGGTCCCTTCCAACCTCTACAATTCTGTGATTCTGTGAAATGCTCAAGCTATTGTCCTCTTCAATAACACACAGAAAGGCATTGCCTAGGAACTATCCTTACTCAAAAAGCAAAGTCATCTGTGATGCAAACCATTTCCCTAGAACAATGTGAAACAACAGAGCATCTTCTACCTTCTTTACGTTTTGTTTGTTTAGTGACTAATAGAACGCCATGAAAAAATATTTTAATGAATTTTAAATAACTACCAAAAATAAAATAAATGGAAGTGCTATTAGCATTAAAAAAAACAAAACAACAACAAAAAAAAAGTTCATTTTATTATTAACAAAGGCAGAAAATACAGCCAAACCAACATATTCTCAGCATTTCTTAAGTACTGAAGTTGTGCAAATGTACAATATGAAGTCATATGGTTTCAAGTTTCATTTCAACTTGTCACTCACCACAGGTTCATCAAAAGGTTTGCAAATCTCTTAAATGAGTCCTGGCACAATCCTACACTTAGCCACAAAACTTAACACTTGTGCATGACTTCAACTCGGAACTAGGGCAAACTAATTGGATTCATCTCAGTTCTTCTTTTGAATATTGAGAATCAGGAATTAAAATAAAGCAAAACTCAAGAAGAGCTATGTAATGCTAACCAAAACCAAGAGCTCTGCACTGCTCTTTGCAGAAGGGCTATAGAGCTGCACAGTTCTCAGAGCAGGCAGTCTACACATTCACTAGTGACTGTGTAAGAAGAGCACTGACATTTCCCATTCCGGAGCCAAATAAAACAGATCATGATGCAACACTGTAGTACACACAGCATCTTCTGAGAACCAGGGAAGTATTGGCCAGCCTACGATAAATCTGTGCGCAGAGGGGCTGGAATGGCTCAAGGCCTCCAGTGGTACAATACACTGAGAAGTGACAGGATGCGGTCACAGCTCCACCCTGTGTCTGGATAAACACATTTATAAACCTAAGTATGGCCTTAAATTCATTCCGGACCGATGTTCTATATTTAGAGCTGGGATTTAGAGATGCAACCTATTCCTATAAGGTACTCTCTCGATTGACTAGGCAGAAGAACAGTTTATGCTTTAAAGCATAAAGTATCCCATCAAAATCAATTTACAAGATCCATGCAACATACTAATTCAGTAATATATTCTACAAATTTCACATGAATGAGAACTGTGGATCACCACAGTTTACATTTTTAATAATATGCTTATGGAAACGTTGCAAATGTTTAATGAAGTAGAAAGACAACATTACACGGTCAATCTGACAGCAAAAATCTTTCTTCCCCTTAATTTGTCAGGCCTTTTTCCTTAGAAAGATTTCATACTAAGATAACAAGCTCAGGACCTGCTGGAAAAAAAAAGTTTAAAAAGTTAGTAAATACCTTTTCTGTTTTATAACTGTAATATAAGAGCAAGAAAAAGTCTGCAGCTTAATAATGCAAGCTTTGAAAAGAATCAGCACAAGGCATGGATGAGAACAGAGTAAGGTACCCTGATGTGCTTTAACAAGTAATAAATACAGAACTCTAGTGCCTCCATAAACCATAGGCTCTAATTCTAAAGTGGAGAATTATGTCTGATCAAATGAAACAAAAGCAACAACTCCAGTCACAATCACTTTACAACCGCCGTGAGAGGACCTCGACATTACAAGAGAAAATAAAAACAACAGTGGAGCAAAAAAGGATTTATGTTTGTTTCCTGAGACTGTCCTTCTGGTCATCACTTACTGAAGTCTAAAAGACCAGCCAGACCAGCTGCCTAGTGGAAAACAGTATTGTTGCATTAAACTTCAAAGAAAAGAACATGCATTTGTATTAGCTGACCTAGAACTCAAAGTAAAGGAGCTCATTAACTCAGCAACAGCCATTACACAGCTTCACAATACAATCTGCAATAGAAATAACCGATGAGTTAACTCTGCAAACAGGAGGCTCAGGTACAAATGTGACTTTCAGGTTTAACCCCCCTATTAGTTTACTCACATGTAAATCAAAACTGAGCCTTAGATCCTCAAAACTAGCTTCTGCTGCTGTTACCCGGATAGTAGCAACCCACTTATACATAACCCACTGAAATCGGCAGTTGTGTTAGCAAAGCAGGCCAGAACCAGGCAGTCACTGCTGAGATGGGTTTAGCAGTTAGCGTAAGATTTGGTCTTTCACCATCACAGAAACTCTTCAGAAGCACAAGAAGAATCATTACATTATTTTTCCTGATTTTACTATTCAAGCACCAAATGAGAAAAAGAACTTTCAAAAAAAATGCAGATACAGAACGCAAACATCGCTTCTTTTGCTCCCTCCCTTTTTTTCTGCCCTATAACAGTTCATAACTTTATAACATTATAACTTTGCTGATATATGAAAAATATGTGAATATGTACGTGTTTTTACAGTACAAATATGGAAGCCTGAGCTTTTAAAACTGAGAAGTTTCACAGGTACATGAAGGAAGTCCTGAGCATCCGATGTACAGATGATATCCATTCTTCCTGAAAGACTAAACTGGCATTCCTTATTAGTCACAAAAAATAACGAAGATACCTTCATGAAGTTAAGACAACTGGATTATTTGCTATCATTATTTTTAGCTCATAAGCAATTTAAAGAGTAAGTAAGTTGGACAAACAGAATTATCATGATAGATACACTTACAAAAATGTAATTGTGTGACCTGGAAAGCATGTATCAGCCAAAGAGGAAAAAATACTTGGCAAATAAACTATAGAAGACAGTTCTGAAGAGGCGATTATTTGGAAGCTTCCCCCAGGTAATGTTTTTTTTGACACCAGGCCACCTGTTTTATGAGACTACATTACAATAAACAAAGCTGTCTGAAACCCTCATGGAAAAATTCTATTCTGCCAGTAAACACGTTAACTCTGCTTTCCTCTTTCATAACATCTCACTGTACTTTCAGTGACTGGTGAAATACGAGCACCACAAGAATATGAGCGGCTTAATTACTATTGTCCCACAATTTTAAATCAACCTTTACCTTAGCCATTTCTCCTCTCTATAGTGTTAGCAAAATTATTCAATGCTGCACACATACAGCTGATTCCTGCCCACCTCAGGAAAGGAACCAGAAATGTTCTACCTTAAATAAACATACACAAGAGAATTAAAATGAAGGAAGAATCCCACTAGTCTACACAAAAGCAAAAAAGAGGAATGCCATTGTAGATCTGCTAGAATTGACACAAAAGCCTCACATAGTTCAACAACAGCAGAAACAAAACCAATGGAAAAGACAAATATCTAAGTTCACTAATACACTTTATTTTTATCCCCAGGGTAGGACCTGACCTTCCTATCAGTGCCATGTAGTGGTAGTAAAAAACAATCCTTCTTCCTTACACTATTTTTTCTCACCTTCTCTTCCTAAGGGCATTGTCTTTGATTATTATTGGCAGGCCAACCTTTTACATTCTGTCATCCTATGCAACAGGATGCAATGCTTATTCATTCATGTCTGCTCTTGTCTTGTCTACCACTTTTTTCTACATCAATATTTAAGGTTCTTTCTCCTTTCAGCAGAACAGTGTAAAAATATTTTCCTGTTTTTAAAAGACACATGAAAATCAGCTACAAATTCTTGATTTGCTCATGTATTTGTCCGTACATTGCTACGTTTTTTCAGATTAAAAAAAAAATTAAAAATAGCTGCAATAGCTGAGATAACCAGAAGTTCAATAGGAGTTGTTACAGGTTAACAAGTCAATGATTTATTAAATTACAGCCGGTAGACAACAGACGTAAGATAGTAGGTAACAAGCTAAGCGCGGAAAATGTCACTTCTGGGTAATAGATGGGTGACAAAGTGCAGCTCCTGTGCTCATGTTCCCAGAGTAAGAAAAAGGTACCTCCTTTGCAGTTTCAGAGTCTGAGGATTTAAGTTGAAAATGAGTCACTCCAGGCGTTAGATTACATCTGTTCACAGCTCCCCATACACATACATACCAGTCAACACTAAATCAGGACAGAGATAGTGGAAAGCTCTGCCTGTGAGAGGACTGGCACTGGTTATCACGCTCCAGTCATTAACTGGACTGGTTATGACACTTCTCAAGCCAGGAGAAAGCACTAGGTTGTTACTCTCACAATGAAGTTTGGATCACGCGTCTGGTTGGCCTGTACAGTTTGAATTCAATCTTTTAATTTTTTGCAGCTTTAGGACATAAATATAATAGCGTTGCTCAAAGAACTGCTATTTTCCCAGAGCTTAGTGGCAGCAAAAAAATGAGGTTTTTAATAAATGTTTTATTTTCCTATGAATATCATTTCCTTCCCAAACCTCACTGTTCTCTTTTCCAGGTCTCCAATACACTGAGCGAGGATATTATTCTCCTTCTCTGTAGATTTCCATGACATTTTGGCAGAAGCTACTGCTGTGACAAGCTCTAGATTGAAGGCTTTGCTTTCTGATGCGCTCAGCTTTGTGACTGGCTGCTGTTGAAAAATTAAATAAAGAAAATAAGCAGTATTTCTTTCACAAAGTAACAAGTGACCTGAGGGAAGCCTCTCTGGGTGGGAATGGAAAAAAAATATTAAAAAAAGAGGCCCAATTTTTGATGTTCTGCAAGTTTCCACGAGTTAAGAACTTCAGGAGATGTTGGCAACGCCGTTTCTTTTCACCACCTTGCTCTCTTCCCCATTTATCCTCCCTGAAACCCTAAAGTTTGATGTTTTTTCCTGAAAGTCACTGCAACCATGCCGGTGCAGCTGACACCCCGCTCCTACCTGAGGTGACACCGGGTACACGGCTTACGTTAACACTTGACAACACTGCATTAACTGTCCCTCACACGCCCAGAACAGCCTTTTTGAGACTTAGAACAGCCCTATAAGATCCCTGGCTGCTCAGACACCCCCTCGCTGGAATCCCTCGCTCCCCTGTCACCACAAAAAGGCCGCGGCGGGGCCGGGGGGAGCGGGGCCGGGGGAGCGTGGCGGCGCGGCCTCGTTACCTCTCCATCGCCCGCACCGCGTAGCTGACGAGCGGCCGCCCCTGCAGGCCGCAGAATTGCTTGGGGGTGGCGCCGCCCAGCCGCTCCCCGCTGCCGCCCGCCGGCAGCACGGCTGACACCGCCGCCGACACCGGCTCCATCGCTGCGGGGCCCGGACACGGCACCGCTCCACGGCACGGCCGGCACCGCGCAGCCGCCCGCCCGCCTGACTTAATTGCCCGCTGCGTCCGCAAACCAAAGAATCCACTGCGCGCGCCCGCCCGCCCCTGTTCCCCTTCCTGCCCCCCCCCCCCCCCCCCGGCAGAGACGCGCGAACCGGGCAGCCCCCGGGGGCGGGGCGCCCCGGCCCTGGGGCAGCGGGAGGCCACTGCGGGCCCTTTAAGCGCCCGGCGCATGCGCAGCCGCGGCAGGGCTGCTCCCGCCTGCGGCGGGCGGGGGGGAGCGGGGCAGGGTCTGGGCGGGGGGCTGTGGAGAGGGGACTTTTCGCCTCTCCCAGGAGGGCCACTGTCAGTGCGTGGAGAGAAAGCCCTCGGGTGTCTCCTAGTCCTGTTAAGAATAAACTGAGTAGAACCAACATGGAGACTTCTCTGAGAAGTCAGTCAGACCCCAAAAGCAGCACAGAAGGAAGTTTATGCCAGTGTTAGGGCGTGAAATGACCATGTGGGAGCACAGAGGCACCGTAGTTAGCAGTTACTCGATGGAATCGAGGTGATCCTCCTGCCAAAAGCAGAACTCACAGACCTTCCGTACTGAAATACTGCACAGTGCGGTGGAGACGCGCACACGTTGCATGCAGGGGGCTGAAATCGCACCAGCTAGTGCCATGCAGTGGGACTGGAGATGGGCTGATGGGAAGGGAAATGGGTGTGTAAAGTAGGGAAAGGACAGAAGCCATGCAGATGGCTGGAGAACTGGAATGGATGAAGAGCCCCTTCATCACTAAAAGTGCTAGCTGGCAGTTGAACTGCCTTCCTGACGAGTTTTGGTCTCGTTGTCTTCAGGACTGCTAATCATATGGGATTTTTTTTTAGAAAACCTGTTGGCTAAGGAACGTGTTCACCTGTTTCTTTTCCTTTTCAGTGAGTCTTACATTTTCCTTTCTTTGAAAGTGTCATTCTCTACAGCTAATTCCTGAGTGATGACATAAGGTTTGTCTGTTGTCTCTTTCCAGGACTTCCAAATTTGCCTTGACTCTTTCCTCTGTGCAGATTGCTGTGCATTCAGTGTCACTTCTTTGTTATCAGATGCCCAAAATGAAATTTTCTTCTTAAGGTAGGCTCCTCCAGCATTTATGCTGATCTTGGATCACATAAGTTATATTATTTTGACTTATTTCCTTGCAGCTGTTCCATACAAGCACATCCATGGCAGGTTGTTCTGCCACATTCACTTTTTCCTTTTTTTCATTAGATCAGATATTCTGAATTTCTGATTCAGGTGTTCATAATTCAATTCATGAAGAGCACAGTCATTAATCTAGTCAAGCCTAGCCCATTTTCCAGACTTTTCTTCATGTTTGCATTATTATAAGCAGCAAAATATGGTCTGTTTTGTTCCTGTGACTCCTCCCACTGTGAGGAGTAAGTAAGGCTTTCCCGAACACACAGAGTCCCTTCAGAAAAACTTCCCTTCTTGACATGATTTTGCACTTCTTCCTCTATTCCAACAGTCTGTTGTACCTTCCCTTGCCCACATAGTGTTTCCCCACTTTGTTTCTTTCATGCATATTAATTACTTCTATGAAGGTTAAAAAGTTAAGAGAAATTCAGGAAAGAGGATCACATGGAAAAAATGGTTCTGTTTTTGTTCTGAAGCCCATTTTTCTTATTATGTTAGGTGGATGAGGCTTGATCTGTCCTGAGGAAACTATATTTGATAATAACTTTGATAGTCACGCACCTCATTGCCATCAAATATGTTGTATATTAAAGAAAAAGATTTGGTGATCCAGCCAAGCAGCACTTTGAAGCTGCTTTTGGATGTAGTTGGGCTTCAGATGCTTCAGAAGTTTTCATGCTTTTCAAAGTCCTTATGAAGTCAAAAGACGTTTGTTTGTACCTCTCTCTGAGGTGTAAAGAAGAGCCTAGAAATGCTAAATGAAATTTTCTATGGCTTTTAAGTACTGAACTACGATATAGTTATAGAGGGGCAGGAAATCTACTCCTGTAGTTCTGTGAATAACTGATTTGCCTGACATTTTACAGGAATTTTGCACAGGGCAAGGGTTTATATGTGCATTTTTAAACATGTATATTTTTAATTTCTTAGGTAGCTTGTTAAGGCTGAAACCCCTCTGCTTCTACTTTTCAAATTTTCACACGATGGAACTAGTCTAGTAGTAACAAGCCACCCTTATTTATCTGCGGTGGCTCAGGAATAGTTATGACAGAGATTCGGGGTCCATTAGGTGTAATGTCTAAAGTGAAGGAGAATGAAATGCTAAATATACTAGTGCATTGGATGATGGTTTGCAAGTTTTGGTCTGAAAGGTACCTCAGATCAGTTTGTGATCAGATATCTCTGCTCTAGTCTTGAGCTGGCAGCACCTATCAGTTCTTCAGGAAGCCCTTCAGTGTAGATTCCCGTGGTCTTGGTTACTGCTATTTCACCTTTAATTTTCTGTTCTCGTAGGCAGTGACTAAGAAGGAAGAGTTCATTTAAAATTCTTATCAATTCATGCTGTATCTTAGCACAAGTTAAGAAAATTAGGATTTTAGTTTTTACATCTTTTTAATATTCGTTTGATAGTAACATGCTATGGAACACAAAGGCATTTTGTGATTACATAATTTGCTTCTGTTCCATTCCATTTTACATTTTTGTTGAATTATTCTGATCATTTGGTTACTGTGTCCAATGCAGGCTCATATATAAGTATTTGAAGTGGGATAAAAAGTAAATTCACGGATACTGAGAGAACAATTTTACGTGTCTTCTATTGGATAAAGAGGAATGAAGGCAACATTTTTGCCTCAAAGCAAGTAAAGAGCAAGTTAATCCATCATTTCTGTGCAGGGGTATAACATCTGAAAACACAGTGGTAGTTTGCAATTATGCAGTAAATATGCCAATCATATACTTAAAAATAAAAGGTTTTTTTCCCCCCTTTTCACTGAAGAAAGAAGAAGCAATCAAATTACAGAAGTCAAGTTCACTTGAAAACATAAATGTTGGGGAATTAATTAAGTTCAGTTACTGAAGTGATAGAAATGATTTAGGGGGAAACTTTTCACTCAGAGGGTGGTGAGGCACTGGAACAGGTTGCCCAGAGAGGTTGTGAATGCCCCGTCCCTGGAGGTGTTCGAGACCAAGTAAGATGAGGCCCTGGGCAACCTGATCTAGTGGGTAGCATCCCTTCCTATGGCAGGGGCATTGGAAGTAGATCATCTTTGAGGTCCCTTTTAAGCCAGGCCATTCTATGATTCTATGATTCATACTGAGAGGTTTTTTTTGTAAGAAATCAGTAAAGGAGTTCAAGTTCTTAAATAAAAATTGCAATTGAGTCCTCTGTAGATGTGGTATAAATTAACTGAGAAATCATCTCTCTCTTTTTCACAGTCATTTCTAAGCTCTTGAAGTATTTTAACGCAGGCAAGCTAAGATGAACTCACTTTCAGTTGCACCAAGGTTTGCTATTCTATGTTTCAAGGGAAGGGCATGCAGTCAAGGAATGATTGGCAGATTAAAGTGAATTGTAAAAGCAAAATTATTAAAAAAATACAAAATCATAAAACTACTATGGAAGTGCAATATTTATAAAAGACATCATAAAACTAAAAATACTTAAAGTCTGAGACCCATTCTTGCAGCTAATGTGATATCTGCAGCATTCTGAGCAGTGAGTGATGCAAGATTTTAGCCAGAACTTTGTGTTTGCCCAATTGTATTTCACTGATTTTATCCAGATATATAACAGTTATTACCTTAGTGGTGGCGTGCCATAAAATACAAATTCAGAACTGTAAGCAAGTGGAACATCAGTTCTCTCTGGAGAGCTCTTCTGTTCAAATAAGATAGCAGTCTTAGCTTTCTTTTAGTTACCAGTAACTGTCTGGGACTGTTTACACTGTTGACAAAGAAAAACACATGTTCTTTGCATATCTGAAGAGATTAGAGAAAGATTAGAAAGAAGTGACAGTGTGTCTGGTTTTATCATGCATGTCTATTGCTATCTGTAGCACTTTACACTAGATCTTAAAGGGTTGTGGCTTCATCATCATTTCTACATCTGTATATGAAAAAAAAGGAAAGTATAGAGTCTGGACAGTCGTTTTGTTTTCAGATATTTTATTTCAGTTCTGATAGATCACTAGAAAAAATAAAAAAACAAGGTAAAAGTTGTCTTTTATTCTCTTCACAATTTTTTGATTGTTGCAGTCAACCTTCCAGGTAGTACTTTTGGATTGACTTGCTCCTTCACTGTTTTAGTTTTCATTTCACAGCAGCTGTCTGAGTACTTGCTCTGTGGTGACAGTGGTTCCCAAGTCTGTATAATGTCATATGGGAACATACGGCTTCGGGCAGTACAATAGACAGTCAAATGTTGAAAAAGACGAAACTATTTTCCCTACAAATCATAATTAACAGCTTTGGGGAAATCTTACCTTATTCTTATTAGCATATTCCTACATATGTATTTTTATAAATATGATTGCCAAATATGATTTTAAAGGGTTATTTCTTGCTTTGAGATTCTTTGATGAAGGAAACTATAGATAGACAGAATATTTACATTAACTGTAGTTCTTTTGGTTTGCTCCTATTGCTATGTGGAATTGAGATCAAATCATCTATTCAGCAAGGGAGTTATGCACGTGCATTACTTAGACGATGCAAATAGTTGACTATCAAATATCAAAGCGTGCTTACAGGCCTAATATGTAGTGTACATAGAATCACCTATAGGCCAGATCCCTAACAGGAGTTATAAGTGCTATTGCTTTCATATCCCAGTCTGCAAAGTATTTTTGATACGTGCTTTTGATTTTTGACAAAATGGTGTAACAAGCTCTAAATTTTAGTTGATGAGGTGGAAGTGCTCCATGATTTTTTAGTTTATTAATCGTTGAAGCATAAATAGAAAATATGAATGTTATAAATGTTATAAATGTAAAGAAAATGTGATCTCTGCACACAACAGAGTGTTTCCATACTTGCATTTCATTGTAGGAGACTGTTGAAAAGCATATATCGAGTTCCACCTTTGTATTACTTGTGCTAGAGAAAAAAAAATGGCATAAATTTTATTTGATGTTAGACACATTTTAAAGCTTCAGCATAAAATTTTATATTTTCACCAGAGTGTTTATCCCTTCTCTACTCAGTAATCCTTTAGGCTATTTCTTTGGGATATGGCAAGTCAGTTCAAGAGCTAATAAGTACTTTGTGTATGCAAAGTAAAAAAATTTAAACAGAAGCGAATTACCCCGTAGTATCTAATCCAATAATTCATGAGAGTGAGAGTCTCTGACTGCAACAGTTTTTGTGAAATTCAGAACAATTAAAGGACTTCAAGAAAGTCTACTGCTTTGGGGAGTGCTGTGGCAAGCAGATGATGAGGTGGAAGCCTCATAATTTTTCATTAGAAATGTTTGCTCCAGGAGCATCTCCATGGCTTCCAGGTACTTTGGTCAGATGTCAAGTAATACCAAGGTTGGGGAGGCCTATCTGCTCAGCTTCAAAGTTAGCATTTCTTGTAATAATTTATAGGAATTACGTATTAGGGCATTAGACTGTCTGAGTGCATTGTATGGTGACCCTAAAAAAGGTGAAGATGTGGAAGTTGAGGGACAGAAATCCCTCAGATTGTTTTCCACTGTCACTTTGATTCAAGAACAGGCACAAGTTATTAGGACAGTGCCTTATCATCTCACTAAAACCAGTCGTGTTTTCTTTGTTTTTGTTTTTTTTTGACAGTCTTTCTTTCAGTCATGAGTAGAGAAACAGTTACCTCTGAGCAAAGACAAATGGCAGTTTCCTTTTCCCAAATCAATTCACAGCAGAGAGAGTCTATGTAGCTGGTTAAATACGTGGCATTAAGCCACAAATGCCAGTGATCAGGGATGATGTAGAGGAACATTAGAGAGCTGGGATTTTCATTGCTCTAAGTCTTTGTTTGAATTTCGGTGTGTCACGCTGTGTTTTATTGCTTTACAGTGTTCTATGTTATCTCCATGGAGTGTTTGGTCCTAGCTATACTGTCAGGGACTGAAATTCCAGCAGGAAAGACAAGATACTACATAACACAAAAAACGGACTGCCCTGATAGTGGGTTTGTATTGTACACGTTAGGCAAAGCAGTCATGTGGAGCTTTTTCATTTTTCTCCTTTTGACTTTTTAGGGTTATGTTCCAACCTCTTTGGCATGTTTTAAGGGAAGTGCCTTAAATTACAGCCTGCCTTGTGGAAAGGTGAGTGAATCTTTTTTCTCTTTGTAAACAGTTATTTTATAGCAAGCAAAAACTGCAGGATGGTAGTCCCTAAAAACTGAAAAATGCAGCATTAACAGTAGTCCTGTCCTAATCCTTTTCCTCATCCTTTGCTGGCTTGTCCAGTTCTAGCACGAAAATGGCAGATTGGAAAGGGGCAACCCTTAGATCCTTGCCATTTTTTTAAAAAGATCACGGTGTCAGAATTTTCCTAGCTGCAGCAATGTGGCTATCTGTCATCCAGCAGTTACATAGGCTGAACCTGTTTAACATACACCGCTGAGCAACCATCAAAGGTTAACCATTTTCCAGCATGCTAATCTAGCTGGATGCAAACCAGTTACTTAATGAAGAATGCTATGTATACTGTCAGCTTTTCTGAGTAATCCAGTCCTACTCATTTTACTTTTAAAAATTCTTCTTGACAGTTACCTGTACCTGTACAATTGTTTCCACATGCATTCACTTCTCTTCAGCAATGAAAACTTAAGGAAATGGACTAAGTCACTGCAGAATGGTTGCTTAGATCACAGAATCACAGAATGGTTGAGGTTGGAAGGGACCTCCTGAGGTCACCTTGTCCAAGCCCCTGCTCAAGCAGGGCCACCCACAGCAGGCTGCCCAGGACCACGTCCAGGTGGCTTTTGAATATCCCAAAGAGGGAAACTCCACAACCTCTCAGGGCAGCTTGTGCCAGTGCTTAGTGTTGTGGTTTAACCCAGCAGGCAGCTGTGTACCACACAGCCACTCACTCCTCCCCAGTGAGAGGGGGAAGTGGATTGAAAAGGATGAAAGTGCAAGAACAAGATAAAGACAGTTTTATAAGAAAGGGGGGAAAAAATAAAAATCCAAAAATCCAGAACACAGCATCATACCAGCTACTATGAAGAAAGTTATTCCAGCCAATTGATTCCAGTCAATCTCACAATAAAGAAGCACTTCCTGATACTCAGAGAAAACCTCCTGTGTTTCAGTTTGTGCCCATTGCCTCTTGTTCTGGCACTGGGCACCACTGAAATGAGCCTGGCTCTTTGCACCCTTCCTTCAGGTATATCTACACATTAATAGGATGGCCACTGAGCCAAAAAGATAGAAAAGGTGGTCCTAATTAATCCTTTTTTTTTTTCCTTTATCAGAGTGGAATTGTGGAATAGGTAACCTAACTACTGGAAAGAGTAGTTTGGTCATTGAGACTACATGAGAAAGAGAACTTAGATTTTTACTACAGCTAGAAATTTCAAAGTAGAGGGCAGTAGCAGGAAGATTTGTAAGGGGCTCCAGTATTTGAATAAAGAGTACCACAGTGTACTACGTTCATAAGTTAAGATTCAGACAGCACCTTGAGTGGTCTGTCTGATGAAGACTTCTATATAAAAGTATACAGAAAAGTATTTAATTAAGGAAATAAAAAATGAAACCCTATATTAATATTTACTCAATGCTTGTTAAAGGATGTTGCAAACATTTTCCTTTTGCAGAAGTTTCAAGATTCATAACTGATTACAAAAAGCTCAAGAGCAAGTAAGGGGACATTAGTTTCAGAACACCTAAAAGAGGTTTAAGGGGTAACTCACTACCTTTAATCTTAGAATCACAGAATGTCTTGGGCTGGAAAGGACCTTAAAGATCATCTAATTCCACTCCCCTGCTGCCATGGGCAGGGACAGTCTTATTGATAAAATCAGATTCCTGTAACAGTATCATGGTAACGCCGAGAGAGAATGCTTTTACTGGTAGACTTTATCTATGTTGTGAACAGGATTTTGATCAAAATTCCTCAGCAAGGAGTTCAGTTGTGTGGCAGACTGATAACTTTCTAAGAAGTATAAAGTAGGTAATTGAGGCAGTATTGTTCTTTCAGAAAGAGGAGGCTGTAGTCACACTCCAGAAGGTATGACCAATGCAGTGAGATGTCTTTCCTTTGCATGGTAGGAGAAGACACAGGGACAGTCATGTGAATTTAGG
Source organism: Cygnus olor (assembly GCF_009769625.2). Lineage (NCBI taxonomy): Eukaryota > Metazoa > Chordata > Aves > Anseriformes > Anatidae > Cygnus > Cygnus olor. Next base: position 31,418,474 of record NC_049170.1, read on the forward strand.
CTTGGCAGTCTGTTAAATCCCAACGGTAGCTTGTGCATTGGCTAATGTTGAGCTTGGCAATCTGCAGACAAAAGTCTTTTGTAGTCTTCTGAAAAGTTGCAATGAGCAGAAGAAAAGGAAGGACATGCAACACATATTGTCCTCCACATAATTTTGTTCCATCTTTGAACCATTTTCTCTCCTTTCACCTCTTCTAAACACACCCAGATTCAGACATTTCAGTATCTGAAAACAAAAGTTGCAGTGCAGGGGCACAACCTGTTCCATACAATCTGCCCTGGCTACCGTCCTAAAAACTGCAATAAAGATGTACAAAAGCAAAGGCTTCAGCAGGCCAATTTTTTTGCAGCTTTACATTTTAGAAACAGTCAGACCTCTGTTCTTCATCCCAGCTTAATGGCCATAGGGAGTCTAAAAGAGCTTTCTTCAACCCATCCCAAAAATAAATGAATAAGTAAATAAGTAAATAAATAAAGTAATAATCTAACAAGCAACAGATGTTTAAACTTGCTTCAGCTGCAATTAAAACAGTCTTTGTGCTACAGAGTCTGTTTTAAAGCTCTACATAGCCCCACCACTTCTCAGTGCCCGTTCATGTGGTAGGGCTAGACTTGTACTTCCATTTCTCCTTAGGCCCTCCCTCAACTCTCCGCTATTTTATATAAAAGAACTGTAATGAATGTGCCTGGTTGGCTCTTCCTTAGCCCACTAAAGCATCACATTTCACAGGCTGGATTATGCTTTTACTATGTTTCTTTTCCTTACTAAGTAACTTCTCACCAAGGCTAACAAAACAAATCAAATGTGGAACTCCTAGGTCAAGTCGTAGCATGACTATTCCTCTGAGTAGTCAAAATTAAAAAATAATGCATCCAGTCATTCCAAAAAGAGATTTAAAATATTTCTATATCAAAATACAAGTGTGCTGTGACAAATGTAGTTCAAAACAGCTATGGATTTAAACGAGACATTAGTACATTATTATACAACTCCTAAAACAGAGCAGGGGACAAGAAATAAAATACTCAACAAAACATTTTTAAGTGATTTATTGTTTTTTTACTTAATATTAAGTAGATGGTAACAAATACCACTTTTCAACAAGTGTCATCTTTGAGGTTTAGTAAACAGAACCATATTATTTTTACAGTATATTCTGATTTAGGCCTTTTTTCCAGAGATCTGATTTTTTTGTTTGTTTTCCTTTATGTTCATGAAGTACCCTATTCCACAACTAGCCATAGTAAAGCCCTGGTTTCCATTTATATTAAGAGGTCCTCTGTATTTCTTTGTTTTTCTGCAGAGGCATTAAGACAGCCTGAATCCCAGCTAAGTAATGTAACGTTACCTCGTTCACTGTAATATGTCGTCAAACCTAAGTGAGTTAGGAAAAAACAACCCCCAAAATGGAGTTACAATCCAATGTTTGTAAATATTTTTTCACTGATGAGTAGACACTAGTTATTGTTATGGCATCTAGTTTGAGTAGCATTAACAATGAAGAGTGTTTACGTGTCACTGGAGTACTGAGGAAGGTGGGTGTTTGAATATTAACTGGGTGGTAGGCAAGTTACTTGTAAATCACATTTTTCTGGTGTTTCAGTCCACATAACTCATTTGACAAGTGAGCTGAAAGTCTGGGTGCCTTTCAGAAAGATGCATGGACAGGCTTTCTGTTGGGCTGGGGGAAGCGTTCAGGCAAAATTAACAAAACCAGTGACAGAATGTCTGCTTAACTCATAAATCTCTAGAGAAATTTCAGTTTTAGCCCAGAGATATGTTTATATGTATGTCAATGAAGTTAAAATCAAAGCCCCTTGCCTGGCCTAAGGGAAAGGAAACGCATCATGAGAATAGGATACCTTCCAACACTAAGGATTCCTTATAATTTTCCACTGAACACCTCCAGGTTAATACTGTAGCAACAAGACTCCCACAGTGGAATGTGTTGAACAGCCCTTTCTTGATTAATGCTAGACTTCTCCAGGAAGGATATAAAGGTCAAGGTTAGGAGGACTGCAGTGATTTACTAGCAGAAATCTGTTGGGTGTTTTGAAGGATGTTATTCAAATGTCTGCTTTATGTCCAAATGACTGAACTTGGATCGGGCATTTTCGATTCCAAGGCTGCTAGAAAGGAGGGAGCAACAGATTTGTTACTGTTGCTAAAAAAAACTGAATAAATAAACTTCTCAAAGGGCCTTTCTTGTCTAGACTGCTAGTGTCAGGCCCTTCTGACTTCCGCAATTGATAAAGCCTTAATGACTCGTGCTATCTAGTACTGACTGCCTCCATGCAGTGTGCCTCTGAATGCTACCATGCTATCAAAACAATCAGCATCTGGCCAAGTTTCTATCTAGTGGTGTCTAAGGAAAATTGACTTCCATTCATTATGAAACAGTTTACCCTTTAGCTGGGGGCAGTTTTCATCAACTGGAAAGTAATGAAATAATGATGGCAAATTAACAAATTATTTCTAATTTATTCACTTGTAGTTTTCTGAAGCAAGTGCAACAACTTACAAAATTATTAGGTTCTTTCTAAGATGTTTAACTTTAAATATACAAAAAATCTGCTTCTTTTCTCAAAGCTTGAGTTGCAGAAAAGTGACATTTTGTGCAAGTGGAGATTATCTTCCTTCGTTTTGACTGATTGTCCAGCTACCAAGAAGGGTGACACAGGTATTTATTTCCTTGTTGAAAATGAGGCAATGAAATTGAGCTCAATCTACGACTATAAGGAAATGCTTTTTTAAGAATCCCCTGGACTTAGTGTCTGTTTATAAGATAGGATATTACTGAGAAAGTCTCTATACTCTTATTGTAATAAATCTAGACTATTTGGTGATCTAATCTCTGTAAAAACTACTTATCAGCCTCTACGTTGTACTTTTTCAGAATATTCACATGCTTATTGCAGCTATTTGACTTAATATTTCAGGTGAAAACTAAGAAAATTATAGCATGTATGTCTTCCCTTGTTAACACTGAAACAAGCATTAGAAGATGTACCATATGTTAAATTATTTCAGTTTAAACAGTACTATTTTTTTCATTAAAGCTTTGTCAGTATCCTTTGCTGTAGATACAAGAACGATGGCCCATATTCTACCCACAACAACTTTACGTTTGGGGACTCTCCATATAGAAAAAGCTAGCTGGATGTACTTGTATAATGCCTTTTGTCTGGATCCTTGGACAGACCCCTGTGAGTCTTGCAAGTAACAGGGTGAAATAGAAAGCAGGTTGTATAGGCCAGGTGGAAGCATTCAGAGCTAGGAGATGAATGACAAGATACCTTAAGAAAATTCATCAGGATGAGCCTCTTTCTGACACTACTTTCCTGCCGATCTCTCGTGCAAAAATCTGAAGTCCTGCCCAAAGACGAGACCCTAGGTACCTCAGGTGGCACTTCAAAGTTAAGTCACTGCTGATGGATAAAGCTTCTACTGGCTTCTCTTGTTTATTCAAATATACCAGTCTTGAGATGGGCCCTATGGTCTTTCTGTTGCATCTTCAGCAAATTTCCATGAAGTCATCTTAATGGAAGTGTGTCAGTTTATTCCCCTTCAGGTGTTCCTGTGTGCAAAGACAAACTAGGAAAGAGTTACTATCGCTATTGCTAAGTGCAATCTCTTATTAAATATGCACGTTGTTCCTACGGTCAAACTTCACTGACTATAGAAGGGTCATGAGCAAGATGTGTGCCTGTTTTCACTATTCTTCTAGCACTCAAACACAAAACAGGCAGGGCAACCTTACTGATGCAGTGACCATTGTCTTTTAAAAGAATTATGGTAAATTTTTGGTCTATTATCTCAGTCTCTTTTGCTTTATCATCTTGAAGAATTAGCCAGAGGATTTAAAAATTGATGTAATTTTTGGTATTTGGGAATAGTCCTTCCCTTGTAAAAGAGATTGAATGAGACTATAATGTGTGTTCAAATCAAAAACTTTGAACTCTGTAGGTCTGCTGGCTTGATTTGCAATGTCACATCACCTCTCTCCCTGCTAATTCTTTTATTCATCTTCTATCATCTTAGGCTTAAAAAGAAGAATCCTTTAAGATCAGAGATTTTATTTATAAATGGTCTCTGATCTCATCGCTCTTATAGTCTCACGATCATAGACAAAACTTGAAGCAACTAGGTCATTGATGCATTTTTTTAATCATACCACCCTGTATATACCTTTAAATGAAAAAAAGTTTGTATCTTTGCACAAGTAGCAGATTTTTAAGAGAATTCTTTAAAGTAGCTTTGAGGAAAAGTCATTAAATTTTGTCGTTAAAAGTCAGGATCCAATAAGTCAAGCAGCAGCAATGATTTTCAAACAGTTTCTATTTACAACCAAGGAAGATCTGAGCTAAGAACTTCGTGATGAATCCTTTGAAATTAAAATGCAAGATTGAATGAGAAAACAATGAGAAGGTTAAAGGGAGCTCATGTGACACCTTATTATTAGGCAAGACTTTTCATTACTCTCTGTTGTCGTCTTATCTTTGGGTGCAAACAGGGTGTAAAAGTTAATCATTTATTGAACAGCAGTGTCCTGTGATGAAATCTTGCCCGTATTACCTCAATATAGTTTGAAAGATTAAGACCAGATGATTCACGGACTATGTGTTGAAAAGTAGGTTGTTTTCTATATATTTCCTGACATGTCCTGTAATGATCTGTGGACAATGTGCAAGACTGTATTGGCTGCATGGGAAAGATTTTTTTCTGACTGTTATTTTTACCATTTGTCTTTGACTTGATCATCATCCTTAGTGTAAAAAAATGTGGTGTTTTACTAGCTTGTAAAACTTCCCAAATACACATTTCTTCTGCAGTGTACAACTTGAGAATTGTTAAATATGAACCTAGTTTGGACTCTTAATAAGCACCATCTGTTCAGTCGTGAATGATTTTTACATCCAAAAAGAATCTACAGAAATATTATTTTTATATTAAATGTCATGAATAGATTTTTTTCTGAGCAGATGTTCTCCCACTTTTTAAGAGTAAATGTTGTGACTGATTAAAATGTGTATATTTTCATACATACAGCCAGACAATACAGTTTCTTAGCAGTATTTATTTTTGTACAAAAAAAAAAAAAAGAAACCAATGAATTTGAAAGGAAGTCATATCTGTTTTGATTGCACACTTTTAAACAAAAATAATACAGAGTGGAGAATGAAAAAAAAAACAACAATTTTTAATTTGCTACTTCAAAATAAATCTAAGTCTATGAATGTTCAAAATGAAAATATATAAACCAAGAATGCTAAAACGTCTATTTTACATTATCTACAAAATGTATGTTCTAATCCAGCCACAAATCATAGGAAAATACTTTGATACATGAGAAAAGCTATAAACATAGGAACATTTTGGAAGGAAATAACACACATAAAAGCTCATTAAATAATTACAACAACAAATAAATAGTTTGTTCAGCTTTACTTTTTGATTGCTGCCATGCATATTTTAATTTTTGGTATACTGAGATAAAAGAAAGATGAGCATGCAAGGCATTTTTTTTAGAATGAATCTGAAAGCAGATACTAGGTGTTGTATTTTAAGCTGTTGTCAGAAGTTCATAAAACATGATAGAGAAGGCAACAGACGTGATAATTAACTGTTCTCACGAAAACACACAACAAAGCATCTTTTTACAAAATAGACTTCAGTGAATATGTGTGGCAACTTTTCTATGCCTCCATGGCGGGAGAAAATGTCAAAGTTTAAAGTGTGGGTTTGGAAGGCTTGTATTATTCCCCATCTTGAGCACTTGGAAAATCACCCAAATCGTCCATATGCTGAGAATGCCCCTTTTGGTTTTGGTCAAAGCAATAAGCGTGCAGCGTCAGCTGAGAGCACAGCAATGGCAGACTTGTCTTTAAGCAGTCAGAACTGTAAAGCAAATGGTTACAGGTGAGCTCAGTTTTGGCAGGAGGAGGAGGAGATGAGAAAGGAGAGAATGTCTGACTTCTAACTTGTACTGTGTTTGCTGGATTTACTGGCTCTTTTTCTCTCTTTGTGATGCTGGATGGGCTTTGCTTGAGAGGTTCCCTCAAAGTTGTGGCTGGACTCATTGTGCTGCCTGGTGTAGCGCTTGCACTTGCAGGCCGTGACCACAGTTATTTTGTAGGTTCTTATACTTCCATCCTGGCACTGCAGCTGGATCCTCTGGGTGCGAGTTTTGTCGTTGACGCATCTCCACTCCTGCGAGCTCCGCCTGCTCCAGTACTTGGTTCCGTACCCTCCTCCAATCCAGTTAGGGAGCAGCGGCAAAGGGAGGCATTCACCAGCACACACCAGCTCCTTCAGGGGGTTGATGCTGGTGCACTGGCCGTCTGAAATGTATTTGGTGGATCTCAGCTCCCGGCAGCCAACTTGAACCCGATCTGCAGAGTGCACAGAATGACAGACACTGAGATTCGGAATGCAAACATCTCCTTAACCAGACATTTTCACATTAACAATCTGCATTGTGCAGGAGTTAAAGGAGGCTGTAATCTTTACGTGACATCTTTTTACTGTTGTGTCCCCCAACACAAGGGCCTCAAGCACTGATGGTATCTCTGGGTACAGCATAAAGGAATCATAAGGATACGCACTTCGGCAGTTGTGCGAGAAGAGGCACTTTTATTCTCTGTCCTTCTTCACAGGGACATACCTTTCAGAAGAGACAAAATGCCCCAAGGGAAGAAATGTTTCCTGCTTGTTCTCGGTCTAGGGAACTTGCTCTGTGATGTTTACAACAATTATGTTGGATCATTAGCAAGGGGGAAAACAGTGCTTTGGAAACTGTTTATATGCCTTTGAATTAATTTTAAATAGTATGTTTCTTGTCCTTCCACGGTTACAGCAGACTGAGTCGTCCATGAGCACTGATGCTCTGAACACAGACACTGTGGAAGTGATAACAGCTCAAGTTGCCAGGGAATGGTGTTCTGCATACAGTTTGAATGACTAGCAGTAGCAATTTCTGAGTGGCTGTTCTGCCTTCAGAGCAGAAGGCATCTGTCTGGTTGTAGTAATCTCTACGCTATGTGTAACATAGAGGATCCTGCAAATTCTCTCGGGCAACTGACATAGAATGAAAATGCAGAGCTTCTAATACAGGCATGTTTGTACCCGTCTGTATGTGCAGCTCTGCACCCTGCAATAAACACAACTGTTTATTTCAGTAATTACACTTTGAAATAAACGCCCACAGCGTGCTTAATTTTAATAAGCAGTCTTTACTGGCTATGCTCTCCCTCTTTCTGCAGGACAATTACGACGCAGATTCTACACACAATGCAATTAACTAACGCCTTTAAAATATAAGTAATTACCAGAAACATTTCAGAGTGAATCATGAGAGGCTTTGAAGGTCCATCTACATATCACAGCTGCGGGCTGCTTCTGTTGACTTTTGGGAAGCCAGTTGGGAAAGGGGACATGGCCACTCGCCTGTCCCCTGCGCCTCAGGGTGGGCAGATCTGCGGGGCGACCTGAGGGGCTGATCCCGCCTGACTTGCGGATGAAATTCAAGTTTCCCTTCCTGCAGCTGCGCTCAGGAATGTACCTGGGAGCAGCCGGTGGCGGATCCGAGTTTGTCTCCCCGGTTTTTACGTCTTTCCTGGCTCAGCTTTTCTCCAGTGACAGCTCGGTGACAGGGAATAGCTGCTGGCTGCCCCGGCCACCTGGCCGTGAGGGGACGCGTGGGGGCCCTTCCCTCGGCACCTGGCGTGGCTCCGCGCTGTGGGGGCCGCTTCGTGCCCTCCCTTTCCAGGGCCGACTCTATTTTTATCGTCTCGCTGTGGGTGGGTCGGGTGTCTGTTTGGATTTCTTTCATTTTAGGGAGGCGATCAGGGAAGGAGCAGATAAAGTCAGCGGGAGGTTCCCAGCTCCCCGCGCATCTGACACACGTACACAAAACCCAGGAGGAAACTACGGGAGGCAAGTCAGAGCAGGGCTCCCAGGTAAATGCCGAGCTCATTTGTTTACTCCCGCTGGAGGTGTAAAGCAGGTAGGCGCTCCAGCAGGAAGCAAAACCAAAGAGCGGGAAGAGAAATGGGAGGTTTGGCCGTCCTGCGCCTGAGAGCAGCCCCGACAGCCCCCACAGCCCGCTGAGGGAGGGCGAGCCGGGCCGGGGGGCGCTTCCCATCCCCTCCCTCCCCCGGGACAGCCGGGGGAAGGAGGAGAGCCGGCAGCGTCCCCCCGGCATCGTCCTTCACCCCCGGCACCTCTCCCCCCCGCAGCACCCCGCAGGAGAGGGGTCGGCGGGTGGACGGACGGACGGACGGACGGACGGATACTCACTGCCGCGCTCGGGCGCCGTGCCCGCGTAGTGCCGGCCGCCGTTCCGGGCCTGGTTCAGCGTGCTGTTGCTGCCGGGGCTCGCCGGAGCGGGTTTGACGACGTGCGAGTAAAGGATCTCGGTGGCATCGTTCTTGAAAGCCGAGAAGCTTTTGGCGAAGATGCAAGCGAGGAGCAAGGCGGAGAAGTGAACGGCAGGGAGCAGCATGGCTGGGGCGGTCTCCGAGGGAGCCCGGTGAAAGGTTTCTCTGCTGCTGCTTCTCGGGAACTCTGCAGTCGCTCTTGGACGTTTCCCTTATATATTCAGAGAGGCTTGGCATCCGTTCAGGTGTAAGGTTGTGGAGAGCTTCAGAATGAAAAGCCACAAAAGGGGCGGGATCCCTACAGCAGCCTGCGAAGACCTCTTCCCAATGGGAGCGGGCAGCGAGCAGAGGAGGGGCTGGATGCTGGGTGCTGGGTCCTGGGTGCTGGGTGCTGGGAGCCCTCCTCGGGCTCTGAGGGCATCCCAAAGCCCGGGAACCACGACGGGCACTTTGGCCTCATGTCCCTGGCACTAAGGGACAGAAGGAGCCTCTGTGGCTCCTGCCATGCGAAGTCCCTTCCCCTCCTTGCCAGGGCGCCCCTCAGAAAAACTTGCCCGTTCCGTGAGGATGCAGAAGTTTGCGGATCTTGCAGGAAACCCCTAGTAACACAAAGGCTGCCTGCTATATGCCAAGATGGCTTAAAAAAAATTATAGTGAATAATTTAAAGTTGCCTCTAGATGTTTTAAATTATGCAGCTTTGATCAACTGTGTGGAACACTGCTGGAGAAACTGCTTGTTTTAGGGGAATATTCTCTCCCTGGTGTCCTGTCCCTGTCTCCTACAAGTATGTATTTCTGGATCACCATGCATAAAAGCATCTCCTCTAGGCTCCTTAGCACAAAATGTCCATATTCATAGCCTCTCACTATGCTCATTCACCAAACTCGTCTTTTTTAGTTTTGCACATTGCCTAGAGCATTTTTGTATTTTAAATGTATTATTTCATGTAATAAAGAAAACAAAGAGGGAAGAATAGTCCTTATTTTGGCATGTGCTTTTATTGTGTCACACACTTACTTGATTTTCCATAAAATTACATGGCCCAAATCCAAACACTAGTGTAAATTGAGATGCTGTCAGTAGGCCAATGCTTGTTTGCATCAGCGGTGAACGCTCTGTAGATTTCCATTATAAATAAAACAACTGTGATCAACACTGAAAGCTATAGTGTTCCGATTAAAAGGAAACATTTTCCCTGGGAGAAAGTACAGCCACGCAGGAGGTGACATCATGTAAAGATTAGCCTCTAGTCCCACAGCCTTTGTAACTGAGTTGATATCTATAGAGTCATGCTGGATTTTATTTGCTGTAATGAAAGCAAAGCTGGAATACAGATCAGTTACCTCTGCTGACAAGGTCAAAACCCCAGAAATTGAGAGAAGGCAGGGTTGTTTCATCCTAGTCACAAGCAGACATTCGTCTGTATCAGCACCGTTTCCCTCCTGTGCCGCTGAGCAAGTTACCGTGGGCTTCAGCCGGAGGAAGGACAGATCCGCAGCCAGTACCGAACTGATAGCCTCTGCTTAAAAGACACAGGAAAAACAGGAGTGGTGCAAGGTGAAGTGAGTTTTTCTGGTGGAGCTGTGTGTGGGGAAGTGAGTTGATTGCCTGCATCTATTATGAGTAGCCCAACCCAGTTCTGGAATAACAAGAATGTTGCAAGGCAGAGTGAGATCTTTCAGCGGGGCAGTGCACGGAGGAGTGGGATCAGCGCTAACCCCTGACAAAGCTCTGAGCTTCACTCTCGTGGAACATCTTATTTAACCACAGAAGTGAAGGTGTACATTTTACCTTCCCTGTAAAATAAAGTAGAAAATGAAAGCTTCCTTAAGCAAATTGTCAAAGAAGATATGTACGTTACAGAACCATTAATATTTGACCATTATTCTCCTTCAGCAGCAGCTAACCAAAGGTCTACTTTGCCTGTGTTCAAGTTCTACCTCATTTTTTCTCGTATTCACAGAGCTTCACACATCTCACCTTCCCTGTAGGATAGTCTCTGAGCTGAACTGATCCAATATAATTAAAAACCTGGAACTCATTTTCCAGTTCTCCACAGTACCTGTGGATATTAGTCAGGGGACCTCTTCCTAGTTAGAAAGATTTTCCCACATTACACAAGACTTGGGAAAGTCAGAGATTTCCTTGGGAGGTGTTTCCTTTGAAATATGGCACACAACCTTCTCACAAGAAAAATGTATGGGAACTTGGATTGCCTGTAGGACTGAGCCTGCAAGGAGCTTGCTAAGCCTTAACCTTCTCAGTTTTCAGTGAAAGCTAAAATTCATCCTTTCAAATTTGGGCTATAGGAAACCATTAAGTTTGTCACATGCTTCTCTTGGTCTCATCACTCAGAGAAGGAAGACCTCAGGACAAGCCTAATAAAGGCTTTGTAAAAGAAAATTTTAGTCCTGAATTTGTCATAAGAAAGTTAACACAGATTACCTTGTTACCTTGTTTTTCTGTGCACTAGTAGGTTGTAGACATTTTAATTTCATTTGCAATTTCCACTTATTACAAATATTGTGTGAAAATCTCATGGTTTCAGTACCTCTGGCAGCGCTGTCAGCCTCCCTGCTTTGAGAGGTAAGCAGGCTTCTGAGGAGTTTCTCAGTCAATTGACTTTATCCTTTCTCTTGCCAAACGTTTGCAGTCTTTCACTTTGGCTGAGTTTTCCTGAAAGAGATTAGGAGTCACATGAGGGAAAGGGATGCTGGTCGATCAGATTTTGTTATTCTTCCTGAGCAAACCTCACAATCAAAAGGTGTTTCCTAAAGCTCAGCTCAGAAGGGGTTCCTAGACTTAAAGTGATTTCTGCTACCTTGACTCAGATGGTTGTGATGAGTTCTCAGAGGTGAAGGCTGTAAGTTGCCTATGCTTTCATGGTCTCAAAAACAGACTAATACAATGAATGCATAGTCTGTCCTTATTCTAGTCAGATTCAATGGATTGTGTGGAACATTGCTCTGTGCTTAATCTGTAATATTGGCCATAAGGAATATATTACACAAGGTCTTTGAAGTCTGTACTGGCTTCCTTTTTGCCTCTGGGCATAACTCAGGATGTTCTTATTGATCTATAAAACCCTATATGCTTTGAGTCGTAGGCAATAAATTCTCTTTCCTTTATCTGCCATTATGACACTTAAGATCAGCCAGGACACACTGGCTGTACCTGCGTCAGGACGGTTGAGTGCTCAGAGTGGAGGGCACAGAGGCTGGATTTCACTGCTCTCAAGGGTCCCTGAGAGATCTCTGAGAGATCCCTGAGCCCGTCCTGCTGCTTGGCGTGGCTGCCCACAGCCCCCCATGTATTCAGATCCTCGAAAAGTGGCTGTCAGGAAAGCTCAGGGGAGAAACCTGTTTACCAGATTAATTTGAATGTTTGTACATGTACCCAGGGATGAGGTGGTACATTTTAACTATTTTTTTTTTTTTTTTTTTTTTTTTTTTTTTTCTGCCTAACTGCTTCTTGTATCTTAACAGCCTTGCTTCTGATGGACCTAGATATAGTGGTAAAGCCATCCATCACTCTTCACAGGGAATGGTATCCAGAGGTATCCGCACCTTCAGTTGTGCTTTCGTCATGTTCTGTGATGCAGAAACACATACTTCTCTCCCTGTATGCAGAATACATTGCGTGCAATACGTATGCTCTGTAAAGGTCCCAAAAGAGAATTCCCTTCTTCATAGGTGACTCCATGGTCATTCTTAAGCCTGTCAGGATCCCACCCTCCGTGTTTCTGAGGCACTATAATGATGTCCAAAGGGCAAAGTTTTGTGCGGAGTGCACACACCTGTTGAGCAGCACAGAACAGCCACAGGGAACAGAAGGATGGACAAGTACAAATGACTGCCAGAGAGCCTCGTCCTTGCAATCCATGTGATTGCTGAACACGCACAAAATAAGAAGGATTTTTCCAATTTTTCCTAAATTTGGACCTGCCCATTTTAAATAATGACAGGAAAGGGCCTGGATTAGAATGATGGCTGCGTGGAAAGAAAGGAGTAAAATTAATTTTTGTATTTTTATTGTTAGACCCAAAGAGAAGACCATTAGAGCACTGCACTTCTGACTTGTTTCCAAAGTACAGGCTCAGATAAATGACTGCAAAAAAAGGAGACTGACGTTTATTACTTTGCACCTTAAAACAGAAATGACTGTCAGGCTATTTTCTGTTAAGCAATAAGCATATTAGTAATGTACTTCAAAGCAGCATAAAATGTGATTTGGAGCGTGATAAGAGAACTTGTCTGAAAGTGAGGTAAAATTGTAATAAATGTAACTGTTGGGAACTTGTAAGCTGTTGTGCAACAAGTTAGCATACTTCTAAAACTCACACAGAAATCATGTTAGCCAGATACCCCCACCCACAAATTCCCAAACCAAAGAGTTTTTAAATACTGTTGTTTTTTTTTTTTTTTAAATTAAGTGTCCATTTTAAATTTTCTCATTAAATTACACTTGAGTGATCCAACAGAAGACACAACATATATTGTCATTAATGGGAATGGTTAATTAGGTCTGATTTATGTCTTCTTCCTCTCCCTAAGATTTTGTACTGCAGTTTTATTTTTTTTTCTACTTTCTCTTATACATAATGTAGACAGAATAATTTAGGTCAGGCTTTGCCTTCAAAGGAAGCAATTCATCACTTCTATCAAGAAAAAAAAAAAAAAAGACTTTAAATATAGACTAAAAAAAGGAAAATATTTAAGTTTATTTTGAAATTCAAGGCAAATTTGCAGCAGAGTGAAGAACTGCCTGCATTAATTATCATCGCCACCTCTTCTTGAGCATTTGTAGTAAGATTTTAAGACCTGACTGAAGACAATGTGGCTTACTATCACCCGAAGTATGTTTTATGATTTTCTGAATACAGAAGAAATAAAAACAAAACAGGGTTTTAGAAGCATAAAACTATAGGGACAATGGCTTGTCTATTTGGGTAACATTTTTGGGAAACTCTTAGATGGCAGTGAAATGTAATGCTTTTTTTTTTTTTTTTTTTGAGATTTGAGGCAATAAAGCAGGATTTTTTAATATGCATAGACACAGAAGTCAACTGGACTTCAGTATCTACATACTTTCTAAAATGTTGCCCTAAGGAGTAAAAGTCCTATTGATTTTCAGTGCGCCAGTCACTTAAATGCTTTTGAAAATTTTACCCTCAGGTTAAAATTCTGAAACTCCTACTCAATGTTAAGCAGGCAAAGTCCCATCAACATGCCCCAGTTGCAAATAAAATAGCAACTGAGTAAGGGTTTTGAAGTCTGTCCTGTTTCTTTACATGTAATTAACTGAACTCTTAATATATCACTATGTTTCAGTAAACTGCTTTGTGTTTCTAATTACGTGGTCTGAAATGATTACAGTGTATTTAAAAAATGCACACTCTACAACAAACCAGCTAAGAAAATCTGGCATAGGTTCAGGATTTGCTAAGCAAACACTTGCCAAACCTGTTGTTAGATCTGAAGTCATAATTTAAAAACAAGCCTACAAGGTATCTGGAAGAAGATCCTTCTTTCCTTCCTTCTGCTCCATCTCCCACTCCCTTACAAGGAAATCACTTTCCCTTATCAAAACAGAACAGTTACTGACATTTGTCTCCTGGTAAGAAACCTATCCCTGCTATATTCAGATCCTAGATTTGGCTGGTGCAGGTTCTTGTTAAAGAAAAACGTTACCTTCACCAAGAATGTTAATGTCCAAATTCTTCAATCAGATAAATATGCACAACTCCTACTGAAATTAAGGAAGTACCTGAGGGTAAAACCTGGCCCCAAATTAGAATTTTAATAATTGTAGTATTGTGTAATCCCTTCCCTGCCAAGAGACAGAAATGGCCCATCCTGCACAACGAATTCACAGACTTACCATGCTTTTGGTATCAGGGTTTCACTCATAACACACAAACCAGAACATAATTGAACAAAGCACATACAGCTTACTTTATTAAAATGAACACATAAAATATTACAGTGCATTTGTACAGTATTGAAAATCTCTATTCGTTGCACATATAGGAACTTCTACAGTCCAGGGAATGTTTCCCTGTTATCACCCCAAACAGTTTCAAACACTGGGAACCTCCGTTAAAGTGGACTTAACTAAGGGCTTAGCTGTGGCCCTCTCTCAAAGGATCCATAGGAACATCATTTCAGCACATTGGTTTTTAGTCTCAATTATTAATACTTTCCTCCTACCTGAAGTTAGTTTTAGCCACCTTGTTCTTTTTAAGTCCCAAACTGTTTCGTGCAATGAGTGAGTGAGTCAGGTTAAATGAAAATAAGATACAGAACTGAGTACCACCTGCCTACGCAGACACTACAACCCATTCCAGATTTCCTTTCCAGCAACTTTATTTGCCTTGAATTCACAAGTAAAAGAAAACCTAACAGAAGAAGCTAATAGAACCCTGCCCCAGGAAGGTCCAGTCACTGAAATGCTCTAGTATCTGTCTTAAAGCAACAAAATTACATTTCTACTAAACAGAAATATGACCACCCTACAGCCCTAGCTAAGGAATTGGCAAAATTCTCACCAAGAGTCAAGTTTCCAAAATCTTAGGGCTAAGTCCTTAACAGTTTTTAGGCTTTTTTACAGCAAGAACATTTTGTTGTTGCTGTTGACTCATGTACACATATATAATGTATAGAAACACATGCACACAATTTGGATAGGAGTCTAAAAAATGCTATTGCCATGAAGTTGAGAGATGGGAATGAATATTCAATACATTCCACCCATTCTCTATGTTGCAGATAAAATTTAGTATCAAAACACTTCAGGGAAGAACAAAGAATGGAAATTCTTTGCAGCAGTAGGTGTCTAGATTTCAAAATCTTTTTTTTGATCCAAGTCAGAAAATAAATAAATAATAATAATAATCTTATCTTTCTGAGCTTACTTGCAGAAGAAATTTTAGTCAAAAAATAAAATCTTACCAGATGTTACTGCTCAGTTTTGATTTTTCCTTTGATTAATCTTGACTTTTTGATTTTAACATAATGGTGGTTTAACAGCAGCAAGATAATCCCTGCCTTAAGCATGACATCAGGTTTTAAAGGATTATTTATCTTATCTTATCTGAGCCTAGAAGTCTCTTGGTATATCTTTACAGTAATAAACAGATATTAGCTGTGCTTGCTTAATCACAGAGTTTTAAGCAAAACTGTCCTCTAGCCTGAAGTGCAGTGGGGGTTCAGTCTTCAGCTGGTGCTCTATGTATCTGTATGATCACAACAGATTAGCATTTGGAATTAAAATGTAGTTAAAGCGATATGGTTACAAAACAACTTAACAATGAGGTTGCTGTCAGCAGAGATGATCAGTGATGATGAACTTAAAATGACTACTTCTCCGGAGATTCAGCTCTGTCCGTACTGACCAGCAGGACGATGCATCCGCGCCAGCAGTGGCAAGAAACTGAGCGGGCTCCTCACCGTGTGTTAGGCCTCTTACCCCCTACCCAAAATCTCATCACTCTTCACATCTGTAATCTTAAGGCAACGAAGACATTAATTTTCCAATGCAAAGCACGGTTGTTGTGAGGGAGATTTGTTTGGGGATTTCAGTCTTAAGTCCATTTGGAGTTAGAAACTGGTGTAAGCGAGGTGCTGCCATTAGTCAAGCAGGGAAATGTCACAACGGTCTGTTTGTTCGCTCGGCCTTTCTGCAATTCTTCAAAGCTTTTCACAGGGTTGCTTTTCTAAAATGTATCCTCGCATGGAGACATTGTACAAATAAAGCTTTCATAACTGTCAACATCTGAATTTGTTTTCCAGTAGGAATATTTCCAGTAAATTTTCACTCTGAGGAAAAACAGAGTAGCGTCCTCCCTTCTGGTAGTTTTCATCTAATATGTAGCTCTCATCTCACACACTCATGCCTGCCTGATCAGGCCAACAAAACAGTTTTTGCTGTAGATGGAAAATCCTACAGGTGGAAATCCCTGGCGTGATTCTTCCTTGGTGGGTACCAGCTTTGCCCCCTGTAAGTCCAGGAGATGCACGTTTCCTCCTGAAGGCTGGATGTAGCAAGCCAGCTTTGTATTGAACAGCTAGGAAGAGACGGTGCTTTGGTATCTGCCTCTGACCTGCACAATCTTTATTTTCCTCTTGACTTTATACCTGCTGGGTGTGGCTGGGTGGGTAGCATCACAAAATCCTACCTTCCAGCTTCCCTTCAGACTTTCGCATCCCAGGTGCTCACTTCCACCCACCTGTTGTATAGTATCCCATACTGACTCCCTCCTTTCTCCATAGCAAACTCTGGCAAGCTATTGAGTGCCATAGGTGTGACGACTGCCTGGCATTTCCATTTCTGTCCAACTGACTCCTCTGCACAAGAAGCACCTTTAGCAACAAACAGAGGAGATACGGGGTTGTGAGGGTATCTTTCCAGAGATGTATATATATATATATATATATTTTTTTTTTCAGCTTGTGACAGGATGTTATTTCAAGAGAGGAAAAGTGTTTGAGGTTCTTACCAAGGCCATGAACTTGCACAATGCTATAAGGAGCTAGTAAGTCAGGCAGGTCCAGAAGGCAATTTGGGGGCAGATTTCGTAAGATTAGCATTCTCAGGAGATTCTGGTAACTAGTAGGTGGCAATGCATTTTGCATCCATTTATGTAAAAAATTAGTGGGAAAGAATTGTACTGGTTTCTATGACATGCAAATTAGGTGTTGCTGTAAAACTTGTTAAAATACTAAGGAACCATATCTGAGAGTTTTCTTCTTTTAAAGAATACTTAAATTATTTCTACTTCTAGGAATTCAAGAAGTTCTAGCATAATTCCTGTTTTATAGTTGTAGAAAATGTCAGTAAATGCTGAAATGCTCGTCTTAAATGCTTATGTGAACTTTAAGGTTGAGTCCACTCTGTCCTACATCCAGTTATCCAGTTTTACACCTGCTTCCTACCTGAACTGTACAGCATTTACATATGTAGCATGTTACACATTTTGCAAAGAATACATATTTTGTGCTCCTTCTAAAAAATAATACGGACAACATTAAAGAAGGGTATCTTACTCAGAACAAGATACTTGTTCTGGGCAGCCCAAAACATAATTTTTGTCAACACTCGGTATCATTATAAGATCTGTTAAAAAAGCACTAAAACTGAACTACTGGAACTAATTTACTCAGTAAGACTTTAATGACTTTCTCTGTTTTTAAATGAAGTGAGGAAAGTGGTTATTTTATTACTATTCATTTAGTCAACAAGTATAAACAAAAATGAATGAATATGATGTTACAAAGGGCAGTGGTATATATGGCCATCAAACACTTCGTTTCATTTTTCATTCTAGGAAACACGCTGTCAAGAATGTTATGTGTTTGGCAATAAACTGCTTAAGATAGATCTTTTTTTATAAATAGTAAGGAAGAACAATGCATGCTTTTGCTACAGCATTAAGTTTTTCTAAGGGTCCAGTTCAAACCTCATTTAAGTCAATGGAAATCTTTCAATTGTCTTAAAAGAAATTGTGTTTTGAGTCTCCATGCAGTAAAATCACAAAGAGATTTGCTGGCAGTGTGCCTATAATCTGTGTTCAGTGTGCACGTTAAATTAACTTAAAACATCTGTCCAGTAGGTGTCATGTGAGATCTCATAGTCTAAAACGTAACAAAGCAATGGCATGTCATCACCAACACAGGAAAACGGTATTTCATCAGATACATCTAAAAGGCCAATATGAACTATAAGAGTCTATATGCAGAAACCAATGTGGTCTTTTTATTCACTTTTATTTGATTTGTATTATTAGATTAACATTTCTATGTTAAACAGAACTCATATTTATTGAATAGCAGTTATAAAATACTTGATTTATCCATCTTGTTACAAATAGTTTGTATTTTTCAGTTTCTCCATTACTTAATGTTTATCACTCATGTCAGCACACTTATGCTTATAATATGGTGGCAGTCCTTCCCAGACCTTTTTCCAAATATCTGAGGGAGGACTGAGACAGGCTCTCCAAGGCACTGGTCACGGCACCAAGCCTGTCAGAGTTCAAGAAGCGTTTGGACAACACTCTCAGACATGTGGTCTGATTTTTGGGTGGTCCTGTTGTGGAGCCAGGAGTTGGACTCGATGATCTTTGTGGGTCCCTTCCAACTTGGGATATTCTATTCTATTCTATTCTATTCTATTCTATTCTATTCATGACTTTTTCTCATTCCTCCTGACTAAAAGGTTAGTCTGCTTAGAAGTCATTAGCGAATGTAGTCCCTCATTCCCTCGAAGTCCCCTTCCCCTCCAACACGCACTGCTTCCTACAGGCATTCCGCACCGAGGCTCTGGTTTCATTCTCATGCCACATGCAGTTATGCCAGTGTAAAAAATCTGGGGGTCTTCCTTGAAAGGCAGTCTTGGGAATCCTCCAGTTCTATTTGACTCTTCTTTGTATCACTAACCATTCTTCGTTTTGATACAATAGATAGTGTAGCAGCGACTTAATACCACATCACCACATAAGACTAAACACCACTTTGTGAAACTACAATACCTGAAAGAACTTCAAAATATCTTAATTATCCCACACACAAAGATTAAAGGAAGGAAGACAGTCCCAGAATTACAGAGGCTGCTAAATGTAATCATATTTCAGGATTACTCTTGGTTATTAAAGTCCTTTTTGGCTAGGGATTTTGCAGAGGATTGAAGTCCCTCATTGTTTGCCTTATTACCTTCAGCAACACATCTGAGAAGCAGCAGCACTGTTTGCTTTCCAAATCTAGCCTTCAGCTTTGTGGCACACATAATCTTTGCATGGTAAAAGTTCAGGCCGTATCCCGAACTCTAATTGGTTTGGGCTCCAGCATCAAAAGTCGGCGGTGTACTTGAAAATATCTCATTAATCTAATCTTGTGACTTTGGGGCCATTACAAGGTCTAGGATTTGCATCTGTACTGTCAAGCATGTGTGGATCTCAGAATATTCTCAAGACCTAGCTCTCCCATAATTCACACCACAAACCCTTAAACTAATAGCAAGGCATTATTTTAGCATAAGTGCCAGGAGGTGGAAAAACACTTTCTATACTCAGAAACACTGATTATACTCGGTGGTTTTGTGTGGGCCAAGCTTTTGTTCAGGCAAGCTGCCTGGACTGCACCCAGGCAAAATCAATCACAGTAATGGTTCATCAGCAAGTACTGGGAGGTTGTTTTTCCTTACAACAGCGTAGACTATTTAAAACCAAGCTGTAAGCGGGCTATGTACAAAAGTATAGATGGAAAATTGTGGGACATGTGGCTGAGTGTGCGCATGTCTGCACTCAAACCCACTTTTCAGTTTGTAGTCTAGACATGGCCTTATGGCTTGGATTTGGAAATGCTGAACCTCAAAGAGATGAAAGTAAGGTTTAATACCCTAAGGCAGATGAGTTGGAATGTGAAGAAAACCTAATAATGCAGGTTACTTTAAAGTCTGAAGTATGACTGTGGTCAATCCTGCTCTTTTAAATGGGGAGGGGGGAATTTCATCTCATCAAAATTTGGCAGGTACCATTCAAGATAAACAGTCTGAATCTCTAGTGACTGTGGTTTGGAAACAAAATTAAGCTTGTAATAAATTTCTGTAAATTTTCTTTCCGAATGTTCTGCTAAACACAACTTCTCTCTTGGAGGCAGCTGTAATAATACAATATTTTACATTTATAAAGTGGTTTTCAGCCTGAAAAACCCCAACAGGCTTTTCAGACTGCACTCATTCACAGTCACCTAAATGTGACTGAACTGCGTCGGGAGCAACAAGCAGACATGGAGGTACATCGCATACCTGGGGCCATGGAAGTTTTGGATGAAAACACTGAACTAAAATCCTGTCACTGTTTTAGAATTATACCTTTTCATCTGCTTAAAACGGGCAGGACCCTGGATTTTTCAAATCACTTAGTTGTAAACTTTACCAGTCCACTAAATACTTGGGTAGGTAAAAGTGTTGAAATGGTTTGGTTGGGACTGGAATAATTATAGCCAAGGTGTCTTACCACTAATGCTTAGAGTATTAAGGTTACCTGTGAGATAGATCTGGATATCCAGCTCTGTACGTTGTTGAACGCGGATAAGACAGTTGTTGGGTACAAAGCCTCAGTGAGGCTGCAGATGAGTAAAAGCACTTCCCTACAAGAGGGTGTCAGACTGAACGTTACTAGCAACTGTTTGCCAGGCTGCCATGCTCCTTTAAAATAGAAAATACTGCACATAGCAGTAATTTAGAAAGAAAAGACGTACTGCATGTAAGGAATTAATGCAAGCAATAGTATTCGGCAAATGGTTAACATCATGGGCTTTTCCATTACAGTGGAAAGAAAATGGAGGATGCAGTGAATGCTCATTTTGTTAGCTTACAATACTGTCATACAGCATTATGTTTTGGCATCAAGGATGTTGAAAAATCCAAAAATGCTCAATACAAGTTAGAACTCAGATGTCTACTTCTTTAGAAGAAAGAGCTCTCACAGAGTTCAGCTGAAACTGTGCATAAGTGAGGCAGGATCTAGCATGCTGAAGAGTAGCTGCATCATTCATTGAAAAGCAGTTATTTAAGTCTGGAAAAGAATGGACTTAGTATGTGGAATTAGAAATATTAAATCAAATCAAAACTGCATTTAGTACATTGAGAAAGAAATCTCAACAAATAAAAATATTTTTCACTAGAAGAAATAGATTACACTGATTCTTGGTTTATGTTCTCCATGCTGCCTCACTGTTGCCAAAGGGTAAATCCTTATCCAAATATTTAAAATAAATTATCAATAGAACATTTATGTATGAAACACAACTCATATGGTACAGATAATTTATACATAAAAATAGTGTAAATCATTTTTAAATGTACATTTTCCATTTTTGTTTCTAATAGTCAACTATAATCTACAATCTTTCCCTTTTTTTTTGTTTTCATGTATGAAGTTTTGGAAGAATTCTCTTAAAACAGGACCATTTTAATTTTAAAAGAAAGTCATAATAACATCTGATGTTCTTTCTTGGGATCTGTTGTTCATGATTTTATTTTTTTTTCTCTTCCACACAAGGCCTACTGGCCAAGTTGTGTATTTTTCTGTGCCACAGGCTGTACAATTTTTTATACAGCATTTCTTTGTCTCAAGCATAAGTGTTTAGAAGAACAGAAGGAAAGCACTCTATTTCTTTTTATGTGGATAGAATGCAAACTTTTCTTGTTCCTGGGATTATATTGGAGGAGAAGCATAAAAAATGAAAAACTGATTTTGGCTGAAGTCTTTAAAACAGCTAAAGGAAGTCAGCTGTCCACACAAGTTGGTTCACCAGGATGATTTCATTTCTACCAGCCTTACATTTGTCTGAAAATGACAGCCACTAAAGCAAGACACTATTTCTCCTTAGCTCCCAGTAAGGCCATGTAAGCCACACAAAAATATGCAAGTTATTCATTCTGAAGGCTACAGGTGTTGCAAAACTATGTACACACTAGAAGTATTTTAAATGTTATTTGTTACTCTTTTTTTAATAGAAGAATAAACAGAACATGGATCCAATTTTATTGCATTTCCCTATGATTTTTTTAATATTGGAAGGTCAGAGAAGATTGTTAGACAATTATATGAAACACATCCAGGTACTTTTGTATGGAGCTTTCATTTGGTCCCAGAAAGATTTCTTCCCTACACTACCACCCCATATTTTCCCTTGTAAGGTACAGGCATGCTAGATTTTAGCAATCTCTAAGTCTTTATTTATTTATTTATTTATTTATGTATGTCTCCCTCATCACTATTCAGTCTATCAAAGTCCTACCAAGCTACTCAGCTGAAAACAAAAGAATTATTTTTGTCTTTAAGAATATGGTATGAGGCCTACTGTACACAGAGTACAAAACATCGAGGTATTCATGACAAAAATCTAATTTAAGAATAGTGCTGTCAAATTCTCAGCAGTATCAAAGTGAATAAAGTGAATAATTCCTTGATAAAAACAGTTGTATGTGCCCACACCTTTTACAAGGTTTCTTTTATAATGCAGATAGCTTCTGCTAGAAAATTACTTACTGGGGGAGAGGGAGGGAGGCACCTCACCTCCTTCACTCCTGTTTTTTGACATGTTTTTATCATGTCTTTTTTTTTTTTTTTCTGTTTTTATCTACAATAACGAATATATAACAAGAAATGTGCCCTTTTCAGGTTGTTTGATGATTTTTCATTGGATGCTGGCCATTTTTATCTCCACGTAATCCATTTATGCATTCTCTCTAGAAACATCTTACAGTAGAAATTCCAGAATCATTGCATTGATTTCATTGGAAGGTGCTGCTTTATGAATAACTAATAACGATGTTGTCTTTGATTCTTAGGAATCATTAAAAAAATAAGTCTAAAACTAGACATAAATCAGGAGGTTGGTGCTTTCATGAACATGCAACTAATGTGTTCCTTGAAGGCTGGTGTCATTTGACATGAACTGGGGGCAAGGTTACATGTTTGGGAGAGTACTGCAGGTGCAGACCAAAATTTCCATCCTCTAGGGGTATATTCCTTCTGTATTCCATCAGGGCAAACTCTTGAATCTCCAGAAGGCCTTAGCAATTACATGGATGTCCCACACGCTAGCAAAATGCTATGGTCCAGGTGTATACCAAGGAACAAAAGCAGTAAAATGATGACATTTTAAGCCACCTAAGGATACATATAGTTTTCATTTTGTGCCTTTCCATGAGATTTTTCTTAGTCTGTCACATTTCTTTTCCCTGTTGTTACTACAGATTCAGTGGGATACTATAAGTGAAAATACACCAGAGTTCTCCATTGTAAGATCCTTCTTTTGTGCTGACTTTTGTCCTGAAAAGAGATAAACCATTTTTTTCAGTTTGTCTGGAACACGGATGGGTATGGGCAACATTCTTCAACTGCTGAGTCAGTAATCAAAAGGATCTATTTTACCCTTTTTCAAAATTTTGTCATTGACTAGACTGTTGATTATTTATTTATTATTTACATATGCCCAACCTTCTCCTACTAAATCAGCTTGAATAGATTCCTTTAGTGTCAATAGTCTCTACACCACGCAGTTTTCCTACACTTAAAAAAATATGGACACTTGACAGCTTCCTGCCTCCATGGCTCATTGAAAGACAAAAAAATGGGCACAAGGTACTGCACCAATAAAAAGCACCTTTCACCATGATTTTTCCAGATATGGCATTTTGATAAAATTTTATATTTGCCCTTGAACGTTAAAGTATTGAAAAATATTTACGTGTTTCAAAACTCCAGTGTTGGTAACTGTGAAATAGATGTAGAACCATTCCTCATTCTTTCAGGCAGTTCCTGAACGGTATGTTGTGGGACACCATCTGGTGGATAACTGTAGTTAAAGCAAATATTTATATTTGCAAACAAGTGTTTTTTTGTTCCTTGAAGTTCATATTTGCTCAGATACCCAACAGTTTCCCTAGCCTTAACCGGTCTTGTAATAAAGGAAGGTTAAAGAACTATTCAGACGCAAATCCCTCCCCAACGTGACCTACTTACTCTTTAGAAAGTAACGCAGACCATGAAAGACCTTTGTGCCGAAAGTACTGAATTCTAACTCATGTTGAATGTTGATGATTCCCATGGGTGCATTTCAGCATTAGCATTTTAGCATGTGCTTCTGTGGAACTTACCATGCTTTCATTCACATCATAAAGCAGTCTCAAAGCACAGGGATGAGATTCTTTTTGGATGAGATTAAACCAGAAGATATGCTCCAAAAGCACACCTAACGCTCTCCATCTACACGACCAGGTTAGAAATACCCCTAACTAAACTTGCCTGATACGTGTGTTGTGGATGTTGAGCTCTCAACACAAACACTTCAAATCCTTTCTTATTAGCCTACACTACTTATGAATGTAGACGTAGTTCATGTGACTCACTTGGACCTAGCTGCAGAGCACAGCCTAGGTGGGCTTTGTGAATCTTACTGGAAACCAGTCCATCACAAAGTGAACTTCAAAATGGAAACAGAGATCAGGCAGGCTTCTCTGCACTTGAAGATTCGTTACATGGCTCAAAGGTATGTAATTTAGTCATTGAGTAAAAAGTCCTGAACCAAACCTTTTCTCTTTAGTCAAACAGAGTCCAGAACGATTCATTTTAGAACATTTGTCTTTTTTGTTTTGTTTTGTTTTGTTTTTTCTTGGTGTGGCAGGATGAATGTTTTGAGGGATTTCTATAGAAGCAGGGTTATTTTACTCAATTTCTTTAGTATTTGGAAGACAAGATTACTGATAGCCATGTTACACGTGCTTGAAAAACATATTTTGTCTTCTACTTTTATATTTCTCATGAACAACCAGACAAAAAAATAGGGTGTCTTTTCTAAAAGTTAAAATAATAGAGGGAGAAAGAATTGCATCTGTGTATAATTATAGCTGATGTGCTGAAAATCTACTGCTCTTTTGTAAGTTCATTCACAGCAAAACCTCACATGATCAGCTCTTTTTTATGCCAAATAACCCACAAATTTTATAGCCTGGACTTTTCTACACCATAAATGTAAAAATAAAGCAGAGTGTTATTGATGGGAAATGTTATTGGCACTAACTGTAGTTCTAATGATCTGTAATACATGTATGATAGTTTACAGGTTAAGGCTGGCTGTAAATTTGTAAATGCATACAACCACGTAGTACTTTCACTTTGTGTGATATGATATAGAATCTTAAAATAAACAAGCCATATATTTAAGATAAACATAAATTCTTAAAATTCAGAAAGCAGCAACATTCCTGTAAAGAGAGGACATCATTTACTGGAATTGTTTTTACTAGGAATACCCAGTTTAGACATTCATGGGGTCAAGATAAGTGATGCTGATTTATTAAGAAAGTTATTTTAACAACAAATTTAACTATTCAAGCTTTATAGTCACTTTTAGGATTAGTAATGCCTATCAGATTGGCGCTTGCATTTAAACAGAGCTCTTAGTTTCACATTAAGAACGTAAGAAAGGCCTGACTAGGTCAAAACAAAGGTCCCTCCAGCTCAGTTTTTGGCCTTCAGCAGTGGCAATAGGAGTCTATCCATGGTGAGTAACAAGCCCCATCATTTTCAGAGGTCCATTCCTCTTTCACTTGACACACCATTATTGTGTTAGGGACATGAGAAACACATCCCTACTCTATGGAGATGTCCCTTATTTGTCTAATCCCTTTTTGAACCTGCTGTCAGTGTTTGCTTCTACAGTCTCAGGTGACAGCAAATTCCAGAAGCCCACTACCTTGTGTTTAAAGAAATGCTTCGTTTGGTATGTTTTAAACTGCTGTCCTATTACTTTTATCAAATTCTCATATTATGGGATGCAGTGAACTAGTGGTTCTGCTTTAACCACTATTTTCATCACTTTTCTCCCCAGCCTTCTCCTTTCACTGCTGGAGTCCCAGCTTTTTCAGTTTCTCCTCAGAAGGTAGCTGCTCAGTCCCTAATTCATTTCAGTTGCCCATAGAGCTTTATGTTGTTATGCAGAATGCCAAGACATTTTTTTTTTTTTCCGAGTTTCTCAGCATATTCTGGGATCAAACTGTTACACTGCTGAAAAGAATACTGAAGGTTTCCATATTATCAAGGTGATAATTTTTGTTCTGGTAAGAGAAGTTACTTTTCCCTGTTGCTTATTCCTAAGGGTTCACAAGAATTTATACCTGGGGAATATAGTTTGATTTTTTCCTTTCTAATTTCCAGCTACTATTTTATATGTAATGCTATTCATTAACTCCAAATTTAAAATTTTGAGAAGCACCATATTTTTTGCTATAGCAAGCTAAGCATAAATATATTTTGCTGTGTTTCAATAATACTTGCACTTTTCTCTAATGTGCTACTTGGTTATTCCTTTAATGCATGTATCTATCTACAGAACTGCTAATTATGTTAGGCTCTTCTGGAATGTCTTTAAAGTTTTCCTCAAAGACTTTGAATCATATATATTCACTACCTTCTCTGACACTCAGTATTTCTCCCACTCTAACAACTTCTGCTGAACACTAGTTTTGAAAATTTTCCTTCATTTGAGGCACGTTTTTTCCACCTCATATGTTAGGGGTTTAGTTCTGCATTAATTACAAATATTATCTACTAGTGCAGAAGCTTACGGCCACAGGTAGCTACCTTCTTTTCTCCCAGGAGAAAAATGCAAGCATTGTGTTGACTGTTTTTGATTTATAGAACACAAAGGCCTCATTCATTCTGATTTCAAGGTCATCGTTATGTGATCTTCTTGACAAGTTTGAACAACTTGCAGATAAGCATCACGAAGTCCTCCTGAATAACAATGACTAGACTGTCAGGATAGTAATAGTATGATTG
Organism: Cygnus olor; assembly: GCF_009769625.2. NCBI lineage: Eukaryota > Metazoa > Chordata > Aves > Anseriformes > Anatidae > Cygnus > Cygnus olor. The sequence continues at coordinate 31,445,202 of NC_049170.1, forward strand.
AAGGGAGCATCCTCTAAATGCAACACGTACTAAGGAATGTGGAGAAAACTTCTAAGACCTACTGTTGTGATAAAATGGCATGTGCCATTTTTAATGTAATGGTGAACTGGATTGCTGATTGGAATCAAGAATTAAATGAACCTGCTAATTTAGCTAAGAAGAGAGGGATTTTGACCATTTCATATAAAGCAGAGTGATGTGTAGGAAGCTCAAAGAATATGATATCTTTCTCTGACTCCTTTGTTCCTCTGTGGGAGGCCACTCTATAGCATAGAAAAAATTTCTTGATGCTGCTGAGTTTCATATAAGCAGATTGACAGGATGCAGAGTTTGGCACAGTTGTCTTTTTTTCTGATGAGGATTACAAATAGCAGCAGTGGCAAAGATCCAAACTGACCTATACTGACAAAATAATTCAAGTAATTCTTCAGGGAATCTGACCACAAACACATTTAGTCCTTTACTTTCATGTGGAGTTCAAAACACTGCAAAAATTTCATGGTATGCTGTACAGTTGTGAGCTCTGTGCTGCACACGTTCACTTGGTGTAGTACCACATGAGGCCGAGACAAGCGGATACATACAACAAGGTTCTAAGGAGTGATAAATAAACTGGGTTTATTTCATTCCTAGATAAATTTCATAGAAGTAGGACATGTGAAAATTGGGTGATAAAGATTCCCATGCCCAGTATAACTAGGAATGTCATGTATATTAATTAAGCAAACAGAAACAAGAAAATAGTTTGTATGTATTTTTGAGGTGCATACAATTCACAATAGAACAGGTTTCCAGTCTCAGTGCCAGATCAACCTAGCCAAAAAGGATAATTGATTGGTTTTATGCATCATTGCACAGTGTCTAAAGGCACTCATAATCTATGGTTGATTGCATTTTGAGTATTGCCAAAACGAATACAATCCCCTCACTGTTGAACAAGATCATAATATTTATATTGACAATTGAGAACTTTGAATAATACATAGTCCCATCATGTCTTTTCTATAAAATTAAGACCCTTTTATGTCCAAAATCAAAAACAGATTGCACAGTCCAAATAGTTAGGATCTTGTCAGCATTTTTCAATTAAAATTGCTTATTTGTCTAAGTTGTGTCTTTGTCATATAAATATGAAAATATATTCTTACAGTATGGACTTGGATTCAATTCAACTTCAAGACTTTCTTGTATTTTCTTATAGCAAGCTATCTGCCCTCTCAAAATGAGATATAAAGGAAATAAAGAAAAATGTCTTTTTAGTTTATGAGGCTGAGAAAATACAGAACTGTTCCCATTTACAAATTGTCTCAAAAGGCAGTATTAAACCTAGAGACATCTTTCAAGAAGAATGACCAGATTCACTTTGACAAAGAACAAGCTGAGGGAGAGTATGTTCTCTCTCTGAAAACCAGTGAACCAAAATTTGGAATAAAAAGGTGTTTTAAAATTTCTTATGGAACATGGAAACAGTTGATATATTCTGTGAGTGTCCCAGTCAAGCAAGAACGTAGGATCACTTTTAACAGACCATTTTTCAGCCACTGAAAATTGTCTTCAAAAAATTCTTCTCAAATTTCACTGAGTGCAATTAAGTTTTTTAAAAGTTTCTAAAAGCACATTATTAATATATCTTTACATCAACTTATTATTATTATTATTATTATTTATTTCTAATTGCAAGGAGATTTGTTATTTGGGCATAGATTTGAGAGCCAGTAGATCTAAATTTTATTTCTGTCACTGCCATTCTGTGCTGTTAGAATTCTGTGCTTTTATAAAACAGGGATAAAAATAATTTCCTTTATATAAAACTTCAGTATCTATTGATGAAACTATCTTTTCAAACGAAGTCATGAGATTAATTTTGGTTGCTGGGATTACAAAAACAAACAAACAAACAAAAAAAAAACCACCACCAACAACAAAACAAACAAACAAACAAACAAACAACTGCAATGTATCTAGATATCCCAGAACACTTTTGAGACTTACCCTCCTAAAATGGTTGATCTTTCTTTAAGGGAACTGTGTAACAAGCTTTTACCTGCATGAAAGGCAAAGAGGCTATCCCAGGCCAAGGCAAAGGTACCACCAGCCACACACAATTCTCTTTCAAGGGAATAGTTTTGTTGTCAACAAAACTGGCAAAAAAAAAAAAAAGTTAAGTGGAATAGCCTCACCATTGCAGTAGATTATAGTACAGTACATTGCAGTTACATTATGCTCACGCAAGGCTTAGATTGAAATTCTTGCAGCAAATCTGGTAGAGGAGTTATTTGGAGCCCTCTGCACATTGGATTTGGGACACAGAAGACCTTCTCAGGAGAAGGTGCAGACAAAAAGATTGATGTGACTGGTACATTGTGCTGATGCTGGGTCCGGGACAGAAAAAGTCCCACTGAGCACAGTGCTCCTGCCCAAATATTACCTCCAAATATTCTCTCCTTCATTCCTTACAGGCACTGGGATGGTTTGGGCACCTAACTCCCACAGAAGTCACAGCTGCAGACTGCGTTTTCTGTTGACTATCTTAGTTTACACCATGCCCTGCAAACTGATTTCAGTTAATCACCTCCTAGATACCTAACTTTTCCAAAGCTTTGTGTATGACAGACTCACCTGAAATTCTGAATTTCTCTAAATGAGAGTGGTTTCCAGGAGTTGGGTATAGCATTACTGAGTTTTAGTCTCAGACTCATGTCTCCCATTTAGACTCAAATGTCTCCCTTTTAAATCTAGCCCAAGGTCTTTTGCTTGTGAGTGCTAGATCTGGGGCCCTCAGCACAAGAAGTACATGGAAGTATTAGAACAAGTCCAGAGGAGGGCCACAAAGATGATCAAGGGGCTGGAGCACCTCTCCTACGAAGACAGGCTGAGAGAGCTGGGGTTGTTCAGCCTGGAGAAGAGAAGGCTCCAGGGAGACCTTACAGCGGCCTTCCAGTACCTAAAGGGGGCCTGCAGGAAAGGTGGGGAGGGACTCGTTGTCAGGGGGTGTAGGGATAGGGCAAGGGTAATGGCTTTAAGCTAAAAATGGGGAGATTTAGATCAGACATAAGGAGGAAATTCTTTACTATGAGGGTGGTGAGGCACTGGAAGCTGTGGGCAGAGAAGCGGTGGATGTCCCATCCCTGTAAGTGTTCAAGGTCAGGCTGGATGGGGCTTTGAGCAACCTGATCTAGCATAAAGTGTCCCAGCCCACGGCCGGGGGTTGGAACTGGATGATCCTTAAGGGCCCTTCCAACCCAAACCGCTTTATGATTCTATGAATCTAAAAAGGAGTGAGTCTTTCCTGGGTGAAGAGTGACACTGAAGCACAGCATTGATTCCCTCTCATTTTCACGCAGTTAAATTTCATAATGGGATTGTTAAGATGGGGGCATTTATTTCTAATTATTTTTCTTACCTTTACATCTCTGTGATTCTACATCTTAATTTTTTCTTCTTTCTTGTCTACCATTCCTCCACTATTCTTGTGACACAAAATGGCATGGAAATTTCTGACATTCACTGGGGAATCTCTCAGGTACCAGCTCCAAATAGCCATTTGAAGCCATATTTCTGAAGATCTCTGAGAATTCTGCAGAACTGCTTCCTACCTTTGTTGCAGCTATTTCTTTTGGGCAGCATGGAAGATGGTCAGAGAAAATGGTGCAGTGTGTGCTATTTAATTCTTTGTCCTTGCATACTATGCCAAAACTCTTTATGTGGTTTGCACAATAATAGAGTAAAAAACAAAGGAAAACCAGAAAGCCATTTGCAATGAATAGCAGTTTAGCTTGTTTGTTTGGTTTCATTGTTTTTTTTTGTTTGTTTTGTTTTGTTTAGTAGTGATTTTTTGGGAGAAAACAGTATTTAACTACAAGCCCATCCATTCTAGAGTTACAGCATTGCCTACTAGTGACCTCATATTAGCATTTTAAAACACAAGATCTAGTAGTTGTTACTGTTCAAATAAAACATGTTTAACATGTTTTAGAACATTCTGAAGGATAAGCTGGTACTGTATAAACACCTTGCAGATGAAGATTCACCCCCAGTAAATTCTGAGCAATGCACTGTCAGACACAGGGAAATTTGTAGACAACTACCCCAGTGCAGACTGGGCAATATTGTATTCCTGACCATACAGAATATTGTAATTAAGTCATTTATGTATATTAAGTGTAGTTTCAGAAACTGTACATTTTTTTTTGTTGTTGTCTTTCAAGCTGAAACCAAGAAATAGATTTAAAAGCTATCCATAGGTCTAGAGTTAAATCAGCTTTCTCAGGCAATTAGATTGCTAAACATTAATTTTTAAAAATTTGCTGGAACTGCATATGACCCAAAGAACCAAGGGTAAACTGCAATAGTGGAGAATTTTCTTAGAGATCCCTAATTTTATCCCAAATTTATTAGCTTGGGGATGTCAGTAACTGAGGCTAAAGAATTAATACAGTCCATTGAATCATAGGATCATTCAGGTTGGAAAAGACCTCTAAGATCATCTAGTCCAACCTTTAACCTAGTACCAAAGTCCACCACTAAACCATCCTGCTAAGTTCTAAATCTACACGTTTCTTGAAGACCTCCAGGGATGGTGACTCAACTACTTCTATGGACAGCCAGTTCCAATGCTGCACAACCCTTTCAGTAAAGAAATTTCTCCTAGTATCCAACCTAAACCTCCCCTGGCACAATTTAAGGCCATTTCCCCTTGTCCTATCACTTCTTGCTTGGGAGGAGAGATCAACCTCCATCCCACTACAACCTCCGTTGGGGTAGTTGTAGAGAGTGGTAAGGTCTGGCTCTGGCACCTCAATGTCCTTGCAGCGAGGGGCCCAAAACTGAACACAGTATTTGAGGTTTGGTCTCACCAGAGCAAAGTACAGGGAGACAATCACTTCTCTAGTCCTGCTGGCCACACTATTTCTGACACAAGCCAGGATGCTGTTGGCCTTCTTGGCCACCTGAGCACGCTGCTGGCTCATATTCAGCCAGCTATGGACCAATACCCCCAGGTCCCTTTGTGCCAGGCAGCTTTCCAGCCACTCTTCACCCAGCCTGTAGCATTGCGTGAGGTTGTTGTGCCCCAAGTACAAGACCCAGCACTCAGTCTTGTTGAAACTCATACAGTTGGCCTCAGCCCATCGGTCCAGCCTATCCAGATCCCTCTGCAGAGCCCGCCTACACTTGAGCAGATCAACACCCACACCCAGCTTGGTGTCATCTGCAAACTTACTGAGGGTGTGCTCGATCCCCTTGTCCAGATCATTGGTAAAGATATAGAAGAGAACTGGCCCCAGTACTGAGCCCTGAGGGACACCACTACTGACCAGACTCCAGCTGGGTTTAACTCCATTCACTGCAACTCTTTGGGCCCAGCCACCCAGACAGTTTTTTACCCAGTGAAGCGTATGCCCATACAGGCCTTGAGCAGCCAGCTTCTTCAGGAGAATGCTGTGGGAAGCCTTACTGGGTCAAAAGCTTTACTGAAGTCTAGAGAGACCACATCCACAGCCCTTCCCTCGTCCACTAAGCTGCCTTGTCATAGGAGATCAGGTTTGTCAAGCAGGACCTGCCTTTGATAAACCCATGCTGACTGGGCCTGATCACCTGGTTACCCTGTAGGTGCTACGTGATGGCACTCAGGATAATCTACTCCATGCACTTTCCTGGCGCCAAGGTCAGACTGACAGGCCTGTGGTTTCCTGGATCCTCCTTGCAGTCCTTCCTTTGGATGGCCATCACATTTGCTAGTTGCCAGTCAACTCGGACCTCCCCTGATAGCCAGGACTGATGATAAATGATGAAAAGTGGCTTGGCAAGCACTTGAGCCAGCTCCCTCAGTACCCTTGGGTGGATAACATCTGGCCCCATAGACTTGCATACATCTAAGTGGTTTAGCAGGTCACTAACGATTTCCTTGTGGATTATGAGGGCTTCCTCCTGCTCCCTGTCCCTATCTACCAGCTGAGGGGCCTGAGTACCTGGAGGACAACTGGTCTTGCTGCTAAAGACTGAGGCAAAGAAGGCATTAAGTACCTCAGCCTTTTCCTCATCTCTTGTCACTATGTTTCCCCCTACATCCAATAAAAGGTAGAGATTCTCTTTAGTCCTCTTTTTCTTATTCATATACTTATAAAAAAATAAAAATAAAAATATTGTCTTTAAGAGCAATAACCAGATTGAGCTCAAGTTGGGCTTTGGGTCTTCTAATTTTGCCCCTGCACAGCCTCACAACATCTTAGTAGTCCTCCTGAGTGGCCTGCCCCCTTCTTCCAAAGGTCACAAACCCTCTTTTTCTTCCTGAGCTCTAGCTACAGCTCTCTGTTCAGTCAGGCCAGTCTTCTTCCACACCAGCTTATCTTTCAGCATGTGGAGATGGCCTGCTCCTGAGCCTTTAAGATTTCCTTCTTGAAGAGCACCCAGCCTTCCTGGACTCCTTTGCCCTTCAGAACTGCCTCCCAAGGGACTCCAACCAGTCTCTTTAACAGGCTGAAGTCTGCCCTCTGGAAGTCCTGGGTGGCAGTTCTTCTAACCTCCCTCCTTACTGTTCCAATAATCAAAAACTCTATTAATTTGTGATCAGTGTGCTCAAGATGGCCTCCAACCTTCACACCACCCACAAGTCCTTCTGTATTTACAATCAAAAGGTCGAGTGGGTTACCGTCCCTAGTTGGCTCGCTCACCAGCTGTGTCAGGAGAGCTGGGTTCTTGGTATACACTTAGGTATATTCACAGTTCAAATAGAGGAGTCTGGAACAGAGTGCAAAAACTAAATTCCTTGATATATAGAATGAACTAGGACATAACATGGACCAGAGCATTTTCAAAGAATGGATGTTTGTTACTTCCCCAGAATCTGAAAAGTAAAAATGCATCAGATTGAAAAACAAAACTTTGTAAATATAGGGACAGATAGTTTGACATGAATTTTATGGAATATAAGTTCTTTGCTTAGATGAAAAAATGGAAAAATTGATTAAATTGAGTATCCTTCTAGATACATTCCTTTCTTCTTGATTATGCAGACTAGTTTAACCAGGGTTTATATATATATATTTATAAAATTATCCAGTTAAACTGAACCAATGCTAATTTTTACAGCATTCTACTTTAAATTTAATCTATGATTTTTGTTGTAACCAGGAAAGAGAATTTTGAGATACAATAATTAGAAGGTAAATAAACCCAAACTGTATTCTGAACTGTCTGACAAAATGCTGGAGGTCTTGGAAAACAGAATTATGATAAGCAGGATCAGAGTTTAGTTATTACTGATAGTGAAGACATAAATAACTAGAAAACATCCACTCCATTTCGCAAAAGTCCTTCAAAATTCTGAAATACAACCTTGTTGAACATAACCTTTAAAATATTTGTGTTAAATGGTTTGTTTCAAAGTAGTATTTTTTATCAAAAAGTTCAGATCTTACAATTCTCCTTTCCATTCTGAAGTGATGTAAGTTTCCCAGATCACTAGAACTTCCCCCAAAAGTTTTAGTTTTAACAAAACAGTATATTTTAGTCTTTTCTACGTGAAAATCTTCTTATCATCTTGAATGAGATAAAATAACAAAAGCCAGTCTTTTGTATGTATGTGCGTGGCATTTTTTTTTTCATCACATCTGATATACAGCTTTTAATAAAAAACTTTTCCTTCTCATCAATAATCAGACACACAAAAGAGGGAGCTTCCTTCTATCAATAACCTTTAACTAACACCAAATCTTCTGTTTCCTCAAGGCAAACAATCAGATATCCATAATACCTGCAGCTACTGGAAACATTTGTCTAAGAAGGAATCAAACTAGTGGGAGCCTGGGGAAATACAAATACGGTAAATGGATTGCAAATACTTCAGCTGGTCCTTAGAAATTGTCCAGTCATGAAGTACTACTTTTTGCTAATAAAACCCCCTAAAACTCACCAGAAGTTAGCTTACTGTGGTGTTGGAACAATTACCAAATATATTTAGAAGAGGACAAAGATGCATTATGGATGAAAACAGTGTTTATATACCAAACTGTAAGAAGGTAGAAGAAAAGCTCTCTGAGATAACAAATCACAAACTCAGACTGAGAGACAATTTCTCAAGCGTACTCGTGTGCCTATACATCCAAGCAGTTACATAAAGCTCTTTATAGTTCATGTGGTGTGAGAATTTCCTCTGTGCTTAACAATCCAAAGCATCCACATTGGATTCAAATTGTGCTTTGCTACAATGACTGTTACTTGTTAGAGTCCCCTACAGCTTTTACAAACATATTCTCAAGTATTTTTCTCCCTCTAACAGTTTTATGAACTTGAACACATATCCGTGTTAGTCTTGGGCCCACATTATTCCAGTAGATATCATTATACATGTCATGCCTCTACATATAATGCCTCTCTATATACATTGTCTCTACATACAATGCCCCTACGTATCAGTGCAAGATAATAATATGAGAAATGGCATCACGATCATAAGAAATTTTTAATTTGAATTTAAGCCATTCCTACATAACAGTTAAATCACCATGCCTACCAGCTGTAGAAAACCCTCTAAAGTAAATCGCAGCTATATAGTCTGTGAAAATGTCTCAGTTTATGAAGGTGTTCTTCAAGCACCTTCTTGAATACTTCATCATTCAACACTACCTGCTCCCTTTTTCTCAAGCATGAAGGCAAGAAATTAAAAATAGAAACAGTAGTGAAAGAGGAAAATAGTGGACTCGATTTAGAAAGTCTCTTCTAGTCCTTCCTATGCAGGACAGTATTGTAATGGTGGCCTTTTCCATGTACACGGATTCAAGAGACAACTGAGAATTAATACATTCATTACCTCTGATATGCACTACAGTGGTGAGATGTCATTTGATCCTCTTTTAGTAGCCTTAGCTACTCTAGTGCCTTTAGCTTAGATACAGTTCTGAGTATGTGGTAATTCTCAGAGAATAAGAATAGAGAATAGAATAAAATAGAATATAAAAATAGTAACGTAGTGTATCAGTAATTCATTTACACAGCTTGGGTTAGAATAGATTTGGCAAACTAAACAGAAGTTATAGGATCCCAAAACGTGAGACAGATGAGTCAGGGTTTTTCCCAGGGCAGAAGGCACAAAGAAATGTGCCAGGTAGCCAATAAACATAATTTATACAAATTAAGTCTTCATATATGATTAAGATAATAATTTTAAGAGTTCCGGTATTGTGACTGCACTCCTTCGCCCCTGAGTCAATGTACATTTCAAGTTTTTATATGTATATGCTCAAACTCTTCTTCAGACTTCAGTTTTATTTAATATCAGCATAGTTTCGTTTGCAGATATTTCATATGTTACAATATGAATTCACTACAGACCATGCATTTTCCATGTTATATCTCCACAGCATTAATTGCACAATTAAGTTATTACACTTTTAAAATTACTCTTATTATTTTACAGGAATGCCTATGCTGTCTGATCAGGTTTCCTGAATCCTTGTGGTTCCTCAGGAAGTGTTTAGGGGCCACCAATGGTTACAGAGCTTGCAATACCCAAGGTAATTCATTTAGAGCTGCTTTGGTGTATCTCTGCACGTCACAGTCTTGCACCATGTAAATAGTCTGATTGCCAAACTAAGACAGAATACCTGAAGTTTATATCTGAAAATTACTTTTACAGCCATCATGATTAAGATTTTATTTGAAAATGAGAAGTTAGGGGATGTTTCAATATTTGTAGGTAATGAAACAAAAAAATGATCACCAGTAACAAAGATTTCTCTAAATCAATAGACAAACTGATATTTGACATCAGTGAGAACACTACTGACATCTAGAGAGCTCTGCAGATATCATCCTCTAAGAAACACTTTTTATTTAAAAGGATGAGGTGGTCAGTTTTGTTAGGAAGTAGTATTAAAAGTTTTTAAAATGCATAATATGTTTTTAAGACAAATACCAACCATGTTAGTAAGTAACATGATTTCACGTAGTGAGTATAGAAATTTTTACTTACATGACTAACAGCAATACTTTTATAATTACTTCTCTATTGGATTATCTTCCCATGAAGCCTTAAGCATTACAGGCATGTACATTATAGAGGACCAAAAAATCTAACTATCATGTTCTGGAAAGCATATGTGATCATAGCAACAGAGATTTGTTTTTAAACGTTAGGATAGATACAAACCATTGTGGGGGTTTATATACAAAGTTTTGAAATATTAGAATGCAGATTTCTGAGACTAGAGGAATAGGATTGTTTGACATAATGTTATTTACACATCCATAAAAGAACTGCAGCAGACAAGAGTTTTACTTCTGACTGTAGATCAGACTTGGAAGCTCCACCTGCAAAATTTTCAGAGAACGAAGTTAAGAGTGAGTATGTTGAAATGAGTGATACATGGTGAGAAGTAATACTGAGCCACTATATCTGTTGAAACACTTCTCCATCAGACCTGTCACACTTGTGGTGGTGGTCTTTATTCTCCAGGGTAGTATTCAGATGTCAAGTCAGAATAAAGCTGGCTTTGAATGAGCTAGTTCATCCATACCATGCAGTCTACTGGGACTACTCTGCCATACGCTTACCAATGTGCAAGATGTATCAATTTATATTACACATAATAGCAGAAAAAAAAATTAAAGAATTCGGATTTCTTGTTTCACAGGCACTGCTTTAACCATTCAAATTAATCACTAGTTTCAAACTGAAAATAGCCTGAACTTTTTAAATATAGGGTCAAGTTTGTAGTGTTTATTGAAAAATAAATGTCCTCCCACAATTCTTCTCCTGAACTTGTTAGTGTCACTGAGATGTGTCGTCAGTACTATCAGCAAGATTAATAGTGTGAGCAAGAGAAGTGATTCAAATCACACAAATGCCTGAGCGGTTTAGATAGTGTGGAGTATTTGAAACATCTGCACAGGGCTTGCAGCTGCTGGACCTACAGCAGACCTGCGCTCTTCTAGAGCAATAGCTGGAATGCAGGTGGGATATCCTAGTGATCTTTCCTCAGGCTTCTAGGTTTCACCTGATAAACACTGATAAAATATTTCCGGTAGCACGAAGAAAAAAAGGAAATATGCATTTATCTACAATATATTGCATCTACGTCACAGCTTTCCGAGTCAAATTTATTTACAACCTCAAAAGCATGTTAATTGTACTAATTTCTATGTAGCATTGGCGTAACACAGGCAATTTAAAATTTGTCCCAGTTACTAAATAGCAGAAAATTTTCTTATTTTTTGGTGGATGTTCTGTAAATATGCAGAACCGTACAAATGTGGGATTGAAAATAATTCTGTAGTAGGATTTGCTTTGGCTGGGGAGTTGGACAAGATGAACTCCAAAGATGCCTTCCAACATAAATTAGCTGATTCTATAAAATGCAGATGCAGTTTTTAAAAATACCTTTTGTGAAAATCCCATGCAGGACAGTACCTTTGATAATAAGGATTTGATTGTAGAACACAGCAAAGGAAAGAATTGTGAAAGCAAAGTATTATATGATGTATATTTTATTGATCTCTTTTAAAAAGTAGTGAGTGCAATCTTACTATTTTATTTTTCATTGTTAAATATTTTATTTTTATGATAAATATGTTGTAAAAATGTAGGCCTCGTCAGGGAGATGCATTGAAACACAATATTAAATCAGAGGTCAATAAGACTACAAAGCTGAGACTAACATGCAAGTCATTTACATTATCTGTATGAAAATGAAAGTAGATTTTATTTAAAACATTTGGAACATTGTAAAAAAATCTTACTATTATAAAATGTATAGAAATGGAGACCTTGACAATAGTAACTCTGAGAAATTATACAGAAATTGAAAATAAGCCCTCAAAAATACAGAACATCATTCCAATAATATCGTAGACAGAAAAAAAAAAAAAAAAGAATTTTGAAGATTTAAAACTTTGGCAACTAAAAATATGATTTATTACACTGTTTTTAGCATTTTGCATCTTTCACAGCTATTGAATAATAGCTTAAATTACAAAGATCCATTGTGCTCTCAATTTTTCAGTACACTTTCAAAACCTACTGTACTAGATTTTGACTGGGAAGTCAAAAACTAAATAAAAAATGGTTGAACGGTTGAATGACCTAGCCCATCACCTAATAATTGTGTTGAGTGTCACTTGCTAGACTAACCTCATGAAGAATTAAATCTGAAATATATGACAAGGTCATTCTAGTGACTACAGCATATTAAAACAAATTATTTAGGGGGGGAAAAAAGGATGGCAGCATAACTTTGGAGGAATAATTAAGCTCAAGCAGAGACATAAGGGCTCTTTCTTTAATCCAAGTAATGCCTATCACCACAAAACAGTAATTGGCTAGATTTTAGGTAACACTTAAGCTTGACAAAAACTTACATCTATGCTGTGCATATCATACCCTGAAGAAGAATGTTTAGGATATGGGAGACAGAAATGATAGTAAATACATAATGACAACATGAATGAGAGACTGTTATTTTATTTCTAGAAGAGACAATAAGGATGAGTGTCTGGTACAAGAGGCTGTCATTTTTTGCTGTTCATATTAACACTTTTCACTGGACTGTAAGTGTCCCAGGGAGGTAGCGTAAGGCCAAAAAAGAGTAAGTCATGCAGGCTAATTAGGCTAAGTGGCTGTGTTTTGTTATAGCAAGACCATCCCCAAGCCCACTGAAATTACTGGTGCATCCACAGCCAGTCAATGGTTTCAACTGGAAATCAGAAGCATCTACTTGCAGCTGGGGCTGAAATTTGAGTACAGACCTCTCCTCCCCTCTCTGTACTCCAGAGCCAGGCTATCAGCTGATCGGCAGCGCTGTCAGCAGCTCAGCAGCCTTGGGAGCCTGTCTCAAGAGGAGGGACAGATCTCCAAGTAATTCTTGCTCTCGTTTGCATCTGTAGGAAGGAAGTAGGCTTGGAAACTGGCTGAGCAGCTCTGTGAAGAACTCTTTTTCCTCCCCAGCTCGTGGGATGAATGCCTTTTATCATTTAACATGGTTAATAAGTTGTAATAAAACTCTCCCTACCACATTTTCCCAAGATACAATAGATAATGTGGGGGACTGGATTAGGGGACACCCAAGCCCATATACAGGGGTTCAGCAATGTGGAAAGAGACGGGGTTTGTTTTAAACCAGGTTTAACCTCAACTTTATTATCCAAAGCAAATATATTTTTCTGTAATGAGGTCTCTAAAGAGATACAATGATAATCCCCCTTATCCATGGTGTGGGGATGAAGAGTGTACATACTCAAACACCCAAGAATGCCTCTGAAATACCTCAGGGAATAAACGGTGTAACACTGTGGATCACATGAACTCTTCTAGGTACCTGTGATTCTGGTGGCTTACACAATGGAAAATCTCCCCCGCTGGCCTACCACCTTTGCCAGAAAAAACATAAGATGTGTGCTTCCCCTATTTTCATATCCTGTTATCACATATTTAAGATCACATTGTCTTGTTACAACTGTGCACCCATAATATAAGCAAATATAGTGTTTTCAGCACAGAAATATAATGAGGACTTTTTGGAAAAATGTATATAGTAATTAAGTCATTACTCTGAATATCCTGAAGGGCAAGAATTCATTTATGCACAGCAATCCAGGAATATGTTTAAATATGTTAGACGTCATGTGTTTTGGAAAAGCACAACACACATGCAACATAAAGTATGCTGATAGTGCAGTTTGAATACAGAAATACTCATTTTCCACCCAGCTTCCTTTAACTTTAGTGGGGATTTTAGGAGTCAACTTGCAGAAAGAGAAATTAAAAAAAAAAAAAAAAGTTAATTTTAATTTTAAACAATTTTATACATTTAGGCATATTAGTTTTATATATTTAGGCATCTAGACTAAATCAAAAGATATAGATTAATTATTAACAGAGAGAAGTATCTCAACAAAACAAATCAAAACAAATCTCAGCACCTCAGCCAATGTATGTCAAACATCTAATGGAATGAAACAAAATACCTTCTAGAGGTTCCCTTTCTCTTCATACATGTAAACATGATATGACAAGCAAATTCAGACCCAACTACTTGATAAGATGATTTTATTATGAATGCTTTTTCTTTAATAACCATCTCACATTCCAAAATTCTAAAGTGGCACCTTCATCTTGTTTATTGAAAATGCCGTATTCCAACATAAAATAAAAAATACGGATCTGCGTACCAGTTTCTTCTTCTCAAGTACATTTCCTCTTTTTATGTTTTTAATACCCTAGAGATATTTTTAGAAGCTAAAATAAGTGATTAAAGACACTTCTGTTGTCAGTTTTATACTTTTAAGATGTCTAGGCTTTCTTATTTGAGGTTTCTACTTGTTTAAAGCTAACTAGCTGAAATGGAAGCCACCCACACAATTTTTCTATGAAAATGAGATATTTGCAACATAATACTTGTACTGCAGTTCCATTCCTCCATCATACACACTACATTTAGTTTCAGTGGTCTGAACAAGCAAAGGCATGCACATAATTAATTCCATGAGGGACAGCTTATTCATATACTCGCACACACAACTCTTGCTCTTTGTATATCAGTTGCACATAATTTACAATGGCTATTTCTGCTAACTTGAGTACTCTGTAAATTAAATTCTAAATTAAGCTCCAAGTTTTCAGACTTATTTTTCTTGTAGATCCATCAAACATTTTCTATTGTCCTCCATGCACATAAGTGCACGCACACACCCTGGAAAGGACTTTTTCTATTCTTCAGCCTGTGCTGTGTAGTAAAATGGTTTTAAAAATAACATGGCAACAGTTGCTTGCACATGTGGATGTCATAAACATTTTGTGTTACGTTACAATCCAGCTCAATCAAATGCATTTTAGCAGCAGCGGGCATGGGAGTGGATATGGAATGCATTTTCTTAGACACGAAGGTGATTTGAAAGTTGCGAATGGGTAACACATACGGTGTGTATTAGTTTTAAGCTCACAAATGTCCTCCTGGTGACATACATATATGTATGTAGGGTCTGCACTTAAAATAAACAGGAATGTAGTTAGGAAAAGAGCCCATTTTTTCCAGGATTATAAGAGAATACTGCCCAGGAAATCTCCTGGAGGAGATCTCACGGAAGCAGAGCAGCAGTCCCCGATCTCCCTCAGCCTTCGCGGCCCCAAGGCCTCCAGCCGGGAACCCCAGCACTCACAGCCCCACAGCCGCCCCCTCCCCGCGGCCGCCCGGCCCCGCCGCGCCCCGGTCGCCTAGGAACGAGCGCCGCTCTAAAATGGCGGCGAGCGCCGCCGGGCAGGTGAGCCCTTTCCCGCCCCAGAGCGGCGCCCGCAGCCGCCCTCAGCGGGGCCGCCTGACGGGGAGGTCGGGGCGGGGAGGAGGTGGGGAAATGGCAAGTGCCGGGCCCGGAGGAATGGCAGTCGCGGGGCGCTGCCCTTTTTCTCCGTGCGCGGGGGTTGAAGGCAGCCCCTGGGGTTTCTGGTCTGAAGTAGGTTCGCGGTTCCCGGCTGCATGCCTGTCAGTGCCTGGCAGCTGGCCCCTGCTGCAAATCCTCAGGGACAGGCGTTACTCTGTGGGGATGTCGTACAGCTGCTGTTCTCCCAACAGCTTTTCTTTTTCCGTCTGCGGATTTTGTGGGCCATTTGGCCAGGATTTTCCCCTACCTGGCATCTGGGAGCTGTATCAAGTTCCCGGACAAGTGGCCACTGTCCAGCCACCAGCTGTGCTGAGTAAATGGCTGGTGCGCCCTATGGGTCCCACTAGCTCTGTGCTTGCCCCACTGGGAAAGCACCACAGCTCCAGCCCATTTCGAAGTGTACCGAAAGTTACCTTATGTCGGCCCAATGACTGCAGAGCATGTTTCACAAACTCATTGCGTACCTTATACAGGCTGCTCTAAGCATACCCATCAGTACTTCCAAGCTTGCAAAGTTTTGTATTTGCAGTTTCATGTTGTAAGCAAGAGTGATCTTAAAGGACATTGGGCATTTACTAAAGCCATGACTGTTTTACTGATGAGACGTTTTTTATCAGCTGCTAGAAGTTGAGATCCATAATACTCGTGTTACTAGGATTGCTTTTACAAATTATGGCACATAAGCACTATATTCTGAAAATGATATTTGTCTCTACATTTTTCAAAATTAGATATACATGCAGAGTTTTCTGGATGGATAGAATCATATAATGGCTCAGGTTGGAAGGGACCTTAAAGATCACCTAGTTCCAACCCCCCAGATAATTTTAAAAAGTCATGTGTGTAAAATAAATTTGCAAATTTATTGCAAGGTAAGCTGTTTTCATGCTGATCACCTGTACTGATTTGGCTGACACGAGTTGAGAAGCCCGTTCTCCAGCCAATCTCTGTTTTCATATATCTATGAGCTGTGGGTCTCTATAGAAAACTGGAGTAACATAACTGTCGATGTATTTTTTATCAATTTAAAATAGGAACTGCCAATTTGATATCTCTTTATCTGTCTTAGACTATGCTATAGTTTGCAAGGTGCTGTGATTCATACATTAATTTTGGCATGTGTATTAATTTAGACACTGAATATGTATATGTTATAATGTAATGAATTATGCAGTATCTTTTGCTGACAAATGTACTGTGTACTGTCAGGCAGTAGAAAAACAGCTGAAGATCTGTGGCTTTAAGCGGAATATCGATGTCTTAGTATTGTATCTGGCTGGACAGTAAGTAAAATGTTTCTTCGGCTTTTACTAAAAATGGAGCACATGGTAAATGGTAACCTTTCGTAACTCTTTCCATCTCTGAACATCATTTATATGTGAATTCTCAGTAAATCATATTTATACCTAGTCTATACATGTTGTGCAAGAAGAAATGGTGGAGATATATATGGATGTAGACTGCAGAACTGCACTCCTGATGAAGCAGTTAAATGCGTCAGCCCTAGACACACAGTCCTCTAGCAACCCAGAATTGCTTGAGGGTCGGTAAGTTCATAGAGTTTTGCGTGAACTTCTACCACAGGGAACAGAGACGTGAAGCTTAATGGGCTGATCTCTACCTGTTCTAACTGGCTTGTAAGGCTGGGTGAAAGACTATCAAGAAAGCAAATGCAAAAACACGGGACCTGCCCAGTCTGAGAACTGCCAAATTTCTGACCTCCCTGAAGAAATCTGTTGTTGCAATAGCAAAACTCATTGGTAGCACCTTTGAAATTACCTGCATTGCTACCATTAAGAATTGAAGGGAGGGCAGGGCAACATGAAGTGAGCACAAGAACACTTGTTTGGAGCTGACAGCACTGATCACAGAAGTGATCTCCTCAGTGAGCTTTATGAAGCAGCTTAAGAGATAGGGCAGGTGAGGAGAATAAACCATGCAAAGTGAAGGAAGGCAAAGCTTTCATGAACCTGTGGGTGATCTAGTTTGATAGAGTGATATGCTGTAGGATGAACATGCTGAGAGGCTACTGTAGAGAGATGGATACATGACAGGACATACTTCAAAGTTTTTGAAAAGCATACTTTGAATTTCTGGCCAGGGCACAATTCCAACTGTTACATACCTGTCTGCAGCCTCACAACTGTGTCTAGTGTTTGTACTGTTGACATCATATGTAAAGAACTAATGTAGTTCAATAATTCAGGGACAATGTTTTAAAAGTCTCTAGGTTTTATGAATGAAAAAAAAAAAAGTATTACAGGATTTCAGTGATTTTAGTGGAAATTAGGTGCTCTTGAAAGTCTCCACGTGTCCACTGGTATGTCTGAATTCTTTAGCGCATCTCCCGATTTACACCAAGAAAGAATTTGATGCTCTGTGAAAAGAAAATATGAAGAATATAGTTACTGTTAAATTATTATAAGCTTTATTAACTTTATTTTAGAAAGAATAAAACACAGAAAATCCAAGTAAGGAACAAATTTAAATAGAAAGTTACAAGATGCATCTATATATTATTTAAACAATATGATAAAAATATTCTAATGCATATGTGTAAAATATTAAGACTGTATATATATACAATCTTAAGAAGCACATTTTCTGATGTTAAATACTTAAATATATGCCCTCACTGGCTTTGAAATACTTTTTTTGTGTGTGGAATAAAAAAATGAATAAAAAGAAATTACCAGATGGCAGATACAGAAGTGATCTGTCTTCCCATTAAACCATTTTGAGAAAGATGATGCAAGCTGGCTTCTTTGATGATTGGAGAGAACCTATTTCCTTTTATTCTATACCAATTTATACAAACCTTGAACCTCAGCCAATCTCAGTATCAGATCATGCCTCCTTAACTGTTGATTTGACATATATTTATGTTGGCTAAAGGAAGAAGAAAATGAAAAAATAATAATGAAAGTCAATCAAATTAGAGGGAACAAAATTATGTTTTTAAACCACTGCTGTTAAAGGGACATGAAAAAATTTACTTTTCAACACTGAAAGCTGTCATCCTAGGAAAACTGATTAACTTAGCAGTAGGTAGGAGTAGAGGGCTGGAGGCCAAAAAGTATGTTTGTAAGAGACATGCAAAGTCTGGAAGGCATACAGAAAGGGACAGGCTCCTTTGGAGGAATTAAACTCTGCTTGGGACAAATTAAATGCCTTAATACCAGGAAAAAAAAAAGAAAAGAAAAGAAAAAGAAACACAGATCAAGGCTTGGATATAGTAGACATGAGACTGTTAAAAAAGAGGGAGTAAAGCCAATGAAAATGTAAACCTGTAAACTAAGTGTAGAATGGCAATGACAAAGAATATGAGGAGATTTGGGCTTTGCTATCTGAAAAGTAGTTCAGGGGTGTACAGGTAAAGCTATACAGAAAAAAATAGAAAATAGTTCTGTAAGAGCTCTGTATGTCCTGTCAGCATTCAAGTGATTATCTTTAGTACTTGCAGTAATGTATTTACTTGTGACAATAAAATGAACACATAAATACAGGAGCAGCATGGGGTAATCTGATTTTCAGAAATACAGGAGAATAAAATTACAGCACATGGACTTTGTGGGGTTCGCTCTTGACTTTTTTTTTTTTCAAGAACAAGATCAGAAAAAGTGTCCACTCCTCCTTTGTATCTGGTGGGTTTGTTGGAAAAAAAACATGGGAAAAGAGACTAGGCTTCATGGCTGGAACATGAGCAGATTGAGTTAGGCTGATAATGTGAGGTTAATTCTTACCAATGCTATTAATTCTTTCTGAAACACTGGCCCTGGTGCTGCAAGATATTCAAATCAACACAGAAAGTTTTATTATGTCAATTAAAATTGTAAATGTCATCTATAATTATTTGAGAGGAAGTCAAGAATATTTATTTAAAACAACAAAACCCAGCAACAATTAGTGAAATTACTCAGCAGCTCACCCATATTCTCTGGTTAGTAGGTAATTTATTACTTATAGTACACTAGCACGCTCAGCTTCAACGTGCTACATACAATTAAACAAAACCCTCTACAAGCAGAGAGTACCAGCTTCAGTGAATGTTTCATGTAAAACAAGACTGCTAATGAGTATGAGTAAATACGAAAGTTTGTATGAGGACAGGAGAGGAAAGGGGTGAAAAAAGATAAAAGGTTTCACAGTGTGCATTAATATGAAAAATAAGAAATGTACAGTGATGTGCTAAGTGTCTTTCTTGCATCTCTGGCACTGTGACTGGAGAATTTGCGTTGTACTGAAAACAGGTCTCTTTTTACGTTTGTTGCCCTCTAGGATGCAAAAATTCTCCTCCTGTGTTCTGAGCAGAATTTTAACAAGCTCCAAAGTAGATGAGACTCATGCTCCCTGGAAAATAAATGCTGTTATGGAAAAATAATTTATAACTGAGTTTGTTCCAATTTCTTTACCGCCTGCTGCTTTGTTATGCTTTCAGGTGTTTATAATGCATATATTGTCTCTCCCTTTTGTTCTGTGTGTCTATTTTTTATTAAAAAAATTAACTGTTTTTTAAGTCAGTAAGCACCATGAATATTAAGAAATTTCTTTTCTTTTCCACCAGAGGACTAAGAAGCATTCCAAGTCTATCACGCTTTCATAGGTTGAGGTATTTGTGGATTAACAACAATAAGGTAATAAGGTATACCTTTAAAAAGCAGAACAATGCATTAACACTCCCTGTTTATTGCATCACGATTTTTCTAACATAAAATATGACTGTAGTTTCTAGCAAATTTAACTGATTTATATATGACAGTTTTGAAGAAACAACTGTTTTACATTAGAGTACAAGCTGATTTTGTTTACTTTTTTTACAGCTCTCATTTATAAATTCTGTGAAATTAAGGAGCTGAGCTTTTGTACTAATGTCTTAGCAATAAAAAGACAGATTAAGTACACCTAGAACTAAGTTACTGGAAATATTGCCTGATGCCATACCGATACGTGAGGCCTAGGAGAGCATTTTCCAGTGTAGCTCATAGCAAGTGTACTCTGACCACCAGAGTGGGCAGCTTTTGGAACAGATTGACTTTAAGGTATGCTTATAGAAACTTACGGTTTTCCTAGTTCTTCAGAAAAGCTGTGGACTGCAGGAAATGCATAGGTCCTTCATTGTGCCCTTCCAGACATGCCTAGATTGTTTCATTGCAGGCTGGCAGCTGAGGTGAGACTCCTTGCTGCTGTCACGCACACAAGTGACATAAAACCCTTTCAAATTTGCTCCCGTCTGCACACAACAAGTAGCACTGCCATGCTAGGATGGATGCAATATCTTCTGTCATTATGCAGGCTGTAATGTCATCTAAACATATTTGAATTAAGAGACTTTTCCAGGCAAGTGACTAGAGTTTGACAATGAGCCGCTGTAAATTCTGTCATATGGTCCTAAGACAGTTATACAAACTATGAGCCATACTTTCTCGATCTGTACATATCTAGATCATAGCAGTTATTATATCCTGTATGAGTTCTAAGATAATGCTCTGTAAAAATCTCCAGACACTACATTTTTCAGCCAAGTCTAGAATTATCTGTTTTAGAAATCTCCAAATACATATCCAATCCAACCTTCCCCATTAGCCACTGGTAATTAAACAACCAACCAAACAAAAACAAACAAACAAAAACAACAACAACAACAACAAAAACAGGCTGGAACCTGCTTTTAAATTTCTTATTTTACAGTAGTTTACATGATTTTTACAAAGGGTGCAAGTTCTTAAAACACCAGAAGTGCTTGCTCAGGTAAATAAGCAGCTCTGTGAGCAGCAGGAAAAAAAAGTAAAAAAAAAAAGCATTCCATGTAATTTAGGAGTGTATGTATATCTGCTGCCCCAGGCTAACATCAATTATATAGCATGTTATGTAGACTTGGTTGAAAGACCTGTGGTTATCCAACTGTTTTCAAAAAAAGCAAAAATACGGATATGTGAAAAGGTTGAACTAAACCCACAGGTACAAGGCTTTCCCTTTTACTTCTAAAGGGCACTAAAGAATAAGGAGAAATGGCCTGATGACTAAACAGAGCTGAACTGGTTGATCAGTAAAAGATAAATAAATCTGATTTTTGCATAGATCCTACTTTCCTACTTATGCAGTAACAAAAATCATTCATCTAATATTCTACGTAACTTGTGGAAAAAAAAAATCATTTTCTGTATAAACTGTGTGGAGAAGCCACTAAGTGGCTGTTCTTAGAAGACTTCGGCTAATAGGGGAAACGTATTTTTCTGAAGTTGGAAGAGCTAAACACTTTTTTCTTTCCTTTAAGAACACATTGCAATAATTTTATCACAAAAAGTAAACTTAAGATGATCTTAAAACAAACTTCTCAAAGATAGAGAAATGCCGCTATATACGATAGGTATGTGTAGGCCCTAAACGATACAAGGTACAATAATCATTGTGAAGAATGTGATTTTAGTTTCAGAATACTACTGTCTTCACCCAACCAGGTTTTTCTGAACTTTAAAGTATCTTTTAACTTCAAAGTATTTTTTCTTAGAGGATTCCAAGAGAGCTTTAGGAATGGGAAAACATCTGTCTTACTGCCCTCCTTCCAACTTCAGATAATGTTGATACACACAGCAAAGCACATTTGTTGTAAAGTCAGTGGCACAATTCAAGGACTGAAATAATTCCTGTAC
Organism: Cygnus olor; assembly: GCF_009769625.2. Lineage (NCBI taxonomy): Eukaryota > Metazoa > Chordata > Aves > Anseriformes > Anatidae > Cygnus > Cygnus olor. Next base: position 31,467,221 of record NC_049170.1, read on the forward strand.
TAACGAATTACTTTGCATTACAGAAATCAAAATAGTGTCAGGAATAGAATTCTATTTCTTGTTCTTGTCTTTCAAAACAAAGCCCAAAAAACTAGAGTACCATTAGTAGTGCTCCAAGTTCTCAGCTGTTATACAATGGTCAGCTTGCTACTCCATTGCATATACTTTCCCTTGCAGTCAAGTCAAGACTGATTATTAAAAATTTCTTATAGTAAACCGGTTTTAAAATAGGCCATGTTTATACTTCTCCAAAGTTAATATCAGAATGATGTATAGCGGTTTTCCTAACTCTAATTTCAGATCCAAGATTTAACTTTCTTGAAGAAAAACTACTGCTTGACTGAACTATATCTCAACGACAATGAGATCACAGATATATCAGGTACAAATCTTCCCTTGTAAGATTATTGGACAGAAACCTATACTTTTGGTTCTATGTATTGGCATTCAAATTTGTAACAGTGGACTACAGCCAGTAACTTAATGGTTGAAAGCTCCCATGTATGAGTAAACGTTAATTATTTTCTTCCAATGTACTTGAGTGGCAGTAAACTGATAGCCAATATCAAGTTTATGCTGGTCTAAGGGAATAAAATATCATTCACTTTAATGTCAGGCAACTGTAAAATATTTTTGATCTAACATGACCATATTTTATATTCAAGATGGATATGCAAAGTTCTTTTTACATCTGGTGATTTGTAGTCCTCTTGCTGACCAGGCACTGCATAAGCTGATAGAACTTACGTGATGGAAAACTGATTGCAGTGCTAACGGGCTTAGCATGGAAATTAAAGAGCAATAAATTAATAAGTTGTCCCACTTCTAATGTAATTGTTAAGGTTTTGCAGTTTCTTTGTGATGCAGTTATATTTATGATCAGAAGCGTTTTGCAAAGTTACTGCAAAATCATTTTATTGCAGAAGTCAATCTTTATCTTATACATCTATTTAAATTTTGCTTGCTCTTGTAGATTAAAGTATCTATTTCAGACCAGTGAATTTCTGAATGAAAAGCCCAAAACACATTAATAAATCTGTGTATTTTAGATGTTTTAAATGCTAATATTTTACTCTTCTCAGTCCCTATAAACTGTTCAGATGATAAATGATGTTGATTAGTTCTTGTGAGATTTTGAGAAAAGTGAATGTTTGAAAGAAACTTTCAGACACAAGAGACATTAAAGAAGATACCAACATATATGTTATCAGAAGGGCAGGTGTCGGCAAAGAAATGTGGATGAGAAAAACTGTGTAGAAATTGGAAAATGAGATATCTAAAGCTGTGGTGTGACAATGTGAATACATAGTCTGGGTCAGCCACAACAGTGTTTGGAATAACTTATTTAACACATTTATAATAACTTGAAATTGAACTATTTTCTAAGGCATATGCTATGCATTGCTTGTAAGGCAAAGGTAGTATTAACTAAGGATAAAAGGAAGTGAAGATGAATTACTCAAAGATCACTGGGACACAGGAGGAAGGAAGGGATACAGGAAGGGAGGAAGAAGGTAGTTGATGTTGATTTGTTGAGGCAAGAGTGATGGAGACAAATAGAAAGAACTGGAGTCAAAAAAACAGCGAGGCATATGTTTAAATGATGTGACTAGAAAGACAAAAGAGATATTGAGAACTCTGATAGTGTTTGTTTTTTTTTTTTTACTATTCTCATGCAAGGTGTTATAAATATACAGACCTAGGTGGAGAACTAGAATGTCAAATTTAGTGTGCAACATAAAATAATGATTTAATAAATACAATGAGATATGTTGAAAATAATCACATTTATTTTTCATTTCATTTCATTTCATTTCATTTCAGGTGCTCTGAAACACTTGTGTGCACTACAGATTCTGTTGCTTCACAACAACCAGTTAAAACAACTTGGCAAAACAGTGAAGGAATTAAAAGGAATAATAAGCTTGCAGACCCTAAGTAATACCTTATTTCTATTTTGCAGGACACGAGCAGTGGTTTTTTAGTGTATCTTCCCAGGATGTTTCTTGTCTGTTTCCGCATCATTTGCCAATAGGTTTTGAAGCTAATTATCAATTTCAACCAAATGTGACTGAAGAAAGTGATCTGTAAGGCATGACAATTCCACAGAGAGTACTGCTACTAAGGAAAAAACTGGTCAGTGAGTTCAAAAGTTAACTGCTTTTGGCTGCTGGCTAGCCAGGCTCCGAGATGAGTAGTGTGGAGGCAGTCAAAGCAGTTTGCTACTACCTGTTTGTAAGGGAACATGGGAGTACACTACTCACAGAGGTGAAGGGAGATGAGAAACTGATGTTACTGCTGTTGAGAGTGTGAGGAAGGTTATAGAACCCAAATTCCTGTCTCATTAATTACATTGCTTGAATAACTTTTTTTTTTGCCTATTTTTCACAGAATCTATGGATTTCTAGAGTCTAAGATTAAGATATTAGTCTTTAGATATTAAGTATAATAGTATCTAAGTGGTATAATTTTTGGTATACTGATTGGAAATGAAAGTCGCATAGGATCTGAAATTTGAAATTAAATTATACAAGACAGTGCTGTCACTCCTGAGTTACAGTGTAAGGAGTAGCCTTCAGGGAAGTAGGATTATATGCTATTAACCTGTTGAAAATGTGAATGTAAACAGGGTTTTTTTGCATGGTTCCTAAACGAGTGTTGTCATTGGACATGCCAAACTCTCAGTACTTTGAGGAAACAGGAAATTAGTTTCATGTCTTAACTATCACAGTCAATGGAGGTGAGCATCATCAAACTATACCTCTTTATGCATTCAAAAATGGAATTTCTGACTGCAGGAAAGGAGAAAATGGCTTGAAAAGTATACTTTTAATTGGACTTGCTGTTGGGCTAAAATTCACAAACAAATCAAGTGTTTAGGAAGACAACATGCCAGCAAAATCATTATATTTTTTTTGTTATGGGCAAGACAGAAAAATAGTCCATGTAAGAATGCAGTTGTTTGAAGTGATTAGGCAAAGTCTGGACAGACATCCTATGTATGAATGGTGCTGTCAGTTGAATTTAATGTTATAGTCCTGCCAATTAATATGGTGCTTCAAAAAGCACAGCAAGTTTGTTGTGCTTTTTGCAGTTGTCTATGGGAAATAAAGAGAAATAGTTGAAGTGCTGCTGAGTTATTGTGAGTGGCAGTCACAAAGACACCATGAAAAGTGGATGGATATTGGACTGGTCACTGCTACAGAAAAGCAATTATTTAAAAGTACTGTCAAACAGAATACATAGAGTAAGCTGGTCTGCCCTGATTAAAAATTCTTCAGTTCAAAGATATGAGAATAAATGCAAATCATTGGAAGAAACTTAATAATCTGCTTTACAGTCGTTCCTTGGTAAGCTTTCAAAAATTTGTCAGTGCCTTTGCTTCAAAGAAATTAGATAGTACTGAGTTCTCAGATTAACAGTACTCTATTAGTTTAATAAAATACATTATCATATTTGAAGTAAATGACAGCAATAAATGAACAAAATACATTTTAAAAGTGATATCCTACATCTCCTATTACTGTAGCATTTATCTGCCTGCCTGCAGTGTTCAGAAATGTGAAATGGGTGCCGCATTTGGGCTGTGTATCTTTCAAAAGGCTTGTGCCCATAATTTATCTTTATACAATAAAAACTGTTTTGGAAATTGGAAGGTTCTCACTGTTGTGAGGTAGATCTTTTAGATTTATTGATTTATTTATTTATTAGCTGGACAAATTGATTAAAAAAATAAATAAAACAACTTGCAAACCTTCAATAGAACTTCTGGAAAAATAATACTTTATTATTGTGTAGCACTGTTGGACATTAGAATTATTAAAATGGGGCAGTCTAATACACTATTATTGCTCACTTCAGAAGCAACATTTAGCTACCAAAGTTTTGCATTTCTCTTTCTTAAGGCTCTCACGATTTTTAGCCACTGCACTGCAATGGAATTGAAGCGTAACAGCATTCTTCATCACACAGTTAGGGAAGACAGTCAGCTTCTAAAGATTTACTGGATGGGTTTTTCAAAACTGCAGCCTTTTGGGAGATACAGAGGGATTCTTTATGGGCTCACCTTGTGCTCCCATCTCTCCTTTGGAGTCCAAGATTTTTGTTATGTACTCTGTAAATTGCCTCAGCTGATTTATTATCCACAACTGATAACATCTTGCTGCCAGTCCTCAGAAAATTCGTTTTGTTCTTCACTGTGTTTCTACCACAATAGTTCCTTTCTGTCCCGTGTGGGATAGGCACACTGTTTTCCTACAGTCCCAATTGAGAAAACAGACAAAACTGTGGAGGAAGAAAGTATTATCCCTAATTTGTAGAATGAAAATTACATGACTTTGACTAGAAAGTAGATAGCAGAGCCCAAAATTGATCCCAGATGTTTTGTAAAATAAGACCATCTTGATCCATACAATGGCTGGATTTATTTTAAGAACAAGCAGCAGAAAAAATTGTATACTCTAAAAAAAACCCCACCAGTCAGTACTGGGGAGGAGGGATGTGCTCCAAGTAGCATCCAGATTCAGAAGGACTTAGTATCAACCCCTCTTTTCGTCTTGGAAAAATCTCTCTTGAATTGCCATTGCATTCCAGTACTGCTTGAAAAAAAAAAAAAAAACAAACTTACCAGCTTTTAGAGAAATTTCTGAACCATTTTTCTGTCTGTAATACTATCACATATTGTCTTGACTCAAAAACAGGCTTATCAGACATATACATAATATTATTTCAGATTAACACCACCTGGAAAAAATGGCTGTACACTACTGTGTTCAATAAAAATGGAACTTTCTATTGCTGCCACCTTGTGGCTCTCTTACTACTTCTGAATACAGTGATTTTGTTGAAAAGTCATTAAAGAACTAAAAATTTTCAGTTCTTCTCTCTACACATGAACAGACATAAAAGATGTCATTTGCCCTTTCCAGACTTACTGAGCCCTCAAAACAGTCGGGCAGTACCATCAAACACTGAGCCTTCTTTGGCAATCGAACCAGCCTGAAGAATAAAAAATGACAACTGGTTCACAAATCTTTGTAGAATATTTCCAGGTTTCTTTATTCTTTTAGTATCCCTGAAATATCAGAGCCCTTATTTGTGTCTGTAATGCCACCTTTCCGTACATGCAGAAATTAAATAAACAAGAGGATTTTTTGCCCTAGAGTGAATATTAGCCACAGTCTCTCCTCAAACAGAGTAGTGTAGAAGTTGTCAAAGTTATTAACTTTAAAAGATTTTTTTTTTGCCTGCTCTGATCTTAAGGTAGCAACCTTCTGATTATTTTTACTTTACTGTCAAAGATGAACAGTATTTGTGTAAGGAGAAGACAGCATTATTATGTTTTTAATTTTGAAAAAAAAAAAAACTTTTTTTTTCTGTTTTCTGATTTGGGAATGAGCCAATTTCTGTTTTAATCGACCTCAGATATCATTTGCATGAACCAAACCAAATCTGGCATGTAAGCTAGGCAAATTTTCCACATCTGTAAAAAGCAGCAGCATGGGACTGATACCTGCCTCTGTGTTGGAATCTTAGTCAAGTTGCCAATGGGCTTTTGAAGCTTACTGCCTTACCTCTTAATGAAAGTTAGTGGCATCCAGGTTCCAGGAGCTTAGGCCCTTTTAAACATTTTAGTCTTTAGGTTTCTGAGTTTTCAAAAACTCATCTTCCATTGGAACATCAGAAAACGGAGTATTTACATTTTATATTGCATCTGTGGGATAAAAACTTTATATCAGCTCTGATAAAGCCTTTGGAGTCCTAAAGCTCATCTTTTTGAAATTAACTCTCTCCCCCCTACAAATTTGGTCTTATCTTTAAGCCATCACACCTAAAAGACTACTACAATTTTAAATAGGCATCACCTAACAATACACAATAAAATCAAAGGCAAGCACTTAGTGGTTTTGTCTGTATGTCGTAAAAAACACAAAAAAAGCTTCAAAGGCTCATAGTGCGTGATGGCACCTTTACTCAGTTCTTGCCTGTGCTTTTTGCATCCTGTTCAATAAGCCAGTTCTTGCAGTCTGTGCTCAGCTGAGTAGTTTTGTCTGTGTAAAGAAACTGCTTTATTTACCTAGCATAAAAATAATTTGAATTTTGTGCAAATTCTTTGGCTACTATTGTTCTTTAATTTTCCTGTCTTGCTAAGTTTGTTGTTTTTCTTTTGTTCTTTTGTTGGCGGTATTGGTGTTGTTTATTTTGTATGTATTTTGCAGACTTATTCCATAACCCTCTGGCACATGATCCAGACTACCGGCTTTACGTGATACACTTCCTTCCTTCGGTACAGCTCCTTGACAGGAAATGTAAGAATTGCTTTTCTCTTTTCACAGAGATGGTTGCTTTTGATTTTAATCCATTTGGAAAAATAGGTGAATTAATCTCATCAAGTTTTTTACATGCACTTGTTGATACAGCAAAAGCTCTAATGAACTGGTACCTATTTTGTGCAAGGTTTGTCATGCAAATAGACGTTTGGCATAAATAGTTGTATGGCATAACAGTTTACTTTGTCAAACATTTTTAATTCCTGTCTTTTTTCTATTTGAACTGTGTATGTTCATCCTGTAGTTGGTTTGTACATTTTGGGGTAAGAGATAAAACCCAGTGTTAAGAATCACCTACCTACATTTTGTATGTGTGTGTACGTGTACATGAGTATACCTACATACACCTACCTACCAGGAGTTGGACTCAGTGATCCTTGTGGGTCCCTTCCCACTCCGGATATTTTATAATTCTATATGAATTCTATGTGCATTCAGACTAATATATTTACAAATGATACTGTGTACTTAGATGGGGATAATATTCTTAGGTGTCTAAGTGTTTCTGTACAGTTTAAATGCATCTGTGCACATTTCCTGATAAGATCCATGCTGATCAAGCTGTCAAATATAAATCTTCATGAATCAGGAGATCTTTCACAGCTGTAAATGCTACTGAAAAAATAATGATCTTGAGAATAACCAGATGATAAATCAATAAACATGACAGTGGAGCCAGGAACTTAGCTTTGTGATTTTTGTCTTTGGTGTTGGGAGAGCCGTGTGATTCACTGGGAAGCACTGTGAGAGGTGTTGCTTTGTACCCCGCTTCTTCCTCATAAAAAACAATGAGGAGAAACAACAACATCATCTTGAAAACCTGCTCCCAGTCTCTAGGAGAAACAGGATGCAGGACTTGAGATGGCAACCACAAGATGTCTGCATGGGCTGGCAGGTTGCATAGCTCCGTCATAAAGGAAAGCTGGCTGATGGGACACTGTTAGGGGTTAGTGGGCTGCTGGATTTGACCATGCAGCCATTTGCCTACATTCATTTTGTATACTGGCAAGTGTTACCTCCAGTCTCTTCAATATTTGGTCTGGTGTTACACCTGTGCTTAGCACTTCCATCAGACTATTTTACTAATGATCATTTTTGGCTAGGGAGGGGTGACTAAAGCGAAACCTGCTGGAAAATACATGTGGCATTTACAGTTCTAGAAACATTTCCATAAAACTTCGTGGACTTCTCTCTTCAATAGACCCATACTGCAGTTAGTCTTGGATCAGGACTTGAGGCATTGATTTGTATCAAGCTGTACCCTGGACTTTCTATTTAGTGAACTATTTCTTTAACGTTACAGAGACTGTACTGTTAAATGAAATGTTCCCTTTTTTGTGTTAAATGGAAAATGTTCTGGCTGTGGAACATTCCCACAGCGCTGTCCTGGCTGTCTGCTTTACTCAGGACATGTGCTCACACTTCTGTTACCTCCAGGCATGGCTACTGCAGTTCCTTTCTAATTAGTCCCCCAGACACCATGACTTAAAAACTCCCCTGAATTCAAAATGCTTCTGCCAGAGTTATGTTCTAAACCTTCAGCTCACTTCTATTTCCTATCTGAAGTGCTGGATTAGTATGCGGTTCAAATCATGAAAGTTAAAATCCCCTATTTGACTTAGAGTCTCAAACTCTTTCTTTAAAATGTAAAGTTACTTCTTAAGTAAAGTGCAAAACAGGAAAACGTGAAGCTTTTCTTTTGATTGCAGTCCTACAGTTATCTCTGTAATTGAGCAATGAGAATCGAACTGATCTTGAAGCAGGATTTGTTTTCACTATTCATACAGAAACTTCCAAGTCCTTACTGACTTCTACAGTAGGTCTCATTTAAATGGTAATGAGAGACTTGCCTTCTAGTTTCTCTGTTTAAAGCTCCTGATCCTACTGCATCCAAAAAAAATACTTGATTTTATTTGACAGGGCTTCACTGCAAAGCCATAGGAAGTATCACTCCACGGTGCCATTCTGAATCATGGTGAAATTATGCAGTTACAGCACAATTGTTGTAAAACTCTGTACAAAATAACGGGAATCACCTTCTGCATGCAGATAGTTGATACCAGACTTTTAAGTTGATAGAAATAATATTTTTTTAATATCACTTTTAACAGCAGTTACACAAAGAGAAAGGGAGTCAGCATTTCATCTGTATAGCCATGAGCGGTCTTGTGTTATGGAGTCAATAGCTTTTGGAAGGAGAGTAAACACACCACTAGGGACTGCCATGGGATGCAGCAGAGGCGCTCAACCAGCCAGAAGATGGATGATGGCCCCAGGTATTTATAATAATACAAATGAGAGCATATACTTTTGAGTGATTTGAATTAGAAGAAAACAAGTTATTTTCATTCTTTACAACTTTAAAGTTCTTTACATTCATCTGATAAAAAGTTGTTGTCTTTAGTAGTAAAATATAAATGCATCAGGATCTCAGCCAAACTGCTTCAAGTCAGGAGCACTGGTGGCAACAGCCAACTAATGATTCCTTTGCCTGTTTCTATCATGACAAATACGTTTTTGCCACTCCCTGTAGTTACAGAATTGTTTTTAAGATAGCTGAACAAACAGCATTGTTTTTTCAATATGTATATTTCTGTTTTGTTGTTGTTTTTGTTTGTTTTTGTTTTTGTTTTTTACTTTTGTTTAGTTAAAACATTTCAGTATACTACTGTGCTGTCTTGGTGATCAGCATCATAGAGTTTTGATGCCCTCTAGTGCTTTTATAAAATAATCTCTTGAAGAACATGCTTCCTCCTAGTGATGTAAATTTTGCATATCTTGCCTAGTTTTGTAAGCAGAATCCTTTTTATGCTTTCCAAGCTAAGACTATTTTAATGATGTCTGGTAATAGCATATAAAGTAATTTTTAAAGAGTCCTGAAAACATTCACAGCTGTAAGACTGTGTAAGGTCCTGGCACAAGAAAGCAGGTGAGTACCATCCATAACCTTGTGACTTCTGTCATGGGACCATTCAGAACAAACCTTGGATTGCCACACAATGCTGTCTGCCTTCTGTGAAAGAAGAAATAAATGCATGGAAATGTTTATCTAGGGAAAATAAAATATGACAACTACATAAGCTTAAAAAGAACTAGGCATTTGTTTCCACAGTAATTGAATAAAAAATGGTATTACACATTTCAAGTCTTTTGCTGGTTTTTAGTTCGTTTGAACTTTAGTTCATTTGAACTAAAAAGGATTTTAGGATCAGGATGGTAATCCTCAGGTAATCAAAATGCTGTATAGACATTAATGTCTTAATTTGAACTTTTTCTTACAGATTGTGAATTTGGAAATCACACAAATAAGTACGTATTTTTTTCTGTACTTTTTTGTTTCTTTTTCTTTTGTATTTCAGAAACATTTAATTAATTTCCTCTTCCTGTACATAAAATAAACCCTAACAAGAGGAAAAAAACAGTAAAAATAATGTTTTGAAAAATTTTCTGATCTTTTGTGTTTAACGTAGTTGTAACTCTGCATTATTCTGATAAGGAAACCTACTCACTGCTGTTTTAAATTTAATATTGAAAGGTATTCCAGATATATAAAAATGCTATTTATTTTATAAGATCACATACTGATTGCTAGAAAGAGCGTGCTTGAAGCATTACTGCATCAGAACAGCTGTTCTGTATTGTGACATTAACAGCTTTCTCCTGGCTGGCTGTTCAGTAATACACACTGTCTGGAAAATATTACTTACCTGTAGAAGGATTTTTTTTCTTTTCAGTCTATAGTTGATATTATATTTCAACATCATAGAAATAAATGTAAAATTCACTTCTGTTATCTCTGTGCCTAGACTGAGGCAGTATAATGGCCGCATTTTAATGCGATGACATTTTAAATGCTATCTTTATACAGCATATTTACAATCTTAAGATATCAGGTTTGTTTATACTTTCTGGTTTCACACATCAAAATATTTGTAAGAAGTATTAAAGGAAATAAAAAAGCCTACACATAGAATTTATAGATTTATGCATTCAGAGAATCGTTTAGGTTGGAAAAGACCTCTAAGATCGTCTAGTCCAACCTTTAACCTAGCACTGCCAAGTCCACCACATCTACACGTTTTTTGAAGACCTCCAGGGATGGTGACTCAACTACTTCCGTGGGCAGCCTTCCCTTTCAGAGAAGAAATTTCTCTTAATTGCCAACCTAAACGTCCCCTGGTGCAACTTAAGGCCATTTCCCCTCGTCTTAACAGTTGGTGCATGGGAGAAGAGCCCAATCCTCACCTCGCTATAGCCTCCTTTAAGGTAATTGTAGAGCGTGATAAAGTTTCCCCTGAGCCTCCTTTTCTCCAGGCTAAACAACCCCAGTTCCCTCAGCCGCTCTTCATAAGCCTTGTAGCTTCTAGACCCTTCAACAGCTTTGTTGCCCTTCTTTGGACATGATTTCCCTTCTTTAGACAGTATGATGAGTTCCTTTAACAATTTGATTTTATATACCCATTTACTTTGAGTACAGCTCTTTACAATCAGCCTAATTTATGTTCAAAAATTGTTTCCTGCTTTCAGTGGAGTTAGTTGTCCTCATGGATACAGCGTACAGTTTCCTCTCCATCTTACTTACGTAGATGCTTAGGCTTTACGAGGTACCCGAGCATTTGACAAAGTGCTATACTCAGTGGGAATAGTCACTTGATTTCTGTTAGGTATGTGTTACTACAGCTACACATTTGTGCAATAAGTTCTTACAAATTCAGTTTTTAATACTGTATCCAAGTCTAAAGTTTTTGGTCTAACACAAAGTCCTTGTCAATTCTGAACTGATGTTGCAAGTCTGCTACTTCTCTCTCCCAAACTGCAGCTGTGGCAGGATACCTGAACAACACAGGTTCACGGTGTTCTGCATTCAGTGTTCTGGAGTCATTTGCATGGTGACTATTTAAAAGACCCATGCTGAAATAAATGTTGCATTTACATTAATGGATATCATATCATTATGAAATCATAAAGTACACAAAGTTAGTTTTATGACTTCCACTTTAAAGAATCCAAACATGCAAATGTACAACAATTATACTTTTCATGAAAAAGAAGCAGTGAAAACAAAATAGCAAGTTCAAGTCTGCTTTAACTGCATTTTAAATAATTTATTGCAGGATTTTTTCCCTTAGAGTCCTATGATTCTGAACTTTTCTAGTTTTGTTTTGCTTTTTTAAATTTGGTAACAGAAGGAAACGTTCCAAAATTAAAAATTTTCAAATCCTCGCTGTTATTATCATCATGATTTCTAACTTCATTTTCTACACAAAGTGTGCTTAGTAAGTTAGCTCCAAATGAGTTTGGAAACATTCAGATAATTTACATTGGCTTTGTTCTTTTTGCAGCGTTCCATTTGAGAACCCTGAAGATGCTGTTTTACTACGGGCAATGACAAGATCTGTAATGGAATTTTCCTCTCTTGACTGGAACAAAGTACCCACCTGTCGAGAAAGACGTCTTGAAAACAAAGCAGAATATTCCCCTGAGAAGCTGACAATCCAATTTAGATGACTGCTTTCTTCCTTAAGAAAAAAATTACTCCTCTGTCTAGAGTGGATATAAACTTCTTACGTAAGTTAATATCTCTGTAACACAAGTACACTAAACCCCACATCCAATCAAATGAACTTCCAGCAACAAAAAGTATTCGTGTAACATTCCTTTTATCATCAAATATATTATGTGGAGAATCAAGAAATTAAGAAATCAAATGATAAATAGTAGCAATGTTACAAGAAAAGATGTTTGAAATGCAATTCTTACCATGCTTCAGTTATCACAAATTATTAAAGCCAAAATGGAGGTTAATTTTTTAAGAAATTAAGGATGAATTATTTTATTCTTTACAGTTTCTACTGTATAATTAGACTTACTATGTTCACTACTAGTAATTTGGGTTCCTCTGTCAAAATAAAGATATCAGATAAACCTCATTAAGCTTTTCTAATTTCTTAGAGGAGTTAAAATTCCAATTTGCTGATTTGTGTGCTGCATGAATTCACTGAAAGTTCTTAGCTGTATGAGGATGCTGTGTTGGGTCTCACTGCTGTGGAGCCAGGAGCTCTTAAGTGCTGAAATCTGGCTCTTCTCTCTGTCTGCTCATATTCCCCCAGGATGCGGGCCTCTGTTTACCGGTCCTTGTGGAGACGGGGCATATCATATGAAGCACTGGTCCCAGCCTGCTGACAGTGCTGTAGCAATACACCTGATGCTTTTGGCTTCTCAAGGCAGTTACCACAAAGGGAGCTAGCAGGCGATGTGTATGTAGATGTAAAGTAATACATTTCCTCACATCTTTCCCTCTCCGTTCTGCCAAAGGCTTAGTTTCAGTCAATGCTATCTGACATATCAAAGCCCTTCTTCAGCCCGGGGCTTGTCTTCTGAGTTGCTTCTTTTTGTCCTCAGCTAGCACTGAGTCACAGAGCAGTCTAGGTTGGCAGGGATCTGTGGGTCCAACCCCTGTTGAAAGCAGGGCCTGACATTAGGTTATCCAGCACCCTGTCAAGGCAAGTCGAATATTTCCAGGGAGGGAGAGACCACCACTTCTTGGCAACCTCCGGCAGTGTTTAATTGCACTCCCAAGCAACTTTCTCATATCCAGATGGAATTCTGCCTGCAACAACGTGGGCCTGTTGGCTCTTGTCCTGTTGTCGTGCATCCCCATCAAAACAGTTCATCATCTCTGTAGCTACCTCTAGGTGTTGTAAGACTGTGATTATATCTCTCCAAGTCGTCCTTTCTCCGGAGTTGAACAAGCTCCTCCAGCTCTCAGATCACCACGGTGGCACACTCCCTGGAACCTCTCTTGTTTTTTAATGTCTCTCTTGAACCAGGTTGACCAAAACTGGACACAGTATTCCAGGTGTGGCCTAACAAGTGCCAAGTCAGGTGGAATAATTACACCCTCGATCTGCTGACTATACTTTTGTCTTTACCTTCAGTGCTGCCAGGGCATACTGCTGGCTCAGGGGCAGCTTGCTGCCCGCCAGGACTTCCAGGTGCTTTTCAACAGACCCAGACAAATCCCAGCCTGTACTGCTGCTTGATATTATTCCATCCCAGATACAGGACTTCGTCTTTTGTTAAACCTTGTAATTCCTTTCACCTTTTTGATGTTAGATTCCTTCCTTTTTGATTTCAGCTTCCTTATTTTTCTTGCTTAAAGCTGTATGTATTTTGTAAATGCCCTTAAATCATCCTCATCTCTGTGGTTTTAAAAGGTAGATCAACACCTTGGTAGGTTTCAAGAACATTTAATTTCTCAAATAGAATAAGTTTACAGAGAAGCTAGATCAAACAATCCCTATATTTTCTGGGTCTTTTGAACTCTTACAGCTGGCTGTGCTCATGGAGGTAGACTGCAATGTAATAATTTCATAGCAGCAATTTCACAATCCCAAAATCTGTAGATTCACATCAGATTTCACATGTCATAATAGACATGGAAAAGGCTGAATTTAACATTTTCTCTGAAAGGAGACTGCACCCCACATGGAAATGGGAGTTCAGGTAGTAAGCAATGTCACTTCAGGGTAAATTTCATTGATTTCAAATTTTTGGATCAAATCAGAGGCACAATATTTCTGGCCTGCAATATTTCTTTTGTCCCTGTCTTCTTTTGCTTAAAGAAAAATCAAAGTGAAATAAAGACATATTTCAAAGTTTTCTGCTTAGAAAATGCTAGAATGCAAAACATGAAGAAGTTTATTATAGAATCTTTTTCTTTTAACAACTAACTTGAAGCTTTCCCCAAAGAATATAGTTTGAAAACAACAACAACAACAAAAAAACATTTCACATGTGTAAATCTTAAAGGATTTTAACTGTACTTCTTGTAATCTTCTTGAGCACACAGATGGGCTCAGAGATGACTGAGTTACTTTATACTTATATGGTCTTTGATAGTGAGAAGTCCTACAAAATCTCTAGAGTTTTGGCCCTCTCACTGTTGCACACAAATGTCCCAGGAATACACAGAGTAAACAAACAAACAAAATTCAACAGCGTGTTGTGGCATCCAGAAGCCCTTCATTGTAGTATCTGCTGCCTGTTCACATTTGTAGTTTGTAAGTGTTGGATGCTGTCAAACAAACCACAAGTCAGTAGAATCACCGACTATCAAATCCACCTTACTCACTAGGCAGTGCTTTCCATTATACTCCTCCATTGAGCTTTATCGAAAGGTCTGTGTTTTACAGCCATTAGGGAAAAGGCACATTCGCTACTTACGTACGAAGTACTCAAATTAAAAAGGTAATTTCAAATTTTGCTGAAAATTTCCCTTCGTTAGATGAAGAAAATCCTTGAATATCTAACTGCATCAGTAATCTAAAGTGATTGGAACGTGCAATTTTAGTTCACTGGAAGATATACTTAGTTTTAGAAGCTTGTTTTAATGTTCCTAATTCAATCAGATTTCCCAGAAGGCAATAACAAGAGTAAATATTAAAAAAAAAATAGCCTTGAAGTGAATTAGGAAGCAAGTACTGTGGTTCAGCAGGCTGTAGACATGCACAGCTGCTATGTCCTTATATCTAGCACACAGCTGGAAAAGCAGAAGGGAGGACATTATGTTTCCTAGAAAGCGAAGTCAGTGGAGGGGAAAAAAAGCCTTGTGACTCATATACCCCTGAAGATGCAAGAGCTATCTGTTGGCTTTGCACTCCACAGCTGTCTTGTCACTTAAAACCTTGCTTAATGAATCAGTAAATTGTATGTGAATTTTCATTCTACATTAAGCTCTGTATCAGTAACGTCACGCGAGATGTTTCCTCCAATTCATGATTGTACCAGGGCTTCTCATTATCCCAAGTGTATGCAGAACTTATCATCATTTCCCAACAGAAAAGCTGTCACCAGCTCAAGCTGAGAAAGGCTGAAGTGGCTCTCTTCTGAGGACACCAGGGCCTTAATTTGTATTGCATTTGTTCTGAGATTCACTGCAAAGAGAAGGAAGCGTGGCATCCTCTGCTCATAACAATTCTGAAGCCTTCTGAAGTTAGAATGAGAAAAAACAATCTACATAATCTCCGCCAGCTAGCCTGTACTTTACATTTATTTCCAATTTCCAGACTTTCTCTGTTGCTCGGACTTTTCTTTATCAAGAAAGGCGTTGGCTGGCGGAACAAAAGCAGGATTTGTGCTGTGGATTTTATGACACTTCTAAGATCCTGAATCATTTGCTCTGAACGAATGGCATTACAAGTGTTAAAGAGAAATATATCCCCGTGAGCCCCAACAGCTGAGCATAGAATTGGGAATGAGGAGCACTTCTGCATGTGGTGACAGTTATTGTGACTCCCTATCTAAGTTTCAGACTCTTGGCCCCAGCTGTCCTAAAATTAAACTTGCACACCTGAGCTACAGGAAGCCCACACATCTCCAATGAGAACATCACAGTACGTCACAGTATGCCCCGGCAGCCCTCACAGATGCAGAAGACAGAATTGCCACTCGGCTCCCAGCTTTTGAAAACCTTCCCTTTATTCTTCACATTTTATTCATTTAATCAGTGAAATTAAAACACTCTTGGATCATACAAAAGATACATTCCCTGCATTTATGTATCCTCACTCTTACAAGTTGAAGAATAATAAACAAAAACTTTCAATATATTAAATAGTAAAAAATTAATAGCATTTTTCCTCTGTACGGAGGGTGGTCCTTATTCTTCTACGTTGAAGGATATTGCCATGTTCAAAACATCAGTTATTCATCCAACAATTGTAGGATATCAAACTCTACCATCCTTCTTATGCAGCAAGTAGTGTTTTAGGTTGTGGCATTCCCTTTAATTTCATAGGAAACAGCAGCTAATCTGAGTGAAAACAGCAAAGTTAAGGGATGCGATTTTCAAGATATGCCATTTAGTTGAAAGCCTAAGTGAAATCACAATTGTATCAATGAATACATGAACTTTCCCATTTAATTCATTCTGACCAGGTTTAGCATGTGCAATATTAAACATCTTTTATGTTTATAAAATAATTCATGAACATCCCGGTGTGCTCTAAGGCATCTTCACCTGAAAGCTAGGATTTAGAAACTATTATTTGTGAGAGTCAAAATATTTAAAATCCTTCTGGTCTTCCCTTCATTAGGCTTTGATAAACTTGGACTATATTTGAGCAAATAAATAATGAAGTCAATTCTCTTGAAACACACATTTCACAGTAAGTTTGAGATATCTGAAACAGCAGTTATCATTTAATAAAGTTGCCACAAAATAGACACTATTGTTGTGCACTCACTAGCCAAAAATATTTACAATAATGTCATGAAAAGTTGAGAATTCAGATGAGTATCTTTAGAAACTTAACTGATACTGAATTCTTTCAAATAAAGCTTCCTGAAGCGGTGTAAAAAAGCAATTTAAAGTTGGCTTCCCAATGTTTTAACTGCAGTTCTGTGTTCTTGCAGAAAAAAAATATTTGAATTACAAATAAAGTAGATTTCATGTTCTGAAAACAAGAATAATCCAAAACACGTTTTTTTATTTAAACTAAGTGGCTGATTGACCACAGATACTCATAGATTTTACTATGGTTACTGTTGGTACACATACAGATGGATCTATGCCACTAGTTTTTAATTGTAATTTTTTGTTATTATTATTTTCATTCTACAACAGATCCTAAAGACAAACTAGCCAGTATTCCATCTCAGCGTGAACAGAGATATGCGTTCATGGGGAGTCTTGCATAGGCCATGCTGTAAGAACTCAGACATGGTCAGCAAAAAAAAAAATCTGACCCTTGGGGTACAGGGACTTCGCCAGAATGCTTAGTCCCTTCCTTCCCTTCCTACTGTCCTCTTATTCCTCAGAATCTTGCATTTTTTGAACATCAACAACAGCTAAGCTAGTCTCACTTTCCAGCGGACTGTCAGGATTCAGGGCTAGTGCCTCGGACTCTTTGGCAAGTTCGGCTTCTTCTGTTTGGTCAGTAGCATGATTTGGATCCACTTCTTTGGTAGCATCTGGACCAGGAGCTGACTGTTCTTCATCTGTGGTACTAGACTCTCCTAGTTGCACTTCATCTAGACAAAAGAGAAAAGCCATCATCAGTAGACACAGAACTCATCTGCTAGCAAACCATTTTTATTCCAGAAGAATAAATGCTAGGAACCTTTGCATTAAAGAAGTGATTAATTTAACCAAGATTCATCAAAAAAGATGTAAGACATGAGAGTTCTGCCTAAGTCACTATAAGATTATTCTGAAACTAACTCTACACAAAGCTCTCATTAATTTCTCTACATTAATCTACAATTGCCCCAGTTCCTTTTCATACATAGAGGAGCAGAAGAAGACTGGTGTTATTTTTAACTTTTAATTTAAACATGCTTTACTGACGCTACAGTTTGCTTTTCAAAGAATGGCTGCAGGATGATTAAACATAGAATACAGGTGTTCTGTAAAAAAAAAAAAAAAAGGTATTTATGTGATTGTGTAGGAAGCTTTTTTTGCACGTAACAGACTGAAGAAATTCCTGCTAATGAACAGTTGACCACAACGAACTCCAGTTGAAATGAATCATCCCAAATTTTATAACTTGACTGCATGGAAAGGAGTCAGCTAGTAAAACTTTAATTTTTAAGCATTTTTTTCAGAGAAAAAACACTTAAATAACTTGATGCCCTGATTCTGCTAAGTGGGGGATCACATGCTAACAATTATGAAAAGAAAGAGGGTAAAGCCTAGTTGGGGGCCCTTCAGAAGGCATCTTCAGAAGTAATTTCCCTTGGTTTCTTATTCTGTTGACTGATAGCCAGTTGAAAACACTGTCCTCACAAGCCACAACACTGCCAAAACATACCATGGTCCCATTGGGCTATGGAGCTAACAACTTCCTTAGTCTATGCTTCAGCCTGTGCTTTCTTAACGCTCACCCTTGTGCAGTAGGCACTACTAAACTCTTGTATTTACTTGTAGTTACAGCTGTGGATTTTTTTCTTTTTATCTTTTTTGCTGTTATATAGGATTTGTAAGGAGTTTTGTAAGGGGTATTAGTAGCTTTCTGAACTGAAACTACTGTTGATATGAAGACATTTGATACACCACCATCACAAGGGGACTTGAAGCTAGGATGAGTTCACTGTCTTGTGAAAAACAGATAATCTGGTAAGGTCTGTAGTGTGTTAACCATGTGTCTAAAAATTAGTTTAAATTAGATAAAATTAATTAATTAGTTTAAAATTAGTTAAAATTAAAATGTAGGTACTGCAGTATTAACGTTATAAAAAAAAGTTAGCCTCCCCTTTTGGAACGGGAAGGAGAGGAGCCATCTACCAAGATCCTGTCTCTGAGGAGCTTGTCCTAATACCTCCAACGAAAAGCAGAGTGTCATGAAACTTCTTCATTATTTTAAAATTTGGATTTTGAAATAGTGGAGTGTAATTCAGAATGCCTCAGTTGTAGAAACCTGTGTAACTCTAGCACCAAAACCCAGGTATTAGAAAGTACACAGCATTTGTAAACTGAAGGACTTGAATTCCAACAAATGCATGTTTATGTTGTTACATTACAACAAAGACATTTCTTTTAACTTCAGCTGTTACAGATTTTTAAGACCTGTTACTGTTGTTCCTTATGGTACAGTTCATGTTGCATTAGTTTCAGCAAGCAAACCATAGATCCTAACCTTTCTTTTGCTTTTTTTCTTGTTTCCTTTTTTCTTTGGCAGCTTCTAGTTCTTGTTTCTCGTGAATTTCCTTCAGGGTCTTGCAGACTTTTCTGTGGGTAAACCAGTGTATTTTCTGGCAGTTCTGGTCACAGTACAGCACCTGAAAGTTATCAGATCTATCAATTCATCTTCCTGTATTATAAAAATACACAAAAACCTTACATTTTTTAGTGCCTCAAGTAAAATCTTTCTATGTATAGTACTTAAAGGTATATTTTTAAGCAATTTGTAAGGTCATAAAGCAATTCTAACCTATATAAAACTCTAGAAGAGTAGTTTGTATTGCTTAACTCTGAACATACAGAAATTTTATTCTTTCTTAATCCTTAAACATATACACTTGGAAATCCAAGAACTCCTACTTGGAATTGCAGCCATCTCTCCTAAAAGTAGATGACTTGTACATTTGCAGTGCAGGCGTACATGTGATTGATTCCTCATAAGCTTACGTGGTAAATAGTCAAACATTCAAAATCCTCATCACCTCAACGGCACTAACTTGTGTGATACCTTATAACTACTTATGGATTCTTACCATTTTACATACTGAACATCTTTTGTCTGCTCCCTTTTCCCCACAAGTTGTACAGAATTCAGCATCCACAAAACCCACTTGGCCAGTAATAGCTTGTGTAAGTACAGAAAATGCTGTAGGATCAGAACCCTGAAAGTCAAGAAGGGGTAATGAGAACAAAACAAATTGTAAAACACAGGAAATACCGCAGTTATCCTGTAGGTTTCAGTTTAAGAAAAAAAAAAAAAAGGAACCACCAACATGAAGAGGGGCAACAGAAGAGAAAAACAAAACAAAGTAATTCAAGTTTCCAAGTGGCCAGCTTAGTCTCACAGAAGTTGCTGTAGCAGCAAGAATACAAAACAAAATCATAAAACTTCAAGTAACATGAACAGTTTAGCATGTATACAGCTACATCCATTTTTGTATGTCAAGTTAACTTAGACCTTAGCTTCTGTGGAAGGGAAGACAAAAATTACCATTTCTTTTATTCTGCAAAAAGGAGCCAGATTTGAAGGTAACTAGCTCTCAGCTTTTTAGCACATGCTTACATTTTGAAGAATCGATGGCTGCACAGAATGCTCCCTTATCCTGTGCCCTTGTTTTGAATCAATACCCGAAGCATGGTGCAATGAAACTAAAATTTGAAGGCAAAGATAACAGGACTTTTTAATAACTGCATATTGTGGGACTATTCAAGAAGCTCATTATAAAGAACGAGATTTACCCCCCTTCCTTAACTGATGAATACTGATAATTATAAAAGCTATTTTGGAGGGAAGTGTTATTAATGCAGGGCAAATATTTGGATAATGTAGAAGGCACTACCTAACACATAAGCAGTCATTAAGTATGTGAGTAGTCCTAAATAACACTGTTAGTTTCACGTAGAACAGACAAATTTAAATGTAACAAATATATAGAATACAAAGCACCTGTGTTAGCCTGTATATTCAAACAACTGCTATTTTTCTGTGCAGACAAGGTAGATAATTTGAAGTGTAAATATTCCCCACTAATGCTGCTGCATTTGGAAAATAGATTCCTTTCTCTTCAGAGAAGAGAGTAAGCTTTACTTTTAATGCTCTGTATCATCCTTGAAGATTCATTAATTGCATAAGGTTCCTAAATTAGAAGGCTAGACCTCCAAATGAAGCACTCAGTCACATTAAAACATGGAGACAAAGTTCAGGAGCTTTAAAATACGATTTTTGTACCCGTTGAGGTTCACAAATATATTACTACTAACGGACAGCTTTGCTTTCTTCATTTCCACCTGAAATAACTCCTGAAACGTGCTCCATGTACATCTATTCCTGTACTACTTCAACTATTTTACTTTTGTGCCATCTGTTCTTTGTGCCATTCTTCTATGGGAATATCCCATAGCTTTTGTTGTTGTATCATGGATGCCCCTGTAACGTATCTGTTGGATGAATTAATGAACTGTTATTAACTATAATTAACAAATATTACTATATTTATTCTTAATACTATTAAAGAACTCAGTGGTCTTTTCACAGGCACCCACTTGTAGATCCCATGCAGCAGGTTTTTGCAAATTAGTCTCTGTGCTGGCACGCAGGCATTTTTTGTAAAAATGTGTTTTATTTGGCACTGATGTACTGTTGTGCTCAGTGTACTCAGACTACAGACTGAACGGTCAGAACTTGGAATTTTCAAAACAATTATTTGCTTATTATTATTTATATATTATTTATTATTATTTGGAGTATCTTTCCCATGCAATACAAGCAGCAAGATTGAGTATATTTTACTGGTAACCATAAACTAAGTTATTTTGGGCAATGATGTAAACAGAGGAAAAAAACATCAAGTTGCTCCAGCTCTGTGTAAATCCTTAAATAGTTGGACCATCATGGAATATGCAGGGCCCTAACTACTAGACCAGCCCAAATCCAAGTAATTGCCAAAGGTCGAGGGCTTCCAGGAAATTAAAAATTTATAGCATCTTCTCCTTTCCAGTTCTGTAAAATGGACAAAAATACAGTGTAACAAAGCAGATGTCTTTAAAGGGAGAAGGCAGTAAAGACTGCAAGCTCTTCTAAGAAAAGAGACAGGAAGGAATACGTTTACTCTAAGGCAGCTCTTAATGCATCATGAAGGCTTACGTTTTCATACTGTGTTTATTTTTCTGGCTTAGGCAAACAGTAGGGATCGCATTAAACCTCAGGACACTTTCATTCACTGGAGCCACTTAGGATAGAGGCTATTTTTAATTCACTCGGCATAATCCAAGTATGTCACAAAACTGTGCCATTTCCCCAGTGTTAGTGTTTGTAACATCCAGCTCGCAGACACCAGAGAGAACATAGGTTTTTAAAAAAGAATAACAACTTTTGTGTAAGATTTATTATGAACTAACGAGAAGTACTATAATGAAGTGTGTTAGCAAAGACGTATGAGGAAAGCTGAAGTTAGATATTTTACTTGTAATTATGACTTCCTAATTCAGATACACATTGTACTGTGCATATGGCATCATCTTGTCTCTCCCTGTGATACAGGGAGCTTCACAGAATGATTTTCCCTTTTCTGCCATCACATATTATCAAATTCTCACATTCACTGGAAATAATGAATGTATTAAGCATAGGAAATGATTCAATCTGGAAGTCCATTTAGACCCTGGGAAGAAGAAAAAAGTTTCATCTCTATCTGAATCTACAATTTGTAAAACCACATTGGAAAAGAAAAACTGGATGGACATCCCAGAGTAGGAAAAGAAAGCTCTGCCACAGAAGCAAACTGTTTCAATTTCCTTTAAAAGCTGAGGCATTTAAGCATTCAGTATTGGCACAGGGAAGAAAACAAAACAAAACAAACAAAAAAACTACTAGGTTGAAATATTTTACAGTACTCTCTTGCAATATGTAAAATGAATTTCCAGTTTACCAGAGAACTCAGGGACATCCAAAAACTTTGCTTAGCATAAAACACTGAAGAAGGTAAGAAAAAGAAAGATGGCTTAGTTTAAACTGAATTTACTATTGAAGTTATTAGAAGATATTTTCTTGATAGAAAAAACTTACTAGTTCGACAGGAGCAATACTTCTCACAAGCTGCTGGAGCAATGTAGCTTCACAGTAAGGAAACTTCCGGATACTTTCTCGAATTAGCTTCTCTTGATATACAGGGAAACCATCTTTATCTCTCCCCTTCAAGAGACTAAATTTTTTAAAACCAAAGTCAAATAAGAAATTATACAGTTCAAGAACAAACACAGTATCCGGTACTCTGTCTTCATTCCATCCTATTCCATATCTCAATTAATAGAGAAGAATTATAATTCAAAATAATTCTGAAACTGAACTCTGAAGTGTTTACAATGCAAATGAAATTACTTGTATTCTAATGCATGAGTGTTATGAAATACAAAACTCAGTGTATGCTCTAAAACCAGTAATTAATAATTCAGCCACCCAGTGAAAAATAATCAGCTACAGACGGACTAGTATCTACGTGAGAGTGAAGTAGTAGCAAAATGCTTTGTTGGGGTTAAAACAAACAGTGAAGAATGCACTGGGATTTCAAAATTGATTTGTCAGAGGCTTTACCTAAACTAACCCAACTATTATTACTAACCCAACCCTATTATTACAGTTGTCTTTTTCTGATATCTGTAACCCTAGCTCATATGCATACCTTCAGACCTTTGTGTAGAAACACTTACCTTTTGATGAATCCATCTAGTTTATCGTCTCGCTCTTTTAGGAACGTAACACATTTCTGGAAGATGCAACTGATGTAGTGCATTTTCATAGCAAGTACTTCATTCATATCTTTCTGCTTCATACATTTCTCACAAATTAGATCCAGAACCCTGTAACATTTCTGCAGTGCTTCTACTTCAGCCAACAGAGGGTTCTCTTTTACTAGCAACACAATCTATGAGAAAGATTGAAGATGATGTAATCCAGTTCGGAGATAGTATTTCTATAAACTTATTCATTAGCATTAAAGGTTAGATAGGGAGTTTCTAATATTCCTGTACTTCCATCTTATGCTCTCTTCCCCTTCTTCTGTCAGTGTCATTATTTACTATTATTTAGTATACTGTAATACACGGTTCCCATACAAGAAACTTTCAAAATTAATACTGGTATTAAAAAAAAAGTAAGAAACAGAGCTACTTGAAGAATTACAGCTATTTTAAAAGAAGCACTTACAGAAACTACTACACAATGTCCTAAAATGTATTTCCTTTTGAACACCTAAAATAAACTGGACCTGTACAATTTAAGTGGTTTCATGGAACACATAAACCTCACATAAACTTTATTTTCAGCAAATATACTGGCAAGTAAAAATAAATATCTCTTGCATATACGTTCAGAAACAGCAGCAAATGTTACTATGGTTAACCAATGATTAAGGTAGGAAGATACATGTTGAGACAAGCACTGACAGAATAATGAGAATTGTTTTATGTTTTCACTTTGAGTAAGGCTAGGAAAAAATAAATCCAGAAAAGAAATAATTTTTTGTTTTGTTAAAAATATGAATCTCTCCACTTAAAGGTATTAGTTCAAGGTTCTAACTTATCTGAACACTCAAATAGCTTCAGTTTTTGAGTCATGTCTAGACATTAGGCCTGATTCTTTCTCATTTTCAGAAGCATCTGAGTTAGTAGATAATGCTTTTGATCTCAACTGGATTCATGGAAGAGCTGAATGCTTTTTGACATAAAAAAAAACAGTTCCCATGCCAACGAACACATACAATCCACATGTTACTTCACCTTAACAGGATGCATGTTAGTAGTAGTAATAATTTTATGGAGAGGCCCAGCCAACTTTACTGGCAGTTTTGGTTCTTTATCTAAGCCTTGTGGTTTAGTATAGTAGTCCAGCCTTTCACGTGGAAAAAAGTTGTTGATGATGGTCACACAATCATGCTGACCTAAAAGCACACAAGAAAAAAAATCACCAACAAAATGTAATCATAACTAAAAAACACCAAAACACCCTGAAACCTAATACGAGCAACACAGATGAGGATTATCCACAAAAGAGCTAAGCTTGATATGCTTTACACTGGTAACAGGCAGGTCTTGTTTTTCCTCTTTAGAGCATGATTTACTGACTTCAAGAAGAAAATGACTTCATGAAATTTCATTTCAAGAACTCCATCCCCTTCATGCATCCTTGCTCCCTGTTAGGCCAAAACTGAAAGAATAGGTATTTCTCCCCAGTTATTTATTATGTTCAGAATCAAGCCATAAAGACGGTATTTTGACTCTGATGTGCAACTATACTAGTAGCGTCATATCAGTGTTAAAATTTCTTAAGAGAAGTTCTCTCCATGTTGCATTTTCAAAAATTAATGACATTTGCATTTAAACTTCTTACAAGTTCTCAGATCCCAAACACACAGTGGTGTATTAATCTAAATAACAGAACATGCTTAGTATTTACCAAAAAAAAAAGGGGGGGGACTGTGATGAAAGGAAGAGCATGAGAGAAGTTGCGCCCCCTCCTTGTTTTCTCCATCTGACAAAATGATGGATTACTGGGCTGAAGCGAAAGTAACGTTTAGCTTCTCTAGTTCAGGGTCACATTCTTTAAATTGACTGATTTATCTTGGCATTAACCCAATTTATCATCAGCGGAAGACACGGCCAATCAAATTCCAGCATTTAAAACCCTCCGCTGTTTTTGAAGAGACTATTCAAAGCTAATAGAGCAAAGGGTAAGACAATGACAGGAGAAGAAGCATCCTCACTTCCCACACAAAGACAGATTAATCGATTGGACAGAGAATAAAAAAGAAGTGATTCCACTGTTCAGACTTGTGCAGCGTAGCATATCTCAGTACATTTGAAAATATTTACTCTGGTGATATGATGATTTTAAACAAGAATTCTCCAAAATTATGTTGAAGATGCCATTAATCATTCACTAATAGCACAATTCAACATCCCATTCCAAAACACTCTCCAAATCCTAAGTGTAATTAATAGGAGTGGACTTCTTCAGCATGTTATGTGGATAGTTAAGGATTTGCTACTTGAAACTCAAGTGAGTAATATCAATCTTTTCCTCTTTAAAAGAAGAGGAAATATGATTGAAATTGAAACTGCACTAACTCACTATTAAAGGAAGTAAATCTAAATGGCAAGGTAGGATTTTGAATCCAGAACAACTGATGGACTTGCAGGAAAGTTCTCAGACATTTAAAGAAGATGAAAAGGCTGCATTAAAATGAAAATAGACCCCCATTTTTGGTTGCTGGGGGTGGGGCCATCTGGACAGCAATAGCAAATTCATGAAAAATACACTTTTTTTCCGGTATTTTATCACAAATCTTTGCTGGAAATAAAGAAAAAGAGTGCTATATTTGGGTTGTATTTGGGAATGTTAATCCAGGAATCTTCTGATCACTGCTGAGGTGGGTAAAGAAGCAAAAAGGGTTTAGAAAAAAGAAAAAGGTTGCACGTTTTGCCCAGGATTACCTAGCACTCTAATGACAAATCTTTTCTTATTCTAGTCAAGTTTAGGTCAGTAAGTACTGACCTATCTCAGAACAGGTCCTGAGAGTTCCCCCTCTCACACGTGCAGAGGGAGAAGGGCAGGAGATGACTACCCACTGCAGTACAGCATGCTGTTGCCAAAGCTCAGATGAGAGCTCCTGGTTTGTAGTGCTGTGTTTTTCCTTCCTACAGAGGAAGCTCCAGTTACACACTTCATACTGCAAGAGCACATACGTGCACTTCAGAGACCTCCAATATTAGAGGCTTCCTCTTACTATCTGTAAAATAACGACATTGCATAAATTTGCACACTTGGAGAACAGCAACATCTATTCTTACAGATATCATCACTTGTGCATTTAAGAAACGAACATGGAAATAAAACACAAATGGACTCTGTTACAGGATGAAATGTGAAGAAAAAGAACTGTCATTTCAGAACAGGTTATTAAACAATGTTTCACCAATAAAAAGCATCAAAACCTAACGTTTTACTTTAGGGATTTAGGAAATGATATTACACCTTAACCTTACCCACAAAAGCAGCCATCTGAGCTGCTGTCCTTCCCACAGAGTTGACAACATCAGTCTCTGCTCCAGCCTCTAACATCATCCAGGTGATTTCTTTGTTTCCTGAATTTCGGAGAAGATATGGGGAATTAGAGAGAATAAACCAGAACTTGTAATTCTTCATATTATAGAAGAACAAGGAGCGAACTTCTTATTAAAACCTAATATGATTAACAGTGAGGAAAAATAATAATATTAAGAACATTACTTTAAGAGTGAGCTAAGAGAAACACGGGGCTGCCTCCTTATTTATGGTCCCAAAGCGTTAAATCAAAGAGAAAACTAAATTCATGCAGGCTAAAATCCCGCCCTTCGTAATGTACATTAAGTTTCCCGGGGAGCTGATGGGAGTCATATGCCTCTAACTATCCTAGCGCTTGGTCCCCCTGGATAGCAGTACAGAAGCAAATTCTACTAATCCGGTTTGGCAGTTCAACTACAACGCTTGCTATTCTAAGAATAAAAAACAAACTCAGTACTGTTATGTAGCAGGAGCATTGAGAAGAGAACAGATTGTTCCTTTCTCCACAGTGGGAACTGGGTGTTCAGACTGGGCTAAATACCAAATAAACTGAAGCTAAAATTTGATGGGAAGATTATATGACTTAATTGGTGCCCTTCAGAGGCTTCTAAGGGCACTCGTCACTACTTGTGCCGGTTCCGTTTTCAAAGGTACTCTTTATTGGTTTTTGTGTGCATGCTGATTGGAAAAAAATATATTAAAAAAGAAGGGGGTGGTAGGTAGAATTTAAGGTTTCTAATTTAAAAACAAAGGCAATGCATCAGTAGTACTCGTGTACCTTTTGCACTCACAAATAACAGACCTTAAAGTCAACACTCAGAAGCATTCAAACCCAGATGGCAGGTTAAAATCACAGCTGGGAGAAAATGGTAAAAATACAGCAATTTCCATAAAGATGCAGGCATTTTAAAAGCCTCTGACAGTTTGTTCTTATCTATTTGCTGCAGCTCAGGTATTGCTCAGTGCCATAAAATGCTGAAATTTCCCAAATCTTTTTATGAAAGCCTTAGCAGAAAAGCAGTCTGATAAGCCAGTTAAGAGTTCATGTACACACATGCCTTTTTAAAAAAATATATAAAGAAAGAAAGCAGAATTTAAACTACCTGATACGAAATCTTACATCTTCCCAAAACAGAAAGTTATAGGGAAGTAAGTGTCCTAATAAAATAACTTAGCATTCCCAAATCTAATCCTTTCCCTAGGAGGAACAATGTCTTTATGCGATGCCTTTTCCTCACTCAAGAATATAATTGTTCCTTTCATCAGGGAAAAAGAAGAGCAAGAGGAAAGCTGCAAAGCACCACACACATACACGCACATATATACAAAAGAGGAGAACAAAAATAATGTAAGGAGAAACATTTTTAAAACTTACTAAATAAATTTGTAAAAGCCCACAACACAGTTGCAAAAATAATGTAGCAGAGGCAAAATTTGAAAAATATTGGATTGATGCGACAAGCTTCAAATATTACTACAAGCTAGTGATATGAAGTCCTAAAAAAGTATGGTGCAGCATCATTTTCAGCGTAACAGTATGATTAAATAGAACGAATCCCACTGCAAAAGAAAACTGTCACTTGAGAAAACTCCCCCTCTACTCAGCCGTGGTGAGGCCACATAGCGAGTACTATGTCCAGTTCTGGGCTCCCCTGTACAACAAAGACATGAAGCTCCTGGAGAGAGTCCAGGGAAAGGCTACTAAAATATTAAGAGACTGGAGCATTTCTCATAGGAAAAAAGGCTGTGGGAGCTGGACCTGTTCAGCCTGGAGCAGAGAAGGCTCAGGGGTAATCTGATCAATGTGTGAGAGTTTCTGATGCGAAGGTGTCAAGAGGATCAAGCCAGACTCTTTTCAGTGACAAGAGGCAATGGGCACAAAGTGAAATGTGGGAATTCCAGCTGAACATAAGGAAAAACTGCTTTACTGCGAGGGCGCCAGAGCACTGGCACAGGTCACCCAGAGAAGCTGTGAAGTCTCCTTCCTTAGAGATACTCAAAAGCTACCTGGATGCGATCCTGTACAATGTGCTCTAGAGAACCCTGCCTGGGTGTGTGGGGGGGTTGGACTAGATGATCTCCAGAGGTCCCTTCCACTTGCAACCATTCCGTGCTAGAAAGGTGTCAACACTTTCCTTTAGATTATTAATTTATGGCAAACTGTACATGTCAATGCCATAAAAAATCAGTGAGATAAATTTAGTCAGAAGTTACCTGAAAGCCCAGCGAACATCAAGGCAGTGTACCCATGCTCGTGCTCATTGCAGTTAACATCAGCTCCGTGGCGCAAGAGCAGCCTGCACATGTCCACTTTCCCTTTGTAGGCTGCATGCATTAGAGGGGTCATGCCATGCTGAAAAGAGGAAGAAGCATACGAGAATTAGTTGCATCTCTGTCTTCATGCCACAGACAATTTTCACTTGTTCACACATGTTCAGTGTACCTGCCAAAGCCTCGTGTAGTATTTAAGCTAGGAAGAACAAAAAAGCTCACAAAATCTTGATGAAAAAACGTGGTTACTAACATGCAGTATATTTTCTATTTTCCATGGTGTCAGTGTTTTCTGCTGTGCTATATATCTGAAAACAGACCAGTCTTGAAAAAAAGAAAAACATTTTCCACAAATGAGTCATTAACACTAATGTCTTATACAGAAGACCAAAGACAACTAATGCTCATCATAGCAGGAAAAGCTTGTTTTTAGAAAATTTGTCAGGTTCCTCAAGTTGTTATTTCTCCCTTGCATTATATGCTAAGTAACAAGAAAATTAGAAATAGGCTCTTACTGCAAAAAAAATTTGCAGTTTCTGAAACTCATCTTGTTTAGTCACACTTACTGATAATTTTACTGTCCTCCTCTCTCCCATTTATCCATCCTTTTGGTATTGTGTTTGTGATCGCACTCCAGACAGAGCTCTAAATGCCCCTGTAAAGCTATCCAGCTCTAACCAGATGGTAACAACCATACATTCTCAAACCTTGCCTTTTGATAAACTGCACCAGTGCGAAAAAGGCTTACCTTCAGCAAGGGAGGCTCTCAGAGACGCACTGCTGTAATTACAAACGCAAACCTGGGCAAGCCCTAGGGGCAATTTTCAGAACCGTGGTGAACTGTTAATACACGCTTTCTCCCTCTCAGAGGGTGGGGAGAAGCACAGTTATTTCTGAGCAAATTGCATGACATTCAGTTCTGAGATTTTGATACATTTTTTCCAATATACTGTTCATTTTCACTTAACATTGTCAGGATTCGAGTTATCAGCCAAGACACAGTAATTGCCTGAAAACATTCTCCAGCACTGAGTACATGGCAATGTGATTTAGTCTGTCCCAAGTAGAAATTCAAATAGCATTTTCTTCCCTTTTTTGCAGGTTAGGGATACGTGCATGAATACACTCATGTAGAACATCACTGCAGCTCTATAAATACAGGGTAATGTGATCTTCTGAAATAATCTACTTGTCAGTTTGAGCCTTAATATATTTTTTGCTTCCATTTATAATACAAAACCTAAAGTTACATTTATCGGTATCATTTAAAAATATAATCCTAAAGGTGAAAGAAATTGGGCAAGTTAAAATTATAACATTTTTCAAGTATAATTTCATTACTCTCTATCCTAACTGAAAACATTGAAAAATAATTTCTTGATGCACTATACTTTAGCAACCTGATATACTTTTACACATTGCAATATAACCTGCTATTAAAGAAACAGAAGATCTGAAGAGAAGTTCATGAAATGAGTTTGTGACTGTTTTTGCTAGGTTTCATTTGTGGTCCTGTAAAAGAAAGGCATTCCTTTCTACTATACATAACACATTACATAGACAGTAATTTTTAGAGGCCAGTCCCAGTTTGAAGTCATATTGTAGAAACTCCTCCTTTAGTAGCACAGGAAAGTATCTCTGTAACGTGATGCAACTTCAGGAAGGTTTTTGATTGGAGAAAGAACTTTAAGAAAACAACTACCTTAATTTTGGTTATATATAGAATGAGGCGTTTCAATTTAAAAATCTGTCTGAAGATCGTAGGACAAAGGAAAGGTATTTTCTTTTGTACTCCCCTCCTTCCGGGAAACTTTCAGGAAAGCCTTTGATTAAATTTTGAAAGCATCAAGCTGTGGTGTGGATCAGAAAACATACCAAGAAAAAACATGTGGAGAGATGTTATAAAACTGGATTTAAAGTCACACTAACATCAGCCTTTTACATTCACAGCAAACTAAAAAGGGACAGGATAAACACAAGCTCATCTGGAAAAGCTTGGTATCTTCTATTACGCTCCTATGCAGAAGCTGAAGTGGCTGCAAATATGATTCACAGGTTGAATATCTAAGATTGGTCCAGAAACAGTCTGTTTTCTGACATGACATTTGGTTTGTCAATGCACCATACTTAAAAGACTAAGCTGGCAGACAGTTTATTAAGCATAGAGATGAAAGGAATTACTTTATTCTTCCATAATGGAATACAGGACGAAGCAGCAGTTTTCTAGCAGCTACTATGAAACCTTCTGTCCAAAAATCCATTCTTCTAAACTCATTCCCTTGGGGAAAAAAAGTGAATCTTCCCCAGTTTTGTTTGCTTTGTAGGGATGCCACACGGATTCTAAAGAGGAAAATTATCATCTGTCTTCTGCAGGGCTGTAGGCATTCCCTGTATGCCTGACTCTACCATGAGGATCGAGTTTGCAGAGCCTCTAGAAATTGCTTGGCATCTCCCTGACCCAGTTCTTCAGCTAATCCACCACCAAGGACTCCCAGACAAACAGGGGCTGTGCCTTATGCCACACCAGCCCAGCTCTGTTGCACACTGCCACACCCAGTTCCCAATGCTGAAAACATAGCAGAAGTAGATGAGGAACAAGATGAGATTTCAAGAGCTATTGCTGCCATGTTGGCAGAAATGAAGAAAAAAATACACACCATGTGTTCAGGAGGCTGAATCGCCTCAGAAGGGAAGAAAAGGACATAGTGGGAGGCAGGAGGGGCAGGTGAGCAGCAGAACCAGGGAAGGCTTGGACTCCACTGCTAGAAGTCAAGGCAGAAGAAAGCAGATCAGTATTTCTCTTCTGCACCTGGGAGCTTCTACATCAAGGTGTGCTTCCACAGGATGAACAAAGCCAAGTTTATAAAGATCATAAACTGTAAAAACAACCTTCTGTCTTCGAGGAACTGTAGAGTAAGTTTTCAACAATGCTCTTTCTCAACCTTCATTAACCGGAGGAACTGGGGGAAAAGAGGAAATGCCAGGGAGCAGGAAGTGGGATAAACCAAAAGAAAAAAAGAATACACATATACCAGTGACCTGTATTTGGCAGAAAAGCTGACAAGCTTATGTGGCCAAACACTCCTGCTGAGTATGTAAGAACACAACACAGGCATACTTAAGTCATTGTTTTGTGGGTAACACTAATGATTTACTATCACAAACTGAAGCAGCCACATGACCTGTGTATTTCAAGAGGAAAAAGGAATCAAAGTAGTACTAACACTCCCAGTGTTTTACACCTCTCACGCTCATTTCATTTGTCTTACACCACAGCCATAAAAACTTGGCCACAACGTGGCACACGTGGGCTGGATCACACCAGAACAGTTCCCTCCGCAGGTTCTCAGGCAAACCACAGCAATGCACATGGGAAAACTAGCCACCTAGCTAGAGTTCAAGTCAAAGGTGATTTACACTAAAAAAAAAAAAAAAAAAAAAAAAAGGAAAAAGCTTGGCCAAAAATTTGCTGTACACACCTATATGCTTCATTTTGCATTGAGGAAGCCACCCCTACATTACCATGGACAAAGTGTGTTATTTTATTCTTTAGATTCAGACAACCCAGTTCATTCAGGAAATCACAATTTAAACGCACTGGCTGAAGGTTTGGCTTTTATTTGAGACAATATTTGGGAAGTTACTAGAAAGGAGACGAATGACACAGGAAGAACAGGTGCCACAAGGAACACATAGATATACTACTGAGGAATGTCTTCAAAATCAACTCCTTAAAATAAAAAAAAGAAAAGCATTATTAAAGTTAGAACAACTTACTAGGACTAGTTCAGCCAAATATTTGGATCTGAATTGTAAAAATGCATCTAACTTAAAAGAAATGGTACTGAATGCTGCTAGTCTAGTGTCCTGTTTTTGGCAGGTAGGTAGGTACATGACTGGAATCTTCACTGGACGAAAGCATTCAGAAACTCCAGCCTTAAAGCTTTTGAGTAAGATTGCCCTTACCTACTTAAAGTTGCTGCAAGAAAGTAATTAATATATATATTAATAAAAAAGTTGTCTAGAGTTAAGTAGGGACTAATTCTAATATGAAACACTCTTCAGCGAGTACAGATCTCGTCACACTCCTCCTCCTATTTATAGTCAGTCATCCTGCTGAGCTGTTGTCTTCATGTAGGTAATACATTAAATTTGACTGATGATTTTTTAACTGTAGTGATGAAAAATTACATTCTACATCAATGTCCTGAACTGAAGTCAGGGAATTCTTAAAAATGTTGAATTTTCTTTGGTTTGTGGATTTTGAAGTACTACGCAGAAATATCAAAAGACACACATGCACTAATAGGCAGGCGGCTGCTGCTGTAATTTCAAAAACTTTTAAATTCTGTAATTAGCAAATAGATGGGGACTGTTTCTAAAAGACATATTTTATATTATAGAATGAACAGCTGAATTACCAAACCAGAAAAAAAAAATAATGCTACCAATGCCAAGTGAAAGTTCTATATGTGATAAGATTATGAACCTGGAAATTATTTTAAATAGGGAAAAATTGTGAAGTCTTTTAAGGTTAAACCTTTCTGCTTAATCTGCATAAATCAATTATCAGGAAAATATGGTATTGTAGTATTACAGTGCTCCTTCATAACCTTAACTACCAACATGACTGGAGGTAACTTCCATATCTAGAAGCCCAATCTGCTTCTTCTGGATTGTATTTCTGTAGTTATCTTAGTCCCACTCGGCAAATCAATGGAGTTAAAGTCAGCAAATTGCCAACATGAAATCAGCAATGTTTACAAGCTCTGTACTTCTAGGGGAAAGAAGACTCCTGAACATTTTCTTCCACACTGCGTTTCTAAATTAGCAACCTCTCCACCTAAAAATAGGATAAGAATGAATAAGCAGTGTGTATTTAAGTTAAGTATAATTGTGGGTGGGTTTTATTGTTGTTTTGTGGGTTGTTGGTTGTTTTTTTTTTTGCACCTGTTTCCATTGCCCTTTTGTTTATTATCTGAGTATAAATGCCTCTTAGATTTAAGCTGACAGAATCAAACAGCTAAAAACTTAAAAACTTAAACTTATGGATGAAGAGCTATGTATGTCTTTGTTTTCATAGGGAAAATATTTAGGCTTATTTAATGTCCTTTCCTGCAACTACCTAAATCCACAAAAAAAAAAAGTAATAAAACAACAACAAAAGTGATTTGGTGAGAAAGAACACTGGGGAAAAAAACAGGGCTGTATCTGCTGGATACCTGCACCAATCTGGAAGACTGGCACCTGCAAAGCTAATCTGAATAAAGGGGTCCTGTGCTACTTCTAAGTGACCTACTGCTTCCAGTGCAGTACTGCAGATAGGAGGAGGTAAAGGATGAGCAAGTCTTGGACACATGAGCAGTAGAAGCAGATAGTTTTAAAAAACTAGACTCTAAGCCTATCTAATTTTTAAATATCTGTAACAACCACAGAAGCAATGCTGCAATACTGTATCCAGCTTATGCCTACACTCTTGAAGGAAGAAGCTGAAACAACTGGAAAGGATTTGGAAGAGAGCCATGAGTATAGCTCAATTACTAGAAAAAAATAACTTTAGGTATAATAGTTAAAAGTCGATGTACTTGCAAGGTACTACAAAGCAACTTCATCCTGTCTAAAGATACATAGAGAAAAGATTGCTGATTGTCATTAGATTTTAACCTAGAGGAAAGTGGACCTAAGCAGTTAGAACGTAAGGCTAGAAACATTCAAAACAGAAATTAATGGGACATTGTCTTATGTATTGATATTTTAAGTCAGGAAGAGCAATATGTAACAGCCTTCTACTAGATGTGGATTCTCCAGCACACAAAATTATTCAACTGTGATTGTATATTTGCTGTACCACAAATAGAATAGAGAATTGCATTAAAACCATGCTCATTCCGTTGACTCTCTCGTGTTAAAAAAAACAAACAACTTTAAGAAAAGGAAATTGATTCTTAGTTCCCTCCCCTTTCAGTCTCTAAGCCTTTGATTTTGTTAGCATTCTGTTTTCTCATTTCTTAAATTAACAGAATTTAATAAAATAAGTAACAGTAGTAATAAAAGTGAATTTCAAAATAAACAGCTAAGGTAGTTGAGGAAAAAAAAAGAGACCTGATGCATTCAAAGCAGTCTCCAGTTCTGGCAGCCTTGGATAACACACAAAGGTAATGTTTAATTGTTGTTTCATACACTATTTATGTACAAATATTAGAATAACACATTAGAATTTTTCTATTATGAAATATTTTGCCTCTCAAAGTTGACATGAGATGACCGCTGGATTAAAAATTTTAAATCTGAACCCTTTTCGGTTCAACATGCATCACTACGTACCACTCTTCGGAGAGGGGAGGATGCCAGAAGTCTATCACATGAACTATTTAAATATACCCAAAGCACATATGGCTCAGTCAGATGTGAACACTAGACAAGTATTGTTAACAGTGTTTCTTCTCTAACAATAGCTTAAGGCATAACTCACCTATGCTGTCTATTAATAAACCATATCCTCTCAGCAGTAATGTTGCACTAATACTGCATCACGGGTACAGTCATTTCAGGTCCCCCAGTATAACAAAGACATGGACAAACTGCAGCAAGTTAAGCAGGGTAAGACTGAGACATGGTGGGAGCTCTCAGCTTGGGGGCTGGAGCATTTGTGCAGTGAAGAGAGGCTGAGGGAACTGCGTTTCATCAGCCAGAGGATAGATGGCTTTGTGGGGACCCAGAAGCAGCCTGCGGGTGCCTACAGGGAAGTTCCTGAGAAGACAGAGCCCGACTCTGCGGTTACGGTGGTGGGAGGGCAAGAGACAACAAGCTTAAGTTCTGAGGTCCTTTCTAGCCTGAACTTCCTAGTGATCCTATGACCTGATGAAACTGGGAAAAACACAAATTGATACAAAGTACCTAATCAAGAACATATACAAGCCACTGGCTATTTAAATTAATAAATTACACATTGATCTAACATGCATACTGGGCAATTACAGTTTTGCTTCCATGTTACACTTTAACATTGTATGCTTTTGTAAAGAGAAACATTGTAAAGAGAAAACGAAGAGGAAATAAACATGAACCTCATACAAGAGTCTTTTCTCCAACAACTTCCTCCATCTTCATGTAACACAAAGAACTGCATCTTCTACATGGCTATCACATCTGTCTCCGCAAAAGACAGCATTTTCCACTTTTGACCTAGCTGCTCACTCTCTCTCTCTGTTTATGGTTCTGCAAAAGGTGATGTGGTACAGGCCTGAGGGGTGAAAAATGGGGACAGGTATTCTTTGTTCACGCTGCCTGCTGCTAGATAAACAGATGGACTGCAGTTTGGTGGAGGTGACAAGAAGCCAGGAAGCATCCCCACATATCCTGCTGCAGTGTTCAACTTACCTTGCAGACACCAAAGTTCGTTCAGGAATATGAGAGGAAATACAAACCGTGTACTACCTTATATAACATTAAACTTCCTTAAAGAAACTAAGAGCTCTTCAAAGGTTCCTTATTCAGCTGCAGGCTGGACACTTCTTCAAAAGAATTCTGATTTCCAAGAGTCTGTACAGCAATGTTATTTAACACCAAGCAGGCCTTTGGACCTAGTATTTTCATTGCTTAACCCAGTATAATGCTTGTACAGTCGTGTCGTACCTCATCCAAGCAATTGACACGGACATTCTTGCTGCCCAGTAGCCTTCCAGCCTCTTCGGTGTTTCCTTTAATTAAAAAAGAGACACAGAGAGAAAAGGGGATGAGAAAAAGGAATGAAGAATTAAGGGGAAAAAGAGCACAACTGATTAGAATAAAAATCTTTGCAGATTAACTATCAATAAGTCAACCATACCTAGCAAAGAAGCACAGGAACGAACTGCCTTCTGCTCTAGAAGCTAAAAGCCAAGAAGTCACAACATCAAAGAGCAGACTGAGAGCATGCAGCATAAGTAAGCATTTTTTCTGAAGTATCTGATCTACACACACACACAAGCATGACACTAATGTCTCTTCATAAACTGCATCAGAACAACTCTGAATGAGTAAAATTATATCGAGTATTTTAACACATTCTGTACTTCTAGAGCACCATATGTGTATAAGAGCTACCTAGATTCTCACAGAAGGAAGTTTGCTACAGGAATCTCCTCAGTTAGGCCACAGATGTAAGAATCTCATTTAAAGCCCACTGACATAACTGAAGGGACCTTTGATGCAACTTCATTCAAAGAAATCGAAACAAAAGAACATCGACTCTCAATTCATAGAATTTAATTTATTGCCAATTAACAGAAAGTTCTGATCACCAATTCAATCACAAGCAAAGCTCTTTTAACAGCGGCCTGCTTAAATAACGATAAACATTATAATCCCTCATTTAACGAGGGGCTTCACATTTTTCTTCATGTATCACAAAGAGGTACTCTTTCAGCAATTTTCCAGCAAAACAGCTTTTGCAATTTCAGTTTGGGCTCATGTTGTTGCCCCCCAAAAGATTACAAACACCAGAAATGATTTTCTTTCATGAAGTTTTAGTACGGTATGTATACGGGAAACATACACTTTCCTTGTATCTGGAAATTAATTGTGTCAGGGAAAAGGGCCAATAACCTGGGTCATCTCACACAGCTGATAATAACGCTGTAAATACAATGACCAATGGTCAGGGCACCGTCAACTAGCCTGCTCACCCAAATAATTTTTTTCTAAACGCACAAGAAGCTTCTTAGGACCTGGTGCAGTTTTCAGAACGTCTCAGCAAAATAACAAAGTGTTAGAAACAGCAAATCCTCAAGGCATGACTGTCAAAGTAAACTTTAATGCAAGAAAAGCAAAGAAAAATTGCATTTACAAGTTCAGAGTTCTGTATGACAAATCACCGAAGGATTTCCAAACAAGGCACTAAACTTTGGCAGAAGTCAAACTTTCAGAGTTGGCTAGCTCTCAGAAGTTGGAGCCAAGCTGCTCATAACGCTGTGTGATAGGAGGACAAGAGGCAACAGGCAGAATTTGAAGGAAAGAGAGGATCATACCAGATGTAACAAAACCCAACATTTTCACTATGGGCCCAGTAAGGCACCTGAAGAGGTTGCCCAGAGAGGCTTTGCAGTCTCCATCCTTGGAGGTTTTCAAGGCCTGATCAGACAAAGCCCTGAGCAATCTCGTTAGGCCTCACAGCTGACCTGTTTTGAGCAGGAGGCTGGACTAGAGACCTCCTGAGGGCCCTTCCAACCAGAATTACCCTGTAATTCTAATTATAAGCATAAGGTAAATTAGAGGCATTTCCAAGAGTAAGGTCTGAAACTGCTTAAAGCGAGCCAGACCGACTCAGGCACAGCAAGTTCATCACTGACTGTCCCATGTTTATGTCTGACACAGAAACGGGTGAATATAATTGAGAGTGAAACCCCAAAACTATAAATAACATTTCCTATTGGTTAAAACTCACTCAAAACCACATACAGAAGTGCATGGAGCACATCAGGTGGATTTTGTTCACCTCCAACTAACAAACACCACTCACAGCTTTCAACATGCAGGTCAGAAAGTATTTAGGCAGGGCTGCGAGGATCACTATGCAGCACCATAAAATCCAGCAAGAAGCACAGAAATCCCCCAACCCCTAACACACACGTAACGCGACGCGGGGTAGTTGACCTCCTACACAAAACACAAGGTAACAACACGTCAGGAATGCCAGGCGCTGGGGGAAGCCCGAGCCCTGTTAGTTGAGGAACGCCGTGCC
The DNA here is from genome assembly GCF_009769625.2 of Cygnus olor. NCBI lineage: Eukaryota > Metazoa > Chordata > Aves > Anseriformes > Anatidae > Cygnus > Cygnus olor. The sequence goes on from NC_049170.1 coordinate 31,505,821, forward strand.
TGCAAGGACACCCTGCTGCGGCGGCGGCACACGGGGAGCGACGTGACAGGCTCGGGGCCCGGATTATCCCCAGCAAAACCTCCCTGTCAGGTAAATGGCAGCGCAAATCCCCTCAGCAGCGCTGGGCCTCCGGCCGGGAAGGGAAGGGAAGGAGGGATGCAGGCAGCCCCTTCCCCATGGGAGGGAGCTACCGCGGCCCACCTGTGGCGATGACCCGCAGCAGTTCCTTCTCCTCGGGGCTCAGCTCGCCCCGCCGGGGGGGCGCCATGGCGGCCGCTCGCCTCCCTCAGGGCAGCGCCGCGCTCGGGGCCCAGCCCGGCCCCCCCGCCCCGCTCGTAATGGCGGCTCCACCCCGCTGGCGGCCGGGCGGGACGCAACACTGCTCTCGCCGTCTGGGGGGGGGGGGGGGGGGGACCGGCAGCGGCTTTCACCCGCCCTGCCCTCATCCCGGTTAGGCCGGAGCGAGGAGCCCGTTCCTCTTTTATCACACCCTAACAAGCGTATCGGCGCAGTTTTCTCTGTATTTCAGCCTTTTTTCCCCTCCTTCCCTCGCATCTCTCTGCCCGCTCCCCCGCTCGCCGCAGTGGCGCGGCCGGGCGGAGGGGCGGTGCCGAGCCGCCCGTGTGTCAATGTGCCCGGCCTGCGCGCCTCCATTGTCTGCCGCCGCCGACAGCACCGCCAGCGCTGCTGTCACTGCTGCCACTGCTACCGCTACTGCCGCTGCTACCGCCGCTACCGCCGCGCCGGCCGCCCGCCCTGCCCTGCCCTGCCCTGCCCTGCCGCAGCGCGCAACCACCCGACAGGTGCGGAGCGGGGAGGCGCGGGGCAGCGGGCGGCGGCCATGGCTGGGCAGCGGGCCTTTCCCCGGCCTCCGCCGGTGCCTCGGGGGGGTTTGGGGTTTATTTATTTTATATTCTTTTGCAGCCGGGTGAAGAGCCGGTGGGGCACGGCACCGCATGCCGGAGGGCGGTAGCGGGCTTCGGGGCGTGGGGAAGCCCGGCCCCGCGCCCGCTGCTGGCACCTTTCTAAAATTAAACCCGCGGCGCAGAGAGAGCCGTGGGGCACGTCCAACTTTCCGATCCCCGGCCGGGCCGAGGGGCACGGCACGGGTTTGTCCTCCGGGACCTGTGGCGGTGTGTGCCAGGGCGGGGAGCAGAGCCCCAAAACCCGGTGCTGAGCGAGGGGTCACCCCGCAGCTGCCCCGTCCTGCTCCCCGGGTGCGTCCCCTGGCTGTTAGGGCACCTCGTGTGCCTATAACCGATGGCTGAAGGCACAGTCTCACCAGGCGACTGCCAGCACTTGTAGGTCGCCCCACGGCTGCTGCTGGCTGGGGTCTCTCAACCACGGCTCCCCGTCGGTGTTCCCCATGTGCCTGAGCCCCTGGAAGGCATGGGGGTACCCAGCGGGGCGCTGCCTGGCCGCAGGCGAACGCGCTTTGTGAACCTGAGCCTGGCTTTACAACTAGCTGGGTACACAGCCAAAGCGTAATACAATTTTATTTGAACAGAATGGTTGAGTTCTGTATGTTTTCCTGCTTTTAAAAACCATGGGACTATCATCCAATTTTATTTCAATCAACAAGTTCAAGTAAGTGAGACTGCTGCATCCTTACGTTGGGGCTCTAGATTATAGCCGGTTCCCTCAACTTCTTTTCGTGGGGGACCAAAAACACCTCGAAGGAAACACTCCGAGGACAGAAGTGCGTTTTATACGCTAGCCCTGAAAGATGTGCCTGTTTGTGCTAGCAGAAGGCTGTCACTGGCTCAGCCATGAAGGCTGAATTTAGGGTTTAAATAGTCTTTTGTCAGTTCACTGCAGGGGGTGAATTTTACCCGCTGCGAACAAATTTTGTGATATTATAGTATGCTGATAATCTCTGTGACACTGTTAAATAACAAGAGCCTACAAGATTCCTTTCATATTCTAAAATATCCTGTCAGACATTCAATGTACAAAAATATGCACGTTGCGTTTTTTTTTTAAATGTGGCAGTGTCAGTACTGTCATCGCACCCTTGTTCACTGAGTAAATCGGCAAATTAAATTTTTCCTTGGCAGCCTCACTGGAGCTCGTTTAGTGGCTAAGGCTACAGGAGTGCTCCATCTAAAAGAGAAACAGAGTACTTTTAAAATAGTGCTTTAAAATGTTTCTTGCTCTTACCTATCAAAGGCTTCTGTGTGACCTTCAGTACAGTAGTGAGCGGACATTTCGCAATCTTCTGTTTATCCTTCCTGTATCCTGATGAGGTAACGAAGTGCTGTTGCCTCCATTTTATGTATAGAATTTGAAGCATGGGGACATCAAGTGACTCTTCCACAGTGGTGTAGGAAGTCTGTGTGCGGGCAGGGAACAGGAACCTGAAAGTGTAGGTTCTGAACTCTCGTGTCTTACCCCTTAATGCATTTTCCTTTATCTACTGTGTCATTTTTTCACATACGTTTAAGTTGTGGGTGTTGTGTAGTGATTAATAATGTAAGTGTTGGGCATTACAGAGGGAGAAGGAAATGTTTTTTAAGTTTCAGGTGATAAGTATTACATATGGGAATTTCCCGTATTTCCTCATCAGGTTATGTGTATATCTGGTGCTTTTGATTTCTGAAGCAGGCACAAATGGTGACATGTTTTCTCCCTCCAGTTTGCTGCAGTTGTGTTCATGGGAAGGTGTGATGGCTGTTGTAATGAATGCACAGGTGATTCTAAACACCTGATTTTTTTTTCTACGGCTGTCAAGAGCAAGATTGATGCAAGAAAATAACAGGGATTTTTGAAATTTAATAACGTTTGCTTTTGGTATGCAGTAAGTTTTTTGGGGACTAAATCTAGGGTAGAAGAGACTGTCCTATTTCTTGGACAATGCACTGTGAAACTCGGGTCTTTGGATGTGAAAGAGAGGAAAAAGAGATGTTGAACTGGTTTCACTGGTTTCAAGCTGTTTTCTCCTTCCCTGTCAAGTGACTATCCTTCACTTGTGTCTTGGTGGCTTGCTTGAATCGTGGTGATTGTACTCTGCTGCTCTGCTGATGGTGTCACGGCTCAAAGGTCCAGTAGCCTCTTTCTGTGCCAGTTGATCAGAAACTTGGTCAGACCTGCTACGTTTTTACCTAAGGAAAAATAAAAGAACAGGCCAAACAAGTATTTCCATGGCATACTCTCCTAGCTTCCATCCCACTGGCTCACAGCTAGGCACTTCCTGAACGCAGGGTGGTATCTTGGTGTTTACCTTTGAGCTTGATAACCTGCAGTGTTGTTGTGGGCTCTTTTTTGGAATTTAGGTAAACTTTGCATCTGCAGCATCCTGTGGTTATAACTTTCACAGCTGCATGAAAAATTATCTCCTTTTATTTGGTATTGAACCTGCTACTTAATGGCTTCTTTTGCTCTTTTTCCTCTTTTTTTTTTTAAATCCCCTGCCCTAGTTCCTCTTTTGAGAGTCAATGAAAAACTGTTCCCTGTTCATCTCTGACAGGCACCTAAAGCTTGATAGACCTGTATCATCCCCCACCATTGTCTTTCTGCCACGCTGACATTTTAAGTCTATTTAGTCATTCCTGTGTAAAAGCCATTTCATATGGTTCTCAAGTGATTTTTTTTTTTTTAAATGGATCTGCCTTCTGCATGGCCTGTGCTGTGGGGAATCTCCTTCAGTTAGAGCCGAGCCTTTGAAACAGACCTTTGCTGGATTCTGGACCTACTGACTCCAATCCTGATAGTTACATCCTGGCCAAAGGAAGGAGTGTCTAACAGGATTATTCGTTTGGATCAATTCAAGTTCACGCAAGTTCAAGTTAGTTTTTTTTTTTTTTTTTTTTTAATCGCTAGAAACATCTAATGGTTTTTCCCTCTCTAATAGCCTGTGGATAGGTTACTTTTTTTCCTCCTCCCTGTTGATTGGCAATGTATAACTCTGACTTCCTTAAGTATTTTTGTTTTATTGTAAACACTTTTCTTTTTAGATTTCTTCTGTATTTGCATCTCAAGACAGCTGCTGAATCCGTGGTCTGATCTGTCAACATTGCTAAGTCTTATTTTGAACCAAAAGTAGATTATTAAAATACCTCAAAAAAAAACCTGAAAGTAGCTACATGCAGGAGTGAATGATACGTGTTCAAATGCAATAGATACATCTTTGAATGACTGGGTTTTCCTATAGCCAGGGTGTTCACCTGAGACATGGAGAGAGATTTCCATCTGCTACCATCTTGTATTGGCTGTGAAGTGCATTTCTGAGTATACGCTTTTATTTCTGTGTATATCTTTTAATTCCAAATTGTGCAAGGGCTACCTATGTGATCTTCCCCAGGTAGTGAGGCAGTGTATAAAGAAAGATTTTTGAGGTGCTCGGGTATTGTGATGATGAGGATAATGTGAATATTTTAGGTAAATGTGCATTTGTAGTACCTGGCTAAAAGTTTCTTTTCAAAATAATCACTATTGCTTTCAGACATGTTTACCCCCTGCTCCATTAATACAATCAGCAGTAGATCTCTAATATGGCAAACAAATGACTCGATTTCGTATTCTCTTAATTGTTTCTTCTGGATGATCCTGATATAAACAACTTGGTCAGACAGTAGGTATTTTTTTGCTTTTGTTTTTATTAGGAGACTTTTAGCCATTATTATTCTCTTTGATTAAGAGAAACAAATTATTTAAAACTTGGCTTTCATGTATGTGAATTCCAGGTAGGTAGATACTTTCATTTTAGTCCAACTGTAATAGAACAAATGCATACAAGCAGCTTTTGGCTGAAAAGGACAGATGTGTTTAGTGGCTGCAGAGTAGTATGTATCAGACAGCCAGCTAAGCACCTTTGCAAGACTAAGTTCTTTCCCACTTAAGCTTTGCAACTGGTGTCTCCTACACTGATTCTGGATTACCACAGCTTCTGTAGGAATTGGTTCGCTGTGCCCATTCAGATAGGTGCTGGTAAAATAAATTAAAAATTCCAGAGATGTAAGGTTGCACAACACTGAAATACAGCTTTGTGCAGAAGGACACTGGTAAAGCTTCGATGTAGGTCCCGCTCCACCATTCTGTAGTTGTGAGCACCACACTGGGGGAAGTCCCTGGCACCTGTGTGTCAATAGCTGTTGGTGATGCAGTCTGGAGAGTCCCGAGTTATTTTCTGTCTGTGAGTATCAAAGCTTTTATCTGATGAACGGTGGAGGTAGTTGGCTTAAATATATATGGTTAGATCTAATCTGGGAGTAAATTTTTAGCATAAGACAAGATTCTTTAAGCTTTGCTTACATAATACAGTCACCTACAGATAGCGTGTATGTGTTTGCAGACCTAAGCTGACTTTAGGCAAGATGAGTAAAATTATGCATTGAATGGATATGTACTATTCAGATTGCTTTGAGAGACTTTTTCCCCCCACTTCTCAGCTTATTTTCTGTCTTCATTCCTTCTGTTCAAAGTGAAGAATTCTCATGTTTGTGTTGCACATCTGACAGTAAGCTGTTGTCTGTGCCCATCTCACTGCCCAAGCCTACAAGTAAAATAATTTCCTTTTAGTACAAAATCTGTGATAAATTTCACCTCTGAACTGCTGTGGCTCCCCTTCAAACTGTGGATTTGATTACAGGTACTGTTTTTTTTTTTTGCCACGTGATCCACTATTATTAAACATGAGCTCTCCTCAACTGTTGCTCTGTTTTCTTATTAATTTGAAATCTCAATGATCTGTTCAAAGGTAACTAAAAAACTTGAGGATCATTCAGCGGTAAAGCTGGTGTGCGAGAGGGAAATTGACAAATGGAAAAATCTATTGCTTCTCCCTGGAGAGACCAGTGTGTGAAGTGCAATGCCTGAAAACCCTTTTGAACTTGCTGTGCTGTGCTTAGATCTAACTGGAGATCTTGTAAAGAGTGCAAAAGTCAAAAGAAAACCTAGTCCAAAGTAAAAAGAGAGTCCAATGACCAGAGGAAAAGTGCAGTGGTGTGGTGCTTGTATGTAGCACATGCACCTTGAGAGCTTCCTACGTGCCATAAAGCTGAGAGCAGAATGCAGTTGAGTTTCAAGAAAAGAGTGTTTGTTGACCTTGGTTTAACTACTCTGGTCATCTGTAAAGTGTGGTTGTGTAGTGCAAACACAACCAAGGGCAGTCACGTATTTGTAAGGCATTGCTGGCAAGAGAACCTTCTGAATCGGATCCCAGTTTGTGCCATGGGGTTGGGTGGCTGCAAGGGGCAGCTCAAGTCCATCAGATTGAGACACTAGCGCATCCTTATGCACCCTGCCTAGGCAAAGGGAAAGCTGTTAAGAGGTGGGCTGGCCGTGAGTAAATACAGGAGCTGAAACCTGGGTAAAGGCCGGTATATGTGGTAGCAGCTTTATTTTCTGTTGCTTTGTCGTGTTCCCACTGTGTCTTTAGAAATGCTTTTATCACCAGGTATGTCTCAATATAGTAAAATGCTTCCTCCGTATAAAATAAATAACCTTTTTTTGAGTTGCACGTTGTGTTTTGTAAATTCCTAGAAAGCAGGAAAATATTTCCAAGAAGTGAATTAGTAGCAATTCCTACCCTGACAGAGACTCCGTAAGTGCTGTTTGTTTCTATGCTTCATAGAGCTTTTAGACCAGAAATGTGGTTTAGGAGCAGTATTTGTGTTGTTTTTTTCCTGTAGAATTTTTGAAATTAATTGAGTGTATCATACATATGTTTTTTGGAGTCCTGTGTAAGGATTTGCTCCGTGTTGAGTTATTCTTAGTGTCAGGTGCAGGCGTTCCGTGTAGAGATTGTTTGTGGTTATTGCAGACTCATAGTAGCAGACCAAGATTACTGCTTTCAGCTTCAGTAAGAAGGATGGATTATCTCTGGTGAGAATTAGAGTGGAGAACAGACAGGTCATGCAAGGAAAAATGCTAGACGCAGTCTGGGACAGAAAGGTCAGTCAGGGAAACGGGAAGGAAACATCTCCTGTGATGTCTTCAGTCCCAGTGAGCTACACCCTTCTGCTACTCCAGATGGAACAATTAAATACAGCTTTGGGGTTGCACCTCATTGTGCTGACCACTGTTTAACGTGGTTTTTTTAAGATGTGTTTTCTTTTCATGCAGAAAAAGAAGTCTAAGCAGCTCAACAGTTTGTAATTTACAGGCTTAAGCAATGCTATAATTTCAGGTTTTGTTTCCATAAATAAAATCCCCTGCTTCTCTAGAAATGATTTGAAGAGGGAAAATCCATTCAGTCCATTGAAGTTATACATTAATCATTTTTCTTTTGATAAGACACAGGATGTGAAATCTTAGCAACGTGTTATTGAGCCTTAGTAGATAGAAGGGTAGGCATTTATTTGCACTGACAATTAGAAAAACAAAGTATGTTCTTTAAATACGCAAGAAGTCAACCCTTTTAAGAAGAAGTGGAGATGGTGAGATGCTTCCCAGTCTGCACCTTTCTCTGTGCTAGCCAAGGTTGATGTGATGGGTTTGGCTAGCGTCTTGCTGCTGATTTTGTCATCATCTCTGTGCCTGTGAGGTTGCTGCTGAAACTTGTGCTGGTGGTCTCTCTCCTGCCTGCGTTGACTGTCTTATCTCAATGCATGGCGTTGTGTGACTGGGACCTACGGACCCCAAACCCTCAGTCAGTGAGCTCTATAGAAGCTCAGTGTTGTGCTGTTGAATCCCATCTTCTGTCCGAGATAATTTCATGGTTTTTTTCCCCCTCCTTTGGCAAAAGGAGGCGCCAGTCAACATGTCCGCAGGGCCTCCTGAATCCTGAAGCCCAGGGAAACGCTTGCTTCTCCTGTGCTCAGATAAGAGGATGAGGTCTTTTTTGGGTTTTGAGCTTGGCCACCTTGTTCTGTATAACTCTAATGGAAGACTTTTCCTTGAATTAGGGAAAGCATGCTCATAATTCACTTCTCCAAAGGAAATGAGGTGAGGTCTTTATATTTTCAATTTTTGTTTTAATTATGTTACAGTGTTAATAGAACCACTGGTGCGTACTGGAAAGTCAGGGTGCTCTCTTCCCAATGTGCAGTGCCATCGCTGTGTCATTTTTTTTGCATTGCTGTGTGCCTCCAAGGTCTGTCCTTACAGAGCAGGCTGCGTGGTGACTCCACTGCTAAATTGCCAAGGTGCAGTACAGTCACGTCTCTGCTGTGATGAGGTGGTGTGGTTCTTGAGCTTTCATTTATACAGCAGTCCCTTACAACTCCTCTGTGATCACAGTGGCGTGTGTAACTGAGATTCATAACCTGCATTATTTATTTATTTATTTCTGGGGGAATGCCAGTAGTAACCAGTGGTCCACAGCTCCCTGAAACCAAGTGTTTCAAGGCAAAGCATTTCATGGACAGCCTGCGTGGTGCTAGGATCAGTTCAGTGGTTGAATGCCCTCCCTTGGCTGCCTTTGTCTCCTGGGAGCAGGAAGACTTGATTCTTCTCCCCTTTCCCTTTGTTTTATGTTGTCAGTGTAAACAGTTGTTGTCCTTTGGTCAAAATACCTTTGCAGCCTGATCTGGGACGGCTCAGCAGTGCAAAATCGGCGTTATGGTGTGAGGAGGCATGGCAAGTCTTGTGCAGCTGAGGGAGAAGAAGTTGGTGCTGGGGGAACAGGCAATGTCTTCCTACTGTAGACCAAGATGTTCCCCACTTATTCTTTTTAACATCTGTTACCTTAATTTTTTTTGTCATCCCAGTATAAATTTCTCAGGTCCTATTAATAACTAGGTTATTAGATTACTGAATTACCTTAATTAGTGTTCTACCTTAATTAGCGTTCTCAACAATTGGTTAAAAAAGCTTCATATCAACATATCCACAGTCTGAAATACCAACTCTGTTTTTTCCCTCAATATTTGCAAAAGAGGAATGGCCTTGCAGCGTTGCCAAGAATAGAGGAAAAATGCCAACTATCACAAAGCCCCTGATTGAGTCTCATGTTGAATATCTGCCTTCTTTTATTTTACATTAAGAAGAATAGATTTAGATTGGCACTTCAGCCACCTTTGCATGTTATCTTCCATTAGCAAAGGACACATGCCAGGTTTTTCAGTTTCTCAACTCCACGCAGCGTATCAGACCGGGCAGGGCAATATTCAAGGTGGGATGCAAATGCGTTGGACTGCATGGGCTTTAACAGTCAGCTCATTGACTTTGAGAATTTGACTGTCTCCATGACTAAAAAGATCTACATTTGGGGATTTTTAGCAGGAGTTAACTTTTTTTTTTTATGTTAGAAGCAATTTCTCCATCTCCCCCCTCCTCACTGTGTAGTAGATGCAGTAGCTGTTAACAGTTTTTTTGGCTTTTGAAAAGCTGCTGCTTCTTTCAGAAACCATGAGGTGTAGCACCGAGGGGTATATGCCCTTTTTTCACTGAAAGTTAATGTATTTCATAGAAATCTTTTCTAGATGTATGAGAAATCCACATTCAAGCGCCCCGGGTTAACTGGTGTGACTTTTGAAGTCCTCAGGGAAACTAATCAAGCCTTCCATTGTGTTTTCTCAATTCAGGAGAAAAAAAATCCTTTAGCTGTCTCATTAATAAATCTTTTAAATTCTTAATATCTTTCATTCCTGTAAGAAATGAGTTGTAGAAATCTAATGTAGCTCTTATTGGCGCTCTTACTTCCACGTCCATTTCTGTGTATACACCTCCAGACATGCGTCCGCTGGAGCCGTAATTATGTTACCCTCAGAAGGAGGTTGCTGATGTTGGTCTTTCTGCTGCATGAACAATGATGCTGTAAACAGTAAAATAGGTTTCCCTATTAATTGTGTCAAGTACCATTGTGCTGAGCTGACATTGAGGCAGGCCAAATGACTGCAAACCGGACGCACGCTCCTCCTGCTGAAGGAAGCGAGGCTGGCTAGCGTAGGGGTGTTTTGATGCCCATTTTAGAAGCTGTTAAACCTATTCTGGTGATTTTGGGTTAGAAATAGGTAATTCCTGCACTGACTCGTGGCTTCAGAAGGTGGGTGGCTTCTCATGGTCTCACGCTTGAGCCTATTTGCCGAGCGTGTTTGTGGTAAACTGGATTTTTAACTTTAAACAATGGAAATTTATGAATCATTTAGGACAGATAAGCAATTAAGTCTACTGATTTAACTATAGAATTGAATAATACACCATTAGTAATCACGCTCTTGTTAATTTTGACTGTATAATTAAACTCTGAGGTATATTTAGCTGTCGCTGAGCTATAGACTTTCACACAGATTATAAGTTTACAGGTATGAATTGATTTTGCAGCACTGTAGAACCTGATGTAGGAAGTTGGAAATTTATGACGGAGTCTCTTTGATCTGGTTAAAAATCTAGAGCTAAAGCTGTTCACAGGAGACTCCCTTAAGATCTTACCCAGACATGGGCAAGTAGATTATTTCAGACAAACTGTTTTCTGGAAATGTTTGCTTTTCTCCGTTGTTTGTGAAGGGAGTCAAGGGTTGCGAGGTCAGACTTACAAGTCTGTTGTTGGTTATTTTTAGAGTTAGCTCAAATGCAGAAGCAGCTGTAGTGTAACCATCGCTGCCCTCATTTGGGATTTTCTTCACAATATGGTGGAGTGGGGTGGGTGTTGTGTTTGTGCTCTGGTCTGCATCGGGATGAAGTAGGTACCTCAGCTGAAGGAGCATTTTTGGCTCTTCAGTGTAAGCATAGGGTGAGCTTCATGCTGATGGCTAAGACTTGGTGCCCAGGTGAGGTGGGGCGATCCAGCAGCGTGCCAGCACAGCACTGAAAGCGCGTGGCTGGCCGCGGGTGGGAGCAGCCAGGAGCTGCCTCTTCCACCTCAGCTGCACAGACGTTGGGCTTGGTTTAGGAGAACTTCAGCATGGCATTCGTGTGATGCCAGGCTGAGTAGCGTAGGATGTGATACGGCTGGATTCATTGGTTTGTTGCTTCCCAACATTTTGGGCACGGTGTGGGGAGCCGCTCCGTGGCCAGAGCCCTGAGCTGCCTCCATGCTCTCACGATTCATAATGTGCAGCAGCCGCTGCTTCGTAGTGCTCCGTGAGGACAGTCGTGGCAGTTGATTTACTGACATCAAAATACTTGGTCCTGTTCAATATCAATTAGTAATAAATTTGACGTTTTGGCAAGTGCCATAACAGGCTATTGACTGAATAACCTGTACCAGTTAACTGCTGACTGATTTCTTCCTTGCCTGGCTACCTTGCTAACCATGGACCCAGACCTCTCATCAGGCAGTGATACCTGTGTAAAGTCCTCGCCACGTCAGTGTTTGCTGTGGTACTAATTTTGATGACAGAATACAAAGAGTTGAAGTAATGCAGGGCTTTCTTGACGCTGAATAAAGCAGCCGTGGTTATCTTCACTTGTGAATGTGTATTTAGCTCTTGTATTTCTTGTAACTTGGAGGGGAATTCACTTGTAGTAGCCCCTTCACCTACACTTGTAATGTAGGCTGACATCAGTTGTAAAAATTCAGATGTCCCAGTGCTGAGACTGGTGACATCACATGGGAACAAGCAGTAGGAAGAGTGTAACTGGAACAAAGCAGCTGGCTGCATGTAAGTATTTAACACTGGAGTGCTTCAGCTTTTGCTTTCGCAACTGAAGACAACCGGTTTAAATGTCTTCCATCTTCTCAAAAGAAGCAACGTAAAGGCCTCTTATAGGAGTAATATAACATGCAGACTCCAGTCAGTCCTCTTGTGATTTTGGTTATTTCTTCTCCTTACCTGGGCTTAACTGGTCTGCCACCCAGCTTGCAGTGCCTTTGGTATAGTGCTCCCAGGTGGAATATTCTGTCATGGGTGATTAACACCTCTCTTGTGCATTTGGGGATTTGAGAGACAGCACTTCTTGAAGTACAGAGCTAAGGAGCTATGTGGGATGCATGACGCCTGCAAGTTTCCTGACCTCAGACCAAAGCTTGACTTGTTAGGACAAATGGGCTTTTGCTCCAGAGTCTGGTCTCTGAAAATGGCCTGTAGTAGTTGGGTAGGTTTTCTTTAAAAGAAAAGGAAAAAAAATAAGTCTCTCTCTAAATCTAGATAGATGGGAGCTCTGCATTTCTCTTTCTTTCATGCACTTGTCACACTTGCAACAGTTTTCAGTTCAGGAGTTTCTGCCATCCAAGTGCTTGATAGCCCTTCTGCTAGACAGACTCTTCTTCCCTGAATTTGTCTTAAGAGCTTTAGAGTTGCTGCGCAGAGGTGAAGAAATCAGTTAATTACTTTCTGAAGTAAGACCCAGAGCTCTGATATGTTGGCTGCCAAGTCTTGGGAAGGATAGCAAGTACTGTCCCCTCTTTGCTTGTCCAGTCTCTACTACCTATTTTTTTGACCCGCAAAGGCTAATAGTTATGCAGGCACTCAGTGCCACATGTTGTTGTGTGTGTTTTTTCAGCTGCCAACTTGTTGATAGGAATTCGTATTTATTGCCATAGAATTATCTCAGCTTAGACTGAGAGAAATTGGATCAGTCACTGCCTAGAAAACAGCTGTCTGTTTTCCTGTTGAAGGTGTGTGGATGTTTAGTGCTCTCATCACCCACTTGAGCAATTTGCTCACCAAAACTACTGCATCCTGTCAGCGTGTTCAGCCAGCCAGGAGAAAGAAGCAGCAGCCACAGAGACTGCTTTTGGGATGCAGAGCGATGCAAATCAGTTACAGGCTCCTTTTCTGTCCAAGTGACTGCTGCTAACAGCATAACCGGCGTTAGTAGGTATGTTTGGGATAGCTGACATGGTGCAAAACATTGCGCGGTTCTGCTGCTGGCTCTTTGTACCATCTCTTTTTAGCCAGAAATACCAGAATTCAAGCATCTGAAAGCCCATTCATCGCCCTGAAGGTAAAGAGCCACGTGTTAACGTGGTGAACTCATTTTCCTTGTACAAGCTTTGAAGAAATAATCAGAGAATTTTAAGTTAAAACGAGGTTTACTGCATGCAGCAGTTGTCTCTTACTAAAGCCAAGGCCTTCACCACTTGCAAGTCTGTGAGAGGTGCTGACTATTAATACATCCCTCCTCCAATTACTGTATTTAGTTCATGAAATAATAAACTGTTAGCAGCTGGGAGGCAGTGCTTTCTGCAGAATCCATACTTTGTATTTAATTTTTTGAGCTTAGCCATTGTTGTTTTGAAGATAACTTAAAGGTTTTCAAATCCTGCAGGGCCGTGTCCTGGAAATACTGGTGGTCTCCTGTGCTTTTGCTGCTGCACAAAGCTTTAAGACAGCAAGAAAGATGGAACCGTCACATCTCTGATTTTATTGATGTGATTGTTGAATTGTATGAGTAGGGTTGATACTGAAAACATTACTGTCAGTGTGCATTAAAAAAGAGGAACAGGGTGGATGTGAGTAGATGATTAGTACTGTACGTGAGAAATGTGTTCTTGTACTTGCCTCCATTGCCGAGCTGTTCTTCTATTGTGTCTGACTGATTCATTGCTACGAACGAGGCTTCTCTGATAATTTTTTAGCATGCTTTCCCCTGCATACTTGTGTTTTTTGGTTTGTGAGTTCCTGGTGCACAGGAACTATATAAAGTAACTCCAGTAAATGATTTCTTCTCCGTATATTGTGAAGAGCATCTAGTACAACTTTCTCTGCCAAACAGTACTTTAATGAAGGATAGAGCAAAATTGTGGCAGTACCTTTATAATCACGTTTTTGCAGAACTTCAACTAAACCATGTTCCTTCAGCAACATCATCTCTTACAGTGATAGCTGAGATGATTGTATTTTTCCAGGATAAACAGTGCATATAATGCTCCTCTGAATTAAACAATCATTTTTTAGCATCTATGTAGTCCATTGAAAATGGTGTCTTGCATTAAAAACAGACAACAACCAAAAAAAACAAAAACCACCACCACCACTAAAAAAACCTTGTTAATTTTGGAGAAGTGTTGTGTTCCGCTTGTTTTCTAAGTTAACCTGATCCTAATCTCTGCCAATCCGTATTACCGCCTTCTTTTTCTAAGAGGTTTCTCTTCTGGCAATCCATGCAAGCTTTAATTTGATGAGTACCATCACCTTAAAATTAATATTTATTGTATATGAGTGGATCTGTAGCAATACATTGTCTCCGTTACCTTGGGGTGCTCCAGTTAGGAGCGCAGCAGTCTGAGAGAGCTCTCAGCTGAAAAGCTCCTGCTAATACCTTGCCCTTGCAGAATTATATCTAATAAATACACTTTCAGCTGCTGAAAGAAACCTTGTTACTGAAAGATAGCTTTTTGTGTGTGTCAACCCAAGTGTATGATTTCATTTGCTTGACTTGTATTTTCACCTGTCAATGATTAAGATCTTTTTTTTCTCTGTTCTTTTTGACTGCGCTGTGACTCACGCATATTTCATGTGGTTGCTGATTATGAGACACAGAAGCCCGTTGCCTCGGTGGTTCAGTTTGCAGTTCCCTGACATGGTGGAGTACATCTGGAGTGCTTCAGGTGTGGGAGGTTTCTGCCTTGTTTTTACCTCCTTATTCAGCTGAGCAGCTTCTTATGCTTCTTATATACCTTATATTCCTTTTATTCTTAAATACCTGCTTTCCTGAAATCTGTGCATTGGGCTCCGTATCTAATTCAGTCTGTGATTGTATTATAATTAGTGGATGTGAGGTGGTTTGTGGTTGTTTTTTCTTTTTGACTGTTTTTCAAGAAGCATATCCCTCTGCATTCCAGTTTAGCAGTTAGTTGATGTGATTTATGGTGCGAGTTTTAGTGAGTTTGTCTTCTCATTTTTGTCTGTGCTTCCTTAGTTGTCAGCTGGATAACTAATCACAGATTACACAGAATTCTTGGCTGCGGAGTCTTGCGTGAGCACAATTTTTTATTTTTTGTTTAACGTGGGGTAAGTTTCATTCTGTTCTGGTATTTGTTTTCTACTGGTTGAGTTCTCGCTGCAGAATGGAACAAACTCCAGTTGTTTCATCCCTTTGTTTTCTCTCTCCCATTAGACATAGTATTAAAAGACAAGTGCTTTTGTTGCAGTGGGCACTTGCTCTTTAGTGTGGAAATACACTGTCCTGTGATTTTAAAAAAAATAAAAATAAGGAAATTAAGTGCCTTCAGAGCTTCTGGAAAGCTCTTTTGGAAAAGACAAGGCATTCAGTGCTTGTAGAAAACCTTCTACAACACTGTCTTAAGATACTAAACATGATATCCACTGGTAACTAGGGCATGTTTCCAAGTATGAAATTAAAGGTTGGTAGCTAGTTGCTTCGTGCACTGTAAGATCATAAACAAAATTAATCCATAACAGAAGATGTGTTTTTCAGCAATAAATTTGTGAATTAACAGTGTTATTTTACACAGAAATATTAACAGCACGAGGTTGATAATATTTAACTTGCACATAACTGTGTGATTGCTTAATCCTTGCATGTTTCCACTGAGATCATATTTAAAATAAAACCTGTGAGGGAATTTTGAAAGGGTGAGGATATTACAAATGTTTTACTAGCTCTTTGTAATGAGTGAGATCACTGGGAGAACGGTTTCCTAAACATTATAACTGAGGGCAAAATAGCAAGATAAACCTTACAGCTTCCAGTGTTGCTCTTTCTGCTGCTGGTTGAAGTTACAGACGTTCATGTTATCAGTCACTTCTTTAAAAATAAATTATGTTTTGGGAGTAGAGGGCAAGAGCAAGAAAATGGTGATGAAATGGTACAAGTCCACCTGAATGCTTGTAGCTCAGCCGTGAGGGCACTTGCCTTTGCTGGATTTCCAGAAGTGTAATTGAAGAGGGAGAAGAGGCAGAGGAGATGTGTTTTCATAGACCTGCTCCTCTCCCACCCTCAACACTTGTGACCCTGGGAAACAGCAAACAGAACTTTTTTTATTTCCTTAATTTTGTTACGGTGTCAAAGTGAACTTTGGAAGGCTGTAGGGAGTGTCTCTGCTGCTCTTCATGTTACTGGCAACCGACGTACAGGCTCACGTGGGTAAATATGGCTTCTCTTTCATGCTGACCAAATCCGGGAAATGCTGGCACCCAAGGTGAATTTCTTGCGAAGGGTGTGAAAGCCATGTTGTAACAGAAAAGGTTTTATTGCTGCAGCTGTTGCTGCGGTTGTGAGGTGAACGCTGTGGCAAGCACAGAGGTTGAGTGATGGATGTGCTTTGCTTTTGCTGTCCTCTCACTGCGCTGATTTGCAATGAAACGGCTGCAGAAAAAGAATCGCAGCACAGGCTGAACATCACAGTGGAAAGTGGGAAGCCTGACAAGGATTTGGCAAGAACCCGTGGCTACATTACATCCACTCCATCCTGTCGTCCCCTTAAAACGCTTTGTTCCTCTGCACTGGAGATGATTTATGAGTTTTCCACCTACAGATTTTGTTCACTCATAATCTAACTGCCTGCTGCCTTCCCGGACAGCAGAGGCAGCTGCTCACTGCGTGTCGACACGTTTCCTCTCTAGCAGAAGTGCAAGGGCAGCTTTTCCTCTGTGCCACTGGAGTTGGGTAATTTGCTTTTAACATACCGCCTTGGCTTGTTGCTGAAAGACAAAAAAAAAAAAAAAAAAAGCCCCAAACCTAAACCTGACATTAGCAATGAGAATGTGAAAACACCTAATTACTTTCCTGGATAAAAGACACAATAAAACCTTTTAATGTCCTGGATATTCCACTTCTAGAGAAGCTTCATCTTGATACATGTTTTTTTCATAGAAACTCTCACCATCTATGCTTGTATTTCGTTTGACTTTGTGATGAGTACTAATGTTTTGCGCGATGTCTGAGTGAGGGAGGGGGTTGGAGATAATTTCTTCCAGCACCCGTTCCCTTGAGAGCTGTGCTCGTGGTGCCCTTGCTGCTCCCCAGCACCACCTCAATCCAGTGCCAGCAGTGTGGGGACCCGTGTGGCTGGGACCCACACGAGGGGTTGCAGCCTGCCACAGCGGGCTTCCTCGCCGGCTTGCGCTGCCCAGGGCACACACGGCCGTAAAATCTTGGGAGGGGAGTTTAATAAATGGTTGCTCTCTTTTGATGTTGCCTGGCATTGATCTCTGTCCTTCTGCAACTGGGGCAGTGAAGTTTTGCTGCTGTGGAGCAACTGGTTTTGAATTCTTCATAAGCATGTTAATGTTTGAAGAGTCTCAGATGTTTCTGACATTTTTGTTAACGTGTAAAATAATGCTTTGAAAAATAGAATTGGTTTGGATGAAGGTTTCCAGTATTTATTTTTTCAGTTTGAGCTATATATTTCCACAACCAAATGTTCCCAGTGTTTTAGCTTGGCAGAAACATTAGCTTTATCAAGGCTTTAAATGATTTAGGAGTTAATCATCATAAGAATTTCCCTGTGGCATGGATAAAAGACTGCATTTTTCTAACTTTTTAAGCAAATTCAAACTTGCTAAAGCTCTGAACTTTATCTGTTGCTGTTTTTATTAATTAATCTTTTTAGTTAATGCTGGTTTTATTGATTGCTACAATTTTTATTAATCGTGTTGTGAGGATTGTTTGATTAGAAAAACTGCTGTATCATTATGTGGATCATATCTACAACTGTAGATGTCCCTCAGTTCTGTTTTGCAGAAGCCTCTTAACAATCTAGAAAAACTGTTTTAAATCATACAATTTTTGATTTTTCTAATAAATCTTGTAGCTGCAGATTAGTTATCAGCAGGCTTAGACCCATTCTGGACTGTGGTACATGGTTGTCTGGTGGTAATGATTTCTGGCACGTCCCGCTTGAGTCAGTCCAGCCTCGCTTGTGAGACACCTGCTTATAAAATACCAGATATTTGGGTGTGCAGTTTGAACATGTGAATTTTCTACAGAAGATTTTCTAGATCCAAAAGAGAGAATCAACAGTGAAATGGCTGTTGCTCTGCCTCTCTCATTTTCCCTAGAAGAGTGGGGTCTGTGAAAGAAGCATGCTAAGGAGCTGTCACTGCCACATCTCTTGGTCTGTTTCCTGCTGGCAATTCACACAAATCCTGGAGGATGGTGGACTTGAAGATGTAGGGATGACTCTTGTTTGGGGTTTTCTTTTTGAGGATATTTCCTCCCTACCCTTACCCATCCTCTGAAACCATATGACTTACCTAGCTGGTGTTCCAAACCTTGCCTTTGGCTTTGAGCTAGTCTGTAACTTTCAAAAAGGAAAGTATATGTAATAGCTCAAGGTTTTTATGATTTTAAGGTTTGATAACTACATGACACAAGGCAGGCTTAATGTGGTGTAATCAAACGTTCTGTGCAAATTTGTATGCTGTCATGTTGAACTTGCAGCCTTCAGCCATCAGTTCTGTGCTGACTTAGATTTTTTTTCCTTGCATTCACTTCTGTAAACATCTGGTATGGTAGCAAAAGCACTTCAAAAACTCATTTGCAATACCTGGTGTCATTTGTAGTAGAGAGAAGCCCTGTGGAAAGGACAAGACCCATGAGCAGCAGCTGAGGTCCCTTGGTTTGTCCAGCCCAGAGCAGAGCAGGTTGAGGGGAGGCCTCATGGCGGCCTGCAGCTCCCTCACAAGGGGAGCGGAGGGGCAGGCGCTGAGCTCTGCTCTCTGGGGACAGCGACAGGACCCGAGGGAACAGCATGGAGCTGGGACAGGGGAGGGTCAGGCTGGGTGTTAGGGAAAGGTTCTGCACCCAGAGGGTGGTCGGGCACTGGGACAGGCTCCCCAGGGAAGTGGTCACAGCATCGAGTTGCTGGAGTTCGAGAAGCATTTGGACAATGCTTTCAGATATTTGGTTTGGTTTTGGGTGGTCCACTGTGGAGCCAGGAGTTGGACTTGATGATCCTTGCAGGTCTCATTCAACTCAGGATATTCTATGGTTCTACAAATCACTGGGATAGTTTTGCTCAGGCTTGTGCTTCTGCAGTCTCCTGATGACAGCGCCTTTGCTCCCGCTGGCTTTAGGGAGTGCCTTATAAAGCCTGGCCCTCACTCGAGCAGATTAGAGCACGATGTATTTAAAGCTAAATATAGAAGAAGGCAGATCCTGTGTTCCTAGTAATTAACTGTTCAAGAGTCTCTTCTGTTGCACTGAACCTCTAGTCATTAAATCTGCCACAAGTTGCAAGTCTTACTTTAACTTTTTTTTTTTCTCGTTCCCAGCTGTCTTAAAGGGCATAATTTATATTCACAGGAAACTTTTAAAATCCAGTAGACAACCTTAAGGTGCATGCAGCTCTTCTAGCAGTTTAAAAATACACTGTGTCAAAGGAAAGAAATCTAGTGCTAGAAGTTGAGCATATGCATTTCTAACTTTTACAGCAAGTGGAAAAACATACTGGTAGTGCTAGGGTGAGGTCAGATGCCTTTGTTCATTTCTTTGCCCCCAAAGCTTCTATTTTTTTCCTAAAGGAAGTAGGCAGTGTTGATACTAGCCCAATGGCACGTTTATGCTCTGTAAGAACTGAGACAGGAGGATTAGTTCTTACCTATTGCGTGGCTTGCATGATGTTTTACAGACCCCATGCCCGTGAGGTTTGAATCTATTGAAACTAACAGTTTCGGTCCCAGAGCAAGGGATAAGGCATCACAGGCAAAGCATTAAAAAAAAATAAAAATAAAAATATTGGAGAATATTATACCTTGCAGTGTCTTTTACAAATAATAGATGACCACAAAGATAAAGCGTATAAATACATCACACCTAGCCTGGCAGTGGCTGGAGGCTAGGCTGTTGCTCATCGCAGCTGACTGCTGGATCACCTGCCTAATGGACTTGAAAAGCACCTCCTGTTTCTTGGTCGCTGAGACAGCTACATGGGGGAAAGAGATGTCTGAGCTCTGTGTGAAGAGAAGCTCGAATCCTAGAGTATTTTTGAAAGATCCTGTGGTATCATGGTTTGCCATTTTAACTCTCCTTGCAGATGTGTGAAATCACTTTTCAGAAGGCTATTTAGTGTTGTGGTTGTTTTGAAATGCTCTTAGTCTGTTAAAGCGGTGGCTTTAAATCGCGGTTATGAATGTCGACCTCTCAGTTTAACTCTTGATTTTTATTTTTTATGACTAGCAAGAAACAAAACCAACCTGGACTGTGAACTTGACTTGGCACTTCCCAGTGCGTGCTGGCATTTTCTGACTGTTAATAAATCGTAGACCTAGACTAGAAAGCAGCGGTTTGCCAAGTTACACATTTGAAATACTGCTAAAGTGTCCAGCTAGTGACATTGCAACTAGATGAGGCAGTCTGGTGAATGGGAACGTGTTATACAGTTAGAGCACTGTTAACAGAGTTAAGTAAGCTTTCAGGGTAGAGAGACCATTGCTTACATAATACGATGTGATTGATGGCGTCTTCCTAGCCACAGAGCTTGAGTTTCTTTCTTCACGCTAGGAAGAAGTGTTGGCAAAAGTATGTACTTGTAAACCGGGCCTGCAGCAGCATGAGCTTCCTGTATTAAAATTTTAATTGAATGAGTCCATGATGAAGAAATAGTACAAAGTTATGTAAAACTAAACTTCTTTGGAGAACAGATCCAAAGGACAAAGCTTCTTGTATGGTAAAGCTCAGCTCTGGATGAGCAAACCATCAGTAGGGCTGACCTTAAGGCCCCGAGGGGGTGAAACAGGTGGCTGGTAGGTCCCAGCAGTGACACCTCTGGTGGAGCAGGACCAGGACGGCGGTGACAATTGTGACATGCAGCAGGGCTTTGCTGTATGCATGGTTATTTGCATCCAGCTGTCAGGTTGGCTGCTCCTTGTGCAAGCTGTGTCTTGAGCAATTGAGACAACTATATCCGTAGCTGAAATATATATTGTTGTTGTTGTCGTTAGATAAAATGGTGTTAACTTATCTGGTTCCCAAATATTTTAACACAGTATGATGAGATCTGCAATTAAGGTCTGAAGTAATAAGCCCAATATTTTTCACCGTTCTTGTTATATGATTTGCCGTATAGGTCCTTACCTATGTATTTGTACACAAAAATGATGGGTGGAAAAGTCGGTTACCTTTTATTATGTTCACAACAAGCACATAATAGAGTTTTAGGAATTGAAGGTTCATCAATGCATCTTCAGCTTGGAAGAAATGTTTGGGAGAGAACTGATGGTTAAGGCGTTATTTCTCCATCAGAAAAACGTGTAGCCCTGAGACTCCAGCAGCCCAGCGTGCTCTCTGGGCTGGCTGGGTAGGCTGCGCTGTTGTAATCCTGCCCTGGCAGTACAGGCAGAGGCTCCTTCCTTTTCCTGCTTGGCTTTGAACCCTGTCTTGTGTGGGGACAAGTGGCTTTTCTGTCCATTTCTTGTATTTATGGATGACAAGCAAATGAAGATGGAGGTAGCAGGGGGACAGGAGCAGTAGTTTGCTTTTGCCTGCTGTCCAGCTAAGGTATGAGAGAAGTACATCCCATCAAAGTTATTATTGGCTTGTAATGCTCTTAATCTTCAAAATAATATGAATTATTCTTTGAGTATACATCAAGAGTTTCCTTTCCCTTTTCCACACCAGTATTTTGCTGTTGAATGTTTGTTTTGCCTTTAGGCTAAAATGTTTTCTGTGAATGTAATAGTAAAAACCTTTTTTCTTTTTTTTTTTCCTCCAGAAATTTTATGAATAAGAATCAGAAGCCGGTGCTAACAGGCCAGCGGTTCAAAACTAGGAAGAGGGGTAGGTTAAGCTACATGTTTTTATTTTTCTCTTTGTGAAAACTACTAGAAATCGAATAACTGATGTTTAATAGATTAAAGTTTTTCTCTTAGCCATATTAAGAATACAAATGGTATTTGTTACTGAGCTATAAAGATTCTATTATTTTCGCTATATATTTAGGACGTTATTGTTACTTAGTTTGGTTTTACGTGCTAGTAATTCTTAAAAAAACCTTAGTTAAAGAATTATATTCTGAATGAATTTCTACTGCATTTATATATTAAGAAGAAAACTTGCGGAATGTTTGTCTCAGATATTTCTTAAGGTGCCGCTTCTGACTAAGAAAGCAAACTATGAGCTTTTATTTAAAGTTTGCATAAAGAAAATAACGTGGAATTTTGTTTTTATTTCTTTGACTCAAGTCAATGCCAACTCTGTAAATGAACTTTTTACTTCTAAAAAGGAATTCTCTCACCTTGCTTCTCTATGAGACAGTTAGATCATCTCATTGGACACGCTTTCTTGAAGAGCAGACGTCAGAAAGCTCCTTTAGAAAAATAACAAAACCACAAGCAACCAAAACTCCCACAAATATTTTTCTCCTCTGTTGATGTAGTTTGTTTGCTTCCTGTTGTTAAAATGAAACACTTAATTGCCATGGCATAAATGCCCTATTTGCAATAGCGATAATAGTGATTCTGATTTTCTACAAACATGACCAACAGTCTTTTTCTTTATATACTCTATCAATTTTTAATGAGGGCAGCTGGTGCTGATTGTAGTGATCATCCAAGTACTCTGTATAGCAAGTGTCATTCTGACATGCTTGTTCATATAGAGTTCATTTGTCACAATTTAGGTGTTTGAGACAAATGAAAGCCGAGCACTTTGATGCAGAGAGCAAAAATATTGATAATATATTGATCTACTCAAAATATTGATAATACAGTGATTGATGATCTTTTTCAGATGTCTGGTTTGTGAAAAGACGACCTAGACATCTTGCTGTTACAATACCAGATTATTCTGGCATGCACAGATGGAGTTCCTATCTGTCATGTTAACAGATTTTTCCCATCTTGACTTTCCTGCTTCTCGTTAGAAGCTAACACCTGGTCTGAGCTTGTTATGACAGATAATGTGAATACGAGCATTTTCTCAGTATGGATGAGAGAAACAAAAAGAGTTTGTAGTCTTTTTCAGAAAATTGCTGATTCTACCACGAATCTGAAGAGCTGAGTGAATGTATTAAGATCTGTGAAAGTCACAGAGAGAGAATTGTGAAATAGTTTTTTGTAGTTCTGTTTAAGTATGATTCCAGCTTTCTTTCATCTTTCCTCCGTTGCACACATCGCATCCTCTGTTATTTTGACTGTCACAGTTCATACAAGTGAAGGGGATCTCTGAAGTTGAAAACGTCCTTCCTATGACGGACGTACAATGTTTGTAGGTAGAACTAATTCGAAAAAGAAACCTTTAGTGCTTGCAAATAAATGTCACAGGGCTACAGTAGTTAGTGGGATTAACTTTCTGTCAGCATGGTTCAGAACAGCATTAACCAGCAACAGCATAGTTGTAGCTGGAGGGGTGGAATTAGCAGTCCCTGAAAAATACCTGTCAGATCAACCAGTAACGGCAATCCAAGATATGCATACTGCTGGATTGATTAAATGTATTGTTTGGTCCGGTTTAGTCAGTTATGGTAGTTATTTGCCAAATTTGTCTCAGACTGTTCTTTCTTTTGTAAGCGCTTTCTTTTCAGTTTGCGTTTTGCATTGTATTTAGCATAACGAGGTCCTAATACTGATTTGGTCTTTGAATTCTGTTATAATACAAGTAATAATTAAAGTAAATAAAGAGTGTGTATTTGTGATTCTGTGCCTATCTATTAAATTTCTGTTACAGTGATTAGAAGTGGCAGTAGATACTGGTTGACCGCATGGAAGAAGGAAGACTTGGAGCAGGGGTTGGAAGATTAGGGGGGCTGTACGTTTTATTCTAAAAGATTACTTAATAGAACTGGGGATGTTAAACACCTTTACTATAGAATTTGTAACATGTAAACGCTTCTTTGTGTCTGAAGTGTAAGCAACGTCTTCAAAAATGGTGAGATCCTGGTTGCCTTAATATTCAAGGCTCCTGCTTTGAAAAACCTGTAGATAACTGTTTTCTTTCTAAAGGCAGAGGAGTAGAAATGACTTCTAGCATGTTTATTCCTCTCTGCATGTATATACATTTCATTTTGTATCATGGCAGTGTTGCAGACTGTGTCTTGGTCTTAGATTAGAAGATACTATTAGTTGTTTTTATCCTGACTTCCAGCATCTCAAGGAGTCATTAAATTGTACCCAGATATGCAGTGAGTGTGGTTTGACCATGGCATTTCAGAGGCTACTCTGTTGTGTGCAACAGGCAGGTCATTAGGAGGGGCTGAAATGCACAGGAGGGAGCTGGTTGAGTGAGAGCTGATACTTCTTGACAGTTGATTTGTGTCTCAAGATACTGTTTTTCCCCTTCTACAGCTCCTGCTGAGAGCACTGCCACCTGAGGAGCCAGCAAGGTGTGATGCAGCAGTCAGGCATTTAATGAAAATACTTGTTCATATGAATTCTGTCACTGATCAGCTAGCTGCAAATGTGACCAGTTTCTGAGCTTTCAGAAAGCAGAAAGGGAAAAAGACAATGTTGTTTTTTCCAATAAAGTTTGAAAGTGTTTTTAGTGACTAAAATATTTTGAAAGGAGAGCCATGATCTGAAGAAGGAACTTGTGAATCCCCCTCCTTCCATTTCTATTAGTTGACCTAATAACAGGTATAAACCTTGCTTCCAGTGTATGTAGTGGCAGGCATTAAAATCAGTTTAAAAGATTTGAAGGAAGAAACCTGATGTTGTAAAAGGGAAGAACCTCTAGGGCAAGGAGGCAGCTCACAGTTCCATGTCAGGCTTTTGGCAATCTGGGTAAATAGTTTGGTTAGTTCCAAATAAAAAGTAAATGACATCTTAAAAAGAAACTAAGCAGAGCAAACAATGCATATTTACCTTCTTTCATGAAGAAAATTATTTAATAATGTCAATATTAACACCTTTATATTAACGTGAAGTCAGAAGAGGTGCCAAACAGGGCAGCTCATTTTTCTTCCATAGAAATACAGTTGTGGGCCTTCTCTTGAAAAGATGAAATTGATTCTTATGGAGGGAGGTACAAATGTACTTTGTGATTTCCTTACAAGCAAAAGAAAGGAAATAAGGATCTAGGAACATGATGAAAATGAAAAGCTGTGTGTAGCGCTGCTGCATTGGAAATTGCATGCATCACATCTGCGAGCTACACCTGCCTCCATTAGCCTGTGATTGAAACTGTGCTTGTTCAGTAATTATGTACTTGACAGCTCAACATACTGTCACCACTTCTTGATGATGGCTTCTTACTAACCCTGCTGTACGACATCAGCATATTCCTCCCCAGTACATTAGTTTGGTAGGAAATGTTTAAAATAAAATTATAAATCATTTTCATGCAGTGAGTTCAGCACCTCTTCCTGCATAAATTTTTAGGTTATGATAGACAAGAAAATAGTAGGGTGCTCCAAATGACATGAGGACTTCTGGGGCAGGAGAAGAATCGGTTTAAAATAGCTAAGAAATATTAATCGTGGTGTTTGTGTTTGTACTGAGGACTGTATTCCCATGCTACCGAGCACATAACACCTTGAAGTTTAAACGTGAATATCACAGGATTGTAGGGGTTGGAAAGGACCTCTGGAGATCATCAAGTCCAACCCCCCTGCTAAAAGCAGGTTCCCTACAGCAGGTTGAGCAGGAGAGTGTCCAGGTGGGTCTTGAATATCTCCAGAGAAGGATGCTCCACAACCTTTCTGGGCAGCCTGTTCCAGCGCTGTCACCCTCACTGTAAAGAAGAAAAATCTTAAATTTTAGACAAAATACAGTGAAAAATGAAAAATAAGATTTTTTTATTATTATTATATTTATTTTTTACTTCTATCTTACTTTTTTTACTTCTTACTTACTTTAAAACAGAAGTCTGTCATCTTTCTGGTTACTGAGTTACCATGCTTTTTTTTTTTTTTTTTGCCGTGTAAATAGTGCATACTTGTGTGGTATTTAAGAGAATAATTATTCTTAGGTATTTATTTATGGGTGGAGCTGTGTTTCTTGTGCACAAGTCAAACTGCCTGAAGTATACATGCCAAATTACTTGCATTTAAGCAAAAGGCTTGCTTGTTTGTGGGTTGGTTGGCTTCTCACTTTAGTGCTTCAAGATAGAAGAGAGCTGCACCTGAGTATTTGGTAAGCAGTCTGATAGCTCAGGTGGGATTCTGGTAGTGTTTTTCTGTAGGCACGTCCTTCTGTTTCCCTTCTGGACCCTCTGTAGTTTTCCCACCGTGGGCTACCCCCCGTGGCAGCTACGTGAGGCAGTTGCTCGGTGGGGTTGAGTAGGCCTCAGCTCTTCTGTTTGGAGGATGGGGCTGCAAGCCACTTGGAGGTAGGAAATAGAGTCAACAAGCCACTAAAAGCTGGGCATAGCAGCAGGGAATTGTTGAAAATTAGGTGATTAGATTAGAAGGGATGTGTTGAAGGAGGGGGAGAACGTCCAGGTGATGTGCTGGAGGTGGTAGAACAAGTCAACCGCAAGGGCATGCGGGGAAACAAGGAGAGCTATAAATGTTTCAGTACTGTAAGTGTTAAAGCTGATAAGAGTGGGCATTTAGCTAAAAAGTTACTTAATTGCCGGAAGGCAGGAGGAAGAAAGGCAATTAGGATCCAAGGTCTTTTGGAGTTGCTTTTGACTTGTGTTTGGGGTAGCATTGCTTTTTCTGTGCTGCAAGTCCCAGAGCAAGGAAACCTGCAGCCAGAGGATGGGTAACGTGGAGAACCTCCTCTCCCGAAAGCCTGCCACAGCTGCAGCTGGCACCTTTCAGACTACAGCAGTGCATGCTTATTAAGACGGGAATTTTACCAATTGTCATTTGTATCAGTAACTAAAATCTCTGGATTTGTCTTCGGGATATGATATGTGCAGGTTTGTTGCTTTTTCTTAAAGATTTTTTTAATCAACATTTATGTTAGCACGTGGTAACAAAATAGGTGCTTTTTTTTTTTTTTTGAGTGTCACAGAAGTGTTCCCAGATGTGTTTCTGAAGTTCAAAGTTATTTAGATGGTAACAAGCACTTCACCTGTGCCCTTGTGTAAAGTCAGGACTTGTACAAAGCAACTTAAAAGGTATTAGCTGTCTGCAAGAAAAAGCAGCAGGAGGCATGTGTAAAACCTGCCTAGATTTATCTGGAGTTTGTGGCTGTGTCTGTTGTGACTAATGGCCTTGGCATAAGGATGTGTTTGTGTGGGGGTCAGACTGTATCCTAATTTAGTTCAACCAGGGACAGCTGTAGAAAATGTGGTGTTAGTGCCGCATTTCTGCATTCTTAGTGCTGCTCAGGTCTGTAAATGAAAGATAAATTTTTGGTTACACCATATTGCAGAGTACTAAATGTTTACAGAAAAGCTATTTTTATGAATACCTTGATCTTTTTTCCTGAAGGCTTGTCTCTTTGAAAACATTTCAGATATGCAGCCATAATTATTTAAAGAAAAATATTAAGAAGTGAAAAATGATGCACTCGTACAGTGAGATTATTTACACAAAACTGACATATCCTTTATCCTGCTATCATTTAAAAATACATAGTGGTATGCACATTCTGTAATATTTTCAACAAGTGAAGAGTATGAAATTTGACAGCAATTTCAGTATTTGTCTCCCCTTTTATTTATTTATCTCTGTTTGTATGTGTCTTGGTATCTGGTGGGAATGAAGAGGAGAGGGAAGTGAGGGTAAACACAGCAAAATTTCCAGAGGCCATGAAAGCCAGCCAGACTTTTGTACAGTGCGTTGACCAGAATGGGAAGAATATGTTTAGGTGCCGTGGTCATTTGAATTGTTGGTGGATAGAGGATTTTAAAACTATCTACCTCTCTTTTTTCTTCTTCCTGTCTCTTCCAGATGAAAAAGAGAAATTTGAACCCACCGTCTTCAGGGATACTATTGTCCAAGGCCTCAATGAAGCTGGGAATGACTTGGAGGCTATAGCCAAGTTTCTGGATGCAACGGGCTCACGGCTTGATTATCGCCGCTATGCTGACACACTCTTTGATATTTTGGTAGCCGGCAGCATGCTAGGTAAGTTGCAGTGTACCCAATGCAAAATTTTGAGGATCAGCCTTGCAGTGTACTGAATGCAAAATTTTGAGGATTAGCCTTGCTTCTTTTAAGATGCTGTCTTCCTTTACAAAGTGGAAATTATAAACTGTATTTCAGTTGCACTTATCTAGCTACTTTATGGATCCAGTATCATAGAATATTTTATTGTTTGTAGTGATACAATACCTAGGGACTTCACCGTGGCATTCTGTAAATACAACAAAAAATGGGTACTGTTCTGAGAAGCCCTCAATTAGAGTTGAAACAGCATACAAATGCAACAGCAAGCAAAGTGAGACACTAACTAGGGGAAACCAGAACTTATTAGCCTGAAGAGTTGTCATACAGCCCTCCAGGTTATTAGCTGTTGCAAAGTTTTCTTCATAGACCTTGCAACACAGGCTATCTGAAAGAACTGAAGGACAATGAGGAGTGCTTTATGGATGTTTATGGGAGTTTCCCCCTGGGTGTTAATGGCAGCATGGGAGAAGACCCCTTTTGCCTTCCTCTGTATTTTGAGTAAGTGGGCTCTTTTTCTAGTTACGTTAGTTTGATTCCTGCTTCCTGCTCTTTGGTAAGAAGAAAAGATATTTTTGTAAGTCTTAAGGTAACGCAGGAAACAAAAGCCGGTGGAAGTTCTATTTAAAAAAAAAAAAAAAAACACAGAACTCTGAACAAAGTAAGCCAGGAGAAGTCTTTTGTGTCAGTGTTTTGAATGTTTACATGGGGTTGGGAGGATGTTCCGAGTCCTCAAATTAGTAACAGAGCACTAATACTTTTATCTTTCCAAATGATTTACATTATTGTGGTGTTTAAAGTAGTAGTTAAAATAAACACAAGAGTTATGCTGCAACCCATTCTTATTTGAACCCACTCCATGCTCCCAAAAGCAGCTAAGGTTCCTTAGTGTGACCTGATTTTCTTTGTCCTTCGAGGTTTGTGATCTCAGATGCAGTGTATCAGCCAGCTGTCCTTTCTGATGGGTGCCACTACAGCTTCATAAAGCTTGTGTCAGTTTCCCCCTCTACACTCTTCTCTCCATTGCCAGTTTTCACTCCTGCCTCATACCTCAGCGGTACTAATGTAAGAGTTACTAAATCTTATTGTGTTTTTCTTTCGTTTGTTTTAGCTCCTGGAGGCACGCGCATAGACGACAATGACAAGACCAAGATGACCAGCCACTGTGTATTTTTTGCAGAAGAAGATCATGATGCCATCCGAAATTATGCTCAGGTCAGGATAATAAAGGGATGGTTGTTTTCCATTTATGAATCAAAAAGGATTATAGTAGAACACCTGTAGGCTGCCTAGAGTGCAACTGGCTAATTGTAGGGTAATTGAAAAATAGCTAACCAGTAAGCTGCCCTAACTAATAAATTTTAGGTAACAAAATAAGATGTCTATGATTATCCGATCACAGCTGTCAACCCTTTCTTTTATAGAAAGCAGTCTTACTTTTTTCAGTCTACACTTGGGTTCAGTATATTTTTAGACACCGTCCCTATTATTTCTGTTGGCCTTTCCTATATGCAACCTTAAAGATTTGCATAAACATATTTTTAGAAACATTTGAAGGATGTTGCACAAGAAGGATGTCAATCTGTTAGATTGGGTCCAGAGGAGGGCCACAAAGTTAATCAGAGGGCTGGAGCACCTCTCCTATGAAGAAAGGCTGAGAGAGCTGGGGATGTTAAGCCTGAAGAAGAGAAGGCTCCAGGGGACCTCATTGGAGCTTTTCAATGCTTAAAGGGGATTATAAAAAAAAAAAAAAAAAAAAAAGAGGGCGACTCTTTGCTCAGGCAGACAATGACAGGATAAGGGGGAATGGCTTTAAAGTAAAAGGAGAAAGGAGATTTAGATCAGAGGTTAGGAGGAAATTCTTTACTCGGAGGGTGGTGAGGCACTGGAACAATGCCCCATCCCTGGAGGTGTTCAAGACCAAGTTGGACAAGGCCTGGGCAACCTGATCTAGTGGGAGGTGTCCCTGCTCATGGCAGGGGGTTGGAACCAGGCAATCTTTAAGGTCCCTTCCAACCCGAGCCGTTCTATGATTCTATGGTTCTGTGAATCGCAAAAAATATAAAGCTCAAGCCTCCAACTGTTGGTTGTTTAGCTAGTTAGGATTCAGACTCATAATGAAGAAAAACTCTTGAAGAGCTTTCATTTCTCCTACATACACGCTGTACAGTTCCTTTTTACAAGAATAATATGGCTTGCACAAATAGGTCTATGGGAAATGAACACAAGCGATGAAGCCAGAAACATTATTGAAGAGAAGCTAATGTTGCATAACTCCTTAACATAAGATAATTACATGAGAAAATATAGTAAGAATTCTAAGTCACTATGCAATTCTGAATACATGTAGGATTGCATAAAAAATGAAGCATCGTTGAAACTCACATATGTCAAAAATATATTGTTAATTAAGTAATGTTCATCTTTTTAATTAACTGGTTATTATTGGTATGTTGAAGACTAAGTAAAAACTAGATGATCCTGCTTGGCAGGGGGGTTGGACTAGACGATCTTCAGAGGTCCCTTCCAACCCTGCCCATTCTGTGACTTATCAAAATACACATTTTATTTGGAAATATGAACAAAATTCTAGCTAACATTTGTCTTTCACATCTTACTTTATTAGACTTCTGTATGTCTTTGCCTTTCAGCATGGTTAGAACTTGTTAGTTCATTTCCATTTCACTTGTTCAGAGCCAAAATACTACCATTTAGGGTGCTTGAGTGTATTTTACGTTCTCTGAAAAATGAATTGAAACTTTCTTTTAACTTCATTTCCTCCTTTACGTCCCCCATCCAGCCTGATAATAATGTCATTTTTTTTTTCCCCGTGTAAATCTTTTTGCCTGTGACAGCGAGTTATATGTTCAGTGTACTTTGTATATGTACTTAGTTCAGTAGTAAGGGCAGTTCTTTGCTTATTTAATTTCTTATCTCTCACTTCTTCTATCAGAATGCAGTCTGCACCTGTGCTGCTTCTGCTTTCATAATCTGGGTTCACAAGGTGGGGAACAAATAGTGAAAACTAGAGATCAAGCATTTCCAAGAACATAGTTGTTGTAAAAGCTTTGTAAAATGTTCTGCCTCTTTCCCTGACAGCAGTGAGTCTTATTGTAAGCATTCATGGTAGTGGATTTGATAAAGATCCTGCCTATACTGAAGGATGACCAGCAGTGCTACTTGACTGCCTCACTCCATTGATTTACACCTGACAGCTTCCCCAGACAGCTGCATTATCAAAGGAAGGGGGCAGAGTGCAAATTTCATGTATCTATTAACCTGTTCTTCCTCCCCCTTTCCCCTGCTTTTGATCTATGGATGGGGTGTAAAGGAGAGGGAGAATAAAATTCTGAGAAGTAGGAAGATGATGAAAACTCTCAAACTGTAGTAAATTCACAGATTCAAATGTTGCTTTATAAATCAAGAATTGTAGAATTCATGGTTTCCAATTTTGAACAAGCTAATAGAGAAGGATGTTTCATAATTAAGTCATGAGATGGACAGTATGTCAGATGTCGGCAGAAATATACTGCTGGCTGCTTATTTCCTGGAAACAATGTCTTTATCATTGTCTAAAGAAAAAACAGATAGCAGAACTTTAGTATGTAAGAAGCCACCTAGGCTTCCTACTTTTTCTTTCCTGTTGTGAAGACATTCAAATGAAAAAAATAGTTTCATCATGGTTTAGCCATGGACATTCTTTTTGGATTCAGTAGTGTCGGTCTTGTTTCTCTTTGCCTTTTCTTGTAAAAGAAGATGGGTAAAATTTTTACTGTTTTTTTTTTTTAAGTTAACCTATGTTTATCTTTAGGTCTTCAATAAACTTATCAGGAGATACAAATATCTGGAGAAAGCATTTGAAGATGAAATCAAAAAGGTAATGGTGGTGTTTGTATCCTTAAGGTTTTTTTTTTTTTTTTTTTTTTTTTACCCTATGTCTAATATGATTTTGTATGTAAGTGCTGCTCTGTTGTGTATTTTATTTAGCTCTCATGGAAAAGAGGATGGAATCTACAGTTGGCAGGGGTGGCAGCTTTAGTGTGCAACTTCAGCTCCGTGGGAATGTTGCTGGCAGCACTTGATCTTGAGTAGTTCTGAATTAATGCTTCCTTTGGTTGCTTTGACCAAACTCACCTTCTTATTCTAGGCTTTTTCTGTACAGGATTTCTGTGTGCTTTGGGTT
Organism: Cygnus olor; assembly: GCF_009769625.2. Classification (NCBI taxonomy): domain Eukaryota; kingdom Metazoa; phylum Chordata; class Aves; order Anseriformes; family Anatidae; genus Cygnus; species Cygnus olor. The sequence goes on from NC_049170.1 coordinate 31,537,728, forward strand.
ATAGTTCTTAGAGAAAGGTTTACTGTCCTGCTAATAGAACATTTTTTTGTTGTGTTTTTTTATATATTTTGCTGTGGTTTTTTTTTTTCCACATAGAATAAATGCAAATGTGCTGTGCAAAACAGCACTTGATTTATGAGTATTAAATTGCTCCTGTGTTGCCGAATGAGTCCTAACCGCAAGTTTTAGTATTTGAGGCCATAGATATGTGCAAGAAAAATCATCACCACACTGATGGGGATTTCGGGATTTGCCTGTTAGATTCCAATAGATGTGGATACTGTTTTGTGGTATTGAGTTCTTCCTATGTCTCTCCTGTTTCCTGATAAATTTTTGGAAGAAATATGAGTATTTTGAGCTCCTAGTAGCAGATGTAAACACCTTTTTCTTTTCTGAATGGCCTGAATAAATGATAAACTCTGTGCCGTGCTGTAAGTTAACAGGCCTGCTGATATTGGCAGAACCTGTCCTGTGACTAAATGTCATATACGTTAAAAGGAAAAATGTATTTTCATGTCATCTGAGCATTAGAACGACTGCTGCAGGGGTCAAGTGAGGATAAGTCTGGAGTGTGATGCCTCACCACCACCTCCTGTGGCTGAATGAATTTGGCACTTATTTTTGTACATTCTTGTTCATATTGGAAATTATTTTTGCACTTGTGGCCAGCATGCCTATTAACTGATTCTGATTGCTCAATACATCATTCTAAAGACCTAAATTTACCTCTCTCCCCACACAAATCTAATGTTCTTGCTCTTAATTACTATAATCATTGACATGAGAAACGCTGACTCATAGCATTCAAGTTTCAGAGAGTGTTCAGCATATTAAACAAATGCCATGTCAATCCAAACTGCCTCCTCTCTCTCTTGTAACTTGCTTGCTTTTGAATCCTTTCAGTTTTTAAGAATTCACTTTTCACAGCAGTGACTGGATGAGACCATGGTCAATATATAATAATTTGACTCTTCAGCTGAGGAACAAATGCCTTTAATCTGAAGATTAACCATTTGCTAGCTTGAGACAAAGCAGTAATTTGAGGTACAGTTTGGCTGGAGTCCTGAAATCTTGTTTAAAGCTGTTGGGAGCATCCTGGCTATGGCAGCATGGGGCTCATAGTGAGCTTGTTCAGCTTGCAGATTACAAATTTCAATTTTATGTACATACTTTTTGCATGGTTTTCAGCATCTGATCACACACATCTTGTGTGACAAATCACAGGAGTAGGTTTGCACACTGGTCGTAGGTTGGGATTAATTTTTCCACCTGCCCTTCCATTGCCACCCTTAGCTCTGTGCTCTTGTGTAAGTCTTGGTGTGGCTCCTGAGGACCTGGACTTTAAGCATGGGTGCCAGATGCATTCTCTTTGTCAGTATGCACAGTTTATTTGCCAGTGCTGTGGAGGCAGTAGGGAAGAGTCCTTTAATACCCCATATAGCAGAATTAAAAACTGGGAAGGTTGTTGCCCAGATTTGGGCTTATGTTTTGCATGTGCACTGTCATTGCCTTAAACACTTGAGGACTCTTTGTGTTGCCTTCTGCTCGTCCTCTGTTTTTGTGAACCCATACTTCAGGTGTCTGACTTCTGACAACGCTACTGGATTTTTACTTATTTAATGCTTTAATCAATGTGGGCAGTAACGTGTATGAGAGTAGCTGCCTATAAAGAGAGTCACATGATAGATGCATTAATATTTCTAGATGATGTTTCTGCAAGAGTCAGTAGTTCAAAGGTTACTGCAGTTTGGCAGCAGTTAGAAAAGAGTGACTCCTAAATGTTTCACTCTTTTTTTTTTTGGCAGTTTCATTAGGCAGTTAAAGTACTTGGAGGGAAAACCAGCTCTTCTCACAGAAGAAGTCACGCTTTAAAAAAAAAAACAAAAAAAAAACACAAGGCAATAGCAGCAGTTTCATTGTAATGAAGCAGATGGTGTCAGTGGGACTTCTTTTTCAAGAGAGTTTGTCTTAGATGGCAGTATTCATACAAGTATTTGCTTTATGTCTTCTAGTTCATAATTTTATCTTTAGGATGTTGTTATTTCCCAGCACCTTTCCCTTTTGTTGAAAAGCTTCTAGCTTTAAACTATTTTTTCTTAATTCTTATCCCTCAAAATTGTGAATTATTCTTTCTTCCAATGACATAAGTAAACTGTACATCTGAATTTCTACATCTTAATTATCTTGTGCAAGCAATTTCAACAGAAGGCAAAGATGTTTAAGTGCATTTCTCACCTGGTGATTTTTAATATGGTCAGCTTAAATTCATATGAGTACTGCCCAGTGTTCCTGTATAGACCTGTGACAATGTTTTGCAATAACTTACGTAAAACTCTCAGTTCCAAATTTGTGTTCATCTTTCTTATGTAAGTATTTCTGCTCAGGTCAGTCGATGAAGTATGCAGTGTTACTAGCTGTCTGTATCCTAAATGTCTGACTAATATTTTGAGACCAAATATGACAATTCAAAATGGTGACAATTCAGTGCTGCCTACAGTTGTAACAGATTATCAAATACAAAAGCAACAGGCTACTCCAGATAGTGAAGATATAAAAAGACACCTCGCTCCCTGCGTGGATAGAATTCCTTAATTTTCACTATTAAGATCTCCAGATGGCAATAGAAGAGTAGAAACACTGTTTTATTTTATTTTTTACATGCATGTCTTTACTTGTGTATGTATTATATACCTAGAACTTGTGACTGAAAGACTTTTTCGTAGAAGACGAAAATAGCACGGAACAGAACATTAGGTCTGGTCTTGTGCTTATTAGGCATTCTAAACTCCCACTAGAATAGGTGGGAGTTCTTATAACTATGCTAGAAATATAAAATTGTGGGCCAGAGTTGTGCATTTTATGCCTAGAATCAGTCTGTATCTGTAACAAAAGCAGTAATACCAGTGCTTGTCTAACAGCAGGGAAGAATCAGCTTGGAACTTTTTGTGGGTGTTTTCATACTGTTCTGAAATAACTTGGACATTTTGTGACTTCCCTGCAGAGGTTTGTAATAGTGATGGTAAAAGAAGAGCTCTTAAAGCAATCAGCAATAAAAATCAGAAGCAACAGCACTGAACTGAACATTCGGTTCTTTTTGATGGTTTCTAAGGGGGGTTAATTAAAGGTTTTGAGTCTTCCCATCACCCAGTCTCCTCCTAAATTACTTGAAAGTATAGAATAATATCCTAACAGCAGAAAATGGCATGTGCTAATTTGTTAGAGATGCTTTTTGCAAATCATAAAACAAATTATGCTATTTGCACCAGCAGTACTTTAAGCAGCAAGGGACATATAGATGACCTGGTTCCTGCTCAAAAGATACGGCCATGGGTACAGCTCGAGAACATCAAATTCATTGAAAGAGACTTGCAAGAAGCATGTTTCAACAAAAGGGGAAGAGGAGGAGGCTGTGAACTTCATAGGTGCATGATTTCAGACCTTCCAAAACATTTGAACAATTACAGATTTCTCAAAACTAGAGTTGATAAATGTTTGGGTCCTTCTCTTAGGGTCCTTTTGCACCTTGGGATGCATAACTCTCACTTTACAGCTGGATTTACTGGTGCTGTTGCTTTCATGACTGCAATCTGACATAGATGGGTACAACTCAACTCTGTTCATGGTCTGCTCATTACTGACAAAACCCAGTGCAGGTTAGGCCTTAGAAATAAGTCAAGACTTGGTCTATGGTATTCAGGTAGTCAACATGACCACTTTCTACTCAAAATCCGTATCTGTTGCTTGTCTGGGTGCAGAAGGAATGAGCATTAAGTAGGCTTACAAAAATGTAAAGCTGTTTCATCTTTATTAGCAATCTTGGTCTCAGTACTTACAGTAAAGAGCATAAGGTCTAATTCAAAGTTTTTTCTCATACAGACTTCCTTTTGGTACAATATTGTTGATTAAAGCTTGTGTAAGGAAAACTTAAAATCCCTAAGCTTCCAATCAGGCTTTATATTAGGTTTATATTGAAATTCTGTAAAAATGACTTTTGTCTTTACATTAAAGGTGGCACTGGAGTTATTTTACCTGCTCCATTGTATATGCCAGTTGCTACATTTGGAAATACAGCCTAACATTTGTCTCTCATCTATGCATTTAGAAATAATAAATGCATTCATCTGCATCCCGAGTTTTCATCCATTTTTTTAGTTGAGTCACAGTTTGTTGAAATAAAATGACACCTTGAGATTTGATAGTTTGATATTTTTTCTTTTGAGCTAAAACTGCATATTGCAATCATTTGTCTGGAGCCCACTAAAAAGCCAAATGATATGTCTGTGGCTGAATCATTCAGGCTTGTGTAAGCTGTAATTTAAAGCTGATGTTATGTAAGTACTACCGTATGAATGAAAAGAGCTTTTTTCTGGTTTTGTTTGTGGATACAGATCAGAGGTATTCATAAAACTTTGCATGTCTTTTAATAACTTAATTTGTAATCTGGATTTTTTTTAAATGTTGTTACACTTAGAAATATTTACAGTTATTGGTAAGATTCTTGGATATCTTTGAGAAGAGCTCTCACTGTCCATGGGAACAAACAAGTACAGGGGCGTATCTGGTGTCCTATCCCTTTGTATGTGTAGGTATTGCTAATTATGAAATACACTTTATCTGGAAACTGGGTGCAAATTTTCCATTAGAATGAGCTGCTCTGCTTTGATTGCATCTGGTGCTCATTTGGGGAAGGAAATAAAGGTGATGACCACAGGAGACACTTGAATCAAGTGCTGGTAGCTGGAAATGGAAACGAAACTTCCTCTTTAAGTCCAGAAATTCATGCCTGCAGTCTTTTTTTTTTTTTTTCCTTTCCCCCGTCCTTTGCTGTTTAGCTTCCTCTTTCCCATCACCCATATTGTGATTGCTAACAACACATTAAGAAAACATCGTTAATTCTAATGCTTTTGAGAAAAAGTTATTTTGCATAACTTTTTTCTTGCTAAAAAGGAAAAGAGCTGTAATGCTTCAATATACTTTCCAAGTCATTCCTTCTGATGTATGAAATGAAGAAATTTAAAATAGACATAAAACTTAGACTTCAAAATTACACTTTAGAAGATCTGATTATTTACCTTTTAGCACTTAAGATGTAGTGAAATTTGTATTTTTTCCTCAAGCTGTTGTAACTAGGAGTGGGAATGGCCAGGCCTTTGAGCAACTTGTGGTCCTGTCTTTTCTTTGTCAGCTCCACCAAGAAGGTCTGAACTTGAAAATTCTAACTTCAGCCAATAGAAAATCTGGAATAATTGTGCTGTGTTTCCCTCCTCAAAAGGAAAACGGGGAACTTTCTCATCCTATTATTGTTTGTATGAGTAATAGTTTTTGCTAGCTAGAAAAGGAACGGCAGTTGTGTGTGGCTTAGTCCACAATTTGGCGATGTGAATGGGCAGGCTCCTGTCAGCCTGTTGCAATCAGCAAGTCTGTGTTCCTGAACTGAACAGCCCCCGTTAATTTCTGTGGGTGTTAAGCCTTTAACGAGCTTTTTTTTTTTTTTTTTTAACACTTACATACTTTTTTGAAGAAGATGACAGACCTTGTCTGTCTGAGTAAGGCAGTATTCCACATGCTTGTATCCCTATGGAAAGTGAAATTGTAAGTGATCACTGAAAATGGCACTGCCATGTTTCAGGACAGATTTTGATATGAGTGCTACTAATTACAGCAGGAGCTGTTGAGAAATGAATATTAATGGATAGTTTAATTCTTTATCTCTGTTATCACTGCCTATGGCTCAAATGTATCTGTCTTTTCTTGTCTGTCCTGCAGCTCCTGCTGTTTCTTAAAGCCTTCTCTGAAACAGAGCAGACGAAGTTGGCGATGCTCTCTGGGATCCTGTTAGCCAATGGGACTCTTCCTGCTACCATTTTAACAAGCCTCTTCACTGACAATATAGTCAAAGAAGGTAACTTTCTATATGACCTTTTTTCTTACATTAGCTTTAATAGGAGATGTTTTTTACTGCAACATATTTTGTATGCTGGAAGCCTGTAAAAACTGTTAAACAGAAAGCAGGATTTTAAAGCAGAAGCATATACAGATGACAAAGGCCAATGTACTTTCTGAAATATAACAAGAAGGCAGTCAATAGTTAGCAGAATACCAACAAAATAAAAAATAACAACAGAAAAATTAAACCACTTAGTTTTTTTGGATATTATACAGCAAAAACGTAGTATGTCTGGATTCTTGTGATACTATACAAGCATGAAGTGCAACATCTTTTTCTGAGATATGCCTAGTAATGTTTTGGCAAGTGTTGCCAACGTCTTGCCCAATTAAATGTGAATTGGGACAGAGCATATACAGAGCAAGTGGATATTGCAGAAGGGAACAAAATAACTCAAGCCATCAATCTTGCCTTCATACGAGTAATGAGGAGTATTTAATGTGCTTCTTCCATAGACTCATCTTTACGGTATGATGGGTAATAGTTCTTCCACTCTAGAGCATTAGTGCCTTTTTGTGATGAGGGTTTTGGTTTTTTTGTTTGTTTGGGGGGGGGGAGGGGGGGCGGTCTTCGGGTTTTTTTGGAGGGCTTTTATTAGTACTTTATAGCTATCTACCTTGGAATGTTATTTTTCCAGGTGTTCGCCCGACAATATGTTTCTCTGCCAGTTACTGATGACCTGGAATAATAACAAATGCATTGTTAGTGTTGCACAACTTTCATAAATTTTTTTAAAGCTATGTATTAGCTAAAATGTATTCTAACTTTGATTTATTAAAAAAAAAAAAGTATTCTAACTGCACATTATTGTTTGCAGCATGCATTTGTTTTCTAAATGCTGCAGAAAGAGAAGCCACAGCTGCAGTTTTGCTCTGTCATCACACACAACTTTCAGGATCAGAATTAAAGTAGGAGAAAATTCAAACAGAAGTAATAATCCCTGTTTTAGGGTGATGGACTGCAATGTTTTTAAATCAAATTCTGTTCTTAGTTACAGCAACACAAGAGGCATCTGAAAACTCAAATTTATCTAACCAACTTTTTTTTTAATTTAACATTTCAAGAGTGCAATTGTTATGTACAAATGCAATGCTAGAACAAATTTAATTCGTATTATCAATTTATGTTTCTGAGAGCTCTAAACTTTTGTCAGGACCTTACTTACAGTTTCGTTTCTTGGTATATTTGTGTGTGTGTATATACACACTTGTGCATGTATATACAGACAAAATGTACCCATATCACCATTTGAGGAAAAGGTTGTTCAGTCAGTGTTCTGGAAAAGATGTTTTGTGGAAGAATGATTAAAGATGCAAATATAAATGAAACAGAAAAAGGATCAAGGCTTAAAGCAGGTAGATTATATAAGAATATGTCTGATACCTTTCCTTAAATTATGGAGGAAAAAAATGCTGGAGGCAAGTGAAGATAAACTTTTGTAAAATACATGATGAAATGATTAGTTGAGCTGATGGAGTTGTTGGATAAAAACGGGAATTGTGACACGGGCAGAGAAAGGATTGGCTGAAAGAAAGGTAAGGGTAGTTTGTACTGATAGATGATCTGTCAAGTTTGAGGGCAAATATCTTATTGATTTTACGATTACCCCTTTTCAGTGTTCTCATTACTTTTAGAGTGACATATATAAATGGGAAAAAATGTAATCTGGGGATGTCTGACATTTCTAACAGAGACAGAAAAATGTTCATGGTACTGGTGAAGCCTTATCGTCACTCGTGTTGAAAAACTAATGCAAATACAAAGAATAGCTAATGGGGATAATCACTAAAATGAACGGCTGAAGTTGCTGTCTGCCAATAGGGTTGATAGGGGGAGAAAAAGAAAAAGACAAGCTATTGTGAAGGAAAAGACCATGGCAGACAGGAATAGAGTATAGCAACTGACCAGTGATGAATTTGGACTGTAAATTAGAAGTTTTAAAACATGAGGGTAGTGAAGCCTTGGAACAGCCTCCCTCTGATACTGGTTACTGGCTTAAAACTTGTCTTGTTTTAAGATAAATCTTGAGAAAAGGATTTAGGACATAGTTATGGGAGCAGTGCTTGGTGACAAAGACAGTTCCATTCGATCTTGGTCACTATTCCGCTGGTCTGAGGAGGAGGAGTGCTTTTCCGTTGCAGGCATGCTTTTTTTGCACCTGGTCAGCATTTTTGCTATTCCACACTTGCTTTTATGAGGAAGAAGCCTGTGACTTAACAAGCTGCAGTGTGGATCTTACTGACATCTAATAGAAGACGTGTTTCAAGCCAAATTCCGATGTGTGTGCTACCAGGCGCTGCTTACTGAGAGGTTATAGTGATGCTGCAGTGGAGCAATTTTGTTTGCATTACCCTGCTCTCTGATATTAATGGGTTATATTGTCACAGCTTTGTATAAGGATTGTACAGAGCATGTGGGCTGTGAATAATAATTTCTAGCTATAAATGCCTCTGACTTCTTTATCAAGTTCAGCCGCAGCTCTGCAATGCACGTGCACGTTTCAAGTAGGCTGAATGGTGTTTGCAGGTTCAGAGTTACAGGTGTGTGTTATTCTGAGGGCCCCTGTTAGTTGAACTGGCTTGGTCAATTCATGACTGGTCAGCTCATAGCATATATGATCGCTGCATCGTGCTGGTTTCATTTGGAACATGATGCACAATATGTAAAACAAGCCCGAAGTGGTATTTTTAGGTCTCTTTCATGGCATTACGCATCCATAGTTACATATAGTACTTCTCAAAGGATCATGCCTCACAACTAAGCTCTTGAAATAAGGTTGGTGAAACTGTCATAACAGTCAAGATCTGTAATGAGTGTTAATGAAGTTGATGCTGCTTGGGGAATAATTGCTTCCATTTTTGTTTGGTGACTCATTTAGTCAATGTATCCTAGAAATAAAAAGGAATGGGTATCAATTAAGTGGCTAGGAATGACTAAGCTACTTCCCATCAGAAGGAACTGTGTAGATGGAACCACGTAGATCTTAGACTTTTGGGACTGTTTGAAGGCAAAACAGTGGCTGGCTGTACACAGTTGCATATTATCACCACCCTCAGTAGTACTGTAAATGTTGACATAAATGTAGTATGGAGAAACATAACAGGGACCACTTCAGCAGGGAAGAGCTGAGTCTCCAGCTCTGAGACACTGCAGCTCACTTTCAGCTCCTTGCAGCCAAGAAGCTGGAGCAGAGCTGGAAACCTGCAGGTACTGGAAACAGAGTTATTTTGGATTTAATGTAAAAAATAATAAGTTGCCTTGAGGAAGGACTTTTTTCTCCTCAAAATAGTATTTGTGCCTGGGTCTACCAACTTCTAAGTACCTTCTAGGAGGATGGGGTACAATCGGTTGTTACCTTGAAGCTGTGAAGTTATTTAACCCTATCCAGGACTTAAAAAGCCCTTCGATTATACTTTTTATTTCGAGTTATTATTCCTGACTGTCTTTTATTTTGTGCATCTGTTTCCTAGCTGATTTAACACATAATTTTTCCTTTTGCATTAGATTTGGTCTGTAAATTGGGGAGGTAAGAAAAATAATTGCAAGCAAAATCTTTGAACAGTTAAATATAGATGGGTAAATGAGAACGAAAGGATTTTCAAACAGCGTAGCATACTTCAGAAAATTAATACCTCATTAAAGAAAAAAGTGCACTTCAGCTTCACATGTTTGGTCCTGCTGTCATAAATGTATTTTCATTACGTATTAAATTCTTGTAACCATCTCTAATTCATGTTGAAAATTGCTGAAACATGTTTTGTGTATTTTCTCAAACAGGGATTGCAGCCTCTTTTGCTGTAAAACTTTTTAAAGCATGGATGGCAGAGAAAGATGCCAATTCTGTTACCTCTGCTTTAAGAAAAGCCAACCTTGATAAGAGATTGCTAGTAAGTACAATATATTTTCCATAATCCTTATCTCTCCTTGAGGAAAAGAAGGAAATAAAATGCAGGTGGTAGTTTGCTCTAAGCATGTTAACTCCCCCTCAGACTCTCTTAGCATTTTTAAAATATTTTGAATCTCAGCAATATTGTTATGGCTGTGTAGCATTGATACAGGTCCTGGAACACTAAATAACACGTTTCAACATTGTCTCTATTTTTCCTGTGGTTAATGCCTTCTGAAAGGCTGTATACACGGGGGTTGGGAATTAATTAAATGTTTCTTTCTAACAAAACACACCACTAGCAACTGTGCATGAAGGTTTTTATTTTTATTTTTAATGTTTTACTTTTGCAAATAAGAATTGAAGTATAAAGAGTTTGTGTAATCACAAAAGATGAGCATATAGGTTTCCAAACCGACAATGTTTCAATAGTATGGAGGCAGCAGAGTAAGCTAATTCTCCACAGCAGTAGCCATCTGGGTAACATAAATGGGCCTGCAGTGATGACAGCAGAACGAGTAGTAGCAATGCAGAGAAAGCTTTCAGCCTTTTTGACTCAAAACCTGTGTTCTTGGTTTGTAGCAATGGCCTGAGGTGTTCAGTATATATGAATATGGAACAATGTCATATGCCTTTCCCTGCCAGTTTATTTCTGAAGATCAATAGTTTTTTTAATCTTCAAAAAGATTGCTGCGATAATCCGATCAGATGTGCTACATCCTGTGTAGCACTGCCTAGAGAATTTCAGCAGTATTTCCTGTTTCTACTTCAATAATTTATGATTAAGCTAGAATCTTTCAAAAGCAAAGCAGCCTCCCACACTCCTTCATCTCTTCAGTTTGTATTTGACTTCAAGAGTCCAAATCATAAATCATTTGCCACAAAGCTGGGAAATGGGCTAATTACACCATTTATTAGAAGGGAAAAAAGCCAACTGTGTCTTATTTCCATTTTGAACTTCAGTGACTAAAGCTTTCAGCTGTTGGCTCTCATTATGCTGCTATATTAAAGAACTATCAAGTGTCAGATGCTGTTGCTTAGCAGAGATGAGTTGAGGAAAGTTTCTTCTTAATCTGCTTTTCAGTAAACAAGTATACTGATGGTCTGAAGCCTCTTTGGGGGAGGGCGGGGAAGTACTCTCCATTCCACCAGAGTTGCATTGTAAGCAAATACCATTGAACTCATGCTGAGACATGGCATACACTATAGCAATTTTTAAGAAATATATATTTTTTAAGTAGCTGGACTTTGACAAACGATATATTGACAGTTTCTTTGAATTAGAAGCGCCTCCATGAGTTAATGTTAACTCATCCAGCGTACATTGTGGATGTTGTGATTTTTGTTAAGTGATGCGTTAGTGGTAACCATTGCTCAGCAGAGTAGTGATATTTAGGCCAGGGTGCCTGTACCAGGTATGTACTGCTGAGGTAAACGCGTGGAAGCACTGGGAGGGCATGATAAACGTGCTTAGCGTATAATGGCTTTACCATCTGTTCCCTTGCACTTTCCCTGCAAGACTCTCGGAACTTGGAAGGTGCTCAACTGTTTTGAGCACAGTCTTAAGCTCACAGCTGTTCATAAGTATGTGCCCTTAATATGTACCCTTAGTATGTGTAGAAAGGGTGTTAGGCTTTTTTCACAACTGACCATCATTTCTTCCCTCTGCTCTAACTAAACAACAACGGGAATGAAGTGTTGACTTTTCCAGTGTTAATACAAGCAGTAACAGGTGCAGCAACAGGTGATTCCCATTGAACAGTCTTAAAAATTGTTTTCCTTCCATTTTGTCAAGAGCCCTTGTTTGTTATTTATGTAACAGAGAGCTTTCCTGTCTTTTTAGGAACTGTTTCCAGCCAACAGGCAGAATGTGGATCATTTTGCCAAGTATTTTACTGAAGCAGGTTTAAAAGAGCTCTCAGATTTCCTTAGAGTTCAGCAGTCACTGGGGACTCGTAAAGAACTTCAAAAAGAGCTACAAGAACGTCTCTCTCAGGAATGCCCAATTAAGGAGGTAAAGAGTGTTTTACAACTTCGGTTTATATAATCATAGTCAAAGACGTAAATAAAGAATAAGTAGAGAGGAGCAGATACAGACATCTGAAAGATTTCCTCTGTTTTTCTTTAAATTATTTTAATTTATTGATCAACTCACTCTGTGCCTTCAGAAGGCCAAAACAACAAACCACCTTATGGATTTACAAGTGTAATTGACTACATTTTTATGTTCAGTTAGGTTTGATGAGAATGAAGTTCATGTACCTGCATTAACTGTTACTTTGGATGGGAAGGAGAAAACTTGTAGTCAAGTAATAGTAACGTTGCTAAATAAAAACATGGTAAATGCTTCGTTTTTATTCTTGTTCTAAATTTGTTTCTTGTTGTTTCTATACTGCGGTGATGGAGTTGTTACTGGCTGATTGGAAATGTTGCTCAACACAGCATTTTATTTCATGCTCCAGGTAGTACTTTATGTAAAAGAGGAAATGAAAAGAAATGAGCTGCCAGAGCCAGCAGTGATTGGTCTCCTGTGGACCTGTGTAATGAATGCTGTGGAATGGAACAAGAAAGAAGAGCTGGTTGCAGAGCAAGCCCTCAAACATCTAAAGGTGTGTACCTGGGTGACGAGGGAAAGAGCTTGCTGTGAAACAACACATTCTAGAGCTGCCAAGTTCTTACTCGTTAAATCCAGGAGACTTAGTCTTAAGGGCTAACAGTGATACCAAGCACTGCAGTGTCTTGTATGTAGTAGCTCCTCCTTCATTCACAGTAATGCTAAAATGAGGTTCAGATTATTGAATGCTGTACTGTCCCCTGAGGCATACAGTGCAGAAAACCAGGGCAAGCTGAGGTGGTTGTAGCTTGAGTGAGTTCCTTTGCATTATGCTTTCTCAGCGTGCTGAGAGGCTCCTTGCCTGGGGCATAATGCTAAACAAATGCTGAGACTTGAGTCTTTTTAGACCTGACTAGTAAGCCTGCTGGAATTGTCTTTGCAATGTCTTTGCCAGGAGCAAAGAAGTTTTGGGAGCATGGTAAGGCAGCACCTGTGCTGGCTTTGCACAGAGCTGGTTAGATCCTGGCAGGACTGCTGAGCTCTGAACTTGTGAAATGTTTGATGCTGTTGTTGACTGTGGGAGCTGGGTAGCTGCTACTCAGCTAAGAAGACAGGAGCTGACTTGAGAGCCTTTGTGCTGTGTAGTGAGTGTGCACTTTCTAGCCCAGATGCTCTGCTTAGGGATAAGAGAACTAAATCCATAGAAAGCCAGGCGGTGATTTTTTAAGTGATGACAGGTTGCAGTGTCACAGCTACATACTGGTACAAAAGCCCTTGCAACCTTAGGAGGAAAAAAAACCATAATGCAGAATAATCAGAGTCCTTGCGATGGTTAGCATTCCTCAATCAAATCATGAAGGATTGCGCAGTGCAAGACACTTGAACTCAGGACATGGAAAGAAAGGCTTTTCAGTAAACTTAGTCCTTTTCAGCTGGTAAACCATGAGCAAAAAAATACTCCCTCACAGCAAGGACTGCAAAAATTTACCATAAGACAAAAGCAATCAGTACTCTTTTTTTGGTGATAAAATGGATCTTGAGCTTGATCATAATTTCTTTCCTCTTTGTATTGATGCCTTTCCATATTTGAAGTTCCCACATCGGTTTAGCTCCTACTATGACTGTCGTTTCATCTGAATTTAGGTTCCCAAGAGCAACATCAGTCATCCTAGAAACATAGTCACTCGGGATCTTGTGTAGTCTTTGATGGTAAAATTGAATGCCTTGAAGTCTTCTGCAGCTACAGCGACCCAAAAAACAGTAGAAAGATGAGGGAGTTTCCAGAAGGAAGAGAGACATTGTTTTTCTTGTTCTTCTGATGTAGTGATTGATCACATCTCTTTATTTGAGTTGTAACAGAGTATCCATTGAGATTTATCATCTAGTACCGCAGGGCAAATTAACAAATACTTCTTGGAATATTTGAACAGAATACGTTGAAGAGAAACGTATCTGGCTTTGTACAGATACTGTTGACTGGATGCTTAGTCCTACAAGCCTCACTTACCAAGCCATCAGCTATGTGTGTAACACCACTAAATTAGGTAAAGCAACTTACCTGCATAAGATACGCATCTTCATAACTATGTCCAAAGGCTAAAATCAGATAAGTTTGTATGGGGTGTTTACTATTTATACTTACAGGTAGGAGTTTAACAGAAGCGCTAGAAATAGAAGCGTAGATTTTACTAGCTGCTGCTTCTTTACTTGCCATTGTTCAGAAATAAACAGCATTTGTTCCACATTGGTCTTGGATTCCCCTCTTTGGGCTCTAAGCTGACCAAACGTGTGATCCAACTCCAGAAATCAAATTAAGTGTGTTAGCGTGACACACAGCCCTGTTCCCTCCTGTGTGTTGACGTTCCCTGAAACAATTACGGAGTTGCTTTGCCCTGATGGTGTGAATCAGTATGCATATAAATACCTACTTGAAGTGGAACATGCCAGGTGCTGTGATTTATTCTTGTATGGCTGTACCAACAGATAACTCTCATAGTTCTCATAGCACTGACATGTAGGTACCAGGCTCCTGAAGTCATTAGATTCCTTTTAGTAAGCTGTGTGCAATGGACCCCTAAAAAGAAATACCAGGGTGCAGTAAACACGTGGCTGTCATGTGTGCCATCTGTACAGCAGGACTGGTAAGTCCTGAACTGAGGAGGAGATGTGGAAAGCTGTTAAACCCTGAATCTTACAGGGTAAGCTCCTCAGCCTTCCAGTAACCTCACAGCTACGCGAGGACTTGACCCCTAGGCCACCTCCAATTTGGCCCCCTCCTCATGGATGGGGAGAATCCTCTAGACAGTTCTCACTGCAAGCAAGGCTGTGGTGTCAGCTTTGTGCCACTGGAGCTGCTGACCTGTTGCAACATAACCTGAGGCAAATGGAAAATAATGCAGCTTTTCTTGGCCAGCAATGAGAGGAGTCTAATTTTATGGTTCCTCAGTCATTTAGACACTTGTGAAACTTACAATTGTAAGTCTGTACCAGTTAATGAGCGAGAGGAATGTGCCGGTCAGCTTGGCGATATGGGGATCTCTTATTTCTAAACTGAAAAGTTAAGGGCTTTTTTAATAAATTACTTAACACAGAGGCAGCTGCACATCACAGACCTGTGGATGGGATTGGGTTCTGCTGATACTACTAAATAGACATAAACTGCAGTGTATATTGCCCTGCCTCCCTACAACTTGACTAGGTAACAGCTGGATATTTACAGGGCCAAAGAGGAGAAAAGGATGAATCTTGCTACCCAAAGCCTCCCAATTTTTGCAGAGTAAAAAGTAAATTGTTTCTGAAAAATGTATGTATACCTTCCTGAAGTGGAAAAACTCAACTTAGTGTTTAGCAGTGTTGTAGTCTTTTTTTTATAGTTAGTTTGTAAGATAGTTTCTTCCAAAAGTAATTATACTGGCTGCCTGGCTAGCTGCTCTTACTAGTTACTGTATGATTTCTTGCTCTCTAAGTTAATAGCTGATAAAGGTTGTTCTAGAACATCTTTTGAAAAATAATTCAGATTTTGCTCTTTTTTTCATGTGTTTCCATTGTTTTTTTTCTGTGGATCACATTGAGTAAGATCCTCAGGATTTAGCCCCTTGTAAAGATGTCCTGAAGCGTATTTTTGAACATTGGTATCACTGCTGCTGAAGGTGCTCAGTTACCTGACTGCATCGGTCGGGAGCCCTAGTCACACAGGTTTAACACCGTTACGTCAAGCCACTGCAACTCCAGCTGGTAAAAGCTAAGCGGTGTTATTGAAAACAAAGAAAGGCTGAACTGATCAATGCAAGAACAATTTAAATAGTAATGTTAACATGTACTTATGGCCGGGGTTCTGAAGATCATGGGTATTCTTTCTTCCCTTCAGCTCTGAAAAATGCTTTTAATATTATCTTAAATTTAAGATTGCAGCCTTAGCTGGACTCATTACAGGCTAAGAAAGGAAATTGGAAAGAGAGATGGATATAAACACTGTCATTTTTTAAGGAAAGAGTGAATCAGATTTGATCCTTTAACGTAATTTTTAATTTTAAGATCTGAAATAATAGAAAGTGCATAAAGTGAAAAATATTTTCTTATATTTTATTATATTAATAAACTCCAGGAAAAGATGATGAAACTTACAGCTGTTGTCTTATCAGAATCTCATTAGCACTTAGTGCCATGTTTTGACAACCTTTGCTTTGGTAAACAGCAATGTTTTCGTGATAGTTTGATGGTGATGATAAAAAATAATGACACTTGAACACAGTTAAACGGGAATAATTGAATTTCCCTGAGACTTCTGAAACCCCTGGGAAACCGGAGATTTGTATTTTTATGTGCTTCATCCTTGGATATCTTACATAATGATCATCAGTAAAGTGTTATTCCTTAATCTACATGCTGTATGCTGTCTTGTGAAATGTACAAACACCAGTACTTAATGATGTGGACTTTATAAATTCATTTTACAAAATTCAGTATCTAAAAGTAGTACTGAAATTTAGTTTAGAGCATGCAGCACATCTTACAAATGCTCACTGATATTTATACGTGCACTGTATGTATTTAGGTAAATGTATTGGCAGGTAAATCTAAGGTTTCAGTGAAACATTTTCAGGGATGAAATTCATGATGCGTACAATTAAGAAGTCATGTTTATTTTATTTTCACTATACTGATATGCATTTTGCTTTTTTTTTGTGTGTCCTCCTTTCAGCAATATGCCCCTCTGCTTGCTGTCTTCAGCACTCAAGGCCAGTCAGAGCTGATCCTTCTCCAGAAGGTGCAGGAGTACTGTTATGACAACATCCACTTCATGAAAGCCTTTCAGAAGATAGTGGTACTCTTTTATAAAGGTAAAAGTCTATAGCCACTGTCATATACTGTGCATGGACATCGGACCTGGCATTGACTTGACCATGTTGAACTAAGTTATTAAGCACGTTATGGGCATTTATTACAGGCAGGGTTGGACTGTAGCTCTTTTGTAGGGAGACCTTAATTTTGAACTCTCAAACCATTCTCCAGTGGCATAGTCTCTCTATGCCAACTGCTCACCTATGATGTGTTAGGAAATGGATGTTCTCTAGATAACTGCATATGCAAAAATATGTTTGAACTGAACTCTGAAATACTTCATGCTTTGTTAGTTCAAAGGAGTGTGTGGCAACAGAAGTCAAACCAAGCCCTTCTTTCTCTGTTTGTCCTACAGGACTTGAGCAGGATCTAAGCAGTATCCACAGTCTGAGGGGATTTTTGTCCTTGTATATTACCAGGTCCGCAAAGAAATCTCTATACATTTCTGACAGCTTTAAAAAACAAATTAGAGTTTAGTTTTTGAAAAACTTGAAAGTGCAAACCATCTTGGCAGAAAGATTTTTCAATTTTTTTTTGTTTTTGGGTGTTTGTGGTGATTTTGCCCTGCTGGGCAGCTGAGCTCCACCATAGCTGTTTTCTCAGCCACAGGGGAACTGCTGCTCCATGCCTGGAGCACCTCCTGCCCTCCTGCTGCACTGACCTTGGGGCTGCAGGGCTGCTTCTCACTCCTCTCTCCCAGCTGCTGTAGCAGAGCAGTCCTTTCCCAGCTTTTATTGCCCAGCGTGACATCAGGTGGCATGGAATATCCCTTCGGTCGGTTTAGGTCAGCTGCCCTGGTGATGTCCCCTCCCCACCTCTTGCCCACCCCCAGCCTACTGGCTCTGGGGGCAGGGGGGTTGGAGGAGGTCGTGGTGCTGTGCCAGCACTGCTCAGCAATACACATATACTGGTGAGAGATCAGTGCTGTTTTAGCTACAAATGCAGAGCACAACACTAATATGGGCTGCTGCAGGGAAAGTTAACTCCATCCCAGCCAGACCCAGTACAGTGTTATTCCCCCTCCGCGAGAATGGAGCTCTTCTTACTTTATTTATTCTCCTTTTTTCTTTCTTGACAGTTTCTTGCAGATGCCACAGTTTGACAGATTTATTTTTTTTTATTGTGAAGTAGACTTCTTAGCAAGTTTATTCAGATCAGGTTGTCATAGAGACTAATGGTCTTGCAGTGTGTGCAATGGGTGAGTGCCAAACCGTTTGTTCTGACATTCTTGCTATAAATAGGTGAAGGAGAAAAATCAGCAGGAGCAGAAGCCCAGTACCGACCTCTGTTCACCCTGTGGTGTCCAGGTGCACGTTCAAGTCAAACGAGTTCAAACTGATAAAAATAATTTCATGGCTTCAAATTTGAAGCAAGTGAATCAGACGGATTTATTTCCATCCTTCTGTCGATATACTGTGGCTTCAGTGATTAAATGAAAAAGCAGTACACCTAGTGGTCCCTTATCTTTACAAATTATAGAATTTGAAGGCACATTAATGACTGAGGAAAAACCTGACAGTGCAACCTGCAACAAGCACTGTATTGAGTTTCCTGTGGAAAAGGAAAATTCACTTTGCACATGGCATTGTAACAGCTGCACACTTGGACGATAAGTGATGGTTAAAACAAATAGTTTTGTATAGGATTCCTTTCAAAGTTTTTTGTAAGTTCACTGCTGCATTAGCCTGCAAGAATAACCCTGACAGTCCAAGAACTTAAAAACAAAATACTAATGGGCACATTAAACGTAAGGTGCTGCAAAAATCCAGTTCCCACGTACTCTGCTTACCCCACAAGACCTTGTTCTGGCTCTGGAGACGTACATGGGCAGGCTAGTTAGGAAGGATGGGAAGACCTTAGCCTCAGCACTACAGGTGTCACAATATCCCGTAATGTCTAGAAGAACGTTAGGAGCCATGGCCCATCCATGAAAGTGCACTGCAGCAAGTATAGAGTGTCCAGAATGTGCAATATTCAGAGTGCACGTGCCCGTATCTGTCTCGAGTGTCTCGGGCAGGCGTGCCAGAGCACCTCATGCTCTGTCATATGATGCAGTCATGAGGCAGCACAGCTGCCAGCCCTTCCTGCCCCCATTTAGGCTGAAGCTGTGTTTGCCCGTTTGACAAATGTACTGTTGCCTACCATCAATTGCAAGCCCGATGTTACAGCCAGTAGTAGGAGGACCCCTTTGAGCCTGGGCATGGTAAGGAGGTTATTAGCTCCATCCATTTAAGGCAGCTTTGGTGTCAGAATGTGTCCATCAGGTGAGGGTGTGCTTCTGCATTAACCAGGAAAGATTCTGGGAGCATTAGTCCTCCCATTCCTGTTTTTCCCACGTGATCCTTATTATCACACTTGAGCTGCTTGTGAGTTTGGTTTCTCTAGAGGAAGATATGAGCCTGAAATGGGGACTGAGTGCTGTCTGCCTCGGCTTCATTTCAGTGCTGGTAGATCTCACCTTCCTCCCCAGCTCATACCTCTCTACTAGAAACAAGCCATCCAGTCCTTTTAGAGACACATGCTTTATCACAATTTCTTTGCTGATGACAGTGTATCTTATGTTTCTTATTAGTCAAGGAGAACAGCCCCCAAAAGCTATTAATGGCTATGTTGGCAGTGAGGGAACAGCAGATGCTTGTATTCCCCTTTCTGTTGTGCTTCATCTGTAACTCACATAGGATTTGGAGAGGTTTCAGGGTACCTAGAGACAAATACAGGCATCTGGATATCTGTGGATGGGCAGTCAGAAATGCAGCTATTTACCAGCAGGCATGTGGACTGCTTATTGCTTGTTACTCATCATGAGGGAGTGTTTCCTGGGCATGAAGATGATTATCAGTGATGTGATTGTCACCCATGCTTTGACAAGTTTAGTTTAACATCTTGCGTTTAAATCCTTCCCGTTTTCACATCATAAAATAGCCCTTGGATTACTTTCCTAGGAATTAGCTGGAAACGTCTGAATATATCAGTTGGAGTGGTTGGTTCATTACTATCTAGAAGGCCTGAAAACCTGTGGTGTTTTTAATTGTTCTGAAATCTGTCCCATCTCTAAACAATGTGGAATACAGTATTTTTACCGGTTTGTAGGTATAATCTACAAAAGCAGTTCTGCAGTTGGTTAAAGCTTGTTGACATTATTATATCTTTGTGCTCCTGGTAGCGTATAGAGGAAAATAACCTGTCCTGTTCTGTACTAATCCCTGGCTGTGACATTGCTTCTCTGGTTACCACTTAAAGCCAGTGCACTGTAATCAGTGTTTAAGCCAAGCTTAAAGAGCACAGCTACAGGATCAGAAATCTGCGCAGAAAAATTGCATATCTCTTATACAAAATAGCCCAGGCTCTATGCCAATATGACCTAAAGCCTTTGCGGTTAATGAGGAAAAAAATAGATGACATTTGATCTACAAAGGGTGCCCCAATACCACGCTAAAAACAATGGAATTTTTCTATTTTCTTTTTTACCTAAAAAATAAAAATAAAAACATCTGCTATTCTTACTGAATATAATTGTGTAGAAGAGTAGTGGTCCTTGATATTCTTTTAAAAATGGCTAGAACTACACTTAATCATAAACTGTCTTCTTACTGCATTTTGACCTGTATTCTAAAGGACAGATGCAGAGTAAGAATGACTGAATTTTTACTGAATGACACCTAAATTTGCCAGCTCCTCTGCTAGTTGTGCAGGCACTGTAAGACTTGTGCTGGTGTTTGTCCATTCAATGTTGTAACATTTCTGTTAATTGTAGTTGAAATAAGCATTGCTGTTACTGGATTGCATTTTACGTATATAGTATTCACTTGCGGAATCTCCTTTCTTTTAGTTTGTGTCCAACTTGGACATTTCTTGTGTGAAATCTTGACACTATTGAAATTAATAACCATTCATGAGGATCAGAATTTCATCCTCTGAACAACGAACAGGCACAAAGTGTCTGTGTACCTTTGCATTAAAAGTTGAGTCAGTGTTTACAAAATAACGGGGGGGAGGGAAATCTCATGTGCATGTGGAATAGTACTGCTGTCAACTGTAGCACAATGAGACCTCAGAGATGCTCTCCTGCAGTATGGAGGTCTCGTAACCAGAAGATGCAGACTGTCTTCTCAAACAGTAGGAATCTTGCGCTTACAAGAACTGAATCTTCAAGTTCTGCTTGACAATCAGGTTTTGGTGGTTTTCTGTTCTTGATAAAATCCAATTATCTTTAAATGATCTTCAGTATTCAAGTACCTTCTTTTGGTACTGGATGCAAAATCTTCCCAGGAAAAAAATAAATCATAAAGACCATAATTGTACTGTGGGTGACATTCCCCATACTGAAAGAGCTCTTGCCCTAAGGCTCTGTCCTCCCAGCTGAGTTGTCTGCAGTAGAGTTGAGCTGAAATTTGCAGATTGATTGACTGTGCTGGCAACTGACAGCGTATGCTTTTGTCTTTACCACCGATGGCTATGCAGTTTGAGTTAAAAGCAGAAGCGTGTTCGCGCTGGGTGATTTAGTACAAAGCTGAGACCTAAACTTCGAGTAACATTCCAGTTAACCCTGCAGTAAAGAAATTGGGCTCTTCAGAGTCTGTGCCTTGCAACCTCTCTCTTTCAAGACAGATGTCCCTGGAGGCTCTCGCAGTGGGTGGCTTGAGTGGAGGGTGGCTGCACCTGCAGGAAAACCGTCTCTTGGGCTGACATCACCTGGGACTGCAGTGAAAATGATGCGCACATGCCCACAAACCACAGAGTTCAGCTTCAGCAGTTAAAATATACCTATAATCAAGTTTAATGAGAAATAACTCATAGATGATACAGCTATATGAGTTTATATAAATGAGTCATTCCCTTCTTCCTTCTGTCCCCTCCAGTGTTCCTGTTGCTTCAAAGCAACCTAGGGGTATGATTAACTACACCCTGTCCTGCTTGATTGCTAAATTGAGCATCTCTGTGCTGACAGGAGAATATCATCTCTCATGAGCACTGGAGGCATGAATGTAGTTCAGATAATATTGCTCAGAAATGAAAGGAGAGTTGCAGTTGTCCTTTTTGCAGTTGAAAGCGTTTTTTCTTCTCTGTTGGTGTAGGAGGCTTATTGCTATGGAGTTATATACAGGCAAATTCCTCATCCACCCAACTCGAGAATGTTTTAATCTTCGGGCACGTTGTGAGATTGCATACTGCTATTACCAGATTTAGGGTTGCGGGTGGAGAGAGGTAAGTTTCCCCTTCCTCTTTGGCAACAAACCCACCAAGTTTATAGGCTGCAAATCAAGAAAATGATTGACATACAAGGATGAAATTCCAGCTTCATGAGACTGCACGTGAAATATATTTTAAGCTCGGTAAATGAAAATCCTGAATTATTAAATGCTGTAATGCTTTTGAGGTGCTGCTACAGACTACTGACAAGTATTTAATGCAAAGTGAAACCTGTTTCTTAGCTCCAGTGCTTCTTTTACTTTTGAGGAAAAAATTCACTGGGGGGTGTCAGGATTTCTGAAAGATAACAGCTTTGTGTTGCTTGTAGAGTTCTCTCAGCACAACTTACATGTACTGAAAAACAACATACAGCCAGAGCAGTCTTGCTTTCCCTGTGTTTTCAGCTTATTGTCAATTGCAGCAAACTGGTTTTAGTTTGAAAAAGTGTCTGAGTGACAAGGTAACTTAAAGTCACATGCACTCACTGAATTCCAAATTTTCAGGGAGATGTTTTGCATTCAGTTACTATGGGATGTCTTGGGGTAGTTTTGATTAAGTTCAGACGTATCCCAGGTTGCCTCCATCTGTTTATTATTCAACAGCATATGTGAAGTGTGTCTACTCTGTCTGGTTTGATCAGATGCATTTGATCAGGTGTCTTATTTCAGTTTGCCGCCTTCTCTTCACTGCCACATCTGCTGTGACCTTTAGGCTGTGGCAGAAGGTGATGTTCGGGGTTCCCACTTCAGCAAGTGAATGCCAAATCGGCGGGACAACACCAAGGAGTTCAAGGCAGCAGAAAAGCACTCAACATAAATGTGTTGATTTTGCAGAGCAAGGGAGGGTAGTGTGTTCAAAGACAAGAAGAATGGAAATTTTAATGAGATGCAGAAAGCTGTCTTTAGTCTTTTTATAGAACAAATACAGTTTGATTTTTGTTCTTTCCTCCTGCATTATGTAACTGCCAAAATGCCATTGTGGATCCCAGATTTTGCCTCCGCAGCCGTCAATTACTGAGATATTTGGCTTGGCTGGATCACAGAAGCTTTGTTCCTGGGGCTAGAGGTCTGTTGCTAGACCTAAATTTGCATCTGTTGGAAACAATAAGTGTCCTTGCTGTTTATTAGGATTTCTTTATTCTGAATTTTACTCAACCTCATGCTCCCTCAGACAGTTATTTTGTTCTTGATACTTGACAGAAAAATGTCAGCTGTGCTGTCCATCTGAGCAGTTCCCTTAAAATGGGTGGTCTGAATGAATGGTGGTCTTAATTTTTTTTAGCTAAAAGCAATATAAAACGTTTATGGAAAAATGTCCAAAAGTCCCTATTAGCTCTCCTTTAAGTGCAATCAGGGTGTCTGTCACTTCAGATTTCTAGAACCATGCACAGTTCTGTGATCTAACCGCAAGAAAAAGCATAATATTTCTTCTTGTGGTAACTTCTAAGATGTGTAGATGGATTTTTAATCAACCATCTTACATGGTGTATTTAAAGCAGATGAATAGAGAACTTCCCTTTGTGAAAGCACAATATTCGGTACTTTATTTTACATCTAACACATTTCATTGCATCTGGGATCGCTAATATGCATGAGATACTCTGTCGTTATAGCCTAATATAGTTAATGCAAAACTTGTTCCATTGTGACCATGTTAACTTATTTTATGCTGCCTTTAAAAAACAAAACCAGGCACTATCTTTCTTTCCCCTGTCTTTTAACCTCTAAAAAGTACAACGATTTCATACAAATACTGATCTGTATTTCAGCCGATGTTCTGAGTGAAGAAGCTATCCTCAAGTGGTATAAAGAAGCACATGTTGCTAAAGGCAAAAGTGTTTTTCTTGACCAGATGAAGAAATTCGTGGAGTGGCTGCAAAACGCTGAAGAAGGTATGGATTCATTTAAAGAAATGTGTCAGTCTCTTTGCAAATTCAAATGTGTTTCTTTTCAGATTTTAGTTGTACAAGGCACATGAAGTCTACAGACTTGGAATAAAAGACAGCAGGTTTGGCTGCTCCAAATTATGTACAGTCATGCCCAAGCCTAATAACACTTGCTGCTTCTTAATCTAAAGTGTCCTTATTAATTCCTTAAGTCATCAGGTACCACCTGTCAGTAGATACATTCTTAAAGCTTCTGCAGGAAGGATAAAATAATTGGGAACATCTACACAGCTAAACAACAGTGCAGGTGTAGCATGTGCTGACATCATTGTGCTATCTCGCTGTAGGTAGCGCTGATGACAGCACAATGACCTTGGTGTTAGCATATGCAAGCTGATAGTTTTCTATATTGATACCTCTTTTTCTGTTATCTTTACTGACCAAATGAACGTAGCATAAGCCTGTCTGTGCCACCGCAGTTGAAATTCATTCTATGTGAACGCTTAGGCTGAGATATGTGGTCTGTATTTGCTGTGTTAAAATGGTTACTGGGGAGGGGAACTGGTTTCTTTGGTCCATAACTTTGTTGTTATTTGTACTGTACAAATAGGCTATCACTTTTGCCAAGCTCACATCCTTCAAAAAGGAAGTCCGTGTCAAAGTCCATATCAGATGGGATGATCAATCAATGTATAATAGCTAGGGATATAATTCTTAGTGTTAATTTGCATCCCTGTAATGTCAATACTTTTAGTAGGAATGTAGTAATGCTAAGGAGCAGGTAAGTCTTTGTAGCAATTCTAATGTATATGTAGAAAAACAAAAATGATAGCTCCTTTCACACTGTAGACTAGCAATCTTGGTCTAATTAAACACGTTTACACCCTCTAATCTTCTGCTTGTAAGCCTGTTTCCCTTTTTCACTCTTTTCTGCATGTCCTCTCTCTCAGATTTCCTTAATTACAAAGTCCAGTACCACTGAAGACGAAGTATTGCTGTTAGAATATGCAGATCGTGTTAGATCAGATTTCTCAGAGCAAACGTTATATTCGTGTCAACAAGCCCTTTCCTGTCAGGTGAACACCAAGACAGAAATGCAATATGATGCAAAGTAGTTTTAGGTGACAAAAACGCTGTGCATGTTCCTAAATTACTTTTTAATGTTATACTGTACAAATCATTAAAAAAAAAAATCATGTTTGTACTGATTTCATACCTGCTGTAGAGTAATAGGCTGCATGATGATCGTGACTGATATTTGCAGAGCAAATAGTTAAAAGGGTGCTTCCTGGATAATAGCAGTACAGCCTACTCAGAGATTAGAAGAGCAAGCAAATGATGCTGATTCTTAATTAAACTCAGCTCGGATATGCATTGGTTGGCTCTGCAGATGAGGACCAGAATCATTCATAGCAACCTAGAGTCGTAGAATATCCTGAGTTGGAAGGGATGCACAATGACCATCAAGTCCAACTCCTAGTAACATAACTAGTGAGAGATCCCTAAACTAAGGACTACCCTGTGGAGTGTAACAGTGTAGATCTTCGTCTTCTGAAGCTGTGCATTGCTTTCTGGTTTACTCTGTTTAATCTGTCAGCCCTTCCTAGGAGGTACTAGGTGTGATGAAAATTTTCATTGGAATTTTGGAAGGATATTTTTTTTATTTTTAAAGAACTGCATCCCTGTCCTTGTGCAAACTGCATAAAATGTTTTACTTTCTTCTCTTCTAGAGTCGGAGTCTGAAGGGGAAGAAAACTAAGATGGTTTAACAAAGCACAGTCTCAATCTAGGTTAATGCCAAATGCGCTTGGGAATGCCGTACTGTTCAAGCAAAGAGGCTTTACTTCAGTGTCATACAGAAAACTATAGGCTAGGCTTTCCTTTTGTTTAGAAGAATAAAGGTTTTTAATGGAGCCCTGAGGCATTAGATGCTTTACTTGGGACTCTACCTCTGGTTCATTGTACACTAACTTAGGCAAAGACATTCAGCAAGGAGCCATATAGGAAAAGTGAAATGAAATACTTATGGACTCCTTTTTATTAACGGTCTTTTTCAGGTACTATGGTATATGAACACTCCAATTTCTGTTTATAGAACTGTTTGGTCTGTGTTTGTAGCTCAATATTGGCTTGTGTATGTGATTTGACACCACCACATTTTTTTTGAATAAATTGCTTTTGTATCTTAGTCTTGTGGTGTTAGTGTGTGTGTTAGAGATTTGGTTTGCCACTAAGTTTTTATGATTCTTCGAGTGAAAATTACACAAGAATGGCAAGAGGCTGTTTTCACACTTCTTACTCACAAAATGAACATCAATACTTAATAGGGATCAATGGACAGATTAGTGAGATTCCATAGCAAAGGCTAACGGATTCAATTACTTACAAAAATGTACGGAAACAAATCCACAGAGTCCCAGTTTTGCATGTACAAAATTCATGTAAATGATAAGTAGATTAATATGTCTTTCTCCATTCAGACTACGCTCTATGGGGATGGTTAAGTTTTGCAAGAAAAAAAGCATTCATTTTAGAAGCATTAACTTCAAACCATGCATGATGTGAAGTCTGAAGTGTTTTTATACCAGTGTGATGTTACAGATCAGAAGATATTTGGCTGAAGTACACAAATGAATATAGAAACTTCTCAAGACCCATCCTGCTTTCTTTAATATTCCCTCGTGCCTTGATGTGATATGTAATTTACAACTCCAGTGCCTGGGACCTGGCTAAGATGTTGCATAAATAGAGTCAGTGTGCAGCTTTATACATTCATGCAAGCCTCAAAACCCAAGCCCAGAACTAGACGTTTGACATTATGGGAACACACAGCCTACGCTCAGGGTCAGAGCTCCGGGAGCTTGTGGATGTGAGCTGGACAGCAAAGGCTCTGTGCAGCGAGGTCGCCTGACTTGAACTCTTTTTCACACAGCAGTCAATCAGATAACAGTTGCTGCCATTTCACTTTCCACAGGCCAAATTACTTTGTAATAGTTGTCTTCTGCCTCACCTCCCCCCTCTGCTGTCCATGCCTCTGACCATGCTGGTGCTGAGAATCACTAGGGCAGTGAATCAGCTTGCCAGTATATCACAGCACTCCAGGTCATCTTCTCTCTAAGAACATATTATTTAAAACACTGCATCCTTCCCTTTAAACAGAGTTAAATCCACATAAATGAGAAATTGAATTGGTAAGGCTTAGAAAAAGGAAATATACTTACAGGGGGAAAAAAAACACGGAAGCATAATTAACTACTGAAATGGTGTATTTTGTAATTAGAAACCAATAAGCTATCTAACAGTACAGATTTTTCTGATGGGAAAAGTCAACACAATGTAAACCACAGACCCTGTGGTTTCAAGTCTTACCTCAGTGTGTATCTAGCTTTACAGGAAGCAGCAGACAGCAAGCAGAAATCAAGTACTGTTGAAGGCCAGCTTTCCATCTAGAACAACATTTATTTTTGAACAGGTACTGATCTTTGAAAGGGGAAATATATAACGTGGGTCTTTCCAGTAACTTACAGCAACAGTAAACAGACAGTAGGACAGTCATATTATAAAGCAGAATTGTGGAATTAGCTGGATGCTTTCCATTTCAGTCTTTGTTACTACAGAAAATAAATCTGCCAGGCACTACTGACCTGAGATGATCTCTTTACAAATTCTGCAGCTCCAATGTAATAATATTGATTCATTATTGACACAGAACCACTGTTGCTGGAAACGTTTCAAATTTAAGAAATGTGCTTTTCAAAGGTAGTAATGAATATTCAGTTGGGTCTATGTAAAAACTACTTTTCCACATAATCTAAAACAAGCTGATTTCAATGGAGCCAATGTAGAATAATGCACAAAGGACACAATAACACACCTGTAGGTGAGATTGCCGGGGCTGGTGAGACGTGGCTGGTTGCAGGCTGGCTGAGCCACCTGCTGGAGAGAATAAACATCGTCAGCAATAATCACTGGCAAAACAGCTTGTCTCCGATGCATCTGTGCCTTCAGCATGCAGCAGGTACAGGCAATGCCCTGGTCATGCTTGGTGGAGTTTGCTTCACTGAAGTCTGGTACCTACAAGGCAGGCACCCATCACAGATGCAGGATGCAGTTGTTTCCTACTCCCTTAGTTGCTGGGTTGGAAGGAAAGGGGTGCTTTCAGGATGGGGCCAAGTTGAGACCTCCTGGAAGCCCCTTTCAGCTTGCCCACCCTCAGCAGAAGATCTCATAGTTTGCTTAGGCAGGGTTTCTGGTACTGGTTTTCAGGAATTTTCCCCCCCTTAATTTTTGAGATCAGTTCAGCTGGGGACTTTCCATGCACGTATATTTTCAAGCAGCATTTAGGATGTATGCTGGAAGGTGAACTAGGTAGGGGCACAAATACACAAACACAGCTGGTTTGTATCCGACTGAATTTCAGTACAAATGTGTGTGATGATTAGGCTTTGCAAAAAGCCTGTGACAGAATCCGAACAGAGCTTTTGATGTGACTCTCCCCAGGCAAAGCACCAATCTATAGAAGCCTTCACAGAGTCCAAATCTCGGTTAAAAAAATCCCCAACCCTAAGCATTTCTTCAACACAACCCATAAATTAGTATTCCTCTGCTAGAGAAGTGAAAATTACAGTCAATGCTAAATATATTCTTCAAATCTGGAGTCAGTTATCATATAAAATAAAAATAAACTTCCAAAAAAAAGTGTTTCATAAAATATATTGCATTTATTTTGAAATATCAGTGGAAACTAAATGTCAGAACTCTTAAGTATCTCTTTTACTCAGCAGTAAATTGCAATAGGATGCACTTTCAAATGGGGATTATTGAATTTGAAGGTGAAGGTGGGATTACTGAAGGTGATTGCTCCCTCCTGGCCTCTCCCTTCTGAAACCATGCTGAGGTTTTAGCTGAGATTTTAACTAAGAGCCATTTATATTGCTTTAAACCAATCCTCTAGCATGCAAGTGCTTTCCAGGAGAGGGATTGCATCGTACCTGTGATGCAAAAATGAGTTAGGTTTTATGGCCTCCTCAGTTAAAGCACTCATTAGAGACCTGAAAGGTGTTGATACAGTTTTTATTTCTTACTGCTTCTATGCAATTGCACTGCAGCCTTGTAACAAAGGGAGCTCCTACCCCACAGAGACCTGTAATTCTACACATCCCCAAACAGCAATGAGCTGATACTCCATGCAGCACTTCCAGCAGCAATCCTGCTCCCCCCCTGGCTATGCTTTGGCTGATAAGAGATTCACTCCCAGGACACTCAGTGCTGACCTTCCTCACCTGATCCCTCTTACCTGTTGGGCCAGCACATCCCAAACCCAGCAGCCTGTGCCAAAATGAGTGATGCAGAAGTCCCTGGACTTGTCCCTGGGGCAGCTCCAGGCTGGTGGAGTGAGGAGGGGCTCCTCCAGCACCGAGGCAGCAGCTCCAGGCTGGCGAGACCCTGTGCAGGTACCCAGGGCGCAGCCCCTTCCCACACTTGGGAGTGGGATACCTGGGTGATTTTGTGTGTGAGCTAACATGTCTTCACAGAAGTGGTTCTCAATAATTAGTTCTAGCAATTTATTTACCAATTGGCAAATTAAAGATTTATTTTATAGCTTTTCTCTTTGTTGAGTTAAATCTGTAAGTCTTTTTTCTAAAAAACTTAACTACACAAAGTCACTGAACTCTAGTAATCACTTCCTTCTGATTAAGGCCCTGACCATTAATGCTTCCATCAACACAGTTGAAAATGAGAAACTTTCTGAACATTACTTTGAAATATAAATAAAATATTTAACTATTAAAAATGCTTACTATATATTCAATATAAATATTTTAAAATATCTTGTTGCTAAATATATACATTTCCGAATGTATTTATGCATTATGTTTAAGTATCTTTAAACAATATGCAAATAAAACATTTTATAAAATGTAAAATTATTTAAAAAAAACACAAACATTTAACATGTACACTAGGGAGAAAGACATAGCCCTAATACAATATATATGTGTAAAGGAAAATAATTACATACAGAATATTTTGACTAGAACACAATTTCAGCCCATGAGATAAGCTGCTTCTAAATGAATAAGCTAGCTTGTAACTTAAATGCTTCCCAAATACATAGATAGATATTTTATGAGCATTATTAGCTTGACTCAACAACTGATAAAAATGCTCAGAAAACTCAGAACACCTGGTTTTTGAAGCATTGTTCACAGATAATGAATGCTTTTACCCTGAACGCAATCACTTCCTTGGAATTCACCCTATCTATAGTGTTAACTGAGGTGACAAACAAACATGTGATCCGGCCTTCCTCCTGGCTGTGCTGTAAGAAATGGCTGGGCAACTATTTTAAGAAACAGACACAGCCGATCACCTAGCTATTGATACTGCTTTTGGTTTCCTTTCAATACCTCTAAGCTATGCATTTTTTTTAACCCCGCAGTTTTTTGAAGTAAAAGATTTTAAGGCTATTAGAAATCCCTTGAAAGACCAATTCTTACATCAAGCATAATTCGGGATACACAATTCGTCAATAACTTTACTTGTAATGTAGGGATGCCTTGGAACCCCAGACGTGGCCTAGGACACACGGTGCCCTCTGGATGCAATGGAGAAGCTTCTCCTCCTACCGCTTCTTTTGTGGGTCTTGAAAAACACCATCCATAAGGTCTCCTGTTCTGTATGAAGAGATAAGAGTAAGTTCCCTCAAATCCCGGGTAAGACTTTAAAGTACCAAGCATCTCATGCTTATTTGAGCAACCTGGTCTAGTGGGAGATGTCCCTGCCAATGGCAGGAGGGTTGCATGAGATGATCTTTAAGGTCCCTTCCAACCCAAACCATTCTGTTGTTCTTTTGTCTGGCATACAATGGACAGCTGAGTGTGCTCACG
Organism: Cygnus olor; assembly: GCF_009769625.2. NCBI lineage: Eukaryota > Metazoa > Chordata > Aves > Anseriformes > Anatidae > Cygnus > Cygnus olor. The sequence continues at coordinate 31,568,421 of NC_049170.1, forward strand.
ATTGCCTTTACTGAGATGCTCAGTTTACCTGGAAATTATAACATTTCTCGGACGCCTCAAAAGGATTTGCTTTACATTCCTGACATGTTCATGGACAAAAGTAACTACCTTCAAAAATCCCATTTACACTTTAAAATGGGGCTTTTCATTGTCTAAAATAAGGCTCATGGGCTGACGAAGACAAAACAGTCCTTCCTCAAAAAGAACCACAAATAACATCACACAGGTTATCTACAGCCAGTCCTCCAACACTGGCTGAGCTGCGCTGCTTATGAAAAAAAACAAAACAAAACAAAACAAAGACAAAATGCATAACTGTATCTTTTCAAAAAGGGGAAAAAAAAGGCACATCTTTTGAATTTGCAGCAAATATCCCAGGTATGAAAGGTGTGGGGAGGATTAAAAGTGAATCTCCAGGGGGCCGTGATTCCTCCCGCAGCAGGCCTGGCTGTGTTAGCAGGGTTTCAGATGCTTGGCCCCGCACTGGAGAGCTCTCCTGCCTGTCAGAAGGCATAAAGCTGCTCCCGGAGGAGCATAAGGCTGGCTTCTGGACCGTACATTGTCAGTGGTCTGCCCTGGGTAAACTTCTGTGCCTTCAGAAGGAGCCACGGGAATGCTTTGAGGTGATCCTGACACGCAGGAGAGTGAACAGCGTGGGCCTGCTTCCCCCCTGCCTCTCCCACCAGGGAAGGTAAGCTCAGAGGAAGAGAGATGCATGTCTCGGGCTCAGCGGTCACCCAGCGATCACAGAGCACGACCACAGCCATGGCTCTGTTTTGCAGACATACAGGACATGTAGGACACGTCCACTACGTGCTGGAGAGGCATTGCTGTCTGTCCCATGACCTACCATCATCTCCCAGTCAGCAAGAAGAAAGAGGCCTGTGCTGAAACTGCTAATGTGGCACAGCTGTAGGCTGACACAGCATTTAGGTACTTGAATCTGTCACTGCCGTGGCTGCCGGGTGCCAGAAACTCACTTGCCTCTACCCAAGTGTCTCATTTAACAGTTCAACGTTAATGACTGCCACCGAGTCCCGCACTCATCGCTTCTGTGCCCGGTGTTACAAGGCTTTGAGTATTTGCTTCCATGCTGTCCCCCACCATTCACCCTATGGGACTGCAAAGACAGTGCAAAGCTGTGCTGCTATGGGACTCTACTAACAGGGAAAAATAATCACCTGATCTATTTCTCTGATGTTCTCTGATTTATGAACACATATGAATAACAATAATAAGAAATGACCCAGAATAAAAAATAACTACATCATCACAACTTCATAATGATAACACCCATTTGTGATGCAGTCTCTTTCAGTACATCAACTGCCTGAGATTTTTCTATTCATTTTTCCCCAATGAAGTTTAGGAACATTGCTGACAGGTCAGCACGACTCTCTCCATCACTACTAGCTATTGCTGGGATATTTGAATAATGCTGGCAGTCATAAATTATGCCAGAAGAAATAACAAAATAGTATTGTTGATGTATCCAAGGATATGACCAAAATTAGTTTTATAGGCAGATCTATGTTATGACACCCACTCATCTAGCCGGAGAAAATCAATAAGATTTCAAGTACATCAGTCCTTTTCTAGGTCCAAAATAGAAGCAGCAGACTTGAAAAAATAAATCTCAACTGAGAATAACAGCTCAAAAATTTAGTTAGATTTGTATCAATGAGACCACCCGAGAGAAAATAGATGGTATCTGTGATACAGAAGGACATTCTAAGGGGAAGTCAGAAGGCAGGAGGAAATTATAAGGGACTATCTGCAAGGAAAGAGACAGATAATTTACAGTTTGTGGCATATGAAGGACAAATCAGTGGAATAAAAGGTTAATCTCTCCCTTTTACCGTGTTGATGACATAGAGAAATTCAAATATGGGAGATTCAGGCTTCTCCACCTTTGTTCAAGGGTCACAGACAACGCTACACCAGGCAGGAACAAAATGGTGTTTACCACGTGGCTGGGTGCCCATCCCTGCACCAAGTCTGTCCCTTCCCGTGACAATGTTAACCTTTGAGTCCAAGCCTTGTGCAATGCCAATGCAAAGACGTCTTCTGAAAGAGCCCCACAATGAAGCTATAATTTCACAACTAGAAATTTCTCTTGCACCATGATATGGGAGCAGCATGTGAACAGACCTGGAAGATTTTCCCCTCATTTGAGTATTTTGAACATTTTTCTGTTGTTTTATTGAGACAGCAGAATTCTGGAGTTAACAGAAGCAGAGTTATATTTCTTTTTGCTATTGCAGAATTCCTACCTGCTGCATTTTGCTCCGAGTTTCAGACATTAGCACATTTAGTAACCTCAGAACATGGAAAGCTGTTCCACAAGAAACCATTAAGTCTGATTTTAAATCAAAGGGTATCTCATCCTGTAGCCAGATGAACATGTCCTGAATGTGGGGCAGGAAGGGGAGGGGAGGGATCCATCAGAGGGGCTGGGGCAGGGACGTTTTTCTGGACTCTCCATGGTGCCCCTCCATCGTGCCCACAGCCTCCTGGCCAGGCCCAGGGAAAGCTGAGCACATGGCCCACATCTGATGGCATGCTTTTTCTCTTGCTTGGGAAAATCTGTGTCAAACACAAAAATACTCACAGCAGTCAGATTTGTTTGGATACATCCTCTGGAGATCCCAAATAGGGCAGTATTTTGGCAGGGGAAAACTCAACTCCTGGAAATGGTGCAAAGAGAGAGAAGGAGCATCCAGTACCATTCCCGAGAGGAGTATGGGACACAAACAACTGGACAGAGAATTTGGAATAACTGCATAAATCAAGGTCATATACTGTCAATTCTGTACCATATATATATATATATATATATATATATATTCATGTGCTGCTCTTACAGTCACACCACAGAATCCTGTTACAGTGACAGAGATTGCTTTATCTCCATCTCTTCCCTTTTATTTTGGCTTGCAACTTCATTTTGTGCATATTCAGATTTAGTTTCCTTTACATGTTTTCTTAGCTTTGTTTGTGTGGTTAGTTTTATTATTTTTGCAACAGCTAGTTATAGTTAAGTGATTTATGTACCATATATATCACTATAGTTATGTTTATGAAATCTTTTTTCTTTAAAGAAGCCTTCCTGAAACAGCAGCCGATGGTGCTCCATTAGCTGAAGAATTCTAAGGGCAAAACGCACCTCAAAAGACACAGGCACACAGCTGGATGATTTATTTAAGCCTAAATAACACAATCCCTCCTTCAAGGACTAGAAAAGCAAATGGCCACTTGTTTATGCTCTGCCTGTGTGCAAAATCACCTTTGTACCTTCCAAAACTTGAACAGGATACCTGACATGAAAGAATCAGATGTAGGCATGAAAAATTAACGTGGATAAATCAAATGTATATGAATTTATCTACTAAAGAAGTGCTAAAGCAACTGGTTCTCACAATCCTAGACTCCAAATGGTTTCCACGGGGTCTGGGAGAGGTCTGTCTCCAGTTACAGCTTTCAGACTACTGACCGAAGAGGAACACATGGTGGTGCTGATGTTGCAAAGCAACCCTGAATTTTTAATATGAAAAAGGCGCAGAGGGAAAGTGCGGTCTTCTTGGGAATACTAATCATCAGAGAGGAAGAAAAAGTACAGCTTCATCCCATCTCAAGTGAAGAATCCAGTAGGGAAAACTTAGTAACGTCGACTGGAACCTAAAAGTAAACTCACGGAAAAGCACGAAAGCATTTGGCTTCTACAGACATAAATGAGAGAGCAACAGCAGAGCAACAACCTTCCAGGTGAAGTCCTGCATCAGTGAGAGGGTCTGAATTATGCTGTAGATGACATTTAAATTTGAAATTTTGACTGAAATTTTCTTTTCTTGATGAAATTCATGCTAGTTGTTCTTGCAAAGCTCAGTATCAGAAACACAGAGATATTTTGGAATTCTCACAGGTTCTCATTCCACCGCATAAAATGGAAATGATGGAAAACCATATATTCCCCCAAGATGAAGGCGTCAGAAGCAGAAACTTCCAGTTCTAGAAAGGCATTGAACATTTAATTATGTTACTGACCCACTGTTCACCAGCCATCTTTCACTGCTGTGCTAGCCTGTAGTGTGCAGAAACACATCTTTCTTCAGCAGCAAAATATATCAAATGAATGTGCTCTGTTCTCCTATTGCATAGGTATCTGCTTTATTTGGTTAGTGCAGGGCGTGTGCACAGGGGATGTCAAACAAAACAAGCATTCAATCTGAAAGAAGAACAGTCCTAGCAGCCACCATAGTCAAGGATTTACCTAGTATTTGGGGTAAATCCTGTACTTTTGAGGCATCTTCTACTCCGTTCTGTCAGACCCATGACTTCTTGTCCTTTGTCTCAGAGGTGGAGATGACACTCGAGGCAGACAAGAAGATACCTGGAAATACTGCATGAATTATGACAACAGAAACTTCTGGGGATGAAGAGGTGGACTTTCAGCCCCTGCACAGATACAGCACTGAGAAGCAGAGGAAAGACACCTGAAGTCCACTCCTGCTGGTTATCTCAGAGACAAACATAGAATCATAGAATCATTAGGGTTGGAAAAGACCTCCAAGATCATCTGGTCCAACCATCACCCTAGTACTAATGTCACCCACTGAACCATGTCCCTAAGCACCAGGTCCAACCTTTCCTTGAACACCGCCAGGGATGGTGACTCCACCACCTTCCTGGGCAACCCATTCCAATGCCTGATCTCTCTTTCTGAGAAGAAATGTCTCCTCATTTCCAACCTGAACATCTTACCACCAACAGTCAGAACTGAGACTGCAAACAAACCTTGACCTGCTGTTAACATGGAGAAGGCCATAAGGCCTACCTGACTTCTGTTAATCCACTTCTATTTTAACATCACTTGTAATAGCTAAGAGCACTCATAATATCTATGACCACTTATGTCAGCAATCCCACTGAATGCCTGCAAAGAAGCACTGCAGTGCACTCACAGGCAGTCAGTGCTCCAGGCCCGTGTGCTCCTAATGTGACTGATTGCTTGCTTTGTCTAAATTACATGAAGAATATTTCCCTGGGAAAAGCAGACTTTAAGAGCTCTTTATGTTAAGTGTATCATATTCTCTTAAGACTGGGCACTCTATAAAGTTCATATGACTTGCTACTGCTGAAATGGCCTTGCTTTTTGGGAGCATCAAAGTCATTGCGGCTGTGTTGGCTGCTGTGTCTCTCAGCACAATCAGCAAGGCAAGCAGCACTAAGTATACTGTTAGCTGCCATGATTGCGGCTGCTCTAGGAAATTTGTGCTGTAAGACAAGCTTCCATACATGTCTAGAGGAAAAACCACTCCTGTGGTGGCAGGCTGGCACCTTCCAGAGCTGACATCTCTCACTCGAGCACAGAAAATGGAAAAAAAAACACAGTTGACACAGTGGTCAACAGTCAAAAAATGCCTTCCAGCTCATCCTGAGAAGTAAGTTAATTATTTTAAGTTCAAAATCCACCACCATTTAAAATTCTCTCCAGTGCTAATTAAGTTTGGATTTGCCTTTATACTTACATTCGGTGTACTTTCTGTAAAGCACAGTCACTGCAAATTTTCTCTCAGTTTGTGATTGTCATTCATTTTCTTAAAAGAAAATGGAACAGCATTAAACCCTCTGTGTTCTTCCTTCATCCCTTGCTGCTGGCCTCTCTTACTCCCTTGCATAAGGGTTCTTTACCCATGTGAAGGCACATAATTAAATGAAGGCCGTATTGCCATACTAACAGGGCATGCTTCTTTGTAAACTGCATAGAAAAAAGTAACTGCATAGGGAAAAAAGCCGTAATGCCTGGCCGATTCATATAAATCCATATTGACTGATTGCTGTGTTGTCTGGTGCTGACTAGCACGTGAAAACCACAGCTTCAAAGGGGTGAACCCTGATGTGGGAATGACGCGTCATGCAGGCTGGCAATCCAGACAGCAAAAAGAGGAGAGTCTTGGGACTCTGAGAAGAAATTTTGGTGAAAGATAAGCCATGTCCTATCAACTTTATCATTCTTTTAGGGAAACTGTAATAAGTAAATTTAACTGTCAGAAAATTCCTTTGTGCTTAAGGGATTAATTACTTACTGCAAATATCAGTACCTGACTGTCAGCTTACATTAACATCCCTAACCCAGATGTTTGGTACTGATAGCCTTAGCAGAAAGCCTTAGATAGAAGACTGATAGAGGACTTGATAAGCAGCTAACCTGTAGGATAAAATATGAAGCTAAGTCTAAGCCTATATACTGCTTAACTAGCTTAAAGTCAGCAGCGCTCTCCACACAAACAGACTGATTGTCACGGTGATACATTTTCTGCTGTACAGGGGCTGGATGGATATCTCAACAGCAAGAAATAAGTTCAGAGTAAGTGAAAGACTTTGTGGTTTCATCCTCAAACTCTAGATTTCACCTGACACTCCAAGTAACAAACTGTGACAAGGGCTGTTTCGTCTTTGATAGTTTCTAGGCACCTGCTGCACTATCAGCATCATCTGCTTGCAAAAAGACCACTAAGAAGAGCTGTGCTACCAGATGAACATGTTCCTGAGCACTCAAGTTACTTTACATATTGGAGGAGGGTTAGATATTCGTTTACTGCTTTCAAGGGAAAAGACCAAATGGTGAAACTGCTTCCCAGCTTGTGCACAGATGATGGTGGATATTAAGCAGAACTGGCTGGCAGTGGCAGATTGCTAACAAGAGGAAACAGCCATGGCTTTTTCTTTATGTTCCTTACACGCACTAAAAAGTATTGCATTCACATTACTGGCAGCTCATGGCTGTAGGTCTCCTCTTTGCAAGAAAAGAAGCTACACTGCTCTATTAAAGAGAGATTTTAAAGAAAGATGAATTGCTAGGGGCACAGAGTATTATTACTTACCAACTGCTTCAAAATGTATGTCAGGTGTCTCAGTTATGACACTATAAGACTATGATATTATGAAAGAAATTGGGTTCTTTAGATTTATCTTCTGAATTTTGAACCATTTACTGTTCTTATTTTCAAGACTGTTCAAAACTAAGTTGTTTCTGAAAAATTCTCACATCACCACAGGACTGCAGCAGCTAACTTTACTACAGATAAGCCAAGCTCATGGAGCAGAGTGAGCATATTACACATATATACAACATGTAGTTAGGGCTGGTGAATAAGACACCTTCCCATGCATTCTGTCTACCTTGCCGTTTCTAATACTTCTCAGCTTTCTGTGGCCCTGAATAAAGGGGGAAAAAAAAAGTATTTATTTACTGGTAATCATTAAGCAAATGGTATAGTGCTAGGGAAAAATACATTCACTTGCAACTCATGCCCTTGAGAAAGAAGAAATCAGTTGGGTGTGTTTTGGAATGAACTTGCTTATCTGGAGTATGTACAACACAGACCAGCTGAAAGAATGAGGTGAAGCTGAAGTGCAACATTTTTTTTTTCTTAAACTGAAAGCATGCATTTCTGAGAATAAATATTCAATTTCTTTTTTCATCTACGCTTTTAACTTGTGACTGGCCTAGAGAAGGCTGGTGACACAATTTAATACAGTTTTGCAACACAGTATGCCATAATTTTTGAATTATGAAGATAACCTTTAAGTGCAGTGGCTTGATGTGCTAAGTGAAAAGAAAGGACCTGTTGGGATCACATGGGTCACTGGATCCAGTCCCTAGCAGCGCAGGCCTGTAAAAGACTGCCTTGCTCCCTGAGCTAACCATGTAGTCTTCACACATACTGCTGAAATGTAAAAGACTAAATCCCACAGCCATAATCTCATGCCACAGGTAGAATAATAGGCAGAACAGGACTCTCACCTTTGGTATTTGGGGTCCTTGGTGAAGGGTAACATGAAGGGGAGCAGCTCAGTAGAAAAGGACCCGTGGAACTGGTGGACAAGCTGAACATGGGCCAGCAGTGTGCTCCTGTGGCAAAAACAGCTGACCACAGGTGGGGCTGTATTAAAAGCATCGCCAGTGGGTGGGAAGAATGGATTACTCTTCTTTACTCAGCACACCTCTAATACCACTTCTTGGGTTTGGGTCCTGAGTTCAAGAAAGTTACTGACAAACTCGGGAGAGTCCAGAGAGCCACCAGAACAGCTAGAGGGCTGAACTGTGTAACGTATGAGGAGAGGCTTATTTAACCTAGATAAAAGGAGGCTGAGTGCAGTCTTCCACTCTCTAAATGGAATTAGAGCAAAGCTGGAACCAAACTCTTCTGACAGTGACACAGCAAAAGAACAAGGCAATGGCACACGCTGCAACAAAGCTAATTCTGATAATGGAAAAGGTTTCATTGAGAGTACTCAAGGACAGGAACAAGCTGCCCTACCAGGTTGTGGAAGCCCCATAGTTGGAGATGTTCCAAGATTTGACTGGACATAGCCCTGAGCAATCTGTTTTACCATAGGATTTAGCCCTACTTCAAGCTGAAGTTTTGTTTTGTTTTGTTTTTTCCAGGCACATGACATGACTCACCAGAAAGCTCACAGGCCCAGCACCAACAGTGACACAGTCAATAGGCACACCTAATGACAAGCACTTATCTAAGCAGCTTACATCAGAATCTTGGTGCTTGATTTTTCCTTGGTGATGTAAAGCTTTTCTCCCCATCCTTCCACTCATGTAGGACAAGGTCTTATGCTCAGGCCTTGCTCTACTGTTCTACATACTCGTAAACATTTTAGATTTCTGCTTCTTAGCATGTGATGCCTGATTACTTCAAGATTTCTTGGAATGCTTCCAGGGAATCACCTGGGAAAGCATTCAATGGATGGTATCCATTTTCGCTTCAAATGGAAACCAAGGGGTGATGGTTTGCACCTGAACCTGATCAAGCAGTAACCTTTGGGAGGTGATGATAACAAGAACCCACAGCGGACAGAAGACCTATAAAAACTTCACTTAATTTTAAAACTATTGATTCTCCCCCCTGCTTTCTCTCTGCTGTTAGTTCCCAGGCATTAACATGCCTCATTAATCTGAGAGTTATTGTCTTATATCGAATGTTGAAGTTTGCTGGTTTTATCTCAGACCTGAAGAAGAGAATGTGACAGTGGATCAGGTGCCAGCACGCTGCACTGATATGAATAATCCACCCACCTCCTGGTAGAACAGAGTATATATAATGAATATTGTCTTGAAAAGGCAATCTATGCTGCAGGTCTGTCTCTATAGAGACACACAAATGCCTTATACTTAATGCCCCAAATATATTTCAATTTGGCTGCAGGAAATATTAGCCCACTCAGCTGCCTGGATCTAGAAGTCTGTCTTTTTCTCTTTCAGACTTAACTAAAATCAGCCTATTCCAGCATCGCTGAATATTTACCTTAAACATAAGGAAGAGGCTTTGTGTCAAGCCTTTGATGTGTTACTGTTCAATGTACCACTATTCTGCTATTTTCAGCCTCTAGTTACTTGTTTCTTTAATACATTAGATACAACAAACTCTCCTTATCCTAATCCCCTATCAGCTTAATTCAGAATGGATTTTAAATAATGCTGAAAAGCAAATCTTACAATTATAATAAGAGCTTCAGAAAATCCCAAGAACTAGCTTTTAATCCTATGAAACCAGTATTTGCCTTTTTAAATATTTTTAGAAGGCTGACCTCTGAAATACAAAAAATAATGTTTTTAAAATCAATGTCCTGGTGGTTTTTTTTCCTTCCCCTCTCACCTGTCTATAAATGTAACAGGGACAAACTTCACCAAGTCTATCTTTTGTCTGGAAAGCACTATTCATGGGACAATTCAAATGAAATGGGCATCAACTGAATTGACTAGTAGACATGCTATTGTTACACTCAAATGTTATTTTCACCCACTGCATGGTGGATCATGGGATTTTAAAGAAAGACTCAGTCCTGAACAATGGCTTCACAGTTGCCTGTAGCTGTTTTTGCTTGAAAAGAGACTCCATTCTAAGTAGCTTTCTAACAGTGATTTAATTTTCCAGGCTTAACTCAAGAGCTTTATGCCATTTTGATTTTGGTCAGAAAGTTTCTTAAAGAATACATCCAGCATTTATCATTCTAAAAGTAAAGATGAATGAATTTTTCTTTAATCATTAGTCACTTTTAACCGCTTGTCAGAATTATTAAACTGACAATTTGCTACATCTTTGTGCTTTTGAAGGAGCTATTTTCAGACCTAGCTGTGGGTTGCTCTAGCCTCTGTACTTAAATGGCATGTTTTCCTGTCCTAATTTCCCTTTTTTCATTTATAATGTTCTACTCACTAAAAATAAATAAAAGTCCCAAAGAGTTTTGTACATTTTTTCTTCTCTACAGAGAAGTTTCATCCCATACACCACAGGCAAGTTTATTCTATAAGCCAGAATTGAGCCTCCTTTGCATCTGGCTCACAATGATCACCAGCATAAAGCACCGTTCCAACACCTTGTGCGCCTATGCCTGCACCCATACGATGGCCATACAATCCCTGAACAGATAGATACGCCTTGCCTATGCTGTCTTCAGTGCCTGGTGCCAGAAAGGGCTTCCTTAAGGCCGGGGGTGGAATGGCACATACACAATAGTGTTGCTGGTAAACCCATTTTGTTCCAGGAAGTGGAGAGAAATTCACTTCTGTGGGCAAATACTTACCATGGCACAGTGAGTTCATGACAAACAATACAGTAAACAGCTGGAGCATGGCCGCTGGACATTTGCACTGAATTTAGCTCTTAAAAATTATTACTGCAGACAAGGTTTTAAGTGTACCCTTTATTGACTCCATATATTCTTCCTGCTGCTTTACCGGTAACCAGGGTGACTAATTGACCTGGCGGAATAATTGAGGTGGTTCAGGTGACCAAGATGACTCAGACTTCCTTTTTTTAGTGACAAGAAATGGCTCGATACAGGAACCTCCACTTTCCATGGAGAGATGCAGTTGATTGTACACAGACTGTAAATGTCATTTTGATTTACAGACTTTGCTGACTGTAGCACAGACCCCGGAGCTATCAGCAAACTTCAGACACACTTCTGGGCCAAGCACAGGGACGTGCTTTAGTGGTCAGGTGCCAAGGTAGTTTGAGCCTTCTATATACTCCACAATAAGCTAGCCGAGACCCTGTCCCCTTGTTCATATTCACTATGCGCCTCAACACTAACATTTAAAAATGCCAACTGTGTGCAATAAATATTTTAAACAAAACTTAGACTGTAGATGCTTGGCTTGTGTTTTTGGGCTGATGCAGTAAGCTTTAAAAACAATCCTATGGGACCTTTTTGCATATATAAAAGAAAAATGAGAAATTCTCTACCTGCTGCATCATCATAGTGACAAGTACGACATTATTGTTTGTAAGACTATCATCTGGAGTTTTCCTATAGTGCCTTAAAGGAAGCAAAAAGCCTGATGCTAGACTTAAAAAAAACGAACAAAAAACAAATTCCAAGAAAACAAACACACACACAGAACCAACCAAAAAACACACAACAAAACAAGCAGAAATACCAAGACAAGCAGGCAGAGAAGAAAATTGTGCAAGGTGCGTTTCAAATTTCTTACAAATTCTCATGGAATCAGCAAGTTTTGAACAAGCCTGATTGTCTTGCAACTCAGTTCATATCATATAGACCCACTACTTGTATTTTTTCCTACTTTTACAAGTATTTTGTTTACACATTGAAGGAGAAAAAGTCAAAGTAAAGACTAACTGATACTAATTACAAAGTACAGATCCTGCATGTGGCATTCCAGCTCTGGAAAGCACCTGGCTTGCTTTACCCCAGCTTTTCCCCTCCCTGATTTTGATGTGCTTGAGAGACTTTATACAAATAACAAGGGAAGAAAAATGACTGTGAGACAAAGAGTGAAAGGAACTGCTCAGGGTGCTGTCAACCGCTCATTGTAAACATGGGAAAAATAAAGCGATAAAAATCAATTTCTGCAAACAATGTTTCGCTTACAATGTTTTAGGTACTCTATACTAGTACAGAGCAAGATCAAGTGTCACAGTGTCATAATTTTAAGCCAATGGTATACACTTCAAGACTACTTAGTATACACTTGCGCCTCCACATTTCAAATTTGTACTCAGGAGTGACACAGACCTTTAGATTTCAGGCACACAGTAAGTAAAATAAAACAGCAACAATAATGTGGGATTGCAGCCTATTGAAACAGAAGAGATTTTGCCCGAATGCTCAGTTTGCATTGTGAGTGCTTTCACAGGAGGCCCCATGCAGAAAACCTCCTTGAAATTACCAGTCTATATGGAAATGAACAGCGAACAACCAAAGGGTCTCTGCTTGAAGCTCTGTTGAGTTGCAAGAAGCACGCTGGCAGCGAGCCCCGGCAGCTCTGCATTCTCACTCCCCTCTCTCCCTCCAGGAGCGCTTCCTTTCGCCCAGTCCGTCAGGGCTGCCCCAGCAGCAGCACAAGTGCCCAGTGTTCTCTCCCCCTGTCGCAGTTTCCCAGGGAAGAACAACTAATTCACACTGTTTGTAGCTCCTCCTGTTGCCAGCAGTGCCATTGAAAGGCAAGAAAAAAGGGCAGGAGAACAAAGAGTGTGAAAGGAAGCGAAGAACAGGCATCAGAAAAAGTGGGGGAAGAATATGAAAAGTCATATTCTGCTCTTGGTTATGTCTGGCAGCTCTGGATTAATGTCACAGATGGGAGTGCAGAATTTGTCCCCTACAGAGACAAAGGGTGAGGAGACATACTTAGGATTCTCACTTGGACCAGCTGTTTAAATACCTAAGCTTTAAAAAAAATTAAAAAATAAAAAAATCAAGTAAACACTCTCTATGCTTTTCCTACAGAGAAGGAAAGATTCATCTCCAACTACAAAAGCGCCTTGTTGTAACCGACAATTTGAAATAATCCACTAACAAAAAAAGACAATTTAGTTCTAGCCAGAACCAGAATATGATACAAGTTCTTCAGCCCGATAGGAACAGGAGCACAGATGTACTTCTGGCCACTACCAGAAATTAGAGCACTCATGCAGCTCAGTGCTGTAACAGCAAATTTTCTATTAAATCAAAACAATATTATTCCAAGTTCCTACTGTAACTTGTGAACAGAATCAGAGGTGTGGGAGAGAAAAGACCTAAACCCCAGCTACATTTGTCATAGCTCTATTTAGTTAATTGAACCCTCTGATTATCTATCCAAGCTGAACCGTGCCCCACAGAGTTTATCATTGTCTGAGGTGGGGACAAACCAAGTTGCAGTGGATACGGTTGGATGCCCACTCGAATCTGAAGAAGTAATCCTGTACTAGGTAGGACTGTAGGAGCTGTGTCCTTTAATATGAAATACTGGCATCGATTAAGAAAGTGGAGGTACATCTTTTTAATAATTAATAGGGAAAGAGATCTTCTTACAAGAAGGGCAGTGGGTGATAATATTGAATAATTCAGCACTATAACAAAAGGAACAATGGTACAGTAACTTAATAAGTGAGCATTTGCAACAAAATCAAACAAAACATTTGATAGGCTAGTGGCTTTCTTACATTCAGGAAAGGGTACACATCCAAGATACTATTTCCTATCAAGAGATCAACAAACAATTTCTGAAACCGCTCTTTACAACAAAATTAAAAGCAGCTGGTAAAACTGCATTGAAGCAAGTGACTTTATACTGGGCTTACGCTCTGCTAGATCCGGGCCCAATAAAGCCAGAAGCTCAGGTCAGTAAATCTATGTTCCCAATAGCAATAGGCCAAATTAGCTACAATATCAAGTCAGCTTAATTAGCAAGAGGAAAAAAAAACCACCAACAACAAAAACCCACAACATATTTTTCACTCATCCGGCCACTTCACAGAGCTCCAGCAGCAGGGATAGTCTGTCTGTCAACTTGGGAAACAAACAAACAAAAAGCTTTAGCAGCTGTTGAGCATTCAGATCTAATTTGTGGTCAGGAGTATTGGAGAATTTTAATTTGTTGCCTGGCTAGCAGCTGAGAGGTAGACGTACATCAGTAAAAAACTATGAGTCTTCATTACTGCATGAGGAAAAAAAAAAAGCGTTATGTTTAATTGCAGAAGTCTGGCAAAACATCAAAGAGCATAGGAAAAAGATGTTAAAAAAAAGAGATTTGAGTGACAGCCCAGGAAAGACAAAGCCTGCTGTTGTTCAGCCTCTTTCTGTCTCACTGCTGGCAGGAATTACTAGCCTGCTGTGGCTTTCCTTAGCAGACAGAGGCCAGCCAAATTACATAAAACAAAACGTTTTTGGAGTTTCCTTCTTAAATTGTTTTGATGACAAGTTCCTATTAAGAATTGTCGCGAATTCATCAGAAAGTAGATGCAACTTCCTCTGCTAACCGGGAACTGACCATCGCTGGCAACTTTTTCTCTGGCACCAAACCTTGCTGCAATAAAACCACAGCGCTACATGCCATTCCAAACACCCCAAGTGATCATGGTGGAGGAACACAGATCTTGTCTCTTTGTGAAGCCCAGTGAAAAGATAAGAAAACATTTTGTACACTCATCCTGCAACGTGTGCACACCCTGAAGTAGCTTGCAGTTATGGGGCCTGCTGTGTTTATTGCATGGCATTACTCCACGGGGTCTGAAGAGGGGGTTTTAGAGAGTACTGGTGAACTGGGACAGTGCTTCAGTCAACCAAAACCAGCATCAGAAATTTGGTAAGGCTGTTGGGAAATGGTAGAGATGGGTTATTTTAGATATGATATTAGATATATATTAGATATGGTGTGTATTTATTAGATATGGTGTGGCTGCCCATAAGTAACAATACTTAACTCTCATACTAAGGAAACATACTGGTGTAAGCTTGTAGGAGAGTAAAACTTAACAGTACTCCAAATACCCCAGAAAAATAACCCCTTGAACGTCTTCTTTTGATTACCCAGGGGATCGGTTATCGATCACAGACCCGCGCTACCAGGAGAGGGGGGAAGGAGGCTGCAGGCGGCAGCACGACAAGATGGCCGAGGCGGTGCCGACCCCCCCGGGTGACGCCCAGCGCTGCCATTCCCCCCGTATCCCCGAGCCAGGCCCCAGACACGACAAGGGGACGCCCCGGGGGAGGTCGGCAGGGGCTGAGCCCCGAGCACCCCCGGCTCCTCAGGGGGCGGTCGGCGCCATCCCCATCCCCTCCGCGCCCCTCATTTGCATATTTTTACCTTTGCGCCGGGGCCCGGCCAATCAGCGGGCGCCGCTCACCTGCTGGCGGCGGGGCGGGGGCGGCGCGGCCTCCCCGCAGCGCAGCTCCCCCGGACCGTACCGCACCGTGCCGGCAGCGGTACCGGTACCGGCACCGGCGCCATGGTGTGCGGGGGCTTCGCCTGCTCCAAGAACTGCCTCTGCGCCCTCAACCTGCTCTACACGGTGCGGCGCGGGGCGGGGCGGGGCGGGGGGCTTCGGGGGAGAGGGTTTGGCGGGGAGGGGCGCCCCGCGGGGCTGGGGAGGGCGAGGGAGAGCCCTGCGGTGTGTGTGTGGGGGGGGGTCCCGATACCCCCGGTTGGGTTCCGCTGCCCCCGAGAAGGGAGAGGGGGCACGGCTGGAGGGAGGGGGGCGGCGTGTGTTAGGGTGAATAACTGTCCTGTTGGGGGGGGGGGGGTCCTGCCCTGGGGCAGGCACCTGCTCTTATTTCGGTAAGCCTGGGGGCCGGCGTTCCATAGAAAGCAGTAATATTACCGGTTGGGGGGTGGGTTTTTTTCTTCTCCTCCTTATCCATGCTCACACGAGCCAGCGCTGGGAGCAGGGCTGTGTGTAATGGCTGCCCCCGGCAGCGTGTGCCCGCCGCGGCGAGCTGGTGGCCGGTGCCTCTCTGGCGGTGCTGGCCGAGCCCCCGCCGGAGGGAAGGCAGGGAGCAGGCGGGTCTGACGCTGCTCACCCACCAAACCGTTCCCGTCACCAGTGGTTTATTAGGTCTGGCTGTAAGCCCCGCGACAGAGCGTCAGCGGGCGTAGGGGTGCCTCTGCTGAAGGCAGAGCTGTTGCTTATCGCTGTGGTTGGAACAGCGGGTGACCCTAGAAAGTCGCATGGGATCCCTGCGGCACTGTGCCTTGCCCACGTTAGCCCCAGCTAACAGAGCAGGTAGGCATCGTCTGCTTTGGCATCTGTAGTTACAGGTAACCTTCGTGTACGTAGACCAAGATGAAGGAAACTTGGAGTGCTCCACCCTGATTTCTCTTTTAAGTAAACAAAGATGTAAAGCAATATATACATGTATAGTATGACAGAAGGGTGAGAGAAATGTGAGTCTTTCTAACATAATATACACACACAAATCTCATTCCGATGTCAGATGGACAGTGCCTGTTTTTCCTGGACGCCTCATTGCTCATTCTGACAAGCAAATAGTAACCAGATCTAAGGGGTCCTGGACTTCTGAGCATATTTAGCCTCAAAAGGGGTGGGTTGATCTCTGAGACTTCTGGGGTACCATTTGTAACACCTGTGCAATGTACCTGTGACCTGAATCTTGCTTTGATGTCTCTGAGTAGAATTTACTTTGTGGGCGTCACTTGGTATTCATCCGTCTCACCTGTGCATAGCATATGCTTTTGCTGAGAGGAAGGAGTGACTTTAAATTACAGTAACTGGGATATCCACCTGTTATTGTTTGTGTTGCCGATTAATGATCGGCAAATTACAAGACTAACACTTTTCAATTCTGAGTTGCAGAAAAATCATATAAGGTTTAGTTGGCCTGCTGGAGTTGATGTTGCAAAATGTGCAGGTTTCCCTGTTCCTGGGTTAGACACAAACCTGACAATGCAACAGTTGGGTTGTAATAGCACAATGAATTACAGGCTTCTCTTCTCCAAACTGGAAAAACACGTGGAAGACCACCAGAGAATGAACTTCACCCTTTTAAGCAACAGTAATTCACAGCAAGAATTGGTGAGAGGAGTAGCGGGGAGAGAGAAGCTCAGTTAGGTAACGCTTGAACATTCAGCTATATCGATGTGTCTGTATCACGTGCTTGGGGGAGTTACAGTTTGTATTAATCTTTTTTTTTTTTTAAGCACTTCTAGAATATCTTGAAATTCAAAACAACAAAGTAGGATATTGGGGCTTGCTGTCTTGTTTTACTCTTGTTTTCTTGTATACCAAGAAAAATACATATCCTGGCAGTAACAAATCAGTTACTGGCTTGAGGTAAGAAACCAGAAACTGACTAACCTAATTGCTCGCTTACCATTCTTTTCAGGTGATATTTGCTGATGCGTTTTGTTTTTTCTTTGGACTGAATTAATGTCCTTAGGCACAGATTCTATTTTAAAATTTATCTTCTGTGAGTAATTCTGGCATCTATGTTGAGTCTTGCTGACTTCAATATGGTTCCTTATGGGTATAGGAAGGGTAGAGAAAAATAATTGAGACTGTTGACTTGGTATGTATAAAATGAAATGCATTGCTAGAATAAAGTTTTACATGGAAGAACTGTCTGCATACAAGAATTTTTAAAGTTCTAGCTTTGGGTATCTGACCAATTTTGTCTTAGTCAATCATGTTTATGTTTTCCTGTGAATGTCAGACCAATATAAACTGTTTAAAAGGGCTGTCCATGGAGTTCAGCTAGATTCAAGGATGCATTGTAACTACAGATTTCTAATCTTCCAGGTATGAGAGAACCCTAGTTGCTGGCCTCACCGGTATTTGCTCACTTGAATCAGACAAGGATTTCCTTAGGTAGACAGTGTTCCTTTCAAGGAAGTCTTGAGTAATTCTGTTGAAGGCTGAACAGTTGATATCTTATTTCAGATCAGATTCTCAGAAAGGAAGGGGAAATTCCCAAGTCCTGGCTAGTGATGAAAGATTGAAATGGTGGCTGGGATGCAACATTAAATGTATTAAAATTAAAGGAAAAAAATACATTTCATTTGGATGGTATGTGCTGTTTTTAATCACCTGAGCAGCTACTTAGTTATTCCTGCAGCACCAAACATTAACTGTTTGTTGTCAGTATGTAAACATCTTGCCTTTGTTTTGATGAGCAGGCTTTCAGTTTTTCTTACCCGTACAGTGGCTGTTTGATTTTAAAGTAGAACATTACCATTAAAAGTACGTGTTTTTTTTTTTTAGTACTACAGGGTTCATGCCATAAGAGCATCCATGTTTCCTCATACTACTAGAAAGTACCTTATCAAAATCATCTACTTCTTATAGTGCTTTGCTCTCTGAACTTGTTTCTAGACTGCCTGTTCAGTGCCCTCCCTGTTCTTTGCATCACTATTCAAAGTATTGTACTTGAAAGTTTGTGTTTTTTTCTTCTTTGTCTATTGCTGCCTGTTCTCTGGGTGCAGTAATCACTGAAAGTGTAATTACTACATTTGTGTTGTCTGCCACCTTTGTCAAAATTGCTTTCCCTGTATTATGTAAATATATGCAAAGATGAGGACAGAAAATCCCAGATTTGGGCAGCAAGCGTTTGGCATGGTGGGGCTTGTAATAATGCTTGTGGGAGTTGCACAGTTCCCAGTGCAGAGGGGAGAGGAGCTTGCGTCCCCCAGGAAGTCTGCAGGCTCCATGTCCTCTCTGCATAGAGGAGAGCTGGTGTCAGAGGCAGGGTAAACATTTGGATTTTCGTAGGGAAAGGGAATGCAGCTGTTGCTCGTGCTTTCTGGTAATTTCCTGGCTGCTACAGCGGTTATGCAGACCCAGGTACTAGCAGCCAGTAATCAGAGAAACCCAATTCCTGTCCTACAAAGCAGTTTCTTTCACAGTGGTAGAGGAACCTGTGATCTCTGAGCTCAATTCCCTTTTGGTTCGAGTAAGTTTTTCTGCCGTGAGAAGCAAGCAGCAAATAGCCTGCTGTTTGCTGTGCCTGACGCTCTCCAGTCTGTGTACAAGCGCGCAGGTTAAGTTTGCTGCAGCACCTGCCTGTCTATTGGGCTGCTCTAACTCATCGTCCTAACTGGGTACTCAGCAGATGGGGCAGGCTGCCTTGGAGCCATTTCCTTCTTTCCCAAGGACAGTGTGAAGGCAGCAGTACGAGCTGTGCTATCTGTTCTTGATGTGTAAGTCCAACAGCGGTACAGAAGCTCCCGAGTATGTGGCAGGGAAGGTCAGCGTTGGTCATGTTAATTTAGTCTGTTTGTTTTCATTGGCTTTTTTTGGAAGGCTTCTGTGCTAACACTTGAGAATGCCAAAGAGTATCTACAGTGAAATATATTTTAAAACTTGTCAGTCCTTGGACATGTGCTCAGATGTGCCATGTGTCAGTTTGTAGCCAAAATGACAGCAGTCTGTGGTAGTAGGGTCAGAATTAAGACGTGCTGGGTCTGTAGATCAGATATGAGTGTTTTTTTTTTTAAAAACATCTTGTGCAGAGCACATAGTTGCAGTTAGAAGGCCTAGGAAGGCCAGACCACCATGCTTAATGAAAGAACCGGAGAATGATAGGGTGCAGAAGGAGGAGGCTGTATGGAGCATGATATGTTTTGTTTTGTGATGTTTTCAACCATTCTAACAGTGCAGGTGGACACTTTAAAGCCTGCATAGTTTAGAGATGCCCATTGAATGCCCTGAAGTAGTCTTGGAGCTTAAATCGTTAATTTCTACTGATGTTTTCAGGTTGAGGGAGAAATGTGTGTGGAAGAAGGATCTGTGGGATCACTGGGCTTCCTGAAAATATTTTCCATTTAAAAAAAGGGGGGGGGGGGCAAGCAAAAGTAAGCATCTTTGAAGATAACTGTTCCCATTATACAGCAGAAAGCTTGCATTTCCAAAAACCATGGAGTACAAAACAGGGGTTAAATCTCACTGCTGGTTTAACCTTACAGAAGCTTGTTACATGGTCAGCAACAATTTGTTCCTAATTATTGGCCAACAACATAAAGAACTCTGAACTGGGCCATCAAACCTAAGGAGCTGGCTTCTATGATAAGCGACAGGAATGCTGCCTTTCACATAAATTGCTCATTCCACATCATGTCTTCCAAGGCTGTTCAGTAACCAGACTACTGATTGTTCCTCATGTAAATAAAACAAGTATTGTAATTGTGAAAGGTTCTGCTTTGTGATGGAAATCCTCTGGAGGTGCCCAGAGCTTTACCGCTCAACCTTAACTTTGCTTTCAGTAAAGCTGAAGAAATACTGTGAGGTAAAGTTGCTTATGGGTTGGATAGCTTGCAGGCATGATAAAAATCAATTTCACTTAGTTGTAGCTTGCTAAAGATGCACCAGCACATACTGCTTGTTGTATTAACACGTTTTTAGATGAAGTGCTGGGGACCAGAAGAATTGTCTTCCAGATTCTCTGGGGATGTGAAGAAATGATTGACCAAGTTAAAGGGCAGAGTGGTAGAAATCTTTGACTTCAAAATATATACCACTTCAGGTTTAAATTTTAAAGCCCCCTTAAAAGAAGTGTTATGATTATGAATTTGTATAGAGAGAGAGGGGTTAGGGAGGATGCGTTTCATCATGTGTGCAATCTCTCTGATTTTAGTTCCTGTTCCTTATCCAGTCTGACAGCTCTTCTGTAAATATTTCCTTTGCTGATAGTGGTGTGAATGCTTTATAGTCTCTTTATGTAGGAATGGCGAGGCCATATTTCTTGAAATTTAACTTACAAAACGTAGTTTTTACTAATTCTGCTTTGGTCTGAGGCTACAAAGAAACACTGAGAACACTAAATTCTGTGTGACTTGCTTCCCAGCAAGCAGTCGAAGGTAGTTGAAATGCTGAAAAGATGCTAGTCAGTGAAAATAGCAGATTTGCTTATGGCATGCTATTGAGGGAAGGAGGAACTGGTATGGGCATTTGTTTGTCAGTGGTGGTGTCTAGTGAAATCATTTCTCTGTGTCTTGGTTTCTTTTTGTAACATAGAATTTAAGCTTGTGGATAAATACATGGGGTAAGTGTGAAGGGAAATACATTTATCTGGTGCAGTAGTGTCGCAAATAAGCAACCTTGTGCACAGGAAAACTTGGATTTAAAGACTATAGAAAATTAAGGCAATTTGTTTTCCTTTTTACTTTTAGATGAGTTAAAAGAGTAATTTATGCAGTAGTAAGGGAAAAGAAAACCAGACAGGTACTATAAAGGCTAATGCTTTATTCATGTTAACAGTAAGTTAACTGGAGAGTGGGACAAGCAAACTTGTGATGACTTCAGCTTCTGTCACAAAGAAATTCTACTTTGTCTATAAATTGTTATTTTGAAACATCTCTGAAATTCAAGTGTGTGTGTAATGGACACGTTTAAAAAAAGCACACACAAAAGTATAATGGAAGATGCTTCAAGTGGAGTCTGATTCATTCCACTGATCTTGAACATACAGTCCCCAAAATCTTTCCTACAGAGATGCTGACATGGGAGTAATGTTTTCTCTAATGGCAATATGCTTGATATTCTTACTTTTTTTCAGATTCCGTAGAAAAAGTACTTGACCTCATAGTGAAAACTACTGTTCTTCTCTTGGGACTTGTGTTGCCTGTAGGTTTGTTCCAGGAAAGCATTTATTTAATTTCAAATCCGTGAGTTTATATATTGGGTTATGCTAAGCCTCTGTTTGTGTGTGTGTTTTTAGAAAAGGTTGCTGGAGTTTGTACTGATGAAGATAGTATATAGTAGTAAACAAGGGTGTATTGGGTTTACATGGCAGGGGGGCTGCAGGGGTGGCCTTTGTGAGCAGAGCCCAGCAGCTGCCCCATGTCAGGTCAGGGCCAGCTCCAGCCGGCTCCAAAAGGGACCTGTCGTTGGCCAGAGGTGAACCAGGGAGCAACAGTGGTTGGACCTCTGGGAGAGCAGATCTAAGGAAGGGGGTGGAAAAAACCAACTGCTGTGCAAGAGCAGCTGAGAGAGCGAGGAGTGAGAACCAGCCCTGCAGCCCCTAAGGTCAGTGCAGCAGGAGGTGCTCCAGGCATGCAGCAGCAGTTCCCCTGCAGCCTGTGGAGAGGCCCCTGGTGGAGCAGGCTGTCCCCCTGCAGCCAATGGGTCCCACATGGAGCAGATCTCCACGCTGCAGCCCGTGGAGGAGCCCCCAGTGGAGCAGGTGGATGTGGCCTTGAGGAGGCTGCAGCGCATGAAGAGCCCCCGCAGGAGCAGGCCCCGGGCCGGAGCTGTAGCCCGTGGAGAGGAGCCCACGCAGGAGCAGGGGGTCTGGGGGGAGCTGCTGCCCGTTGGGGACCCGTGCTGGAGCAGTTTGCTCCTGGGGGATGGACCCCGTGGTACGGAGCCATGTGGGAGCAGTGCTTGAAGAGCTGCTGCCTGTGGGCAGCCCCTGCGGGCTCAGTTGGGGAAGGACGGCATCCCATGGGAAGGACCCCACGGGGAGCAGGGGTAGAAAGTGACCGTGAAGGACCGGTGGAGATGAAGTGTTGGGGACTGACCGCAGCCCCCATTCCCTTGGAGGGAGGCCATAGAAGAGGGTGGACGGGGGATAAGGTATTTTTAGGTTTCTCACTGCTCTAGCTTAGTAGTAATAGGCAATAAATTACATTAATCTCCCTATGCGGAGTCTGTTTTGCTTGTGACAATAATCGCTGAGTGATCTCCCTGTCCTTATCGCATCGTATTTTCTCCCCCTTTCCCTTTGGGGAAGGGGAGTGAGAGAGTGGTTGTGGTAGAGCTCAGCTGCCTGGCAGGGTAAAACCACCACAGAGGGTTTTAAATTTACATTACTGGCTGTTGTTTTCCCATATGTACACACTTCCCGGGGCTCTGTCTTGCTTTTCTGGTTTGTGGATAGTATGTGCTTGTAGTATCCTTCCATGAGACATCTTGGTGTAGTTTGAGACTGTAATAAATCCTTTTGCTCTTAAGTGAATGGGACCTTTTAAATCACTGTGTAAGTACTTCTGAAGAATCATTCATTGCTCTTTTATTGAGAACTGTTTGTAAGAAGGTGTTTTGCTGTTGCATGGCCTAGGAGATTGTGGTATTTAATGAGGCAGGTGGTTCAGCAGAGTCCTTGGTCAGTGCTAAACCTGTCCCCCATCCTGGTAAAACTTGTTTTTTTGGTGCGGGGAGTGGCAAAGTTTCCATGGTGGAACTGCTGGCAGTGGTGGTTGGAGGGGACTTTGGGGCCCACCTGTCTGGGCTTCTGCTCTGGGCAGGATTATGAGCAACACTAGGTTGCCCCCTGTGGCTTTGTCTACTTCAGTTTTGAACACCTCAGAGAACAGAGGTTCCATCATCTTTTTGAGTGCAGCACCAAACCACCTTGCAGATTTTTTTTTTTTTTATGTCCAGAATCTTCCAAGCCATTGCTTGTGGCTGTTGCCCTTGTCTTGCTGCCTGTCAGTACTGGGAAGTGTGTGCCTCCATTGTTTTCGTAATGCTCCTTCATTTTCAGCTGCTATTTGATTATTACTGACTAAACAAACCCAGCTCCGTCACCTGATTCTCAAACATCGTCCTCAAAGCTCCAGGCCATTTGGAGACCCTTTCCAGCTTCTCATATTCTTTTTTGACTTGGGGGATTTGAAATAGGACACAGTACTTGAGCTTGCAGCCTCTCCAGCATTGAGTTTCCTTTGATTGTCCTCCTCTTGGCTTTCCCTTCACAGTGAGAGCAGACTTCGGCTCGTATTCCACTTGGCAATCTGTGTGATCCCCAGGTCGATCTCAGAAGGCTGTTGTTCAGTCAGTCTGTTCCCAGGCTGCAATGACGTAACCCAGGTGCACAGTTCTGCACTTTGTGAGGTTTTTGTTGGCTCACTGCTAAAGTTCATCAAGGTCTGAGCGGAACCTCTAGTATTTGGAGAGTCAGTCCCTCTTTCTTGTTTAGTATCATCCATGGACGTTTAAAGGATTTGTTCTATTCCATCACCTAGGTTGTTGATGAAGATGCTGAGGAATGTTGGCCCCTGTATCAACCTCCTTCCCAGCTACCAGCAGGATGCGGAACCATCCCTTACTACCCTTTAAGCTCAGCCATCCAGCCAGGTTTCATTCAATCTAACAGTCCAGTTCTCCAACCCATGTTTTTTCAGTTTAGTAATGAGAATACTGTGGGAAAACAGATCTGTCCTATTCACTAGAAACTAGGCTGTGATTTGATATGTTTTTGGTAGATTTATCAAGTAAATATTTGAAGCAGTAAGTAAGGTTAGCTTTACATAATGTAAAATTTATGTAGAGAAAATAGTTTCACTTGTACTTCAGTCTTCCAAGGATGACGTTATTTTCTTGGGGGGGGTGGAGGGGCTTGCTGCTGTGAAATGTACTGTCAGTAAAATAAAACATGACATTTGGAAGATCTGTAGAGTCCTTTTTTTCTTTATTTAGCAGAAATAGATGAGTTTTTAAATAAATAAATAAAGCTGGTACCTTTAGAATGTACGTATTATTTATTTAAAAGTAGTTAGGGACACTAATTCTTTCAACTGTTTTATTTCAAAGTCATAGTAGGTTCACTTTTAGAAATATTACACTTAAATTCTTTGTTTCAAAACACCTGAATATACATTGTTGAGTAGTAATTCCTAGCAGCTAAACAGTTGTTTAACCTAAGAATCTTGCTTTGTTTTACAGAATTGTAAAAACTCTTCCCAAAACAGCTTAAGTTCTTTTTCCTGTTTGTAGTAGTATGTGTTTACTTTAGTTTCTCACATTATGGCGCTATAAAACTGCATATATATCTGCCTTTATTGCTTAACGGAATGAACACTAACAGGGAAAAATGCCTTTATCCTTTGGAGGGAGGGGACAAAAGAGTTGAAAAGCTTAGTTTACTAGACAAGGAGTTTGTTTCTTGGAGACGTACATCTGAGCAATTAATTACGTCTTCAGTCTGGATCTGTAGCTGCTGAATCACATGTCTGACGCTTCCTGACAGCCACCTGTCGACCTGGTAATAAGAAACCAGAAGGGATGATTCCCAGTGTCAAACCACAACTGAAAACGAAGGAATAACAGCAATTTCATCTTTCAACACGCAGAAGAGGCACAAGCTTAATCCTAAGTCCGTTTTCAGAATGGTTTGTAAGCCTTCAGTTTCCATTTCAGTTTTGAAATACACAGTCAATTTTCCACACTTTCAAGTGGCTGAAATTGAAGGAGTCTGGAGTGGCTTTGGTCCAAATCATATATCTGACTGATACTAGATGAAGCATTCTCACATCGCTTGCCAACTGGAGCCCAGTAATATAGACCTGTGATTGTAATGAATTTCCAGATGTTTTGAAGAATTAGACAATGGTCAGCTTCATAAAGGAAGAGAAAACTTCTCTTTTCTTTTTTTTGGTCAAAGCTGGCCACCAGATTTTTGAACGTTTGAGATTGAACAACAGGTTTAAGAGTCTAGAAGAGTGTTTTTTTTCCTTTTTTTTTTTTTTTTTTTACCATCTACTGAAAATTGTAGCAGTTCCAGATTCAGTATGTGGCTCTTACTGCCACAAATGCTTTTTGGGCCAGGGGGTCACAGTAATAACTTCTAGTATCATACACATTTGTTTCATGTACATGTCCTTGGAGCAATGGAAGCTGAGGCAATTAACCAGCAGCAAGAAGTAAGTAGTACGCTGCAGCTCACACACCACATATATCTAAGAATATTTTAAGCACAGATTCCGTTTAGATGTCCCGTTTTTGATTTTGATCCTTTTAAGAATAAGTTGATTTCATCTAATTGTTTTAGAATTTTTAAGAAATAACTGAGCAAAGATCTGGACACTTACGTAGTAAAATAAATCTTCTCTGTGGTACGAGGCAATGAAATAAAGTGAATGGGCATAGATCAGAACAGGAGGATCTTGCACTTAGCTGTCTGATAGCGAGGCTAATTTTTAACTAGCGGTATTAGGAAGTTTATAGCCTTACGCAGCATACATTCAGAAAATCTGTCTGTGGCAGAGCCAAGGCGCTTTTATTGTTATTTTCTTATTTTTCACTTCTCTGTAATTTAGATTCTTGACATCTTGGCCCAGTGTTTTGATTTTCACTAAACACGATGATTAGGGCTTTTTGTTTAAGAGAAACAAATACGTGAATTAATCCTGAAACTCTACTGGTATTGAACAACTCCTTGCACTGTTATATTGCTCTTCTGTCTCTTCATGTTGTGAACGGAAGGTGTAGGGATGACAAATACTCTCCTTTTCTTCTTGCAGACTGATTAAATTTCTCCTGAGGATTACTGGCTTTTTGTAAAAACTTTTTTGAGATGTGTTTTTGTCTGAACACAAGTTAGGGGAAACTCCCACTGTGTTTTGATTTTGCTGAGCATCACAAGTTGTTCTACTAGCTTTCTTGATGTTCTCTTAGATTTCCTTGTCTCAAAAGCAGCATTACATCAGCCAGTCTTCTAAAAGATACTTTAGTTGAAAAAATATACTCTCATAGAATCATGTTTAGTATTAAAACCAAGAAAAATGCCCTGCTTTAGGGTTAATATACTGAAAGGATGGTTAAGCTGGAAATTTACTTTTTTTTTAAAATCCCTCTGGTAAGTAGGAAAATGTCATGATACATCTTGTTTGAACAAAAAATAATGAGCAAGTCTAAGTGCTGCTCTATATTTGTTGTTGAATAAAGCCGCATAGTTGGACTAGACTGAGCGCATACTGCTTTTTATAATGATACAGCTTCTGGGTATTTTTTGGTGAGGTCAGGCTTTTGGAAAGTTGAAATTTGCATGTCGAATTGATGTTATTTAATGGAGAATGTAATAGGCGATATGTGACGCATAGGTCTAACTGTTTCAGATGAGTGTTAGGCATCTTGTGTCAAGGACATCTGGCTTGCTTTGACTGCTGCTTCTCTCCTGTTGTAACTCGTTGCAGATTTCTCTGCAGCTTTTCATGTTGGAAATTTTTTTTTTGTTTTTCTATGTTTTTGGCCTGGAAACAGGAAAGGCTGGAGCTTCCTGCCCACATAAACAATGAATTCTAGCAAACTAACTGGGACAGATTCTGCTTGCTTTCCCTGAATACCATCTTTAAAAGGAAGGAAACAGCATAGGAGCACTTTGGGCATTGAAGTAGGATTGACCTCATAGTAGAGCTAATTTCCTGATGAAATACATAGTGGAGACAGGACACCTTAATTGTTTCGCTGTATGCAGTCCTTGAGATTCAATATTTTTGTATGACCTTTTTAACTCTTGTGTTATATCATGTACTACATAGAATCTTCTCTAATGATTTCATACAACTATTTCTGATTACGGTAAGTTTTGGCAAAGTGCAGTTTTTTTTACATGTTCAGAGCTGTGGAGCTATATTCTATAAATATGCTGTGTTACAGAAAACATCTGGAAGCGTCATTCTTCCATTCTGTAAATTAAAGCTGATGATTTCTGTCTTGTTTTGTCAATTCTGTTATAATCCACACCAATTCAGTGTTTCTAGTCAATTACAGTTATGCAACATGGCTTGACTTGTAGGTACACTGAGTTATGACAGTTTCTCCATAACAGTGTTGAGGAATATGTGTGCCTTAAAACATCTGATAAAGTCATTCCAGGATGAAGTGGGGAATTGGCTTGTTTAGCATTGTGCTGTTTCTCTTTGAACTGGAAAGAATTGTACGTTTCTGATAACAACCTTAACGTAAGGAGTGTAGCTGTGTGTTGGTTGAGTCTCTTTTAACATGCAGACTAACTCTGTTTTCTCTTCCCTCCAGCTGGTAAGCCTGCTGCTGATTGGAATTGCGGCATGGGGAATCGGCTTCGGCCTCATCTCTAGTTTCAGAGTTGTCGGAGTGGCAGTTGCAGTAGGCATCTTCCTCTTCCTCATTGCCCTAGTCGGATTGATTGGTGCGGTGAAACATCATCAAGTATTGCTGTTCTTTGTATCCTTCCTGTGTGTTAGTGCATAGATCACAGCTTGATTCAAGCTATGTAAACAACCTGCTCTGTGGGCTGACACTTGCGGAAGGTGCTTCAGAAACAGAACAAGGCTGTGAATTTATGTTTTGGTCAGGTGCAGAGTAAATTAAACATAATTCCCACTTTATTCCAGTTTCCTTGTTCTGCCCTTGTTTTCACTTTGAAGACAGAACTATTCCCTCCTTCTCTTTTTAAAAATTAAAATATTTCAGCTTTTTGAGAAGATTTTATGGTGTGCCACTGTGTTACATGTTACAAGCCCTTCTTGCTGTGCCCTCAACCCTCTAGCAAGCTGGAGTGTGTGAACTACTAATGTTTAGCAATGGAGGGAGGAAGATACTTTCAGACAGTAAACTGGCCGTAGCTGGCAGAGGAATGCGTTGTTACCCATACATGCTGCCAATAAGCACTTTCTTTCATACTTAGTCTTTAATTGTGAACCCAGATTTGAAATAAGCACAGGCCTTCTCAGTGTGCTGTGCTGTCCCTTTGTGTGTACTGACACCGTGTAAGCCGTCTGTGGTGCTACCTTGCATAACAAAATTGATCTGTTTGGATGAGAGAAGAGATTAATCAGATAAAATTCTTATTTTTCTGGTTGTGGTCTGTGAATAAATAGTGATGTCTGCGTCACACACAATTTAATTACATGAGGTAAGTTTTTTGCCTTGCAACACGGCAGCCAAATTGAGAATCCAGTGCATGACTTTCAAAACGTGAACAAATAAAACTTGTTCTTTTTTGGTTTATACTGTTTTCAGATGCATCAGTGCAAAATTGTGTTCCAAAAGCAGCTCTCAGTTTTTATAATCTATCTTAAAGTTACCTTTTTAATTAATTACAGTGTGATGTCATTGAACAAAGAAAAAAAACATAATATCTGGAGAAGTATTTTATTTATTACTGTAACTGAAGTACCTTAAAATGGCAACTTCAGTCTGTAAAGATAAAGGAACCAACTTCTCTCTCAACTTTCATTATTTCTTTGTTCATGTTGTCTTCCTAAACAAGAAATACTAAACCCAGAAATACAAGCTGAGAATACTAGTAGCCAAAAAAGAGAGAACATATGGTGATTGAGTTCTGGGGACATTATTTGTGTTATCTCTTCCACATCTAGGTAGAATTTTTCTGTAGTCCTTTTGTTTCAAAAGACCTGTTTTTATCCAATGAAATAAGGCATGCCATTAGTCATTTGTGTTCTATAAACAAAATTAATTTGAGAGACTGTCTTTAACTACCACTTCCAGTACATGATTATCCTTTTGCTAGTCTTTATTGTCCAGTTTTCTGTCTCCTGTGCCTGTTTGGCACTAAACAAGGAACAGCAGGTAAGAAATGTTTCCTGACTTCTCAGTTAATCTATAGCATATTATTATTTTTATTTCATATAAATGTATGTATGCATATGTGTGTGTGTATATCTATCTATACAGATGTATGTAGTCTTCCACCAAATGTGGAGTGCATGTTTTAAGAAAATCTGGTTTCAAAAATGCCCTTCAGCTGTCTTTTTTATTTTTAATTGTTTTGGTTTTAAGGTGCCCATCTAGGTTTATGTTCACAATTATAGCAGCATGGTATCTTGATTATATCATGGGTTCAGCAGTTCCAGATAAGCTGATGAAATCTACGGTAATCATAATGTAAAGGTGATAAATCCACTGAATTGTTCTTGTGTAACTGAAAAGGTTATGACTACATTAGGTACAGTGGTGACTGACCCATAAGTGGAAAAGTAAGACAAGCATCTATGGCATATGGAGAATAATTCTTACTGCATAAGTAGGAGGCAAGGGTATAGTGACTAAATGATCAGCTTCTACATGTAAGCGCAGTTTGTTTAAAACCTGAGCAATCATGCTTAGATTAGTCATGTGTTCTATTACTCGCGCTCTTGTTAGGTTTAGGAAAAGGATTGGAAGAAAATGACTTACGACCATAAACGTGCTGCTGCTAAGTGCTGCAATCTCATTTGCTATCCAGACTGTTTGAACATTGAAGTCATTCTTTAATATGTTATTCTGTTAGACTTTGGGATCTGAAGGTTTTAGTTGTTAAGGGCTATATAATTGGTGGAGCAAAGCTAGGTAAGCAACGGATTCTGTTATTTGGATGTTCCTGCTCAATGAGAAGCTATCAGATAAGGTTTCTGTTTGAGCTGTCTTTGGGGAGTCAACCATTGTGTTGACTATTATGAAGGAAGCAAAAACAATCACCTACTTTGCCTCATATATTGGTTTCCATTGATATATAAAACAGATCAATTAATATGTATTTGCTTATGCCTTGTAGAGTCAACTTCTAGAGGTGGGATGGAATAATACTAACAGCGCAAGAACAGATATTGAGAGAAATCTGAATTGTTGTGGATTCAGAGTCTTTGATCCGAATGAAACCTGCTCCTCTGTAAGTTTATTTTGAAGTGTAAAAAGACCTCAACATTCTCTCGTATTTGTTCGATAACGTGTAATTGCTTTCATAGTTGAAGAAAGCAGAGGTTTTTAACAAATCTGTAAGTTAGTTGTTATGATGATACTAAGGTCCTTATTTAACTTACTGGAAACCTTACAGAGCACTCTTTAAATGCAGAGCACTCTTTAAAGGTTGTATTTGTGTACTTGCTTTTTTGGAGTCTTATAACTCCTAAAGCTTTGTTCGTAGCTTGTAGTCTTCTATAGAGCTAACTGGAAGCTTTCAATCAATGAAGCGTCATCAGAAAATGGAGTGCAATTCTCCATTTGTATCTGTTACAGGATTGCTTTAGAAGTCACCAGTGTCAACCATGTGCACCGATAATAGAAGAATATTCTGGAATGGTGCTCAGATTTGTTGGAGGCATAGGACTCTTTTTCAGTTTCACGGAGGTAAGTAGGTTAGAAAATAGTGCTTTTATTTTTATTTTTTTTGCCTGTAATTGTTTCACAAAACAAAGCTTTAAGTTTTAGGGGGTTTGTTACAGGAACTCGCCATATTGTCAAACCTAATTAGGTCAAAGCTTTTCATGCTATCAGCTTGTTTAAGTCTGCCAAAAGTAGGGCTTGTCTTTATTCAACACTTGGAGTATTTATGACTTTCTGTTATTTAGACTACAAGCTTACTATGTAGCACATTAAAATGTGGTGTTATAAAACCTAGATTTTGCAAAAAGTTGGCTGTTCAGGTTTACTGTTATCCAAAAGTAATAAAGATGTGCTGTTGCTTTTAGCTTATTTCCATATTCTCCCTGCTCCCTCCATCTTTCTGTGCTCCTTTGTTTGTTTGTTTTGGAGGATTTTTTTTGTGCCTCCTGTAGTGCAGAGAGACAGTACCATGATAAATGAACTGTATTTTAAGCATTATGGTGTGTTTTCATTTTTTCTTTTTCTTTTTAAGTCTTTGGCTCTTTGCTTTGGTATCCAGATGGTTCATATACTTGCTTTATCAATCAGTGAATAAAAATCCTCGGAGCAGATCTTTCATAACTCCACAGTACGGCATATTAAAATGATGCTCCTGTTGTGCAGTGCAGTTTTCAGACTGTTTGTAGATATTGCTGCAGCAAGGGGATATAGCAACTTAAGCAGAATTACTCTGACTTCTGCCCTTAATTTCTGTATTAAAAATGTGAAGTTGCAGTATGGGGGTGTGCGTGTGTGTGTTTATGCAGAATTTGAAAATGTACTGGAATATAGCCCTATTCTTAAGCAGTAGCTGATGAAATGAAACAATTTGTAGGATATTATTTTATTTATCATTATCCTGAAAACAGGCTTATGAATATTTATCCTTTGGGGGGGGAGGATAGCTCTAGATACTGTGATACTAGATATCCTCTGATAAATATTTTGCTTAGCATTGTGGATACAGTTTTGCCCTTATTTTCTTCTCTCTATTGCTAGATAAGAATTATTTCTGAGAAGGTGCATTCTTTTTTAAATTATGGTAGTTGGTCTGGGGCTGTGCAATTTCAGCAACAGTGTAATATTCTACACTCATATACTATAAATTCGTTATCAGGGTTTTATGTTTAAAACAAATTTAGTAAAACTGATGGAAGATGAGGGTGGAAACCCTCTGCTTAATAATATCGTTGTTTTTTTTTCCTTTCAGATCCTGGGAGTCTGGCTGACCTATAGGTACAGGAACCAAAAGGATCCCCGTGCAAACCCCAGTGCATTTCTTTGATAAGTTTATAAAAGACTGAATCTTCTCTCTGCACCCTCTACTTCAAAATACTAGACCCATAGTTTGACACTTCCCTGTAATAAGGATTCTCCATGTACCCAAAAGAAAACCTTTTCCATAAGAAGTTTGCGGTTTTTATCTTTAAATTCCCACTGGTTTTCTTAAAAATCTCTATTTTGAAGTAGATCGGAGTATTCAGTAGCTGGGCAGAGTCAGAATAATTCTGTTCTGACTTCAGGAGTTGGTGTGGTGAACTCTGTTCAGTGAGTTTTGTAGCACTACTGGCTTCTCTGCTGTCCAAAAAACCAGAAAGTATTTTCTGCTGTATTCACTGATTACAAAAATTCACCTAATTTCTCATTAAAATGATAAAAATTACATGGTGGGTGTGTTAAGCTGTATGATTTTATTAAGATTTATGATGAGTTCTAGTCAACTTTTTTGTCTTAGTAATGTTCTCCCATTATTCTGTTTTTATTTTTTAAAAAGGTAAAGGTGTTATCTTCTGTAATGCGTCTAAGTGTGTATTAACTGACTACTGTAGTCTTCATCCCTTCCCTACTCTGTTTATTTTGTTTTTTTGGGGGGGCAGATTTAGAGGGTATTTTGAGAATTAAAAAATAAAGAAGTACTTTTATGGGTATCTTCACTATGAGAACTATGAATGAAGAAAACCAGAAGATGTAATCTGCAGCTAATTAACCTGAGCCTTTTTTTCTTTTGACAACTGAATGAAACTTGGTATTTGTACAACATAAGCATTGATAGTGGTCTGTCATCTTGTTTATGTAGGAAACTTGACTTGGTGTTCGGAAAGTAGTATAAATATTTTTACAGATGGTATAAAACTATAGTTGTACTCAGTCAGCAGTATATATTCCTCTGTCATCCAGCTTCAAGTCTTGATTTGATAAGAGAATAGTGGGGAGGAGAAAAAAAGTGGTGTTTTCCAATAGTTTGTTTTTTAAAAAAAAAAAAAGGATTAAAGTTAGAATGGTACATCATCCACGTGCTGAGTGTTGTGTAAGCTGAAGGAGAGCACGGTCCCTGGTCCAATCTCCAAAACAAGTGATACATGAGCTGGAAGATCTAAGCAGCAGAGGTGTGCACGTTCCATTTGTTTCTAATCACAATGAATTGCAGACCTGTACCTTTTCTTCATTAAATTGCTGCTTCTAGCATGGTGTAGGCAGCTTCTGTAGACTGAAAGACAGCTCTGCAGGAAGAAAAAGGGAAGTGTATTAAGGTCATCTGCCAAGGCGCACACAGTATCTGAGTGCAGTGGATGGGCAGTCAATGAGCGCAAATGAAAGAAGGTTCTTATAGGGGTCTCCCTTTGCTAGGCAGATGCCTTCTTGCTTTCACAAAGAAGGCAGAAACAAGTTGAAATACCTGCTTATCAGAACGCTTTCAGGCTTCATGTGCCCAGTGCTTCTCAAGAAGGAATTGTCTCGAGGTTTCAAGGGAAAATGCTGAACCTGAACACGGAGAGGACTATGAGGAGCTTAAGACAGCTTCTCGTCAGATAATTCCTCAACATCTGCTAGCAGCGCCATCTCCTGGTGTTGGATCTGTGAATTCCTGCTTCGAATGTCTGGAAGTACTGCTTTCTGCTTCAAGCACATGCTGAACCCATGTACTGAAGGAGATGGGACCTTAAGAGCCTTCAGACTGTTACTGAGATATAATGTAAATATGCACAGCCTCTTTTTTTTATTTTCTTCCAAGTGCTGTCCTGTTAAAGGGTACTTGCCCTGCCATCCTCAATACATGTCAAGAGGACAGTGATGATCTCAAAGCTGTCCTTAGCAACAGCTAATTTTCCTAGTCTAGATAGGCTTTGCATTCTGTGCATTCATGTCATAAATCAGAGGAAGAGAATTAAGGAGAAGGTTTCTGAATGTTAAAATAACACTGTATCATTGCTTCAACCTTGAAATTTTTCTTCATTGTATTTAGAGCTTGGTTTGGGGTGGTTCTAGTTTCATGACTATAGTAGGTGATACTGGAGTGTGTACATGTGCGTTACTGAAGAAATACTGAAAATGTTACTACTTTAGAAACTGTCACGCCTCAGAACACTTAGTGTGAATTTAAGTGTTCAAAAGACATCAGTGGAGCATAAGATTTGATTAAAATTTTTCTATTGTATTAATAATACTTTGTCTAAGATTGTTTTTTGTTTGTTTGCTTTTAAAATCAACTACGAACCTTGAAATTCACATCAAAGATACAGATTCACTTTCAGAATCTGATTCTTAAGAGGGGGCAGTAAAATGCATTTTTTAAAAAAAACATACCACATACACCATCTGACCACTTTCATGTGAAGATAACTGTTTCTTACGAAAAGAAAAAGCT
This sequence comes from Cygnus olor, assembly GCF_009769625.2. NCBI lineage: Eukaryota > Metazoa > Chordata > Aves > Anseriformes > Anatidae > Cygnus > Cygnus olor. The sequence goes on from NC_049170.1 coordinate 31,602,666, forward strand.
TGCATATCTTGAATTGTTACCTGTAAAATGTACCTTAAAATCTGTAGCTGATAAGAGAATAGGACCTTACAAGACTATACGTGACCTTGCATTGTTATTTTAGCCATAATTATTTAAAGATTTTTGAAGTATAATGGAATTGCAGAAACCCCGTTCATCCAGTGCACTTCAAGTTACTGAGCACATACATTTCAGAAATGATTTCTCCAGGTTTTCAGACGAAACTATAAGAATTTTAATAAGTTACTTGGCTTGGTGCCTCTAAGTAATTGGTGTTTAGAGGAGGGAATGAAAAGAGCAGAATTAAGTAAACCATTTCTGTATTCTTGAAAAACTGGCTAAGGTGAAAAGCAAATTACAGAAGTATAGCATTGAGTGCAAAACAAAGTTTCAAATTTGAAAGTGATTTTTTTTGTGTACTCGCAGGCTTAACTAAGAGTACCCCTAGACTTGCAGAATATGCCGTACTGTAGGTGCACTGTTGAGTCAAGCAGACAGAGATGATTCTGATAACCAGTTGTTCCTGCCTTCATTAGTGCTGTCCTTCTGCTCATTAGTGTAAAAACTTTTGTTTGTTTTTTAATTTATTGTGTGTGGCCGATAGCTGCTTCTAGAGAATATTTCTGCCTCAGCTGCCACATTTTCCACCACTTTCTTCTGCTTGGGAAGAAAAGGAGAGACCTTTCTGTAGCAAAGAATTTCCTCACCACAACTAAAGGATGCTGCAATAGAAGGGAACATCTTACTGAACTGCTGAAGGGATGCTGAAGAAGGGCTTGGGTGGGATGGGACCTTAAGGATCACCCAGTTCCTCCTCCTCCATGTGCAGGGATGCCACCCACTAGATCAGGTTGCCCAGGTCCTCGTCCAGCCTGGCCTTGAACACCTCCAGGCATGGAGCATCCACAGATTCTCTGGGCAGCCTGTGCCAGTGCCTCACCACCCTCTGAGCAAAGAATTTCCTCCTAACCTAAATCTCCCTTCTTTTAGTTTAAAACCATTCCTCCTTGTCCTATCATTATCTGCCCAGGTAAAAAGTTGCTCTCCTCTTTTATAAGTCCCTTTTAAGTACTGAAAGGCCGCAATGAGGTGTCTCCAGAGCCTTCTCTTCTCCAGGCTGAACAACCCCAGCTCCCTCTGCATGTCTTCACAGGAGAGGTGCTCCAGTCCTCTGAGCAGCTTCGGGCCTCACAAGGGCAGAGCAGAGGGGAACAATCACCTCCCTCGCCCTGCTGGTCACCCTTCTGTTGGTGCAGCCCAGGATGCAGTTGGTCTTCTGGGCTGCAAGTGCACACACTGCTGGCTCATGTCAAACTTTTTGTCCACCAGAACCCCCAAGTCCTTCTCTGCAGGTGTTCAGTTGCAGGGTGTCTTTTAGTTCTAACTTTTGTTGTCTGTTTTGGGCAATCACAAGCCACAAAATCAGGAAACCAGCCATATAATCGCTACAATACAATTTCTGTTAATAATCTCAAGGATTTACTGAATTCCAACGTAAGCAAAAGTCTTCTATGGGAAACAGTTTTTAACTTTTTTTATTTTTTAAAAAAGATCTTCATGTAGATATGGTGATCTCAGATCACTTCAGAATGCAGCCAATTTTAAAAACAAAAAGCAAGCACAACAAAGCTATATGTAAACAACCACATTCTCTACTACCATGTGATTTTCTGTATTTGAAACTGTTTTCCTTCTTAAAGGCTCAAGCAGTATGCACATTACCATGTAATTAACTGCAAACACAGAAGAGTTTTGTAAAAGGTTTGCACGTCTTGTTATCTAGCTGTAAAGAAAGGACTGAGAGAGCGAGGCAGGGGTTGGTGTTACAGGAAAGTAAATGGTGATAAAGTAAACTGAGGAACAGAGCTTTACGAGCTGCTGAATTGAGATAAAAAGTCATTTTCTTTCCAAAGTGCTTAGATAAGAAAATGTGAGGGGTGGTCTCAAGTAACACTGATTTTACTCTAATATTAGGAGATGATAAGGGAAAATAAAAATAATAATAAAAAAAAACACCACAGCAATGTTTGTATGTAAACACTTGAAATAGATTTATTAAAAAAAAAAATCATTTGTACAGTTGGATCATACAGTATTCTGTACGCCTTAAATTAAAAGACTCCAGCCTTTAAAAATGCTGCCCAGTACAAAAGTGCTAACATAAAACTAGTGTTTATGTGTATAAACCAGCACTATACATCACTAAACATCACCCTAAATAATCTCTTCACCAGCGTCAATGTGTGGAGAAGAGATGGAAGATCAGACTTCGTGGTCTTCAAGGGCTTCCTTCTTCCCCTTACAGTTCAGTCTTCAGCAGCTTCAGTGCTTTCTGCATGTTTGAATACACTAGAAATGAAATATTCAAACGTGTTATTTTTGTTGCAACTTTTTCACAGGAAAGTATTTCAGTGTTTGTACCTGGGCAGGTTAACATGCAGAGGTAAGCCATGTGGTTATACCCTACCCAAACCTTTCCTTAGCTTATGTTGGCTAACTGTCCTTCAGCCAGCACTGATGGCAAGTGTGTCACATCTGGCTTTACTCCATGCCAAGTGAAAAATGTGGCTGCTTTGAGAACACACTACTTACACAATGAAATGTCAGAGGGCTCGTATGCATAGAGACGGTTTGAGTATCTTCCAGTAATATCAGCTCTCACAGTCAGGGAAGGATCTGGAAAAAAAAAAAGAGGAGGAAAGTTGCAGAGCGCAGGATTAACCCTCGAGCAGAAGGAAGCAAACCTTTCTGCATTTCTGTTTGCTTCCTAAGTGTTTCTGCAAGACAAGTCTGCTCCCACCAACAACCAACAGGTCGTTGTTCTGGCGAGATAACTGCAGTTCTGGTGTTGAGATATGTTTGCAGGTTTGTTGGGGAGGTGATCGGTTTGATTCTGATCATTGCTGATCAGCCTGAGACCCTGTGTCGCTGCACAGTACATAAATTAGCTCGACCAGCTGAGGGTGCTTTCAGGCTACAAATGTTAGGAAAGAAATAACAAAGGCAGTTGTTTTGGTCTGATGAAAATGGTCATCACGACCTAGATTTGTGCAGATATGCTGATGATGTGTATATAAGTATGCGAGGTTGTGTATCTCTTCTGGGAGAGGGAATACCTGTTTGCATGCATGGCCACTGATAACTCCCCCAAATACAAGTGATTGTGAGGGATTGGTGCAAAGTGCTGGAGTTGAGCTATGGACTGGGTCTAGAAACCAGCCCCTGAAGCAGCCGGCATCACTGCTCTTCCTATGATGTCTGAGATCGTGTCTAAGATGAAATCTCAGAGGGAGGAATTCCGCACCTACGGCACTGCTAACGGCACAGCTGGGGCTGCTTTGCATTTTAATCCACTTTAGAGAGTGGCAGCTACAGGGGTTAAACATGGTGAGCTCCCCGATCTTCAGAGCCAGACCAGAGGCAGGCTTTTCCTTTTTCCATCTCCACTCTTATCCTTGTACCCTATGTGCACCTAGCCCAGAAAGATGCTCTTGCTCAGCTATTTTTTTTTTTTTTTGAGTTTTCTTTTCTTACGTGCACCAAAACCAATGTGAAATTCTGTGTTTCTCATGGAATAAAATCCTGCTAATAAGCCTGAGGGTTTGAGATTAATGGCAGGGGCTTCGATCTGAGATGTACTCACCGATGAACAAAATCCGAGGGACGTACTGGCCATCAGGTGCCAGGTTCTTGTCTGTGGTTTCATACTTAAAGAAAACAGATGGGGTTCCCGGTCAAGATTGCAAGAGGGCATATTACGTGATTCTTTCCTTTATACTCAGTGCTATCAAATACAAACTAGCAATGCATTTCACACTTTCAATAAATCCACTGCCTGGGTTACAACATTTAACCAGCTAGAGCTGTATATTGCTCATAACATTTAATGATATTATTACATTAAACTTTAAATTCCTTTATATTTTGTCAGTTTGATACCTTAAGATGAAAGAACTTTATTACTAAATCTATTACACTCCAGCACTGGCTGTTTTTCCTAGCCAATCCTGGCTATAAAACTGCCTAGTTATAGCTAGAGAAGCTGTAACTGGAAATAAAACTTTGTTTCTTTCACTTGAAGTGTAACTAGGAACTTACCACAAGGTTCAGGAGAATGAATTTTTCAGCCAGTTTCTGTATTTCTTTATGTTCAGCAAAGACCTTCTTGAGTGCTAGAGTGAAAGCAATAAGAAATGATAGTTAATAAAAGAAAAGCCCCTGAAAGAGTCCTAGGAAAAAAAAAAATCAAACAGATAGAATAATCAAAATGAGAATTTCCAGTTTACAATTACAGCAAATAAAGACTTGAAATTCATTTCACTGAAAGGTGATGAACTCAGCTTTATTCTGTGGTAAAGGGTAAGTATAATGGTACAAAATGTCCTCTCCTTCAGATAGTGCAGCTCTCTCAAAATTGCCTGCTCAAGTTTGAATTTGAGCATTTTGCCCTTTAAAACCCCTTTTCTCCTCTTGCAGCTTCTAACTCCAGTTCTCAGGGCATGGCCAATGCATTGTGGAGATATAGGACCTCAACCTGGAATATCTGAAAGGATTTTAACCCTTGTACACAGCTGTTGAGGGATGCATGCCTCTTGCCATGTGGGTCAGCTCATGCCTGTGTGTGACAGTGACATGCTCAATGCTCCCTGTGCATGTGCAGGTTGGCATTTGCCTACAGTTTCCCCAGCAAGCAGTTTTTCATTTTTATTTTTTAAACAGCATCTATCTGAAACTGAAACCCAGCTATTTTATTATATTTTATTATTTTAATGTTATTTATTTATTATTTTATTATTTTATTTATTTTAATTTTATTTATTCTGTGCAAAAGAATTACCTTGACTGTGTGGGCAGTCATCCAGGTGGTGGATAATCATCAGGGGTTTATTGCTGGGAAAGAAGATTCCTCATTAGGGCTGGTGGGGTGCAGGGGAGGTGCTGGGGGACGCCGCAGCGCAGAGGGGCATGGAGGGGCTCGGTACCTGTGCTTGGCGCGGAAGAGGGCTTCCTCGTACGTCTGTGTCCAGATGAGCTGGTCTCCCCAGCCTGCGAGGGAAAGACAGGAGGCATGTTACAAGCAGAGCTCGCATCTGACCCCAGCCCTCCTGTGCCCAAGAGGGTTTTGGGCAGACAAAGCTGGAAGGCTTTAAGTTAGGAAAAAGGAGGGAGTAGAAAATACTAGAAAATATGTTCGCAGAATGGGTTGCAAGAAAATTAATTTCACAGAAAATCATAGGAATCAAAATTTTAGATTGTTTAAAAAAAATAGTTCATTCATTAATTTATGTTTACCTCTGGAGAGTGTCTGAGGCAGTTTGGGCTTAGTGTTAGTTTCCTTTGTATCCTTCTTGCCCACATCCTTGGCCAGAACACAGGAGATGGCAATGAGCAGCAGGAACACGGACACGTAACTCTTCTCCATGGCTGCTCCTGGGACGGAGGAGAGAAACTACATTTTGGTCATGCCTCCCAGGCTGCTGCTCTGAGGCATGAAGCAGAATAAGCAGGTCGGGTGTGCAGCAGGGTGAGACAGGGCTGAGGCTGGCTGCTCCCGTAGGGGCCTAGGCTTGGGGGAATGTGCAGGAAAGGTGAGGTTTGCTTAGCAAGTTGTCATGAGGGACTCGGCTGCTTTCTGCTGCTGTGTTTGTGCTATTTGAGCTGTGGTCTCTTAAGATGAACATTTCTGTGTCAGTTTCCCTCTGTTCTTTTTGCATGTATTGAATTTGCTCAGTAAACAACAGAGTTTTGGCCATTTCAAAAGTTACTTTTAGTACTCATAAATTCTCAGTTATCTCTGGATCTCCCAGTCTTACAGTAAATGAGCAGGTTAGCAGCCCAGGGGCTGAGAAATTCACTGTCTAGGCTCTTTCTCCGTTTTGCAGTAGGAGTGACTCAAAGGGGATAAATTTAAAGCTAGGTATAATACTGATACATTAACGTAGATGCAGGTTAATTGCTGTTGTTGAAACTTCATAATCCTGTCTTCTCCCTTAAAAGTATCATCTAATCCTGAAAAACAGTCAAATCCATAATAAAAGAGAGGAGAAGAGATGCTTGTTGGGAACACTGAGAAGTGAAATGCAGTTTGCTGGTTTAAGCAATGCAACAAGCAGAGTGCTTTTCCTGAGCCTGACCCTGGGGCATGGAGATGAGATATGTCCAATGGGAAGCTCCTCAGCATTTCAGCTGGGATGCTTTGAAAGGGTTGCTAAACACTTTAGTAACATGACCCTATTAATTTCATTACATTTAAATTTTCATTAAATTTCCTCCTGAAACTGGAATACCAATATACTGGGTACAGTAGGAAAACCCAAGATATTCCAAAAGCAATATGGAAAATTCAAAACTTTCATGCAAAAATTACAACAGACTGACAGCTTTTAAAATTCAGACAATGAAAATGAAATTCCAGGAAAATTGAAGTATTTTTCCAGGTAGGAACTGCAGAAGGAGGCACCTAGCTGTATCTGCATCAGTGATACAGTGCTCTTAGCTACTGGGAAGTCCAACAGACCTCAAGCATCTGCAGTTACTGTTTCAAGGACATCAAATATGATTTTGCAAGAGACTGCCTGTCCTAAGAAAAGTTCTCCTGGCAAGGAAAAAAATTAAATAAGGTTAGATTAAATGCAGCGGATTTCAAGGTTGCCTTGAATTGCTTTGACTAGAGCCGTATAGCGGAAGTAATGCTCATTAAAAAAAAAAAAAAAGTATTGGACAACCAGGAAGTCAAAGACCAGGCAAAGTTTAGTGCAGAAAGCCAAGACAGAGAAATATTAAACCTGCCCTTTCAAACTTCCCGTCAGGAAAGCTGTGCACACTTGTTCTAAGTTTTCCACCCCTAAAAAAACCCCTTCCTCTCTGCTTCTTTTTAACTTGCAAAGATGGCATTTCTCTACATATATTTCTTGTTAGCAAGCTGTACCAAACCATGCCTACATTGCTGCAGTCTTTTCTCTCCTCTGACTAGCTGCCACAGCTCCGGGCAGCCTGAGTGCTCCCGCAGGCAGCTCCAAAGCCGCGTGCGTTGCCTTACCTTGTTTGCTCTCGCCCGCCGGGGTGCGAAGGTGTTCCCGGTCCAGTGTGAACACCACGGCTCCTTCTGCCTATTATGCACCTTCACACACCCCAAACCCCACCCACAAGCTTGAATTTGAATACTACTTCCAAAGAGCTAAACTTTCCAGTTTTTCCCCCTACCAAAATGTTCTGGGTTAATTTTTGCAATTAGTTACATCGCGGTTTTCCTGGTGAGTGCCTGTGTATACAGCTTGGAGACATTTCCAGAGACTTTTTGAACATTTAGGAAAGGCGATTTAAAAGTTGGCAAAGGTCCAAGTCCAGGTAAGCTTAAGTCAAGACTCCTGATTCGCTGAATAGTGATTTGTCTTTTTTTGATTGGCTGGAAAGCGAACGGGGTCACCGTTCTCTTATTTCTCTGAAAAAAAGTTAAATTGATGACTCAGAGTTTTAGATGTTAATGAGATATTAATCGTGCACATTACACAGATATATATTATACATACAGGTATAACACCACACAGGGAAAAATTAATGAAGGTCTAAAAGAAAAGGGTTTTAAAGCTCTCAACAGGAATGTATTTGGAAGCTATAACAATGTGTTCAGAGTTGAGGTCTAAATAAATATTTAACTTAAATTTCACATTTAATTAACTTTGTAGACATTTATTTTTAGCTACGCCATGAAAAACCAACCATTTCAGTTTTCAGATACATGTATATTAGAGTGCAACACTGAGGAAAACTGGCCCTTTTCCTAGGTGGCTGGAAGGCCAGCCCTGGTACTAGCACTGCCTGCTGGTGGCCCTTCCTCAGAGGTCAACGCGGGGAAACCAAAGTATGTTGTGCTTGGTGCATGCCTCATATATTTTATTGAGATTAAAAATCACATTCGCAGGCAAGTGAGCACTTACAATTATTCAGCTGGGTAGGGTGAATTCCATCAGATATATGGATTTTCTGGTCTGAAATTCACAGAAATTCTGAAATTCACTTTCTAATGGCTGCTAATGACACACATTTTCTTCTGAATATATTTAAGAGAAAATAGTGCTTGGATCACTTAAAAAAAATACTTTTGTAATGAGCAATTAGGAAAATGAGGTGAAGAAGCAAGATTGCTGAACTCAAGAGAAGAAGTAATTACTGTTCCTTACAAAGAACAGTAGCGCCAATGCTCTGATTAGATGCATTGACTTATCAGATGGCAAAACCAAAGCTCCCAGGGAGGCCAGTCACTGTACCTCCCATTTCCATGTGGTCTATGTCATGTATAGCTAATCAAGGAATAAAATAAGAAAGAGAGAGAATACATATGAATTTCATGCTCCTACTCCAGTACTTCTCTCTAAAGAGTCAGAGATGTTTTTGTTAACTTCAATACTGTGTACCAAATCACATCCACATAGGTTTTCTTCTAAATACACCAAAATGAATTTCCAAGATCCATATTTGAGCTTGTGAGTACTCACTTTCGACTATCAGGTCACATCTGTAATCCACCTCAATGTAGACGCAGAAGTCAAAAGTTAGGTACCCATTTCTGAAATCTTGATCTTAGGCAATTCTTAACCATAATTTAATATGCTCTTGCTGACTGTCTTCTCAGGTCACACCTGGTAACATTTAAGTCTGAAGCAGAAGTTCTAGATGTTCTCTGGTTAAGTGAAGAGACAATGAGCAGGTAGGGTCCCACTCACACAGTTGGAGTAAAAATGAATTTTGTCTAAAAAACATTCTCAAAAGTAAGCATGCACCCAATCCTTTGCACTTGCCTTAGATGCATTTCCACGTAATTTGTACCTTTCTCTGTTCAGGAGATGCATTACTTCAGCCTATTTCCATGTAGCTTTGTGCTGCTTTTTAATAATTGTTGCCTACTGGAAACATAATAATTCAGACACAGATTCTCACAGGGACTCTGTCATCTCAAACCCAGTGATTTCAAAGAAGCCAATTGAATATGTCTCCAAACCAGCCTTGTGCTTTGTTAATGAAGAAGAGGATTGCTCAGCCTTTCCCACAGCTCTCTGCTTGGGTTCTGAGCCACTGAGCTTCTGGCTGCTTATGAGATGGCTACTTGATGCACCTCAGTGACCAAATCCTGCTGGAATTGCTGCAGGAGAACTTGGAATGAAGTAGGAGTATCCTGGAAGTTTTTTCTTCTTTTGCTATAAAGATCTGATAGCTATTTATCTGTATGTACTGATAATAGTTAAAATCTTTACAAAGCTAGTGATTGAATTTTTCCTTTCATTTTCATTCCCCTGGTCTGTAGGTACCTTCACTCATCATGTGTCACAGAAGTCATCTCAGTTTTGGTGACTAGTATTATAGCCCATTTAAAGGCATTTTCTGAAGCAGTTAATTTTTCCTTGTGTTTTTAAATAAGTTTTAGACTTCACAGAAGCACAGGAAATTCTGCCATTTCTTGTAATTTCATAAAAAATACATGCTTCTAAGTCTCATGATCTGCTTCTCAGAATTAAAAAAAAAAAAAAAGAAACTTTACAAGGAGGAATATAAGTAAAGAACAAAATGTAAAGTCAGCCACGTGCTAGAAATACTCTGAGTTAAAGCGAGAAACAAGTGTATCTGGGAGTCTGGGAGTCAGTGAGCTTCCAGTGCTGCTAAAATAGTAGTATATTGTTAGACACCACGATTGAAAGTAGAATACTTTGAGAAATGGTCAAACTTCTTTAGTCAATGCTTTAATCACATGCACAGAATTGTATTTTTTTTTTTTTTTTTTATTTTCTCCTGAAATCTACTTGGATGAAATTCGCCTGATAGTTTTCCAGGAAAAGCTTTCACCTTACATTTTAGGAGTTCAGGCAGCTTTGACACTTATGGCAGATGCAGGTCTCATTCTCTCTCTGTATATATCTTTTTTTCCCTTGAAATATTTTAAACCTTTACCTTGTACATTAGAGTTAATATGCTCTCTGTATTAGGATATAGCATGATGATCAATGTTCCCTGTCGTGTATGTCAATACTATTTTTTTTTATTAATAGCCATTCATGCTGAAGGAGGTAGCAGACCCCAGATAGCTCACTTCTCAGCTTGGTATTTGCTCTGTTAAGGAAGAAAGTGCTTTTATTCTCATGTCATCTCACGGAACTTTTGTTAAAGAGAGTCTAGGAGGAACTTGGTATCATATAAGAAGTCCAGACACTTGAGTCTTGGAAAAGCATCGTTCAACCAGTCTCCTTTTCAATTACTTTCAGTACAAAACTGTATTTCAGTACAGAGCTGGGAACCCAAATCTTCAGCAGATTTCTACTTCTGAACGCTCAAAGCTGTTACCTGGAGTTCAGGTAAATGTATGCTAAGAACCTGATGATTTGTCTTGAAGGATGATGACTTCCCAAAATATATCAGCCTAACACATTCCCATTTTTTTGTTGAATGAATTACTCTACTAACTTGGAGTACCTACAGCTTATTGGTAATATTTTTCAAAGGGGATAACAGAAGAGATGGTTAAGATTTAAATTATTGCATTCTTATAACTATCTGGCCCTTTGTTTACTGCTTTCAAAAAAAAGACCAATCTGTCAGGATTTTGAGATGCCTGAAAACATTCTCATTTGTATATGGAGGTTTATAATACAAATCAACACCATTTGATACAAATCAGCAGGCTGAAATGCAACCATGAACCATCCTTTACATAGCCTCAGATAAAGATGGGGATTTGTCATGGGACCAGTTCCTATATTATGCTCTGTTCTGAGCTATGAAATGCTGGAATGTCTGGAAGGCATTGCTGAATGATGTGTTTTAAAATCCATACGTCATTTGAACAGCCATAGTAAATACACCTGCTCTTGTATTGTTTAGTGCCCTTTTTCACAGCAGTAGGGAAGTTATCAAGATCTGTTACCAAGGAGTCTCAAGGTTTTCAGCATATGTGGGGCTTAATTGTTCACCTTACATTTGGTAAGAGAAAGCCTGATCCTAATGACTCTTAGATTTAACTTTGAAGTGAAATTTTCAGTGAATGAATTGGTTTTTTGGTAGGAGGGACTGGGAAGCTGGGGATGTACCTCAGCCTGTGGAGAAGACAAGACTGTTTATCTAGTCTTCATAATTAGGCTGGTTGGTTATGATCGGGAAGGCTTCATACTTCAAATTGTTGTACTTAATTTTAAGTAAATGCATTTTAATTAATTTCAATAATTAGCTGTGTTTAAAATGTATATATGTATATATATACACTCAGGTATTAAAGCCAATGAATCCTCCCAGTCTGAGCAACTGATGTTTGATTTTCAGGATTGCTTGAAGTCTGTAAACCAAAAGTTTTCTATTTTTAATGTTATCTATGAAGATGGTGGGAGGACTCTTGGGTCTTGAACAGCTTTGTTTTGTACCTGGTATCACCTGGAGAGTTTTTATTTAACCCTTTTCTTTTATAAAACTTGACTCCCCTGCTCCCTGGATGATAAGCTCTGTTATGAACGAAGTAGATTACCCACAGTGTCCATAATTCAGTGACTCTCCTGGAGCTGCCGCCTTCCTGTGATCTTTCTGTTTGCCTCCTTGTATTCATAGTTCTTATTTTGAATTTATGTTGGTTATCTGTAGCCCAGACTGACACCATTCAGTTTTTCTAATGGCTTGCCTCAAAGATCATAAAATTTTGTCTTCTAGTCAATATTAGTGCCCTCTGCACCAGCAAAAGTGTCTGCATTTTTTCTCTGGAACACATCAGGTGCCAAACCCCATTCACAACTCAACTGAAGGAAAGAAATAGTCTCTCCTGCAGTGGATGTAACCCTGTGCCACTATGTACTCTGCTTTTCTAAAAGGGCCTGACAAGTGGCCACTGATACAATAAACAGAGACGAATCACACAGTGTCAGCTTTGATTACTAGAATTGGTCCCTAAAGCGTTAAAGAGAGGATTCTCTTTATTCTTACTAATTTACCTGAGTGCTTACAAAATAAAGGATTGCTGTCTCATTTGCTTTTTTTTTTTTTCTTTTCATAATGAGCAGTAAACTTGTCTGCTCTAGACTGCTATGTGTCAGGAGTGAAATTCCAGCTGAATCCACTGATACAACTCCTTTCTCAGCCCCACTATGGCTTGTGTGCTAATCTCACATTATTAAATATTACTTTTGTGTTCAGTCCAATATCGTAATCAACATCACCTCTGCAATGAAGCTTATTTGTTCTGCCAAGTTTCTCTCTGTTACTGGTGCTGTTGGTAATTTTCTCCAGGCTGTGTAGGCTGTAGTGGTGTTGGCACCTTCTGTCCATCATGATGTGGTCCACAGCAACCTCCACCTTCTCCCAAATTCTTGACATTGCCTTGTCTTGTGTATTTATCGCAGAATGTGAAGCTGCAGTGAATAACAGATTGCTCAGTTTTAAAGGACTATTTCTCTGAGGCTCAGCTGCCATTCTGTAGCAGGTCTCACAGTTGTCATGTTTCAGATTTTCCACTCTATCCCCATGTCCATCTCACAGAACCCTTTGTTCTCCCTCTGCTTCAGTCAGAACTGGATGAGGGTCTTTGCTTGGACAATTCCAGTTACCTTGTCAAGGTTAAGTCTGGGATTTGGCACTCTCATTTCTGAGTCGGATTTCCTGAGTCCTGAATATAGGCTGGTATTTTGTCAGGGTCTCAGCCATGAAATTGTAAAACTGACCCTTCAGCTTTAGATCAATGATAAAACCCTCCAAGTTTTTACCTTATTATCATTATTTTCCTCCAGAGTGCAGTAATCTTTAAATTTCTGTCTGTTTTCATGGCTCACCTCTTCTATTAAAATTCAAGAAGTTAGCTGGGCTTGTCTTATCTGTGGAATAGGAGACTAAGGGACTACATAACAGCATCCTGCAAGTACCTGAATAAGTGTTACAAAGACGATGGATCCAAACTGTTTGGGGTAGCAGTGGATGATAAAACTATGTATAAGAACCATGAGCTGTGTCTTGGAAGATTCACGGTGGACATCAGGAAAGTCATCTTCACGAGAATGGTAGCAGTGGCACAGGTTACCCAGAGAGATGGAGGGACAGCTCTGCTGTCGGGTTTCCAAGAGATGGCTCACAAAGTTAGAATCTTAATGTCATTAGTCAGTGATCATGCAGAGGGATGAGGCTGGAAAGAGTACCTTCATCCTATGTCTGACCTTCAACTGTTTAACAGTTTATAACATGAACCTTGAAATAATGCAGGTGCCTGTTCCAGCTGGTTCATGCTATGAGTTAGTTCCTAATGCAGATTGCTGAATGTGAAGGCTTCTCACCGTAATTCTTGTCAGCAAATATTGACATACTATACTTCCTTTAGTTACACAGTATCTTAATGACGTGTTATAGACCACTGGTTTGCCTTTCCATTGAGAAAAGTCGTTCTGTCACAGAGTGAAACTGAAATGCCTGAAACTTCACATTTTCCTTATTTTAAAATTTATTTTTTTAGCTTGTTCATATATATATACATTATAGATTGCCTACGTATCTATGCTACACTGGTATTCTAGTTTCTGAAATAATTTCATATTTGCCAATACAACAGGAACATTAGAGACGTATATATACCTTAAAAAGGTCTTAAACAAGGTCACCCTTAAAAATCCCTTCAGAACTACAAATCCTAATATATGTCAGGATTCTGTCATGTGATAGAATTCCTCCTCTTTTTGCGCTCCCTCACTGTATGAGTATTGATTTTTCCTGGAATTTCACCATTCCTCCTGTCTAAACACTATTTACTGCAAAAATGGTCCATCTCACAGGGAAGAGAGTCTTCCCCTCTATTTCTTTGAAGAGTAGCTTTTTATTGCCAATAATCTAGCACACTTTACCAGTACATTACCTTGAGTATGTGCAGAATGCTAGCAAAGGAGCAGGATCAATGACGGGGGCTTCTCAAAGATCATCCATCATGAAGGAACTGGGCCATTCTCTCAGTCAGGGAACACATCAAAACACAGTGACCTTGGATGAGTGAAGATACATCTGCCATAACATCCCCACAGTAAAACTGATAAACTAAGGACTAACTAAGATGTGAGTGACATGGATCGAAACCTGGCTGAATTGCCAGGCTTAAAGGGTTGTGATCAGTAGCACAAAGTCCATCTGGAGGCCAATCACTAGTGGTGTAACCCAAGGGTCAATACTGGGGCCAATATCATTTAACATCTTCATTATTGATTAAAATAGTGCACCCTCAACAAGTCTGCAGGTGATACAAGGCTAGGAGGAGTGGCTGATACACCAGCTGGTTGTGCTACCATGCAGAGGAACCTTGACAGTTGGAGAAATGAGCCAACAGGAAAGTAATGAAGTTCAACAGAGGGCAAAGCAATGTCCTGCACCTGGGGAGGCACCAGTGAGTGCTGGGGTTCAAGTAAATGGAAAGCAGTTTTGCTAGAAATGAGCTGGGGGGGTCCTGTTGGACAAGAAGTTGGACATGGGCAACAATATGCCCTTGTAGGAAGGGCAACCAACAGCATCCTGGGCTGCATTAGGCAGAGCATTGCCAGAAGGTCATGGGAGGTGAGGCCACATCTGGTGTTCTGCAGTGCTTTCCACTACAGGAGAGATGGGCATAATGGATCAAGTCAAGAAAATGGCCTTAAAGGTGGTAAAGGGATGGGGCATCTGTCATTTGAGAAAAGGCTGAGAGAGCTGGGATTGTTCAGCCTGGAGAAGAGAAGGCTCAGGGGTATCTTGTCAATGTATATAAATACATGATGGGGGAAGTAAAGAAGACAGACACAGAACCTGCTCAGTGACATCAAGTGACAGAATGAGAGGATATGGGACAAAACTGAAATTCAGGAACTTTCATGCAAATGTAAGAGTGCTTTTTTTTTTTTTTTTTTTTTAACTGTGAGAATTACTGGGTACTGGAACAAATATTGCTGTATTATCTCTAGCAGAGTAGCTAGCTGTCTAATTAAGCTAATTAGAATAACTTAAGGGTACGTGTTCTTAAAGTCTTGTTTAAACGTTATGGCCTGGAATCGGTAAGCACCCTCCCTCAGGCGGTAACGCTAAATAAGCACTATCAGTCATGGGGAGCTGATAGGAGAATGGGTGTTCCCACTCTCCTGCTGGCCCCATTCCAGCTGGTATCATGAAGCTCTATCTGCATTCACTGCATTCAAATGCAGTGAAATACTCACATGCTGCTCCTCTAAAACTGCATTTTTGTTGTAGCTTGCATAAACAACACTATCCTGAATCTTAGCTTGCCGTGGTCAAACAGCTGAAAGATGTTTCAGTTTTGCTTAGCCTAGATATTCAGAAAGTGGGGAGAGCAGCCAAGTCTCATTTCTCCTCCCTCCCCATGAGGTCATTCTGGCAGCTGAGAATGGCTGAACTAGAAGTGAGCTTAGACAATGTGGTCTCCTTCCAGTCAGCCATTCCATGTATCCAGCTGTACCACTGGGAGGTTCTGTAAGACATAGGGAATTCCTGCATGGTCAAGTCACAGGTGCCCTGACCGCCAATAAAGTTGGGTGGGAAAGAGGAGATGGGACAGTGATCTGAAATCAGAGCACGTAAAGCCTTAAGAAAAGTAACGTGTATGTAAAATTGCATGGACTAGAGATGCTATGTCAGTGGTCTGTTAGGAGCCACTCGTGCTTTTAACCTGTCTGAAAGGAAAATACGAAATAGAGTGCTTCTCTCTCTTTCTCTCTCTCTTTCTCTTTCTCTCTCTCTCTCTCTCTTCTCTCTCTCTCTCTCTCTCTCTTTCTCTCTCTCTTTCTCTCTCCCTTCTGTTGAAAAACACAAAGCTGTCAAACTTGGATTAGTTAAGTTTTCAGAGTCAAATGCAAGGCATTTATGGACTCCAGCAGGCCGGAGATTCAGTTCCTGTACTGCTGCAGCACACCGTGCAGCTGCTGGCGCTGCAGAGCAAACACGCGCCTGGAGCAGGGCCGGCTGGCACCAGCAGCCCACCGCGCTTTGCAGGTGTCACCAGGCGGAAACAACCTGGGGATAACTGGTAGCACCCGCCTGCTTGCTGGCATGGGTGGGGGGATGTAAACCAGCAGCACTGTAGGAATGTACGTGTCTCTGTATGCCTGGCCTTTGCTTGGTGTGAAGCTCTGCTGTTGCAGTGTCTGCTGCTTGGGTGGGTTGGCTAACAGTGCTGAGATCCAAGTTATTAATTCAATACAGAGTGCTGCTCCCTCCAATTCCTGTCAGTTTTAAATATCAAATATTTTACTAAAAGCATAAAAAACAAAATGAAGGCAGTGAATATCTGGCTCAGGTAAATGATGCCAATTTCCTGGAGAGTAGCAAATTGTCTAAGGCTATGCTCTTCAGTAAGCCCAATGATGTGGGTACAGTGTGCTTCTGCTACAGACCACAGGGGTGGGAGCCAGTAATGGGCTTTTTTTGTTTCCTCTCATCCTGATCGAGTGTCTGTGTGCATCAGTTCTCTCATCTGTAAACCAAAAATGATGATCATTAATGTTATTTCATTATAAGTTTATATGACGGAGGTAACTTTCACCTTTCTCATGTGATGATTAAAATAACCTGCAAACAGTTGGTATGCTCTACCATCTGTTCTAGCTACCTATACTTTCTATTTTAAATTCCAGAAAGGAAGGCCCAGAGAAGTCATCCAAAAGACCCAAATAACTTGCAGCTTTAGATGAGATTGATGTGGACACTCGAGTGTTGCAATGTTGTGCCTGTGTACATGAGAAGCTGTGCCCTATTTTAGGAGTTGTGACCTCCAGCATGGTCTCCTGTAAAATATTTCTCTTCTCTCCTATCATAGAAGAAAATTACAGTCTATTAGACTGAGTGTCCAACTAATGTCTCCACTGTTGTTTTATTAAAGCTGTACATTATACACGGGTTTCTTCTTAATATTGACCAATAAGATTGTAGCACCTGTATTTCCTTGCACACTTTCCGGTTGATGTGTGCAATATATCAGTGATGTGTGCAGGAGCAGTCCCACTTTCCACTCTTGCTGTTGTTGCTGAGTCCCCCAAATAAATATAACGTTCTTGTAAATAAATGATTAACCAAAGTAGAGTTATCTGAAGAGCCTAAGAATTGATGTGAGCAGCAGCAAGCTGCTTCTTGAACTAGGAGACCATCCTTCTGGCTATTGACACTGCTCTGCCTGTGAAACTTAAGCCTGAATGCACTGCAATAATAGGAATTTTCCAACTGTCTCTGCAAGGCAATCAGTTTGGTTTTGAAATAAAACCAGCCCATTTCTTCTGTTAAATACAGGAAATGGGAACGTAAATCTCCTAATGCCAGTAGCTACTACTTTTTAACTATTTCATTGCAGGCTGTAAGATTTTCTGGGAGTCTATGTGTATGTGCTTGGACTATTAGAGCCTGTGCTGTTGAAACGTGTTGTACTAAGTGCATTCTGAGGTTCACAGAAAAGGCAGTGGGACCGCTTGCCACATGTGCATGTGGTTAGCAGAGCTAGGGCCTAGATACAGACTTTCTAGTTTCTTCTGATTCTGGAAATGAGAAAAAATGATTTAATTTAACAAATCTTTTCCAGATATCTGACATGTGCCTTGGAAGACTAAAGATATTTAAAGATGTTCAGGTTAAAGGTTGAATGTTGTTCATTAAATGGAAGAAGTGTTAAATTCACTAAAGTGAGGGAAAATGAAACTGTTGCTCTCTGTTCACAGGTAATTTAAATTGAAAGAAGAAATATTCCAGAGGCACCATTTTACTGCATGATCACAAAGATTTCTTTCTGTTACTAATGTTGGAATGTCATTTTTACTAATGTAAAAAAACAGGGAGATGCAAGCTTCCAGCTTCTCTGTGCAACTCTCTTCAGTCTATCTTAATGCAATTTCTAGAAAACATTAGGTTAAAACAAAGCTTTGTTCTTGACTGCATGTAAATTCCTTTTTATAAAGGAACTTACACCTTGATGGTCTGTTTCAAGACTCTGAGTATAAAAAAAGTCTCAATTTTTAAAGGTCAGTCCTTGTCAAGCCAATCTCAAACTGAACACCTCTTGCATTTCCTGAGTGTATCAGCTGGTCTAATAAAATAATTCACCTTTCCTTACGAACTGGTATATATAAAATTTTGCTTGATAAAATGTTTTAAAATGGAAGATACATCATGTCAGGAGCTGAATTCTGAAAAACCACCTAGTCAGGTGCATGAATATTGCTGCACTGATTTTCTGTTTCATTGAATTCTGCCTGGTGAGTCTCGCCCAGGACAACCTGCAGAGCTGGTGAGCAGGAATCTGGAATAGCAGCAGCAGCCCTGGGTGTTGGCTCTCTGCTCTGTGGCACCATAGCAATTTGGGAGTGGCTTTGTTTAATTAATAATCAAAATACACCACTTGCTGCCTTTAGTTTTATTAGGGAAGAGGACAGAGAGCAGCTGTGGCTGGTCACAGTAATGAGATTTAAGCGTTACAGGAGATGAGAGAGACCCTTTTCTATTCATGAAAGATAATATTGTCTTCCTTTCTCTTTATATTTTATGAAGGATGGTATTTTGTTCTGAACATAGTGGACAAGGCATCCTAACGCAGCTCTCAGTTAGCAAATACGAGACATCTAAAAGTTAATGCTGAATTTATTGTGCTGGTTAAACAATAGCTTGCAGCTAAGTTATCCAGAGAATGTGACTGCAGTTTTTGCTAACAGGAATTGAATCGGATATAACAGTAAATGCAAATAAAAGCTCCACCCTGGATTTTTTATTTTTTATTTTTAGTTTTGTTATATCTTTCTCCATTTTTAAGATTGATATAGCATGAACTGGAGAATAATGCAGTGTTAAAGATTTTCATGACAGACCCAGAAGCATTTCTTTCCTCATTAGCTGCATGTGCCAATGTTGATATTTTGAAAAATAAATGCATATCTGGGAGCTGTAATAATAGCACTAGTTCTTTGTTTTAGTGAGGATGCCCCCCTCCCTACCAATGACTTGTTCATAGCATTTTCCTTAATTCATTCATCTTTCATTTCATTCAGCCTTTTGCTGAGGGACCAAATCTATGACTAAGGCAACTTTTTTGAATGGACTGACTGGAGATCCGGAGAGTTATTTGCTGTCAACAAATACTTTACAACTACCAGTAAAAAAAATCCTAACAAATTTTCCCACAAATACCAAATTTTCCACAAATAACAAATTTTCCTTACTTTACAGTGCAGAACTAGCTTGAAGCACAACAGCTTTACCATGGTATCAATAAGTGTTTTGGAAAATGTTAATATTTTTATGTCTGTTATTTCAATTCTTGATCAAAGTATAGGATTTTTTGCTGTTTCAGACTGTCATTTTGGAAAAAAATAATCCACTTGGGAATGAAAAGTAAGACTTTTTCAAAATTTCTCATGCAAAAGAAATGAAAATTGTTTAGAAAATGTTATTATTTTGGCTTCCCTTCCCACAATGAAATTGTGTTCCAGAGCATGGCCTCTAACTTGTGGATATCTGGTAAGATCTGTAAGTGTGAAGAATACTTTAAATGAAGGCACGAATCAGTCACAAAGTCAGTGCTTTACAAAGAAATTAACCAGGTAGGCAGTTTGATGGGAGATTAGTTGGATGAAATTGATTAAGTCATAAAATGACAGCACAAAATGTGGCACAACAGATGGAACGGTAAGTAGTGCTTCACAGAAGCACTTCTTCCACTCCTGGTAGAAAATAGGATAGCGGAATTTTGCCTGGAGTAAAACAGTGAGTTTAAGGGCTTCTTCAAGTGCAGTGAGGCTTTTGAAAATATGAGAGCAAAATTTTCAAATTTTGAAGTGGTTATTTATTTGAACTGGAACTCCAGAATAAAACATCATGGATATTTGAGAAATTTTGGACATAGGTCCACAGCCCAGCTTTGCATCCGAGTCTTACAGTTGCTGAAGGTACCTAGGACTGTGTCACCTGTGCCAGGGCTGCCAGAGCAGAGCGATGTACATGCACGCAGCGATGAAGGAATCAGTAGGTCACATAGCGACATGAATGTTTGAAAAAGCTCAGTCTTTGGAGTGGAAAATCTTAGCTTACATGATATGATACACTGAGATATTTTAATCCCTGAAGGAACAAAATCAGCCTACTCAGCACTGAGGTTATGTTGGGAGATAGCAGGGAGGATAGTACTGTCACTTTGACAGAGTGCATCTAGTTTATAATTACGGATGATCCATTAAGTACATAGCCAGGTGCCTCCATCCTACACTGTCCCTTCCTCTCAGTCACAGAAAAACTTATCACTTCATCTTGTGCAAGCTTTGCTATATTGCTGGACACCCCTTCAGGGTATGAGAAGAGTTTCACTTCTTCCAGACATGGTGTTAAGGTTAAACTAGCTGAGGTATGCCTGTGGGTCATGTGTAAGTGCTCAGCCTTGTCCTGGTTCCTGGCCAGTTTCTGGGAACTGGCTTTGAGCTGAGGCACCAGCCTAGAGTGAGCGTCCCACACCCCAAATGACGTGGGTGCATGACGATGCATGCATGTGTGATTACAGCTCTTGGTTTTAAGATAATGTGGCAAAGCAAGTTTTTTGTTACCTGCCTTAAATTTTTTTAATTCACTCCCTCATTTTTCATTTTTCATGGTTATAGAGATGTCAAGATTTAATAACCTTTGAAACACATAATGTGGACATCTAAGTCACGCACATGATGGAGTGTGTATGTGTTCAGGCATCCTGATACCGGACGTGCTGGCAGAAATGTCCTGGAACCACCTTCCTCATAATTCCTGCTTTTAGCTCACTTGCAAAGCTAATTGGATAGAGTTTCTCAGTGTAAGCTGTAGCTTGGCTTGTGTTCAGCTTGGTTTAATGACTAATCTCCTTCCAGTCTATATATGTTTAATCAGGAGGTGACCTAGGTCAGATAATATGTCTGCTGCAAATGTTGTTCTACTTGCAGCATGTTTCATTAAACGATAGCAAATCTGTTCAGAATTCCTGCTATGCAGATCCCTTTCAAATCACTTTTACTGAAGGAGAGAATACGTGTTAGACTGTGAATGGCTGCCTCCCTATTTCTTATTTCCTTCCTGTTTTAAAGAGCAGTTTCAGGGCTACAGTATACCCATGCTATATATATCTGTGAAGGTTTCTGTTTCTCAAGCTGATGCTAATTTAAGTTTCAAAGAACTTCCTTCTCTATTAAGCAATTATTTATAGAATGCTTAGACTTAA
Organism: Cygnus olor; assembly: GCF_009769625.2. Classification (NCBI taxonomy): domain Eukaryota; kingdom Metazoa; phylum Chordata; class Aves; order Anseriformes; family Anatidae; genus Cygnus; species Cygnus olor. The sequence continues at coordinate 31,623,856 of NC_049170.1, forward strand.
AATTTGGTCTAAATCTCATGCCTGTCCTAAATCTTCTTCACTTTCATCACTGTTATCTTTCTGGTTTCTAATCAATGTCAATCTCTATGTATCATTAAAATCTGCTCTACAAATTTCAAATTTATGTGTCTGTCTATCAAATCTACATTTTTTATCATTTATCGGTGTATGACTATACATATAAAGACTGCAGAAATGCAAGGGTGAACACAGTAGGCCTCTTCAGTTAATATTCAGAAATGGGAAACAAGCTTTCTTCATGGCCATTTCAAGCATTTGATATCCATTAAGATCATTTTTGCTGTTGCAAAATTGAGAAGTCTCATGGACTTTTCTGCTTGTTTTGTGCAGAGTGATGTCAATGCTACCCATCTGAGGTTCTTTTCATCATGGTCAAACAACAACATACAGCACTACAACAAACAGCGACGCCAGTAATCCTACCCTGGGAAAACAAACAAACAAACAAAAAACCACACGTGAATACCTGCTCTCCTATGGGTGAATCTACTCCAAACCAACAAGCCATGCCTGGGGAGGGGGACTGTCAAATTGGAGGAATCTGCCCATTGACATGTCATGTGCTGTCTCCAGTGGGTGTCAGGCCTCCCGTGGCAGCACCTGGTGGAAGGTCCATGGCACGGCTGGTGGTGCAAGGAGGTGGCTGCCTCTCCAGGGGCTCGGGGCTGAGCAGTGCCTCCTGCTGCTAAAGGGCCCCAGATATGAGAGAGTATACTCTGCTAAACTGCTGCTCTGAGGGAAATCTAAGGAGGTTTTTCAAACAATAGCCTGCTCAACAAAGACCATAAACATACCCATGTAGGGAAAAGCTGTCATTCTGACCCTGGCTATTTTTCTTTACTTTCTGCTTATTGCAAATGAATATGATGCCTTCCCCCCCCCCCCCCCCAATATTATGGGCTTGAAGGGAGCATAAGAAACAGAATATCCTGTCGAATAAAATGGCAGGGAACGGTTGCTGAATGCTTGATCGCTCTTATCATGTTGTTTACAGGCTCCTTTTGCATTGTAAAGACTCAGGAAGGAAGACCTTTGGTCCCTAAGCTGGTCATGTTAAGTTCATTGCTGAGGGTGAGGCCCTGCTGCGCGCTCAGTGAAATTATTGTGTGTGGAAGAGAATTAAGGGGCAGCCGCTCTTACACAGGCTGCTTTGTGTAAACTGGGCTGGGAGGAGAGATGTGTTCTGGAAATTAAACCCCTTCCTCTCTGCTTCAGCTGTGCTTCTGCAGAGGGAGTGGCATCACTGCAGGCTCACTGCTGCAGCTGGCTGCAGAGTTTCTTGCTGTGTTTGCCGAGCTGGGTGGACTCTCTGAGACAAGGGAAGGTGAACAGGAGCTCTGACTGATATACCTGTTTTGCATAAGATCCTTGAAAAAGGTGTGACAGCCAGTGACAGCCCTTTCTGTTTCTTTTCTCACTGGATGCAGCTCTGTGCTGGGGGAGGAAACAGAGTCAGGATGGTGATCCACATGCTTATGGTGTGAACTTCTATGAAGGAGTGACTGCATCAGTTAGCAAGGGAAGAACCCCTGATATCAGCTACCTGGACTTCTGTAAGGATTGTGACATGGTCCTACAAGACACCCTGATCTCTAAATTGGAGAGATATGGATTTGATAGGTGGACCATTCAGTGGATAAGGAATTGGTTTGAAAGTTGCACCCAGAGACTGGTGGTCAATGGGTCTATGTCCAGGTGGAGGTCGGTGACAAGTGATGTCTCTCAGGGGTCTGTCCTGGGACCAGTACTGTTTAATATCAATGACATAGTGGGATAGAGTGCACCCTCAGCAAGTTTGCAGATAACACCAAAGTGAGTGGTGTCAGTCAATGTAACAGAAAGAAGAGATGCCATCCTAAGGGATTCGGGCAGGCTGGAAAATGGGCCCATGTGAACCTAATGAGGTTCAACAAGTCCACATGCAAGGTGCTGCATCTGTGTCAGGGCAATCCCAGACAGGAGTACAGACTGGGTGAAGAACTTATTGGGAGCAGCTCTAAAGGGAAGGACTTGGGGGTTCTGGTGGACAAAAACTTCGACATGATCTGGCAGTGCGTGCTTGCAGCCCAGAAGGCCAGCTGCATCCTGGATTGCATCAACAGAGGAGTGGGCAGCAGGGAGAGGGAGGGGATTGTCCCCCTCTGCTCTGCCCATGTGAGGTCTCACTTGGAGTGCTGCATCCAGATGTCCCCAGCACAAGAAGGGTGTGGAGCTGTTAGAGCAGGTCCAGAGGAGAACCATAAAGATGATCAAGGGGCTGGAGCACCTCTACTATGAAGAAAGGCTGAGAGAGCTGGGGATGTTCAGTCTGGAGAAGAGAAGGCTCCAGGGTGACCTTACTGCAGCTTTTCAGTACTTAAGGAGGACTTATAAAAAGATGGAAAGCAACTTTATGCTCAGTCAATAATGACAGGACAAGGGGGATTGGTTTTAAAGTAAAAGAGGGGAGATTTATATTAGAGGTTATGAGGAAAATCTTCACTCAGAGGGTGGTGAGGCACTGGAACAGGTTGCCCAGAGAAGCTGTGGTTGCCCCATCCCTGGAGGTGTTCAAGGCCAGGTTGGATGAGGCCCTGAGCAACCTGGTCTAGCAGGCAGCATCCCTGCCTAGAGCAATGGGATTGGAACTAGATGATCTTTAAGGTCCCTTCCAACCCAAGTCGTTCTATGATTCATTCTATGATTCTATGATTTCTGCGGCATAGGAAAGGATGGTCTTATCTACTGCAAGCCTTGTAGGAACAATTACAACCACTCTTGACATGAATAACCTTGAGCAAGTGCTTAGCACAGTCTGCAGTGAATAGCTGCATTGTGAAGGGTTTTGGCTCGCTTGTGTTCCCACTGGTGTTTCAGAAAGAAAGCTCTCAAGGTAAACGAAGATAAATAGAATCAGTAATATAATAAACCAGAGAATGACAAAGAAATGTTGAGCAACAATCAAAACTTTGTAAAGGGACGAAAAGTTTACCCTCAATGATACATGCCCATTTCAGGCAAATACAGGCTGGGCAGAGAATAGATTGAAAGCACCCCAAGCAGAAGGACCTGGGGGTGTTGGTTGATGAGAAGCTTGGCATGAGCCAGCAAGGTGCGCTTGCAGCCCAGAAAGTCAACCCTATCCTGGGCTGCATCAAAAGCAGCATGGCCAGCAGGGCAAGGGAGAGTATTCTACCCCTCTGCCCTGCTCTTGTGAGACCCCACCTGGAGCACTGTGTTCAGCTCTGGGGCCCCCAGCACAAGAAGGATGTGGAAGTATTAGAACAAATCCAGAAGAGAGCTATAAAGATGATCAGAGGGCTGGAGCACCTCTCCTATGAAAACAGGCTGAGGGAGTTTGGGTTGTTCAGTCTGGAGAAGAGAAGGCCCCAGGGAGACCTTATAGTGGCCTTCCAGTACCTAAAGGGGGCTACAGAAAAGCTGGGGAGGGACTCTTTGTCAGGGAGTATAGGGATAGCACAAGGGGTAATGGCTTTAAACTAAGAGAGGGTAGCTTTAGATTAGCTGTTAGGAGGAAATTCTTCTCTCAGAGGGTGTGAAACACTGGCACCAGTTGCCCAGAGAAGCTGTGGCTGCCCCATGCCTGGAGTTGCGCAAGGCCAGGCTGGATGGGGCAATGGGCAACCTGGTCTGGTGGGAGGTGTCCTGCCCATGGCAGGGGGTTGGACTTAAATGATCTTTAAGATCCCTTCCAACCCAAACCATTCTATGATTCTGTGATTTCTGGGTTATTTCATTTGTGCTACTAACTTTTTATACAGATAAGATAAAGTGATCTCTTAGTGAGAAAAAACTTCTATCTTACCAAGAATCTTACCTAAAAAGTAATGGTTTCTTTTTATGGCTTTTTTTTTTTTTTTTTTTTTTTTTTTTTTTTATGATTGTGAAAATTCCTTTGGTTTATTAATAATAATAATTATCTGTCAGGGTGACAAAATGATACTGGAGTAACTTTTGAAAAAAATCATCTAGAGATGTATTTCATTATTTGCACACAAATATAGATAGAAACTGTCAGTCTTATTTTCTTTTGACTGATTCACTATCCAGATTAATCCAAATGGCCTTTCTTTGGCCATGCCCCTAGTTCCTTTTCATCTTGGTCCTGGAAGGTCAGGCATAGCCTGCATACATGAGGAAGCTGCATGCTAGTTATATGGGAGGGAGAAATGTGTGATCGCTGTTAATGGAGAGGACAAATCAAATCTGTATTGTAGCTTCTCCTTTGTTCCTCTACTGACTTCTGGAATCAGTCTGGCCTTTGACATTGCTTTCTTTCCTTTTTTTCCCTCTTAAATCAAGGAAGGATGCAAAGTTTATATAGTCAGACCAGGTAACAGTGAGCAGGAGAACTGAGAGGTAGTGTTTTTTTATGAAAACAAATGAAGAAATATACCACTCTTATGTTTGTTAATATCCAATATTTTGCATTATATTAACTAAACTAGTGGTTTAGTGACATGGGTTGCTAACAAATTTATCATGCTCATCTGTAGTCTCTCGCTTTCTTATCCAAAGAATGAGCTGAATTATAAAGGTGAATTTTAGGTCCATGTGGCAGATGTGGTTTTGTCAAAATGAAAAAGAAAAAAAAACAGCTGCAGAAAGAAAGAACTTTTTTCTTCTTTTCTTTTTTTTTTATTTTTCCAAATTTAGCTAATCTGTAGTGTGGTTAATCCTTTTGATTCTACATAGTGCTGTAATTTGTGTTGCAGACCAATGTAGTAGTGTGAAATACCTTAGGACTTCACATGGCTCCCCGAATCTCCTGTGGTGCAGTTTTCGGGCTAATCTTCCGAATTCTGTAAGCAGTGAAGCCGTTATTGCCATCTTATGCTGCTAGGCAATACAGTACAGTAGATGTATTCAATTAGTACCATTTCCTATCTCCTGGTTAGGCCTGCTTTCTTGTCATTTGCTGAAAAATACACTTGGCTACTTGATATGTTTCTTCTAGGATGTTGGCTTTTTTATTGGGTTCACTTATTTTTTTTACATGTCAGTGAAGAGATCTCACTAGCCAGACCAATATCCAGAATGACTTTATGTAATCTCAAATATCTCAGACATTTACAACAGATTCTTTAAATCTAGAGCTAAAATTAGGGTGAGAACATTCAGCTTAGCTAGTGACTTGCCCTTTGAGCAGAAGATTGAGATGATCTGTATTTTCCAGTAAGAGCCTTAATCAGATGGCAAACAATTTTTAGTTACCATTTATCTATATCAGTTTGCACTTAAAAGAAATCTGTACTTTAATTCAGCATCTACTCTTTCGTAATTATGTCTTCAACTGTGTAAGTTGGTATTTTTTACTGAACAAGCTAATATTTATCTGCTGTTCTATTCTGGTCGCACGAAGCCTAGCTTATACAGGAGATGACTTTGAAAAATTTCTGTAATCTTTGCACAGTAATCACCTCTGTAAGAATGTGGATAATTACAGAAAAGTTTTGTTCCACTGAGAGGTGTGTAAAGTAGTAATTAAAGCTAACATTTGCCAGGAGGATGTGGCCTTTCTATTTCAAGTTTTTTATAAGTAGAGATTATAACCACCCCCACAATTTAACTGCAGAAACACATTTAGAATGTGCTCAATGTTTAATGCATAGTAAATTTATATCCTTCTTATGGGCGGTAAAATAAGTAATTAAAAATGCTGACACCCATTACAAGAGAGACAATATGTTACAAGTATGTGCCTAAATTGCATTGTTGTGCCTGAAAAGTGTCTGAAAAGCACTTGATGTGTAGGTAAGTCCCTGAGGCACATGGAGTCTTAGGTCCTCATACGCTCATGTACGCTTACCTTCAGGTACATATGGACATCAGTGCATCTGTCCTAATTCAGACACTTTATGCTAATAATTACTCTGACTTAAGAGTAATACTGCTAACATAAGAGAAGAAAACTTGTAAGAAATCCTCAAGACCTGGACGGTAACTAGCTGTGCACTGAAAACTAAAACTCTTCTCTAGTCCATCACTGCTCTCTAAACAGAATGTAGCTCACTTTGTGATAGATTTAGTGCTGTCCCTTTACTCTTGTAGCCAGCTGTGATCTGTAGTGGATGTCCTGGCTTTGAACTTAAGCCTTTCCCTTGAATTTGAACAAAGCCAACTAGCATTTAACTACTTGATAAACTTCTGATAAACTTGTAATAATCAAGGAATTATTATGATTGTTTAATCATGTATCAAAATGAACCAAGAAATGCAATAATAATACATCAGCTACCATATTTTCCCATCGTCAAAGCACAGCCAGTATTGTTTACTACAAAAATTGCAGAGACCCAGAGCTTCAGAGGTGGACTCACCAGGGCTGAGCAGAAGTGCAGGATCACCTCCCTTGACTTGCTGGTAATGCTCTGCCTTATGTAGCACAGGAGGCTATTGGCTGCTTTTGCCACAAAGGCACGTTGCTGGTTCCTGCTCAAATTCTTGTCGACCAGGATCTCCAGTCCATTTTATGCAGAGTTGTTTTCCAGCCACTCAGCACCCAGCCTGCACTGGTGCATGCAATTATTACTTCCCAACTAGGGCAGGCACTGAGGCACTTCTCAGCACTGGGCTGCTAAAGAGGCAGCCCCTAGGTGCATTGCCCTTTGCTGAACCTCATGAGTTCCCTGCCTGCCCATTTCTCCAGACTGTTGAAGTCCCTCTGAAATACCCATCTGGTCTGTCAACTACTCCCTCCAATTTTGAATCATCTCCAGACTTGCTGAGGTACCTGTCCTATCATCCAGCTCACTAATGAAGGTGTCAAGAATATTGACCCCTGGGGTACACCACTAGTGAATGGCCTCCAGCTGGACTCTGTGCTGCTGATCACAACTTTTTGAGCCTGAAAGGTCAGCAAGTTTTCAGTCCACCTTGATGTTCACTGTACTGCACCGTACTTCATCAATTTGTGGGGATGTTATGGGAGAAAACTTTGCTAAAGTTGAGATAAACAATATTTAATGTTTTCCCCTCATCCACTGAGACTGTTTTTTTTTTTATACAGGGCTATCAGGTTAGTCAGACATGTTTTCCCCTTTTTAATCCATACTGATTTCTGCAAATCACCTTCTTGATTCTTATGTTTCAAAGGTTTTCCAGGATTTTTTATCCCATCAATTTCCTTGAGATTGAGCTAAGTCTTTACCGGCCCAAAGTTCTTCGGATTGTTTTTCTTGTCCTTCTTGAAGGCAGAAATGATATTTGCTGTCTTCCAGTCATGAGGAACCTCTCCTGGTTGCCATGACCTTGCACAGATAATCAAGAATAGCCTCATGATTATATTAGCCAGCGCCTTCAGCACTCATAGGAACAACCCATCATGTTCTCTGAATTTCTGAGAGCAAATCTAACCAGTAAAGCCAAGGTGAAGAGGGCACTGATTACCCTAGTCTTTTCTATGTTCTCCGTCATCAAGGATCCTGCCCCATTCAGCAAGCAGGGCACATTTTTTCTAGTCTTCATATTGTGGTTGGTACCCCTGTAAAACCTTCTTGTTGCCCTTCATATTCATTACCAGATTCAGCTTGAGGTGTGGTTTTTTTTTTTTTTTTTAATCCTACATGAAGGTACAGCATCTCTGTATTCCTCCAAGGTCTCCTGTCTCTGTTTTGACCTCTGTTATGCTTCCTTTTCATGTTTGAGTTTCATCTGGAACTTCCAGTTCATCCATGTACATCTTCTACTGTCTTTGCTTGACTTCCTGCCCTTCAGCTGACATGTTCTAGCATGGATTGAGGTGATCCTTACAAGTCACCAGCCCTCTTGGACCCCTCTTCCCTCCAGACCATGTACCATGGGACTCTTCCAGGCAAACCCTGAGCAGACCAAAGTCTCTGCTCCTGAAGGCCAGGGTCGTGATCTATTTGCTTTGTTTCCTTCTCACAGGATCCGGAATTCCACAATGTTAAGGTCACGGAGCCTATGAACATTCACATTCCTGACAGGTTCTTCCTTGTTTTTAAGTATGAGGTCCGCAGAGTGTCTCCCCTCATTGCTCCTTTGTAACCTGTGTCAGGAAGTTATCCTCACGCACTCCAGAAGCCTCCTGGGTTGCTTGTGCTCTGCTCTGTTTGTCCCTCAAGTAAATATCAAGGTGGTTCAAGCCTTCCACCACAAGGACCAGATCATAATGTGCCTTGTCAGCACTCATTTGCTGGTAGGCATACCCTTGGGTGGGCCCACTTCTCCCTGTTTTCTGGGTTTCATATCCCTCACTTGCCTACTTTATCCAACAAGAACATATGTTATTAATATAGTATTAGTATTCCAAATTACTTTTGGATACAGAGACCTCTAATGTGTTATTTGATAATATGTTGTAAAAAAACCTACAACTTTATTAGAGGATACTTTGTTGTGGTGGGACAGAGGGGACTATTAATTGTTGAAGCCTTTGGTGTCTAGATAGTTTCTGCTGAGAACATTAGCAGCAGTCTTCGCGAGCAACGATAATTTTTTTTTTTCCTCCCTGTAACATCATGCAAAGCAATCTGTATTTCTATAAATGAAATACCCTTAAAAGCATATTGTTTTATTCTAAGTTTCCATCACTGAGATTTGCCAAAACATTCGGAATTTAAGCATGCATTTGGATACCTTTTTTTTCTTCATACTGTTTTAAATTACTGTTCTTATGGAAGATTTACTTGTTTTTCAACTTTGCTGTTCAAAATAAGCTTATCAGCCTGACGCTTTTTGGCAACTTGCCTCTATGGTTACTTCGTATTTTGAACATTTCCATGATTTATTAGCAAATAGTCACAAATATAGTGAATCTACATGACTGAAATATACACACAAAGCAATGGCCAAAGTATTTTCTGGCATTGGCAATGCTTACTATTGTTAGCCTTGGAAACCACAGCTTCTTCATTAAATTAATTTTAACTTACGTAGAGAAATGGTAGCTACATTAAGACCTCTAGCTAAAACTGTGGAATTATATGTTACCACAATATTCCTGGAATTTACTCTTTCTCAATGACATTGTTACCTCTGGTTTGTTTATGGCTCAGTAGAGCATGTCATGAAATTATATAGCACAGGGAGAATTTTCTTTAGCTTTCTTGGTGAGTCATCCTTTCTCCACCGGAAGGACACGTATCCTTGATTTGTTTCAGTGCAGGAAGGAAAGGCTTTATGCTTTAAGGCATCTGCATTGGTTATAAAACTGTGGATGTGCTCTTCATTTATCTTAGCACAGTGCCTTTTTCCCCTTCATTTCAAGTATTCAAATGACCAACAGAACACATTTCACAGTCAGAAAAGAGCTATGCTAATTACTCTGTTCCTTTTTTTTTTTTCTTTTTTCTTTTTTTTTTCTCCCCATTCATACAAGCTAGTTAAATGCATCTTCACTTCTTTGCCCTGCTTCGTGGTTTTGTGTGATCTTAATCTGCTAATGTTTTAGTTACTTCTGTATAAAAACACGGATAACTAAACATCCTTAGACCCTGTGACTCTTTTCAGGGTAAATAACCAAAAGATCTATCAGTCTCTTGAATACTTCTCATTTATTATAGGCAACCTTCAGGCAGCATACCTGTCTGTGGATAACAGCATTGCCTAACACCTAAGCTGTCTGGTCCTTTGTACTCCAGAGATGCCCTATACCTGTACTTGAGGCTGTACAAGTTCAACTCACTCTATAGTCAACACATTTGGTCAGGAAAGGCAGCCTTCATGTATCTCTGAGAAGACCTGTAGTCCCACCTGATGGTGTTAATATAGTGGACACCACATAAGCACTTAAGATGGGCTCACATTTGCATGGTAGCCTTCTAGAATGATTTCATGAAAGAAAACTTATTCATTTAAAAATCTCTATTAGAAATTAACAAAAATGTTTCTTGGCTCTTATACACAAAAAAACCTCCAAAGCTTTCTTTCTCTTTAGAGGAGTGTTCCACCTCCTATATCTTTAGTTGAAGAAAGCAGAACAAACCATAATATGTTTTCAGTAGAGTGTGGTTTTCTATGGATTAATTGTTTGGTTAGTAAATAAGAAAGGGCATTCTTCCAAGGAAGAAAAGATTGAGTTTCCAGGCTTAGTGTAACAGCTGCACTGAATCTTTGAAGTCATTCAGGCCCTGTTGGAAGTTCATTATAGGATCTAGGCATTTTTGTCTTTTTCTCATTAAGACCAAGAGTATACAAATTAATGAGAACTAAAGCCACTTAGGCCATGAGGGAATATTTCTTTCTATTAGGGTGAGATTTTGCCTCAGGGAGTATGTACATGTGAAAATATTTGATAACAGTGAAGTATATTGTATGTGGAACTGTTTTCCAAGTTGTAGACGCTTGTTTTGTGGTTCTCTGATAGAAATGTTCAAGAAATGTGTAAAATCGCAGCCCCACCTGCTTATAGGCTTGAAACAACAAAGACAACAAAAACATCTTGTCAGATCAAGCCTCCTTTTCTTCTATCCTGTACAGTAACCTTAACTTAGCTTCTTTTCTAGTCAGTCACTGTCATCTTCCCTGTGTGTGGACATAAGCAGTGAAGACAGAAGTGTATATACCTATGAACTGAGTTCTCCCCAGCTGGCTGAGTACTAAATAGCAGAATGGTTTCCTGTGTGCCAGCCTTTTACAAACAATCTACTGGGGACTGGCAGCCAGGGTGTGCTGTAATGAATGATCCTCAGTGTACATGGAAAAAAAGAAGACATGGTAGATCTTTTAAGAGTATTTTTAGGCTCTTTCCTGAAGCCATAACCAAATCCGAGCACCAAAAACAGAGGAGTGTTTTCTCAAGAGCATTATAACCTTGAAAAACTGTCACATATAGCATCTTCTCTCTCTTTCATACAGGTCACAATATACAAAGGGTGACTTGATGAATATCTGCTTAAGAATACCTGGATTTGGAATTATAGGGAAATTTGGAAATGCAGTGCTTGATATGTCAGTGTGAACTGAAGGATGGCTCCACTGTATTTGGATTCTTTCTTATTATACAAAGATAAAGGATATTGCTGTGTGTCTTCTGTTGTTCTAACGGGTTCTAAGCAAAAATCTGATACCTTTTAAAAAGAAAAATGTCTGCTGAAATGGATCCACATGGTCAGTTACTTTACAGTGCACAGTAGCAACCCAACATGGTAAGTGATGAATATCATGAGCACCTTGAATAGTAAGGAAAATGTATGAATATTTGAATTGTTAATTCTGGAGATTTTCTGTTGAAGGAATAAATATTCCTCCCCTTTTCTTTGGCATTTATGGACATTTTAATTGCCATGGAGACTTCTTGTTTCCATCTCACACACTCTGAGGATCTGTGCAAACCTTTGGACCAAAGGAAGAAAGAAAAGGAAACACAGCAGTGACTTGGTCAGTCCTGTGGAGGACACCTCAGCATTTGGAAATTTCTCTGTGTCAGCCTTTGGCAAGAACACGTGTAGCACATGAACCAATCCACAGTATATCAGTCTTATTTTGCAAGACAATGTTACTTTTGCCATTTAAGTGCTGAGGTGTCCCACAGTCTCTTGTTTCCACGGTACACAAAGTTATGGTGGCTTTTCTTTTGTTCTGGTCCCTTGCAAATATTTGCACACTGGGAAATGTTTTAGCTCTGCAGACCAATACATCAGCCATCTGCCTAGAAAAGCCAACGCCTTTCTGCTTTCAGACGGATACATAGGGGAGGATCCTGTTCTGTCGGTTTACAGATTCCTGTGCCTCACCTCACTGACGTTAAGTCCACGTTTGTTTGACTATCCTTGGTCTGATTACAACAGATAAGTCCAGGCAGTGAAATAGGTATGGATATGTGAGCGAGTGGCAATAACGTTTGCTTTCCAGAATATGTTGTGGTCAGAGCAAAGGCAGAAATCAGAGAAGTCTTTTATATGAAATATCTGTTTCCATAGGTGATACTACACTCACGTTAATATTAGCATCCATGCATATAATATAAAGGTTATGAATTCTATAAAGTGCATAAGCTACACAGATGGGCTTTCTCAGCTATAGGTCCTTACATTATGATTGAATTCATCCTGTTTAAAATAGCTACTGCTCTCACACTCACATTTTCTGTCTTTCGTTCTCTTCCTTTAGCTCTAAACTGAACAACAGAGATCAAGTAAAGCTGGTTGTTTTAATTCTGGTTAAACAAAAAACAAAAGGAACAGTTTCCCAATCTATTTAAGAAATGGAAGTAAACAGCATGAATAAAGATCTGCCCATTAATATTGTGAATACTGTGGCATGCCAGCAGAGAAGAGGAATCATTTATTTCAAAGGAAAAAAAGGGGAAAGAGTCATGCTGTGTCTGCCCTTGCACAGGTTACAGAAATGTTATCTTGTCCCTGAGCAATAAGAATTTAATCTCAGATCAGAATTTCTGTTTCATCAGGTCAGATAATCTCCAAGGAAGAGAGGGCAGAAAGATAGTATCAGCTGTAAAATTACGGATGAATGTTGAGCTAAGCTGTGAACAGAAAAAATGTTGCACAACATTCAGGGTGTTTTTTACCTGAATATCTAGCTCCACCAAAAGGATTGCATTCGAATCTTTAAGAATCACAAAAATTTAGTCCTGTTTTCTCAAGGCTACACTTTTCAGCCTGATGTCTATAGGGATTTGAGAAGTGAAAGAGAAGGGCTGAATTCCATTTGGCCACTTGGCATAGCAGATCTCATCTGCCACAAAGGGATTCCTGTGCCAGTAATATTTCTGGGAAGTGGTTGCTGTCTGCTTGGATGGGTGGTGCATCAAAGCTGTCAAAAAATTCTGTAGTGGAAAATACTGTTCTACATTACAGATGTAGCCTGTATCTGTAAGACCTTTGGAAATAGATCCTGATTTTCTTCAAATGTCAAAATCACAAGCATTGCAGTGTATATACACAGGTTAACTTTCTTTCTAGAATGAAACTCAATGATCTGTATATTGTTCTGAGTTTTTTGTTGTTTATAATATTCCTTATAATAAGGAAAAGGACAGTAGGGTCCAGAACTTGTGTTGTTTCTTCCACAATGCCAATAATTGATAATTCTACCATTTATTTTCTGTTACAGCAGTGAGACGAGACTGTGGAGTTTAGCATTACTGAGCCAAGGTGAGTTCGGGAGTGTAGTCATGAATCACAAACTTTTTGAATTGATCTACACAAAAAGTGACCCAAATGTAATCCCTAGGTATGCAGAAGTTTGTGTAAAATAATAATTAGCATACAACTTTCAGATCAAGAAGTCGACACCCATCTGGTCGTAGCTAGGTAGAAGCAGCATAAATACAGGAGTTTGGTGCTTCTATAGGGACTAAGATGTATTTGTTTTGAGTATCTAGCTTTCTAACTTGAGATGCTACCTGTTGCATCACAGATACTAAGAGAGAAGCATGACAATACTATCCATTTTCATTTAAGCCTGTGCCAGCCAAGGTAAATATATTCAAGTGTGTATTTTATTAGCAATTGTTATCAGCAGTAAAAAATGAATAAATCTGATTTTAACTGAGTGAGCACAGCCAATATATGCTATCTCTAGAAAAAAACAGAGCCAAGGCTGCACATCTGGATTTCTCAAAACTGTAAATTGTCTGAGGACAACCACAGATAGGAGATGTGGGTTGAATTTGTAACCTGATCTCAGAGAGACTCCAGTGTGTCCTTGTATCTAGGAACATCTCCTGCACATTAGCTAGTCACCAGCTGTGAGGGTCGCCCTTCATCTCCTTAACCTTGACTGTGTAAATTGTAAAAGTAAGACCTTGTTGCTGTGAATTCTGTTGTTTTCGCAATTATGCTCCATTCAGTTAGGCAAACCAGTCTTGTTTTGTATCAACTAACTTGCATTTTTATCTGATAAAGAATTCTCTAAAAGCAGTGTAGTTATAATTTCAACTACATATTTGCACTGAGTTGGGACCACTGAGTTACTGTGTTGTGACACCAGACTGCGTCTGTGGTTTCCCTCTGTTATAGTAACGTGGGTGTGAGCAGTGGCAACAATCAGCACAAAAATGCTGTCATCCCTGGGTTTGGACTGTATGTTTTGTGCTGTTGTCTATTCATCTTACAGGAGAGAGGAATTAAAATGTTCATCCACTGTATAATCCCAAAGGATCCCTCAGCATATTTACGCTCTTCAGCCAGCATATTTACGCTCTTCAGCTTTTGCGTGTATGAGGATACCCTTCCTATAGCAAAAAGCGGATGTAGTATCTGCACTGAATAGGGTAGTCCACAAGGGTAGCCTTTTATGGCTGACACTGTCATCTTTGTATCTAGCGGCACAGTAGTAGTAGGCAAGGAAGCAAGAATACCATGAACAAAGACGTAGCTACTGGAGTTGAAGGGATGCCGACAGTTTTGTTTTGAAGCTGCTTTCCAGGTTTGAAACTGAAGGTTTTTCTTTCACACTGGAATGAAAGCTTAGGCATACAGACACTTCAAAAAGTACAGCCTTGCCTTAAATGCCCACCAAGAGCCTGAAACCTTTGTCTTCTGAAGCTTACATAAGACAAGCAGGCATTGGCTGATAGTGTAACTGCCTCACATTTGTTTTCCTACCCAAGTTAGAGCAGGAGTTGTTTCAAGCCAATGTCTCCCATGATCTGAGATGGACTTGGGGGTTCTGGGGGTTTAAACTAAAAGAGGGAAGATTTATTTTAGAGGTTATGAGGAAATTCTTCACTCAGAAGGTGGTGAGGCACTAGAACAGGTTGTCCAGAGAGGTTGTGGGTGTCCCATCCCTGAAGGTGTTCAAGGCCAGGTTGGATGAGGCCCTGAGCAACCTGGTCTAGCAGGCAGCATCCCTGCCTAGAGCAATGGGGTTGGAACTGGGTGATCTTTAAGGTCCCTTCCAACCTGAGCCATTCTGTCATCTTGGGAGATCTTGGCCAACGTTCTTGAAAATGAATATATGGAGGGAAAAAATAATCCTCTGCAAAATGACAGTAAAGACCTACCACTTTACATCTAATTTTTTGGTAATATTCTGAATCTACTGTATGCCAGCACTTCCAAAGTTATTTTGTGCTGTGCTTCTCTCCAATGTAAAGCTTCTCTCGACCCTATTTTGAAAGTACTGCCGTAGCTATCTTGTGTCATGTCTGGCAGCTAGCTCACATCCCTTTCTCCTGAACATCTCTGGTGTGCTCAGGAGAGGATGTGCCTACAGTGTGGGAAATGTTACTAAATCTGAAGTAGATTTGGACAGAAATGATCAGAACTAAACACAATTCAAAGGAATGTGATCACCAGTTTAATTTTGTTTCTAGCATTTTCCCACAGGTTAAAAAACAAAACAAACAAACAAAAAAAACCCAAACATTTAACAGATTATGAAGACAATATACTGTTAAGGACTTATACAAGATTATTTTCTCTGATTTTACCAACCACTTATGACCACTTTGTTGGAATATGTTATTGTATCCAAATTTTACATAACTATGAAGACATAGATAGCCACAATATAACTAATTTATGACGAATTATTACTCATTATTGTAAATTAACATAGATGTCCTGCAAAGGACACATCTTTCATAGGTGCTTTTAGGCAGCATCATAGGAAACGGCAGGTTACACAGGTAAGTGACACCGGTTTCTTGCACAGAACATAACACACTTGCTTTTCCTGCAGATTAATGACTTACCATCTTGCTCTAGTGAAAAAGAAAGTTGTTGGGATAACAAACTATCTCAACTGACTTAAGCTTTTTACTTAAAATAGGTGCCTGCCCTTCCACATGGTGGTTTGGTGAAGTAGAGTTTGTATGTACAGATCCCTTCATTATGCTTCCACCATGATGTCTGAGTTGGGATACTGCAGAAGAAGGAATGGCCTGTGATGAGCTTCACATGCCTTACATGACATTTAAAAGAGCTAGGAAAAGCCTGCTCCTTTTTTCCATATCAGACTTTACAAGCATGACTTGGCCTCAGGTGTGGAGTTCTGGGATTATCTCCTTCAATCTCTCTTGCATCACTGTATTTTTATCATGGCAAAGCCTGTAGTTATTTGATGATTATCATCACTTCATGGAGACCACATGCTCAGAATAATATATATGTTCTGTTTTCAGTTATCAGAATAATAGTTAAAGACACAGAATAAAGCTAAGCCTAGATCTCAGGTTTTTTTCTATATTAGCTATTCTAAAATCTATAGCAAGAGTCTTCCTGTCTGATTTGCCAACAAATGAGAAATAAACACGTAAATCTGAGCTACACTAAAGACTTACAAGCTACATGAAATAAAAATAAAAATTAGGAGCTGAGATGTAGATACTACATTACATAATAAATTGTAAATTGACATAAAAAAAAGATTGTCTATAGCTCTTGGTCAGAAGTTGTAGCTGACAATGAAGCTATAGTTGAATTAATAAAATGCAGCTCAAAGTTGCTGCACCTTAAACCATCACTTTCAGTTATTCAGAAAACTAACTTCAAAGTGTTTGATAGATTTCTTCTCTGTTTCCCAAGTGGCCATGATGGTCTTTTTATGTTTGTTCTCCAAATCATGCATATATATTTCTTATGAAATCTGGTATATTAAGTTGCTTGGTTAAAGTTCAAAATGCTAGTAGAGACAGAAAGGTTAACTAAAATGTTTTAAAATATCCTGGTGCAGCTTCACACTGTAGAGGATATGATCATTTCACTGTTGTTTGTTACAGTTCTGTCTGAATGAGACGTAATGCTTTCTTCATGTTCTGTATTACTGAAAGAAAAATAAATAAGAACAGTAAAATGTACTTAAAATGCATTGTACAATTAAGAAAATCTAGTTTGATTAGTAAATTATTCACTATAAAATTAATTCAGGGTCACATATTTTAGAGCTTTGTAAAATATATAGTAAAAATTCTTGCATAAGAATGCTAAAGATGAAGGCAAAAACTTCATGAATCAAAATGTTTAACTTAAAGGGATTTCACAAGATTACTTTCAAGTTCTTTACTTCTCAACAGCAAACCTGGTAATCAGATGTGACATGCACATTTGCGGTGAGATACTGCACTGGTGTCAGGTAGATGGTATAGTGTAAGGACTAGCTCAACTTGAAAAAATCACATTCCTTTTTGAAATATGGGTCATAGGTGGTACTCAGGTAACCACCAGCATTTTTTTTTTCTGTTTTCCTCCCACCACCAGCTGTTCACATATTGCAGTTGGATACTATATTGTAGTTGAGCCATAGTGACTTTCACCACTCTCCAGCAAACTGCTCAGATCTTGGTCCTGACTGTTCTCACACAACTCTCTTTCAACTTGTCTTACCTGAGTAGTCCCAGTAAATTCAGTGGGACTACTACAAATGGGCTAAAGTGTCTTGCTAGAACAGGTTAGATGATTATAAATGATTGTAAATGCTCACACACATTCTTTATTCATTACTTTGAGATCTTAACTGATTCTCAAGCACAGATGATTGGGATTAGTATGTATCTGGCTGCTTACAGTGTGAAATGCAAAGTAACACCATAAAGTGGGCACTTACAGAATGGTATGTCTTGTGGCTCATAAGCGTATAGCCGATTAGAGTATCTTCCTGTGATATCAGCTCTTACTGTGAGAGATGGGTCTGAAAAAGTAACTGTATTAATCACTGCTTTCCACAACAGCTGAAGGTGATGCCCATGGTGCAGCACTGACAGCCCTGTTCCTGAGAAGTCCTGATTTCATCAGCCATGCAATTACAAGGCCGTTACGCTCTGTTCCAACCAACTGCTCTTTATGCGGAGAAATCCTGAACAAAAGCTAGAGCTCAGTTTTATATTATGCAGCTATTTTTAAGGGATTGATTATGCATGCATTTCATCCATATTTAAAGAAAAATATCCTGTATAACAAGTTCTGGGGTTACCTCAGGAGAGGCCAGTTTGACTGGATGCACTGATAGAGAAGGTGATGCAGACTTAATGCAATATTACCATGACCTACCGAGAGCCTTCAGAGCTAAGATCTTGTGGTTCTTAATGTTTCTTTGTGAAAGCAAGTTGTTGTGAACATTACTCAACAGGTTCCCTTTACAAGCTTTTTGTTAATCATCAAACTCCTGTTGCTACCTTGCTCTGTCTGAGTGTGGACTTCATCCCACCTAACTTTGGATGCTATGCCAGAGCTGGCCGCCTTAGGTTCCCTGCACAGTCAGCAAAAAGGAATGTGGACTGTGGGGCACGATTCATTTGGTTTATTCCAGAAGTCAACTTTACGATGCAAGGAATCATTACTTAGACTCCACTGACCATTGACTTTGTGGTAATGTCTGCACTATGGACATCTACATTGTTAGATATTTGACTGCTTTCAGCAAACTTTATCTCATAACAGTGCTAGCAAGAAAGACAGAGAGCTAACAGGGGTTAACAGAGGCCCAGATGCTAATAGATATTTAGGCACCTTGTTCCCAAGCACAAGGTACCCCCCAGAACATATCCGTAACCTGAGGAAGTTCACTGGGGCTGAAGCCTCCGATAGAGGGAGAACTGAACTCAGGTCTGCCAAATTCCAGACTTATGGTAATGACAAGTTCTGAGCTATTTTCTTTTTAAAAAATTATTCATTTTGATGTCCCCAGAAGAGGAAACTTGCATAGATTCAGAAATTGTACCTTGAAAAGATGCATAAATATTGTACCTACCTATGAACATGATTCGAGGCACATATTGTCCATCAGGTGACAGGTTTTTATCTGTAGTTTCATGCTGGCAGAGAAATTAAAGCTAATTATTAAAATATTTCTGTAAATACCTATTCCTGGAGTAGGACCCCTTGTGAACAATCTCATACCAGAGGACAGAAACACCAAAGGTACTACTTGTGTGTGTATATCCACACACAAATGCATATATGTGCATGTAACTGAAATGCCAGAGGTACTTAGCTAAAATGGCATGAAAAATTCAAGACTTAGAAAGAGAAAACACAAGCCAAATAGTGATACCTGTCAAATCTCCCCAAACATTTCATACCATGAGATTCAGCATAACGAAGTTATTTTGGGCCATTTCTTGTACCTCTTCATTTTCAGCAAAAGCTTTCTTCAGTGCTAGAAAAGACATGAGCATTTTGAAGTCCATCTCAAACACTGCTTTTCCTTCTGTGTTTGGGCACTGGAGACTGGCCACATTGTTCCTGTCACTGCCGATTCACATTCCTGAGGAGACACTTCAGGGCTCTGTCACAGCCTTTTTTTTTTTTTTTTTTTTTTTTTTAACCCATGTCTGTGCAACCTCCCAGCTATGAAAATGGAAGCTCTCTTCTGTTATTTATGAAGCCTGTAGTTTCAACAGATACCATGTCTCGGCTTGACAAAGTGCATTATTCTCAGAAAATTCTTGTTAGATCAATTTCAGCAGTCTTGTCTGCTTCTCTAGTTACCCGTTCAGGAGGGCCAAACAATATTAAATCTGTTCAATGAGTCAGTAGCAAATATGTTACTCTTAATTTAAACTGACAAGTGCTGCAACAGGGATAGAAGGACAGCAGCATTGAATATTTTATGTTCTTTTTTTAGTAGGTTCATAGTGTACTTTTTGTAAAAAAATAGTAATAAATTCTTAGCTTTTCAACTACAATTTCGTATACCTATTTCTTTAAATAAGTTTTTGTAAGTACAAGGTAAATATATAGATATTTGTAGTTTCTTATAAAGATGTTTACAAAAATTTAACACTCAAAAAAAAATCAAAATTACCTTGGCAGTATTGGCAGTCTTCCAAATGGTGAATGACCATCAGTGGTTTGTTACTTTATTAATAATAATAATAAAACATGTGGTTAGATAATTTGACAAGTACATAAATAGATGATTTTACTAGCAGACTGGAAAAGGCAAATTGCATTTCATCTTATGTTAACTCACAGGAAAACCATATGGGCATTCTGTGAGGGATGACAGGCGTTTTTGTAAAAGAGACAAAGGAAATAAAAGAAAGTAGAGAAACAGAGTTTCCTTGTCTATATAGTTTTTCTAAAGCAAAAGATTCTACAAGAGAGATACCACAGAGTCAGAATCATTTCATTCCCAGTTAATATACAATCAAACTATGAGCACTGAAGAGATATTTAATATTGCCTAGGTGTGTAACTCTCCATGATTATTAAAATAAAAATAATCTGTAAACTGGAATGAAATAATTTTTATAAAATTAGGTTTCTCATCAAATGCTCCCTATGGAAAGTGTTTTTTTTCTTTCTTTCTTTTTTTTTCTTTTTTTTTTTTTTTTTAAAGCTGTCTTGAACAGATGTACTGTACCTTTTATTTTTATTTATTTATTTATTTAGGTAAATGTTTTTATAGAGTATCAAAGTTTTATATTCTTTGGATGTCAAAACATAAAACAATTCTATGCATTTTCTCCTACATTTTTTCAACTTGTGTTACTGTTCAGCCAATGAGTTACTAATGCTTGATTTGCAATCACTGTCGAGAACCGTTCAGTTCCTAGACATTTTCACAGGGTACAAGAAATTGATTGCCATTTACTTTAAAAACAATTTGATTTCACAGAATCACAGAATTGTAGGGGTTGGAAGAGACCTCAAGAGATCATCGGGTCCATTCCCTGTGCCAAAGCAGGTTCCCTAGAGCAGGTTGCCCAGGTAGGCGTCCAGATGGGATTCCTATAATATAAATATAATTTTAGACTATAATAGTGTAGCACAAGATATTGCTAACTGAAATTTCAATTTGCTAAATTTCAATTTAACAATATCTTGTGCTATGTTATTATAGTCTAAAATTAATGGGAATAGTGATTTAAATAAGTATTGTTATGAATCCTCAAATATATTTTCAGCTGAAACCCAGAGAATGACTCATTTAACTTTTGGTCCTACCAGGATAGTGAGAAATTGTGGTAGGTCACCATGCAAGAACAAATATAATTGATTTCTAGCTGTTGATTGAGGAGGAAATCAGAGATCCATGATACATTAAAAAACAAACAAACAAACAAACAAACAAAAACTTCATTATTATTATGTCTATTCATCATTGCTTATTCAAATGACAACACTGCTGTTGTTGAACAGCAGTGTCGTCTTTCCACAAAGAAAGGACAGTGTTCAAAGCAGACTTGCCTAATGGCCTAATGTTGCTTCAGAGTAATAAGATCTCTACAACTGCTTTTATTTATATGCAGAAAATCTGTTTTATTTGAGTGAGTGGTCTGCAAATCAGCTGTGACTGTGTTTCTTTGTTCTGTTTCATTACAGTGTATTCAGGCATGACCATCTGATTGACAACTTTGTCTCTCAAAACTATTTTGTAGTCTCTTACCTTTTCTTTGCTTGATAAAGCCCTTCCTCATAAGTTTGTACCCAGGTTATTTCATCTCCCCACCCTAGAAATATAAGAAAAGGGTTAACTAGTGGCCAGGCAAGAAATTACGTTTTTGACATTTATTGGTAGTTGTAAACAAATAGGATTTTTTTTTTTTTTCCAGTCAAATATTCCCAAACACTGTGGATATACAAATTCTAAATCTGCTGATAGGTGCATTGGGATATTTAAAAAACAGAACTCAGCTGGCTGAGGATTTGTACCCAGTTCAAGTCCTTTGGCAAACTCATTAGATCTCTTTCTGAATACTCAGAGGCCCCTAAATCAGTGACAAAATTCTTTATATCTTCATATTTCTTCTTCATATTGTCTGCTCTGTATTTAATGTAGACGCTGGGGATTAAAAAGAAAGCTGGCTTATAAAAATGAAAGAGAAAAATAAAATATGAAAAGTCAAATAATATTAACTTTAATGTGAATAGTTTTTGAAGAATACATAGTTTTAAACATAACTCCTGAGTCACAAATTTCAATCCATGGAGTTGCAAGTACTTCATTTAATTAAATAATTTAATAAAAGAATGTCTGTTAAATAAAAATCTCCTCCAAAACAGAATCCTAATGAATCACCAGCTCTGCAGCCCATCCATAGCTGAAGCACTGAACTCAAAAAGCAGACTGTTTGGTTTCATGCCTTCAGACCCCAAAGATGTCAGAAACAATGCAGAATGTCCCTGCCTCCTGGGCTGTGTCACTTCTGTTCACAAAGGCCTTCACAGGAACTGCATGTGGCAGAATAGCTTCTGGGTCTGGACCACATTAAGTCTCCTGTTCTTTTGCAGTGTCTGGGCAGTGCTTGGTCCAGCCTTGGTTGTGCAGAGATTTACTGTTAGCCTTCTCATGGGACAATTGCTTGTGAGGCTACTAGGCCATCTCTTCTTTCAGGAAAGTGATTTTGATTTCAGGTCTGTCTGGTTGATGGTGGGGTTCTGGCTTCTTGACCAGTGTGTTCCCAGCCCTGGCTGAAATCAACTGCTGACGTAGGTAGTCACACAGAGAAGTCAGCTGGGGTCATTTTACAGCATGCTTAAGTATTCCCTTTTGATCTGTGAAAATTACATGTAATGTTCTCAAGGCTCTGCAGTATCCCAAAATCCCATACACCAGAATTAGAAAACTGACACTTGCTTTCTGTGATAATTTGTTTCAAAATTGACACAATAAAATTGACTTCTTGCTTTTCTTTTTAATTTTAATTTTTATTTTTATTTTTTTATTTTTTTGCATTTAGGCGGAGTGGGAGAAATAAATTCTGATCTAGGCAAGATAGGCAATAGATACCAGATTGGGTATAACTTTTCTCCATGGATACTACTTATGAAAAGTGATTTGACATTTCTCTTTAGTTAGTCCAAGGGTTAGAAAATATTGTCTTGTATCTACAAAGTTTTTCATATGGAAAAGCATTTATCCTTGTTCCTGGTATTTTATGAAGCCTTTTGACTGCCCTGTATTTATTTATTTATTTTTTGCCATATGGAATAACTTACAACTTCAGTACAATTCCTACAGTTCATCTGTTCCTACACTTCCTTTTGCTGCCCAGATGCCTCCCGAGCAACTGGCCTCTGATGGCACCTGTGTGAATGCAGGGCTCTGCCAAGGCTTTGCATGGGAAGAATTCAAATGTGAGTCATGGGGTCTGCATGCTTTGCACAGCTTGCAGTGCAGCTAAGGGAGGGAGCTGGAAATTTTGGGGGGTGAATGGGCCTGAAAGGAGAGGGAAGACTGAGAAGAGGAAAAGACCTCATCAAGCTATTTTTCCACTCATTTTTTCTTGATTAGACATAAAGAACTTAAAATAGCATAATCATTTAACATCCAGGTTGAAAATTATGAACCACAATAGAATCCTTTAAATGTGAATATCTGCTAATAAGGAAATGAAAATGAAAAGGAAAGATCGTCCCAAAACCCCCACAAATGGCTCAACCTGTTGTTCTGTGTATACAAATGGGTCTGTAGAAAAAAAAAAAAATTGCACAGAAACTTAAGTTATGAAATTGTGTTTCAGTAGCTATAAGTTACCATATCAAATTATCTTTTAACAGGCATCTGAAAAAATATTTTTTCACTGACAGTTCTTCAAGTGCAGCTGGGTTTCAGAGAATCAATTTAGTTTATTTGCTTCCACTAGGTCACTATGAGTGACATAAATTACAGAGGCTGTATGAGGCCCTCAGACATATCCTTAAGAACAAACTGATGGAGTGAAATGACATGGAGGAAAAAGATACACTACTTAGTGTTTCACTTATCCTTAGAGGATCACACCTAAGAAAGTATATATATTCTTTCAGGTATATTCTAAATAAAAACATTTCTGGACCTACATGGTAAGATGAGGAAATAACTACATAAAGCGAAATATACATTACCTCTTGACAGTGTCTGAGGTGCTCTTTTTTCCTTTTTGATTGCCATTGCAAGGTTTGATGAGACTGCAATTAGCAGGAGGGGCAAGGCCAATGTTGAATGGAGCATTATTTGATCCTTTCAGTGCAGCAAGGAAACTGGAAAACAAAGCCTAACTTTGTGAACCAGAGCATTATCAGGAAGTCACTATCTTGTGAGATAATTTTTAAAGAAATATTCTGATTTCCAACTCACAACAAGAACTCAAATATTTCCCCTATTCTTTATGGCATTTAAAAAGTGATTTCCATCTCAAATCCTTCTTAATAAAACTATCCACCAATGTTCCTGTCTGCTTCCATATTCTGAAGATGATTGCTTCTCTTCCTGGCAAAGATCACTATAAGAAATTCAGTAACTTTGGTCTTGATAAAAGTCAGAGAACAAAAGTGACGGTTGAGGAGAGGCAAAACAAAGCCAAATATTTTGAATAAATAACTCTTCTTTCTGCCCTGTACAGCTGTCTTTAGACATTAAAAGACAGCTGTCTTTAGACATTAAAACTCTGATGTTCAGGACAATATCCAATGATTTGTACTAGGTTAGAAAATGTAATCTATGTAGCCCAGGATATCATCCAGTCAACTTGCTGATTCTCACCGGAGATTCATTTTTCAAAGGCTGAGCTTTAGGAGATGCCAGGATGACCTGCTGATAAAGTGCTTTGACTTAAACAGACAAATAAAATTAAAAAAAAATATAAAAAAAAAATCCCCCAAAGCACTTTTGCTTGCATTTATAAAGAAAATTTCAAACTTGAATTTAGTAGCGACATCTAGGCGGAATTACAGCCCTGAGCACTGGCAAAACAAAATGCTTCATGCTTCTCAGGACATGAAGGCATAAAAAGTGCAGCACGTTTTATCCTTTCTTTAATGAATCCTCCAACACCACTAACATCACTGTTAACAGTTCAATTGCTGGTGAACGAATTCAAATACTGCTTCCAATAACTGGCAAACTCAAAAAAGTATTCTATCCAAGTGACTGGAAAAAAGAAATGCACATTAAGAAACAGAAAAGAAAAAAAGTATCATCTTATTGTTGCAATTCTGTGTTTCTGAAGAAATTTCCCCCAAATGCTAAAATAATTAATACACTCATAATATTTATTCTCCTCAGACTTGTCCATCACAGTTCCCTTTCACCCCCAACATGGCATCATAGTTGTTCTTTCTTTCATATACCTTCCACCTTAAATTTGTTCATCCTTTCTATTATTGAGTGAGTTTTAGAAAGACACATCCTTTGGAGCTTATTAATTCTGCATACTAATTTAAAGATTGGACATTATAGAATTTTAATAAGAAAACATAAAGTTTTCCAGTGTTTCATAAGGAAAGACTATAACTTTTAGCTATGCTTGCAGGCTGAGAAATTTTTGGGAATAGAAACTCCATTCAAATTTTCACTATGTTGGTGCAGACCACTAATTTGAGTCAGCAAAAGCAGATCATTATACCCCACTTCTATGGGGTGTACTACTACTCTTGACAACTCAGTTTTTAAAGCAACTCTATGTGAAGGCTAACGACTTTAACATTAGTTTATCTGTCAAATGTTGATAATAAAATATAGCATTTATATTAACCTGTTAAAACTCTATGTAAACATGAATAGTTGTGGCTTTGAAATCGCACCTGATATGTCACTATAAATCAGGTATGGAATGTGTGAATCAGTTCTGTCTTTCATAATGTATTCACAAAAAATCAAAGTGTAAATCTCTCCAAGTCACATGATTATTTATCTGAAGCTTAAATAATTGATTACCATCCTATTGAAAATCCACAGGGTTTTGGAGGGGTAATTTATGGAGTTGTAGCTGGAGGCAGTTTAAATTCAATATTCTGAAATTTTGATGCTCCATGATCCAATGTTAGTTAAACTGAGTACAGAAAAAAAAATGACAGCCAACACCATAAAAATTACCTTCATCTCTCTATCAGAACATATATTTTGCTAACTAATCTCTAAGCATCTATCATTTATCTTTTATCTTTTTTTTTTTTTTTGTATAACTAGTCTTGTAATGCGTTTGTCAGCCAAAACTCATTTCTGTATCAAATGAAAGTTAGGAATAAGAAATGTTTTCTCACCAGCAGCAATCAGTTCTCTTGTTGGAAGGTCCTTTTTCTGAAATTACTTTGGTAAAAAAAGTGATTTAAGCACAGAACGCCTGAGCTCTCCGTATCTCTGTGTAGCAACAATGGCACATTCACCTGAGAAAAAAGGGAGAGACCTTTTAGCTGGAAACCGAATTCATGCATTTCCACCCTCCCCCTTCCTTTTCTGCCATCCCTTCGAAATTCACTCTTGTGAGTTCCCATGCTTGTACACTGAATCTTTGGATTTCTCTTCTTCTTGGCTTGTATCAGGTGTCTTGTATGAGGATCAAAAATAAATAGTGGCTTATATGTGTGTCTTACTTCCCCCCTCCAACAGTTTGAGTCTGGCTTATGCCCAGTGAAAAAAGAAACCACCAATGAAAGCTGGAACTGTAGAGGCTTTTGTTCCCAGTGAATGGCTGTGCTCACTGGTGCCTGAAGACAGGTATGAAGCTAATAGTAACAAGGGTTACTTTGTGTAGAGGAATGTAATTAACAAATAAAGGTAACTTTTTTTTTTTTGAGGGGGAAATAAATTCTTTATTTAAAATACGGTATAAAGTATCTGATTATTGTCTCATCCCTGGAGGTGTTGCACCATCCCTGGAGGTGTTCAAGCCCAGGCTGGATGGGGCCTTGGCCAACCTGAACTAGTGGGTGGCATCCCTGTCTACGGCAGGGGGGTTGGAATTAGATGATCTTTAAGGTGCCTCCCAACCTGAGCCATTCTATGATTCTATGATTATTGCTTCTCTGAGTTGTAGTTAAAAATCTTGGGATTTCTTGGGACATGTTGCTTAATACAATTTTTATCTATCTTGACTAATATGGGAAAAGCACAGAATCACAGAATGTTAGGGATTGGAAGGGACCTTGAAAGATCATCTAGTCCAATCCCCCAGCCCTTTATTTATTCCCTTTGCACAAACAAGGAGTTAGCTGGATCACCTTTTCCCTCCTCCTTGGATAGCCTTTGCATGGGAATCAGGAGCAATCCCCTTTTGGTTCTTCCTCTCCCAT
Organism: Cygnus olor; assembly: GCF_009769625.2. Classification (NCBI taxonomy): domain Eukaryota; kingdom Metazoa; phylum Chordata; class Aves; order Anseriformes; family Anatidae; genus Cygnus; species Cygnus olor. The sequence continues at coordinate 31,650,744 of NC_049170.1, forward strand.
GTATTTGTTTATATAGACTGTATTGTTAGTTTTTCCTTCTCCTTTTCATGTGAAGCTTGTTTAACTTGGATGTTTTGATATATTGATGTCTGCTATCACTGAAATATATGTGATTAATAACATATAATTCTTGTGTTGTGTTTTTCATATCTATTCAACAAGCTTTTTCAGTATGATTTCTAATATTTGTGCATAAAATATTAACTTTTCAGGTGATATCTCTGATTCTCTCCTTTCTTCCTCCTAAATATTTGCTGCTACAAAAAAATCAACTGATTTTGTAATAAAAAGTGCAAAAATACGACCTTCTGTATTTTGGTGGTAAATTATCTTTACCATTTTTAATGAAGAATTCAAACTTGCACTTCCAGCTAGCTGGAAGCTGGCTGAGCTGCAAGAACTCTGCTTTGTGGGCATGAGTGTAGACAACGCCAGGCTCAGTTAATATGATAATCATATCAGATTTTTTAACCTTTGCAAATTTGTTTGAGCCTTTAAGCTGAATACAAATCTGAATGTTTTGAGTGCATAATATGAGAATTCATAGTGTGAGAATAAAAGAGGAAATTAAGCATCTGAGAGAATTTCTAGGAAAAAGAGATGCCCCTGTGACACATCTTCACTCTTTCTTGTTTGTCATAGGTTATGGCTTCCCCTCGTAAGGGTATGTGTAGAATCCCTAGAATTACAGCTCAGTAGAAGAAACCCTTAATATAAGTAGAGAAAGCATATTCAATTCAAATTAGAAAGAAAATTTTCACTTTTGTTTTTGACTGTTTAAAATGTCCTCCTTCAGCACCTGCAGAACTTAAACACCCTTGTCAGATACCTCCTGTCTGCTGCTGCTGTCCCTTTGGGTCCCATGTGCTCTTCCCGTGCTCCAGGGAAGATGTGGACAGGGTGAAGCACAGCACCACTGCAGTAACAAAGGGCAGTATTAAGAACCGTTAAAAAGCTGTTTTCTGTATTAGCATCTATGATTTAGATGCTTTGTTGGGTCCTAATATCGTAATATATCCTAATATTGAAAGCATTATAGCTTTAGAAAAGGGCAGAAGAGGTCTGGTTACCTGTTTTGGAAGGAGCCTGCTGGGCCTGCTGTCTGCTGCCACAGGTGAGCCAGTCTCACTGCTGGAAGCTGAGGCGGGGCTTGCAGCTCAAACATGTTAAACCCTGACCACGTTTCTTCAGCAAATGAAAACAAATGGTTTGACCCTTTGTTTTGTAAGCCAGACAGTGTCAGCTTCCTTCTTTATGACAGTAAGACAAAAGACTCTGGGTTTAAAAAGAGAAGCAAAAGTGCTTCAGCGTCACTGATGAAGGAGAGAAATGATAATAAAGGATTCGTGTTTCAGTGACAAATTACACCTACAGAAAAGATTTTGTTCTTTCTCCTTGTGAGTTGTTCTTCCAATTCCCACACGTGGTGGGTGTGAATTTTTGATAATGCTGCTGCTTGTTTTGGTTGGACCATGTCATACTGAAGGCTGGGAGCAAAGTGCCTTGCCCCATAGAAGTCAATCAGCTTTTGCTTGGATGGTGAAAAAATTTTCCTCTGGAGTTTTGAAGATTGCTGCTTGTGCTAGGCATTGCCTTTCAGGGGGCATTTGAGCAACCTGGGAAGGTTGCCCTGTCTCATCCAGTGCTAGTGAACTGGGTGACTCAGCTATAACCTTAGCAGGGTTAATATTACAGCTGTGGAAGTCTGTGCTCAGTGTATATGTGCGTCCAGTCACTCCTTGAATCACTGGTACCAGGGGATGGTATGGTGGGGCAGACATTGCACCCCGCTAACCAGTGCCTTTGAAAGTCATAAAACCCCTCTTGTACTTACCCTTGGGAAGGCAGAAACTGAGCCCTGTGGTGGCTTGAACTCCCATGGCAGCAGCTCTCTTACCTGTGTGGAGCTCCACTGAGGTCCTGCATTTCAGAGCATATCCACCTTGGGAAAGTAGCAATTACAAAAGCCGTCCTTGTTATTCACCCTACCCGGTGGGCCATTTTGTGGGGAACACATCTCATGTCACGGAGAGGCAAGATACCAGCCAAGATCAGACAAGATATTGAGTTGATAAGATGAATTCTAGAGATAAAATACCTTTACAAAAACAAGGCAAATAAAACCAGAGCAAAGCTTTGTAGAGGGTAATACTGTTGTTTGGTTGACTTCATCAGTAAATAACATGGCATGAAAATTAGTTTGCAATATACACTCATTACATTATCTTTACAATTTTAATCACACAGGCATTTGTGTGGAAAGGCTTATAGTGAGTTAAATGACGATGGACTACACTGTGATGTTTGTTTCTTAGTTTTTCTTTAGTTACCTAGGAAAGTTGGTATCACAGCGAATTCCTAGTTCTGCTTATAAAAACTGCTGTGATGCATTAGTAGGGATATTAATCAATGCACAATGGTAAGTAGATCTTTTTTCTTTGTTTTTGAACCTGCTGAAGATAACCATCTTACAAATGAATATAATTCAAGTGCATTGTGTAATAACCAGAAATTATTCAAGAAACCCAGATTCACAAGAGGATGTAGGCACTGCATTTAATTGCCTTAGCTTTGACAATGGCAAAGGCATTGCACCCAGCAGTGGTCCTGGCAGGGCTGAGCAGCTTTGTGCTGATTTCCTGGCAAACTCAGCAAGGGCCCCATAGCACATGTGCCTGTGCCTAGTTCTGAAGGGGCTTCATCCAGCCATTGGGCTCCTGTAATTCTTGTGCCCCACCGGCCTGCTCCCCAGGCTCCCCTGGTACGTATGTGCCAGGATGACACTGGAGGATGTTCTTTCTGCCTGTGTACATGGGTTTCCTTGTGCAAACAACTTTTAATACCACTTCCTTCTGTGTATTTATTCCTGTGTTACTGATACTATTTTTATTAAGCTTTTTTTGGACCAATATAATCATAAATAAGTTCTCAGGCATATAGAGATTTTTTTCAGTTCAGCATGGAAAAATAACAGGTGGCGGATATCAGTGTCACATCTGACTGCATGAATCCTGGAGCACTTGCTTAATCATTGTACTGCCTTTCTAGGATGTGACAGTATAATATTTTGTGTCTTCATATTTCCTTTCAACCTGCTTGATCCCTTCAAACAATACACATACCTTACGATAACAATCCTTGAAAAATTATGTAAGGATTAAAAGATGTTGATGGCAAGAAGCTGGGAAGCCCCTGGGTCTGTCTTACCTAAAGACAGTACCTCACCTCCATCTAGCACTCGCTAGCAGCCAGACTGATCATCACAGGCTGATTCAGATCTGCTTTCACAGAAAGGAAAGGTGCTGATGAAGTTCTTACACTGTACAAATCTGTTTTAGCTCATATGTACATAGGGATGAGAGCACAGCTCCCATGACAGCTGTAATTCAGCATGGTTCCTGCAACATCCATCTATAATTCCATGAAAGAATTTTACACATGCCTAATGTGCCTTGCAAATCAATAAAAAAATTAATTAGGAAATTACATAGACACAATGCCCAAGCAAATTTTACAAAAAACAGCATGAGAAAGCTTCAGAGAGCACATATTTTTGTGGTTGAGAGGTACATCTGGCTCCTACTAACACAGGTCTGGATCTGAGGGCGCAATCAAAGAGCAAATAGTACCAGAGATGAGAACTACGCTTCAGGCTCAGAGTACTGAACATTAACTTTCACTGCCAAACAGAAACATGAATAAATGGAAAAACCCTGCAAGTGTCCGTTAGGCTTAGGCTTTGACTGACAGCCAAAAATCATTTTTAGAAAACTTCTGGTTCATTTCAATGAAGCCATTAAAGGAAATCTAGATATGACATGCTGCTTTATTTCTGTGTGTGTCTTTCAAAAAAGTCACCATTGTGGAAATGTCACTTCTGGTATTACAAGATGATTCACAACAGATGCTTTTTTTTCTTTTTTCTTTTTTTTTTTTTGTTTGTTTTCCCCTCTGTTGAAAGCAGAGCTCTAGGTAACAGTCAAATGAATAAACTGCTCCAGTCTTGCCTGAGCCCCAGAGGTTTGATTCCACTGGACCACTGTTCTTTTTTAGCTTTGTATTCCTGTAAAGACATAGTTACAGAACATAAGCATAATAATATAACTGGAAAAAAGATTTATTGAATTAGATTTTACAGTGGTTATACTGGCTGCAAGCTGTATTCTCAGCTTCCCAGGCCAAAGCCTATGTTTTCACTTCTAAGCCTTCATCTTATTCCAGTACTGTCACCTTCAGCCCCCTCCAGTGTTTTGTCTGCTCTTTTGGGATGCTCTGATTCCTCTGTCCTTCAACTGCCCTGTGCTACAGCCCCAGGAAAGGCTTGTATAGGTGTCAGGGGAAAAATGGAATCTATTATTTTTGATGATTTTCACTGAGATTTACAGAATAAATGCATTTTGGTAAAAGAGGGACACCAAGACTGGATCTTGTTGGCTCCACCCTCCAGCCTAAAAGTACAAAATGTTCTGTATGGGATGTTTATTTACTGCTGTGTCAGCTCCAACAGGCAGAGCTTCCTCTTCCACCAACAGACCTTTATGTGACACTGCGTTTCTAACTGTGCAGCTTTCAGACAATCCTCTAGACTTCTGCCAGAAGAAAAGCCATCTCTATTTAGGTTCAGGTGTCTCTCTATCTGAAGATCAGTGCAGAGGTATAGCGAGGAGAACCTCTGGAAGGCATTTTGGCCCCCCCAAGCTGCTGGCATGCCCCAGGGTGCACACTGCCAGCCCCCCTCCTTGGGAGGAATACAGTGTGTGCACATATGGCGCATCCTCAGGCATGGAGCATCCTCAGGCACTTCAGTTTTCTCTGCACCAGGGGACTGCCCACACATAGGTTGTGTTTAACTTGGTGATAAAACAGTGGGGGAACTGTGGAGAAGTGTGCAGCTGGAAAGAGCTTTTCCCCAGGGCTTTGTTGCAGTAACAGGAGGAGGCACAAGGACCTGCAGAAGGTCCCCGATCCTCTCTGCTCCAGCATCCTCTTGCCAGATGCTGGGAACCTGCACACCATTGTGCCCCACCATCATAGGCACTGAAGGGGCCACCAAGCAGGGCCCTGCTTGGTGAGGCCACCTTCAGGGCCTGGAGGTATTTTTCCAAAGGTTTTTAAATCGCTTAGCAACTCTTTGAGGAGCCTGAGGTAATCTGAGATCTAACTTGTTTATATCTGAGTTTCTGGATGATGTGATTTTTAATAGAATGATAACATTCGTGGTGTTTGGATTCAATAAATTACTTACCGAAACATCAAAATCTACAGAAAATTAAATGCAAACACCACTGTGTTTGGAGGCTTTGGGTGGGCTTTCTGGAGAGTAAATATGATCTTTCTGTATTTATAGCTCTACAACCCTTCACATTTATTGATGTGGTCCATAAGACAAGAATTTGATCATTCCCAATGCCTCTAGTTGGCACTGTTGCATTACTAATAGTTAAAGGACAACTGTTCTTATTTTAGCTTTGCTGGATTCCAGTGATAAGTTCAAAATACAAATTGTTTAAATATAAAAGTGATTACATATAAAAATTCACAAAGCTTGGAAAAGCAATTAAAATCAATTTTGAAAAATCAGAATGTTTTTAATTTTATATATATTTTTTAATTTCAACTTTGGAATTTACATACACTTAAAGTAATTTGTGAGGGGACAGGGTAGAAACCCAGACCAGATTTTAAGAAAGAGAGCCAGGAAATTCAGCATGTGTTTTGGAAGAGATTGAGAGCTCAGAAATATTCAATGAAACTTTCTGACTGCCACAAGAAATGAAAAGCGGCTGCATTCCCCTACAGTCAGAGTGTCCCTATAAAGACTTCACAAGCAGGAATGCTCTCCAGAAACACATTGGAGTACTTTGGTGCAGCTGTGAGAGTGAGTCAAGCAGGCATCTGTTGAAAGACATGCCTGTTGCTGCAATGTTTTGTGATGTTTTCCTGCAGTGACATCACTGTATCTGTTTTAAAATGTAATACCATATAACAATCACAAAACATTGTAGGCTGTAAAAAAAGAGTGTTCACAATATCTTTTTGTGTCTAAGTATTCTGTACAGGTATTCCTTTAACTTTTATTATAATAAGAGGTTTATCCCAGGGCTTGCTTCCATGAAAGACTGACGCAAGAGGGCATGAGAGTAACTCAGTATCTCTCAGCTTTTGTCTCCCTTTTACTCTCTGTTCTTCAGCCAAACCTTGATCCTGCAAATTTCTGAGTCCTTGGCCCCGTTCCAGCACAGCACTTGATGCATATTTAACTTTAGGCACATTAGCAGCCCTATTGATGTCTATGGGACAACTCATATGCTTAAAGTTAAGCATGTTCTTGAGTGTTTATACTGGATCAGAGAATACAGGATTGAGCTCACTGGCAAGTCTCCAGGAAGGCTTCTCCTAAAGAAGCCAGACAAACTTCTCTTCTGATGTAGACCTGTCCTGGTGCAGCAGTGTTTATCCGCAACAGGCAGTTACTTGGAAAGGGCTCTTGCTGATCGTTTCTTGTGGACTGAGAAGACCGTGCTGCTTTACCAACAGAAAGGTTTCAGCTCACCTGAGTGAGCACTCTGTGGAGTCACAACCTGAGGTCCCTGAACGAAGTGTGAGCTCACTCACTCTAGTTATCCATGGAGTTGTCATCCCATCATCACCAACCTGTTGTTGATGTTGAGCAACGTAGAACATTTTTCATTCAGTCTGAAAAAGATAAGTATATTCATAATAAAGAAAGCTGCTTTTCCATATATTATCTTTCACAATATATGTCAATATATAGAATATTCAGAAAACTTGAATCAGATTTTATATAAAAAACAAACAAACAAAAAAAAAACACAAAAAAGTGCCAAAACCTTTAAGGATTACTATGGACTCCTTTTAGTACAATTCACACCTGAGAAGAAGGACAAAGACAGTATTATCTAATTGAAAACAATTTCTCTTTGAGTAGGTCTTCATTCTTCTGAACCAAACAAAGAAGAGGGGTTGAGTTCTTCATTGCAAGAAATCTTCTGTATTCACCAAGTCTACTTGCCCTTTTCTGTATCTGTTCTAGCAGGAGTTCAGGTTTCCTGAACAGAAGTGTACCTCAGTATGACAGATGTGTTTGTACCTGGGGCCTGTATGACTGCTTTGTCTCTGGAAGTACATTGTCTGATATGACCCAGTGTTACATATGACTTTCTTAAGGATTTTCTGTATTAATTGCTAAAGTTCAATCATAATATGATCCATCCTACGGTTGACCATGAGTGCACCCACATCTTTATTTTCCAGGATTTTTTCCAACTGACAGTCCTCAAACTCTGAGCAGAAATATCTGCTAGTAGTCTTTGTGGAAATAATTCTGTGTAGGAATGTCTTTTCCATCTTTAACAATCTTTATAAGATCTAGATGGGCTAGCCTGTACTGTGAAGAGAACTGGAACCACTTGTGTTTCTCCCTATAGAAGGATTCACTCAGTCTATACCTAGCCTGAAGAAGTTAGTCTCCCTAAAGCTGCTACTTTAGGCAACAGAGATGAAAATAGATGAATGCAAACGTATCGGTTAAATCTACTCTAAATCACCATCTGGAGGAGCCAGATGGGACTGGGATGGGAGGTGACAGACCGTAAGAGTTTGGCTCCCACCGGCTGATGTTAGTCTCATTAGGTATCCTTCCAGCCACATCTTTGGAGGATCTCATTATATCTGCATTCTTCTTTAGTAAGTTCATAAAAATAGATTATGTTAGATCTCAAATGAACCTTAGGAGACTTTAAGCCCCAAGATCTGGATATGTTAAACACTGAAGTCTGTGTTACTGATACTCAAGCTAACCTAAGTGTGTCTATTATGAACCCTAGCCAACAGCATGCACCTGTTTAACTGATATTCTGATGATGATAATTTCCAAGACCTGCATAACAGCTTCCAGATGTGGCATACTCTGAGATATATATATAATTAATAGTAATAATAATTATATATATATAATTATTTTTTATTATTTGAGAATAAAAGATGATTTGAATTAGTGAGGTGTCTCAGAAAACAGGTATAACCTGACAGTTATATGTTATTCTTGTTGGTCATGTTGCACAAAAGATGGCGTAAGTGATTCCAGTGGCTTTATCTTTTTCCCTTTCTTGAAAATGTAACTTGTTGTTGTTGCTTATACATGTGAAGTTCTGCAACAGGCATTTGGCTGAAAAATTTTGGTGCAAAGTTTCAAGATGTGTGGCTTGTGGTGAGGTGGGGGTTGTAACTGCCATGGGGTTCTGTTCAGGTTCTGCCTTGCTGTACTTCCATGGTGAAATGCAAATTGATGAACTTTCTCTCTCAACTTCCACCACTGAAAATTAGACACAGCCCGCAGAGAGACCACTATGTTCAGATTAAAGGCTGTGAAGTGGTATTCATGTTTCTTAACTTTATGTTCCCACTGAGAAAGATACCTCGTCTATGCTAAAAAAGACTAAGCTAGACTCCTTTCTCAGTCACCATTTTGAGAGGCCCTTTCTTTCTCAATTGACCAAAGGCAGATGTTGAGGAGATTGGCCTCATCTGCTAAGTGAGTGCTGTGCTATCACCTTCAACCATCTTTTTCTTTTGGAAATGTGGTGGTATGCCTTCTGAAACATAAGCCCATCTTTTGACAGTATGCAATTTTATCCAGAAAGTTTCCCAATTGTTTTGATAATAATAACTATATATAGTTTTGAAAATTATTTTTCTGTCAAGGTTTTTCTAAAGGGTGAAAAATCCTTATTTTAACCATAGCAATTCAGGATACTATATAAAAACCATTCTTATGCTGTCCAGAAACATTATTGCCACTCTGTTAAACAGCAGAACTGGCTGAAGTTTATTTATTTATTTATTTTAATTATTATTCTTAAGGAAGAACATGAATGATAGCAAAGAGAGAAAAATTTTCATAAAAAGCTGAGTTTACAGGGCTGGCAGTTAGGGCAATGTGGGGGGATATTTTTACTTATAAACTGAGAAAACTGTTCAAAGTTTGTCATTTGAGACGTGCATGCAAATTACATAGGGCTCTGTGACATCCCTTGAGTGAAGACAAGGAAAATTGCATAGTTACACCAGTGCTTGTATGATTTCAGTGCTGAGACTTGAATGAAAAAGAATGTCTGCCAATGACTGAGCTAATTTGCCCGTACTCCAGGAAAGACAAATTTAAAAGAATTAATAAATAAAGGAAATAAATTATGTTATTAAAATATTTAATTATTGCAGGAAAATCCAACACAAATTACATACCAAAGATCAGGAGACTTGCTGGAAAGCCTGTTGTCTGTCATAAGAACATGAACTGGACCGAATTCTGAACTATGTCCGCGATGTAGTGATACTGGAGAGCTAATTGGCACAGGTTCTCACTGGTGGGAATGGGACTGGTTGGGAGAATGCTAGTGGCTTACAAATACTTTCCCCTTCTCTTGCACGTTGATTTAATTCTAGTTCAGCTTGCTGGTAGCCATAAGCTGCATGAGAGTGCTATATGGATGTAACGGCACAATTTACTATGTTTTTGTATCTATCTGAGATGAAATACCCAGATCCAGTGTGATTATAACACAAATGCCATGGGAATTTTCCCTCTGGCAAATGAAGACACCTGAAATATGGACACCTGCATCTGAGCAAGCCAACCTGGATTTCTTTGCAGTCAATGGAGATCAGCTCAGTGAAGCCAAACTGGGATTAGTCTAAAGAGGAGGTCTCTTACATTCACAACATCCTCCAAACCAAAAAAACAGGCTTAGTCAAAAGATGGGCCATGACAAGATGTAGTGGGTTTATGTGGCAAGGTTTTGGTAGCAGGGGGCCATAGGGGTGGCTTTTGTGAGAAGGATCTAGAAGCTGCCCTATGTTTGGTAAGGGCCCCACTGCTGACCAGAGCTGAGCCAATAAGTGATGTTGTTTTGCACCTCTGTGAGAGCATATTTAAGACAGGGAAACAAAAACCGCTGCACCATACAGCAGCTGGGAGAGTGAGAGGAGTGAGGAACAGCCTTGCAGGCACCAAGGTCAGTGAAGAAGGAGGGGGAGAGGTGCTCCAGGCACCAGAGCAGAAGTCCCCTGCGGCCTGTGGTGAGGACCACGGTGAAGCAGGTTGTCTCCCTGTAGCCCATGGAGTACCACGGTGGAGCAGGGTTCCACGCTGCAGCCCATGGAGGAGACCACGGTGGAGCAGGTGGACCTGCACTGATAGGGACTGCGGCCTGTGGAAGACCCCTGCCGGAGCAGATTACGGGCCGGACCTGTAGCCCGTGGAGAGGAGACCACGCAGGAGCAGGTGACCTGGCAGGAGCTGCCACCCGTGGGGGACCCGTGCTGGAGCAGTTTGCTCCTGAGGGATGGACCCCATGGTACGGACCCATATCTGGAGCAGTTCTTGAAGAGCTGCTGCCTGTGGGCAGCCCATGTTGGATCAGTTCGGCAAGGACTGCATCCCGTGGGAGGGACCCCACAGCACAGGGGACGAGAGTGACCGAGAAGGAGCGGCGGAGAAGAAGCGCTATAGACTGACCATAAACCCCATTCCCCCGTTCCCCTGCATCGCTTGGGGGGAGGAGGTGGAAGAGGGTGGATGGGGGGGAAGGTGCTTTTGGTTTCTTTCCTTTGTTTCTCACTTCTCTAGCTTGTTAGTAATAAGCAATAAATCTTACTATCTCCCTATGCTGAGTCTGTTTTACCCGTCACGATAATTACTGCGTGATCTCCCTGTCCTTATCTCAACCCTTGAGCCCTTTTCATCATCTTTTCTCCCCGTTCCTCTTTGAGGAGGGGGAGTGAGAGAGCGGTTGTGGTGGAGCTCGGCCACCCACCCGAGTAAAACCACCACATAAGAATAGGAAAAAAACAGCAATTCCTTGTACTACACTGATCACATTTCAGAGAAACTCTTCAGAGGTACTTCGTGAAGCCAAAATTAATTGTATACCGCTGAGATGGTATTTGGGTAACAGGGTGATAGGGTGATACTCTAAAACCTAGTAATTTATTTCCTGATCTTTCTGTCTTCTTCATTAATCTCTGTTGGCCAGCAGGTCATGCTATTTTGGTTTCTTTTAAAACATGCTTTTAAAACTGGAGAAATCAAAATTTTCTTCAATTGCTTTAGCAGAAATCTATTTCCCATTTTCTAACTGAGTGCAAATTGTTTGAAAAGTACGCTTGGGAGGTCTCTTCTAGTCTCGTGTTCAAGGCAAGATTGACACTGAGTTCAGACAAGGTTGTTCAGGGCTTTGTCCAGTCAGGTCTTGAAAACATTGGAGGAAAGGTATTCTGTGACTTTTCTGGGTAACTTGAAATGGTTAACCATTTTTCAGAGATTTTTTTTTTTTTTTATTGTGGAATGAAGGAACCTCTCCTTGTTCCAATTTATATTCATTTTCCCTCCAGTGGAAAGTCTGGTTTCATCTTCTTTATAACCTTTATGTAGGTGCTAGCAGGCACTGTTAAGTTCCCCCTAAGCCATCTCTTCCTCACACTGAACAAGACCAAATCTTCCAGCCTTTCCACAAAGGACATTTGCTCCAGCTCCTGACCATCTTGTTGGCCACTTGCTAAAGTGTATATTTATTGAAGGGTACAAAACTGAATGCAGCTTTACAGATGCAGTCAAATAAGTGCCAAATAAAGGGGAAGAATCACTAACAGGACTCTTGTTAATTCCGTCCAGATTTTTTTTTTTTTTTTGGTATTTTTGAGGACAGGGCATGCTGCTGGCCTATGTTTAGCATATTGCCAAACAAGATCCCAGTCCTTTTCAGGAGAGCTGCTACTAAAGCCAGTCAGTGTCCAGACAACATCACTGTAGTGGATTAGCTCAACTGAAGTTTTTGCAGGACTTTGCATTTTTATTTCTTGAATTTCATTACACTCCAGAAATATAATCATATTAAATTTGGCTTAGAACAAAGCACATTTAGTTCCTCACCCCACTCAAACAGCCAGCAGAAATGGTTAGGATGGAAAAGCAGAAATAGTTAGAATAGAACAACGCAGAATAAGACAAAGCAATTTAAACAAGGCAGGAATCTAAAGGCATACTCTTGGTTTGATTTAACAGTTCACAACTGAATATTTAAAGCTAGGGCCTACAACTTTATATCCATAAACATTCTATTTTCATAACCACGTCCTAAATGAAGGAAAAGTTCTTGGGCATGAGAAGAACCAAACTGGTTTTCTCTTTTGTTCATGACACAATCTGCAAGTAACTCTTTAATCTACCTTTGATATACTCATATGTCTCTCATATTCATAGAGGAAGCATCTGGAAAATGATATTTGAAAATTTATATATCAGAATCTATCCCAGAGGTGGATCTTAAAATATTTTTTGACCTGTCAAAGGACAGGAAAACCTGGAAAAAATCATCCCAGCAGGCATAATTGAAACTACTAGACTAGCTGTACCGAGAGAAATGCTATTGCAAACTTATAAGTATAGTTATTAGAGAAAAACAAAACAAAACAAAATGAAAACAAACGAAAACAACAAAGAGCTAATTATCTAAGACTATCCTGAGCACCCATTTTACATGTTTATGCAACTGTACTCATCTTTCTTTTCTTCTTTTCCACTGTCCTTTGGTTCTGACTTTTGCTTTTTAACAAAATATTGTACACAATGTCTTTGGTGAGTGGTGTATCTGGACTGTATTCATTTACACAAGAAAAATGATGTAACTTGATCTCTGATTTCTTAATCATTACACCCAACAAACAATCAATATTTACTAAATCACTGAGAAATGTAATCAATGAAAAATAAACATTTGGACAAAGTTATTGCATAATGAAAATAGCAGAAGAAATAAGGGGAGAAAGTAGAAAAGGAGAACAAAAAGGTCTGATACCTCAAGAATAATTTCAGATTGCATGGTTCTTCACTGCCAGGGTGCCAGACACTCTTAAATAATGCAGAAAACAAATTCACAGTTTTTAAATGTCATTTTGAAATGACAGAACAGTTATATTTCTTCTCAAGTTGCAATAATTCATCCTAAAAATGATGGTCTAGTTAATCTGATACAGGTTATCCAAGCCAGTTGTTTGGGTCTATCCAAAATGCATCAAAAAAAGTCTGGAATGCAAAAAGGTCCAAAGCTTTCTTTATGCTCTCTTAGCTGTCACATTATTTTATGCACAACACTCCTATCTCAACAGCTGCCTGTTGCACCACAAGATCAAAACAAAACACAAAATTAGTGCTCTCCAGTCTCTAGCCATGTCCTGTTTCTTTCAGTATGAGTTTCATCCTACACCAATGAAATCAACTGTGATGTGGAGGAGGCCTTAAGTTGGTGATTGATAAAATACATTGCTCTACATCACAGGAGTGCAGTTGGTATAACCCACTGAGGAATGAGCTGGTGAGGTGAGGAAAGCACAAGCGATGCAGTCAATTGCACAACAGGTGAAGATGAGGCTCCACAATTGTCTCTGGGTAGGATGAGGAGGGATTCTCTTTTATTCTCTATTCTAAAGTACTGCTGTGTAAACTTGAATGAGAAGAATAAATTAAAAACATCTTTTGTAGCTGTGAATGCAGACATGCAGACCTCTTCTGTGACTATTGCCGTTGAAGAAATATATCTGCTTCCTTTCATTATCTTTATTACTTAAAGGTAATTTACTTAAAGATAATTTACCTCAGTGAAGGAATGAATGAGAAAGTAGCTTTGGAAATTAATTAGTTTCTACATTTTTTCTTTGTACATCTTAATAGTGCTTGAACATCTTGATAATGCTCCAAATTTTTTAACTTAAAAGTGAAGATCTAAGGTAGGTTTAAGGTAGGTTACTTACAACCAACTTCTACTAAAAAAGCAAACTAAAAACTCATGTGGTTTCCTTGTAACTCCTTATTCTATTCTCGTTCAAAATTTGCTTCATTATGTTATATCACATTTACCATTGTCTTTGCATGCTTATGATGTCTGACATCAGGAAAATAGCTCTTGATCTTTGTCTTTGACTTAGGTATTTTGCTTTCCAAAGTATTTAATAATCTGTTAATTTTATGTCACAATTTAACTACTAATCAATATTTTACAGTCATTCTTATTGATTTCCCTGAATTTTCTCTTGTATAACATTGGCTTGAATAATTTCCCCAATGTTTGCTTGAACTATACTTTCTGTGACTCTGTGGCAATGCCTGTAAGTCATACTCATAGGGAGTCTCAGGAGCTGCATTTCCCACTCCTTTGGACTACCAATTTCATAAATGACTTTGGAAAGCCCCATTTCTGTATTTTGATAGCAAGGTATTTTTGGTATGTTTGTGCCCTTGGGAAATGTAGCATACTATGTTATGATGATACTGTCTACTAGTTCTAGTTATAATTTTTCTGTGCTTATATGTTATCTCATATTATATCTTATATCTTTATTACATATTATATATTATATATTTATTATATATTATATATCATATATTATAGTGATACATTCATCAGAGCTTTCATGGAATAGTTCTGACACAGAGATGTAAAGTCCGCGTGAGTTTTCATAGAAAATTTTAATGTAGCCCAGTTGTAAGCTGAGCAAAGTGAAGACTACTAGGAAGTTGAAAAAATCAGCAGTTATATTTTCATTATTCCTGTTCTTACTGTAATTAATATAAAAAAAAAAGAGCAGTAATAGAAGTTTTTCACGTGAAGTGTTTAATTTCTTTAATTTGTTCCTCATTATATGAATACTACATCCTGAATTATTGCTTTGTATTTTCATGGCAATGGTTGTGGTAGAAACAATTCCTTAAATATTAACAGTATAAAGCAATGAGCTTCTAAAAGACAATGCAGGTGATGAACAGTATTAGAAGACAAAGGAAAATGTAATCTCTTGCATTAGTGAGATGGAGATTAACTAGCAAAGTACTTACAAGAAATCTCTGAAAAACAGTGCTACCTTACTCTGGAAGTTCAATGTGCAGTCAGTTGTGCCTCTCCCCAGCTAACAGCATTATTTCCTACCACAAAAAATAACTTGTTTGAAGCTTTTAATAACTTTGCTTCATTCTCCTTCGGTTCAGAGAACAGGATGTGCAAGAGAAGCTTAACAAACCACTACCTGTATCAACCAAACTACTTTTACCACAACGGGACCTAAATCTTTTTTCAGAGATGAATAAGGTGTAGATATGTCTAAAAATGTCTAGACGGGACTTCCTTTTCAGTACTTGGCAGTATTGTGATACAAAGCAACATTTTGATAGTTTTTTAAATTTCTTATTTCAAAAAAGGAAGGATGGTTTTAGTAAAATAGATCTCTAATAAAAGAGATCTTAATAAAATAGATAAAATTTAAGCTGATGTGTTAAAGCAATCAATTACTGGCAGTCCAGTGACATCTTTTCACAGATGGAGGTGCTCCATGGTACCGTAGCTAGTTTAGGTCCTTGCACACAGGTGTGAGCCACTGTAAGGTATCTGCCTAAGGAAATCCCTTCTGAGGGACAGATTTCAACTTAATGAAAACACCTTGAATTAAGATAGGGTGGGAAAGAGATTTTGGAAATAGGCAATGAGGATTTCTGCTTTTGGGGTTCTTCAGCTAATGTGAAGTCTATGTTGGCGTTACAGAGATTATAGATTTGAGTAGGCAATAGATACTTTATTCATGGACTCCCTCAGTTGTGTTAGAGGCTATAGATAGGAAAGGAGTATTCCTTCCTTTATAACCATCTCACTGGTGAACTTTGCAGAGGAACCAAATTATCTCAGTTTTGCAGAAACTAAAATTAATGAATTAGCACAGGTTAAGTAATACAAACCCATGCCTGTCTGACAGATTTGGTTTATATCATGTACCACAGGATGATTTCATATCTCTAAATCACCCATTTCAGAAACTGATAATTTATTGTTTTAAAAAAAAGATGTATTTTGTACACGGCCATCTGTAAGGTCTCTCGCTTACATTTTCTTTAAATTCCTGGCTAAACAACAGAAATCAATAACCTCATCCAAAGTTTTCATTGTCTTTGAGAGCCTTTCCACTGACTTTAGAAGGTGCTGCCTTTGGCCATGAAGAAACAATGTCTATTGATACTTACCTCTATTTGCCTGGTATGTTGGCAAGACATAACTGTAGATCTTGTGCAGCTCTGGCCACAGTGGTCAATGAAAAAATCAAATTAAATAATCCAGTACAGCTATATTTCTCTCATGATTTCTATCCTTTCAGTGATTGCGTATGTACCTGAAGTAATTCTTACTATGAAATGCTGTTTTATGTATGCAGTCTGTTCTTTCTTTCCTTCTGAGACTGACATGTACAGAAAATTTCAATAATCATGAAGTCTGGCTCTTGACAGGTAATGTGACCCAAGCAGCTGCCCTTTAAGTAAGAAGTTGTGATTGAAAAGGCATCTTCTTGAAACAAGTAATTGAAACTATCTGGCCTTATTCTAGACATTTATGGTAGTGTACTGGATTGTTATAGGAAACATGAAGGGATGACAGAAAACATCTTCAGATGTGGTCATGGACCTCTGAATGTCTTTCGAGAAAAACAGAGTTCATGGAGTTCCTGCATATGGAAAACAAACATTTTTTTTCACATACTTCTATAAAAACAGAAAGTATAGTGCATTTTTTGTCTTTTTCAAGCCACATGGCAATATTTGGGAAACATAATGCTACAATGTTGGATAACCATAGAAAATTCTAGTTTACACTGGGATGCTATGCATAGATCCATTTAGGCTCAAGATCTCTGTCTTAAGCTCCAATACTTATCTTAAGAAGTGACAGAGATCTTGAGCCAACAAGTAAGTCCATGTTAGTTTGGATGGAGTGTTATTTTACCTCACAATAATGTAAGGATTTTTAGAGAAGGAGTGCAAAATAGGAGAAGGGCTGAAAGAGTGACAGATGGAAGGGATGAAGAATGCAATAGAGAGGAGTTAGCTGTGTAATTGACCTGACAATTTGTTAGTAAAACTAAGGATGAATGCAAATGTGGAACATATATATGGTGTATAACAATACTGGGTAGAAAGACACACATAAGATTTGTTTTGTGTCTTACAGTTATTTGAGCTTCTGTGTACAATTTATGTCTATATAATCCTAGAAGCTAGTGCAGTTGGAATAGACTAGTCTATGCAGGTCATAGCTTGTAAGGGGGTGGTGCACCTGATATTAAATACAGTCACTTTTGACCTTCCAATGTGAATAACCAGGTAGCTGTTTCTAACTTGGTTGACCAAAGTCAAGGTATGGGGCTCTAACTCCTTCTCAGCACTTACTGTAAGACCTACCCTGCTAAGTGAATTTAGAAACACCGCATATTGGAAGAGTGACATCTTAAATGTGATAAGACAGCAGAGAATCTTCCTCTTTTGCATGACCTAGTTTGTTTGTGTATAATGCTTCAGATCACCAGTCTCCCAACACTTAGCTCTGTTCAGGAGCTCTGTTGTTGAGGCCTGACAGCAGAGAGCTCAGCATATGTGTTTGGCCAATATGCATCAGTAGCTAGCAAAACAAATAGGATGCTTGAATGCAGTAAATTATGGCTGTGAAGTGGAAGAGAAAGTGTTACAGACTCAACCAACATCAATCCATGTGTTGACATGTAGTAAATCTCAAGGCTCAAAGATTTTGCTAATTAAAACACATTTGGAGGGGAAAAAAGAGAGTGTTACCTCCACAGTTTAGTAATGCTAAACACAATGCTGGAGAATGTTCTTGGGGGGGATGGCAGTGTAGTGGAAAATATGTGTACCTCTTTACAAGAATCCAAAAGAAAGAAGGGAAAATGATGTCATTAATGCATTTATTTAGATGTCTTCCTAGTGTTATTAATTTTTAGTGGCTGGCATAGAATGAGAAGAGATCTGTATGTTTGAAACATCTTGTGCGTATGAACTCATATTTTAGCTGGAGCTCTGAAACTGTGCAACATAAATGATAGTAAAAACAAAACTGTGGTGGATTGACTTTGACCAGTAGTACTGTTTCCCTTAAGCAGTAGTTAACCAGACTGTTAACTACTCTGAATTAATAGACAAAATAGCAACCCAATTTTTTTGTATGCTCTTCTATATATTGTAAGCTATGCCTATAAGTTATAGCATAAGTTATTACTTATTATACATTTATATAAGAAGAGTCTTTTCCCCACCAGTTTCCCCATCAGATACTTGTCTTTGCTTAAATATACATAAAATTAAATATACATTAAATTAAATATACATATAAATAGTGGAATGTTAAAATATCTCCACTGTTGGACATTTAAAAAGAAAAGACAACACCAGGGGTATTTTTTCAGTTTTCAAAACACGATGTCATCAATACATCATGAAATGGTGGTTGTATTTTTTTCTTCCCTCCATCCTCACAAAACTGAGTCAAACTTTGTTCCTTAAAATGAAAAGGTAGGTTTATCTGCATTTACCTCAAGTGTTTTATGTCCAGTTTTTAAAGTCCTTGTTCTTCCTGCTGGGCTGTCTTCCAAAATTTGTTTGATAAAGATCCTTTTAAGTTCCTCTTTATTCTTCAGACACTTTATTGCAGTTTGTCCACCAAAAATACTAGTTCCAGGAGACACATGTGAGTCTCTAAAGATTTCAACACTGAAAAAATGCACACCAAGAATTCTAACACCTTGAAACAGTCTTTTTTTTTTTTTTTTTAAAGCTATTAAATGCAAATCATTAAATAAATGTAAGCTATTGGACATTCAAAACTATTTAATGGAGTAAAGGCATGAATACAGAAGCCTGAGAACACTCTCAGCAGAGGTAGCTTTTTACTCTCAGTAGTCCCTACCCCACAAAAAGAAAAAAAAATTGTTGCCAGCAGTCAGACACTTACCTAGCTGCTCACTCACTCCCCCTCCTCAATAGTAGAATGAATGAATGATAGGATGAAAATCTTGTGGGTTGAGATAAAGACATGGAGATCACCTAGAAGTTATCATCATGGACAAAACAGTCTTGAATTGGGGAAAATTAATTTAATTTATTGCCAGTTAAAATAGATATAGATAGTGAATGATAATCATAATTAAAAAAAAAAAATAAATAATGCAATTATGCCTTCCTCTAGTCTGTCCCTCCCCCCCCACCCCCCCACCCCTTTTTTTTCCACAGAAGCTCAACAAGGTGATCTTCCAGGCTCTACTATAGAAGATAGGGATTTGCTTTGAGCATTTAAATGTTTCTCAAAAAAGAGAATGGAAGATGTGGTAAGAATCATGAATGAGAACTCTGCAGACTGTCATGTAGACTGTGTGGTCCCCACGTACCTGCAACTGACCAAGAAACAGCTGATGGTTTCTGTTTCTGTTCAGTTGTATTATTTGTTTGAAATTTATCAGTTTCTGTCAACATATTTTAAGACTTTCTGAAAGTTTTTCTCAGATTTCATACAGTATCATGTCTGCATTTCTTTAATCAGTTTGTATGCAACATAAAAAAAGACAAAGGAGAAAGAAGTTACTTGCCAGGGAAACACAGAAAGTAAGAATACTGGCCAAGCTGCCCATTCCAGGGGTAATCCATCCCTTCCTTCTAGCAGGCATAGTGTTCCAAGTGTGCCAATTCCCTTGCATGACCACTGTGATGCCTTTTTGAACCTTTCTCCCTCTTATGCTGCTTTGCATATTCTTTTTCCAGTGAAAAAGAAAGAAATTTAGTTTTAGAGATTGGGGGATGAGTGACATGAGAAACATTTTATTTATATATTTCCAGCTTGCTCCACCAAGGAAAGAAAAGTAGATAAATGAAAACAAATGGCCCCATGAGAATTTCACTGTTGTTAAAAAGCTATTTTTCATTTAAAAAAGTAATTTCACTGAAAAAAATTAAACATCTGTAATTGTGCTTTTGTTGATTCAGAGCCTGCTGAAGCCAACTGGGAGCTTTCCCACTGATTTCACTGATTTTGGATGGGGTCTCTTATGAACTAACGATGTGTTGTTGATTTGATGTTTGTTAAAAGGGAAGCCAGAACTTTCTGAAACTTTTCCTCAGACTCATTATCCTCTGCTCAGTTTTGTTTCTGTATTTCTTTGATGAATGAATGTATGACATCAAAGGAACAAGGGAGAGACGAGTATGAGTTTACATTTCCCTTCCCAGAACTTGCATGGTAACTTCATTTGTTGTCTGTTGTTTTAATGTATAGCAGGCCAGTGTTCATGTTGCTTTCAAGATGGAAGTAGAGATTTTCATTATTCTATAGGAAGCATTTCCACGGCAAGATCCTTTGAACATTTTCCCATTCCAGACTAATGGAGAATACAAAAAAGCCATGGGATACCATTAGAAAATCTGATTCATAACATTTTAAAAAAGCAGCCTGTCTTCTTTTTAATCAATTTTCTAGCATCCTGCTGAGGACCCCTCCTGACAGTTTGTCATCTTGTCAAAAATAAATTTTCTTTTGCCTTTGCTCTGATGGAGGTGGGGCCTTTTTTACAGATGGCTTGGTAAAGTGAGTAGGAACCCAGAAAGAGGGATAATTATTCATAAATGACATTTCTCATTTCCGTGGTTTTCTTGAACAGGAAAGATACTCTAATGTTTGGTTCTAATGAGAGGAAAGGATTTATTGTGTCTCTGTCTTATCTCCTGGGAGTGAAAATGCTTTACTTTCAACTCTTCAAGTAGTTTTGATTTTTATTTTTTTAAAATCCCAAATGCATTTTACTTTCTTTTGGCACTTAACTCTAATCATTATCCAGAATCCTGGCTACATAAAGACAAAATGTTAGATAACTGGACAGCTACTTAGCTGTCTAACGTAAGCTTTTCACAATAACCTGCAGGAGTACATCATTTTAATGATATCATTTCTGAAGGTTAATCTGTACTGGGTGTGAAGCATTAGGTCACATTGTATGTCTGTTTTCAAGCCCAGGAGGTGTGCGGGAGGAAGTGTTCCCTTCTGGTGCTGAATAAAGCAGATACACAGTCATGGCAAGATGGCCAGCATGAGTCACAGGTGGGAAACCGTCGTGGCACTGAAGAATTTGGCTGTAGCCACTGTCAGCATTACCTCCATTGAGGATACTTCCCCTTCCCACACTGTATTGTTCACTTCTGACTCACCCTCACTCAGACAGATAAACCTGGGAGTCACCATAAAGAGTCTGTAGAGCTACAGGAAAGAATACATCACATTTTTACATACTCACAGCTCACAGGTTTTAGAGCAGCTGTTTTCTTCTTCAAAATGTGTGGAACCAAATTGTAGAAGAGGGAAGTACATAACTTAAGTAAGGTTGAAACTTCTGGGCCTTAATTTGTGCAGCACATTGACTAAGCACATTGACTTTACCTGCTCTAGAGACCTGCTTTGGCAGAGTGGTTGGACCCAATGATCTCTTAAGGTCCCTTCCAACCCCTACAATTCTGTGATTCTGTCATTCTGTGATTCTGTAAGGGCATGTGGCATGTAGGGAAGCCAGGGGGGTCTTTTCAGGCTGAGCAGCTTCTCTGTAAGCTGTCAGTCAGAGGACCGGGCCTCATCTTTTCTCCCAGTGAAATCCTAGCTTTCTTCTTACAACATATTATCCTCTAATAAATTGAGAATGGTCTAAGACCCAAAGAGGATGAATAGTTTCCAGTGGTAGGAACTAGGGAGTTGTATACAACTGTTATTAAAGATGAATTTAACAGAATAACAACCTCCCTCTTTGTCTTTCATTTAAAGGAAATGCTGTGTTAAGCATTAAATGGCTCAATGACAGCTACACAAAGGGGACTTTCTGTACTTTCTTGTGCACAAGGAACTCAGAGATGTTATGTGAAAACCCTTGCCTACCTAGCAGACCTAGCAGAGTCTTGAGAGTTCCAGGAACTAGTCTGAAAATTATAGGCAGCATTAGTAAAGTCCACTGATGAACTGTGGGAAAATCACTGCAGTCCTCTGTATCTTAAACCCTTTGAAAGAAAACCACAGGGGCATCATCACTGCTAATTTTGAAGAACTCAGACAGCACAAAGAGAAATAGCCGCTTCTCCATTACAAGACCATGATTCATGTAACATTTCTTCCTCCTCCTTATATAATTCCAAAGTTTTAAAGACTGTTGTTGCTTTATTAAAAACAGCTCAGCTCCAGTTTGCTATGTCCATTACTCTGTGAATTTATTTTTATCTTATTGCTGAACTCAAGATGCCCAAAGTGTTCTGTTATCCTCTATAGGGTTTATTGCGGCATGGTTTTGGTAGTGGGGGGCTGCATGGGTGGCCTCTGTGAGGAAGAGTCCAAAAGCTGCCCCATGTTATATAAGGGCCAGTTTCAGTCGGTTCCAAGGGGACCCACCACTGCAAGAGTCAAGCCAATAAGCAGTGTTTTTTGCAACTCTGTGAGAGCAGACTTAAGAAAGGGAAAAGAAAAGGAATGAGAACCAGCCCTGCAGACACCAAGGTGAGTGCAGAAGTGCCCGTGGAGGAGCCCCCGGTGGAGCAGGTGGATGTGGCCTGGAGGAGGCTGCGGCCCATGGAGAGCCCCCGCAGGAGCAGGCCCCGGGCCAGAGCTGCAGCCCGTGGAGAGGAGCCCACGCAGGAGCAGGGGGTCTGGGGGGAAGCTGCCGCCCGTTGGGGACCCGTGCTGGAGCAGTTTGCTCCTGGGGGATGGACCCCATGGTACGGAGCCATGTGGGAGCAGTGCTTGAAGAGCTGCTGCCTGTGGGCAGCCCCCGCAGGATCAGTTTGGGAAGGACGGCATCCCGTGGGAGGGACCCCACGTGGAGCAGGGGCAGAGAGTGAAGGAGTGGTGGAGATGAAGTGTTAGGGACTGACCGCAGCCCCCATTCCTCATTCCTCCGCACCACTCAGGGGGAGGAAGTAGAAAAGGGTGTATGAGAAAGAAGGTGTTTTTAGTTTGTTTTTAGGTTTCTCACTGCCCTAGGTTGTTATTGATAGGCAATAACTTATATTAATCTCCCTATGCTGAGTCTGTTTTGCCCATGATGGTAATTGTCGAGTGCTCTCCTTGTCCTTATCTCAATCCTTGAGCCCTTTCCTTCATATTTTCTCCTCCTTTCACATGAGTTTAACTTCCCAGCTGAGTAAAACCACCACATCTCCTCATTTAAAATATTTTTTTTCCTACATAAAGTGCATGTAGGCTTCAACTTGTGTAATACACTCCTTCTTGGTGAAAGAAAATGTCTACATGGTGCTTTACTAATATGCCATCTATATTTGGCAAAAACATATCAAAACTGTTTTCAAGGAAGAGGATATGGCTGAAAAAAATAACTCAGAGAGTCATGAGCTACATTATCTCTGTGAGAAAGAGAATTTTCATCACTTTTTCAAAGCCAGCTTCCTACAGCATGTGTGATCAGCACCTGCCAAGCACATGGAGAATGTATGAAGGGGGAGTTTTTTCAGTGTTTAGTGAATAAGCTGCTCATGAAAGGAAGCACAACAACAATGTGCTTACTCAAGAAATAGGCATAGCAAAGGCAAAAACAGTGCAAAGGTTCCTAGACCTCCAGTGCACTTATTCCATGATGAATGCTCTTTGCTGCTAAGGCAGAGAGAGATGAGCTTTGCTTCACTGCTTACTTCAGCTCTGTCCCCTCACCTCTCCCTGCCAACCAAATAGCTGACTCTCACATTCCCTGGCTTTATGGAAATTCCTCGGTGAGAAGCTGACTGCACCCATAGGAATATTTTAGGAATATTCACTCTGCTTGTTCACAAGGTGATTTCTGCCCTTAGCAAGAGTGAGACTATGCATTAAGCTTATTAACATGGATGGTGAATGGAGTAAAATCCAGTTGGAGGCCAGTCACTAATGAAGTCCCCCAGGGCTCAGTACTGGGGCCGGTCCTCTTTAATATCTTTATCGATGATCTGGATGAGGGGATTGAGTGCACCCTCAGTAAGTTTGCAGATGACACCAAGTTAGGTGCGTGTCGATCTGCTCGAGGGTAGGAAGGCTCTGCAGGAGGATCTGGATAGGCTGGACTGGTGGGCTGAGGTCCACTGTATGAAGTTCAACAAGGCCAAGTGCCGGGTCCTGCACCTGGGGCGTAACCCCAAGCAGAGCTACAGGCTGGGAGATGAGTGGTTGGAAAGCTGCCTGGCAGAGAAGGACCTGGAAGTACTGGTTGATAGTCGGCTGAATATGAGCCAGCAGTGTGCTCAGGTGGCCAAGAAGGCCAACAGCATCCTGGCTTGTATAAGAAGCAGCATGGCCAGCAGGTCTAGGGAAGTGATTGTCCCCCTGTACTCGGCTCTGGTGAGGCCGCACCTTGAGTACTGTGTTCAGTTTTGGGCCCCTTCCTACAGAAGGACGTTGAGGTGCTCGAGAGAGTCCAGAGAAGGGCGACGAGGCTGGTGAGGGGTCTGGAGAACAAGCCTTACGAGGAGCGGCTGAGGGAGCTGGGATTGTTCAGCCTGGAGAAGAGGAGGCTCGGGGGCGACCTTATCGCTCTCTACAGGTACCTTAAAGGAGGCTGTAGCGAGTGGGGGTTGGTCTATTCTCCCACGTGCCTGGTGACAGGACGAGGGGGAATGGGCTAAAGTTGTGCCAGAGGAGGTTTAGGTTGGATATTAGGAAAAACTTCTTACTGAAAGGGTTGTTAGGCATTGGAATAGGCTGCCCAGGGAAGTGGTTGAGTCACCATCCCTGGAGGTCTTTAAGAGACATTTCGATATAGAGCTTAGTGATATGGTTTAGTGGAGGCCTTGTTAGCATTAGGTAAGAGGTTGGACTGGGTGATCTTGGAGGTCTCTTCCAACCTAGACGATTCTGTAATTCTGTGATGCTGTAGACAGCAAAGCTCGACCACAGCTTTGCTGCTGGTAGTCTCTGAGAGAGCTCCTACCTAGCAGCCTGCCTAGGGTGCCCTGTAACTTTCCCAGTTAACATTCAAGTTTGTGCACAGCAAGTTACACTGAGTAAAGATGTAGCCAGCAGAGGGCAATGAAGGTTAGTTTTTGGAGCGATTGCATAAAACAGTCCCAAAGTGGTCAAAAATGTAGGACAAAAAAAAGGTCAAATAAAAGCATGTTGTGAACTATTGCTATACATCTATTTCTATTAATTACTATGAGACCTAAACAAACCCTTGTAATCATGTGAGCTATAAACCTCCTTTTTAAACAGTCATATTAAACAACGTAGTTCCTTATTTATAACAATATAGTTAATAGTCTTTTCAACAGGGGGAAAAAAACTAATAAAAATGATACTGTCCTAAAATAGGACAAAGAGCTTAAGCCAATAGCCATAAAAGTGTAGCTCTTCATATAAATCCTGTTTTATTGGTCTGTTCTGGAGAGCAGTTGTTTTGTTAACTTGATAAACAGGTCATTTTTTTCCCAAGACAATTAGGTGCCTGAAAGAAAAAAGAGGGAGGGTTGGGAAAGTCAGTTCTTGCTCGGCTCAGAGAAGAAAAGCTGCTTCTTTCAGTCAGATGCAAAGCTCTTTATCACAGATACTATCCAACATGCTGGAAATAATGTGAACTTACAATAGAGAACAATTTTTTTAACTTGGTTGACATCTGCTAGGGACATAACTTATATCCAGGCACTTGGGCAAGCAGTTGGTGCCAAGAGAGTGCAACATGCAAGTGTTATTCACCTCTAACAATCTGGGCAACGTCTTTTTTTTTGAGCCTAATTGTGGCTCTGAGTGCCAAATATTTTAAAACTGATCTTTTGGCATTGCTATGTTAACCAACGAACAGCTTAATAGCAGGAAATGCCTGGAGTGTTAGTGGGAAATAGTATTTATTTATTCTGTAGAAGACCTGAAGGAGCCCTTCAGCACTTGGACTCCATTGCAACTCTGCTATGCTGTACAGGAAGGCTCCTCTGCACAGTAGACCTGGGTTTTACTACTATATGTGTCATGCTTGCTCAGCGATCTGGGGTATGTTGCTTGATTTTTTTCTGCTGAACTTCCCATCTTGAAACAGTATTAGTAATTCCTCTATTCAATGTGCTATCAGAACTATAGCTGCAAATGACTATATAAAAGCTAGGCTGTGTTTTGGTAGGGGATAGGAGAGAAGAAGAAATATCTATTTTGTGCATGTTGTAAGTCCAGAGAAAAATGCTGGGCTACTTGACTGAAATGAATAGATCACTGCCTCCCAAAATTTCAGCAGAAAGCTTGCAGCTGTAACTGTCATAGTGCAATTCCTGTCTGACTACTCAGAGTAACAGAGCCTGGCAAGGAAACTACGAGACCTCATGCAAGAAAGAAAATACTCCTTTCAAAGAGGAAAAAAAAAAAGGAAAGCAATTCTGTGCGATGATGGCACAACCTTGAAGAGCTCAGGAGAAGGAAGAGCAAAGTCCCAGAGGAAGCAGAGGGGTGTATACCTCATACACCCAGAAGAGCTTCCCAGGACAGGAGCAATTGGCTGGTGGTAAGTGCCCTGATGTTCCTGGCTATCAGCAGTAATGATCATTACAGCTAAAGCTCTCAGCGCCTGTGTGTACTTAATTCAGAAAGAATACAGGAGATATTACCCTGTGTCAGACCCAATAAGGAGACGTTAATAAGTACCTGTTTGCGTATAAGGCAACAGTTGCTTTTATGATGTCTCATCAGCTAACAGTGAGGAGCCCAGCTGGCGCCAGCTCAGACGTGAAGTGGGACCTACCTGGAGAGATGGCAAATATTTGACTTGGTGCTGATGAGCTAGATTTCAGTCATGGCACTCTGCTCCCTGTCAAGTGAATCGTGGCAGAGGTAGTGGGTGTGCTTGAACCCTAATGAGTCTCCTTTAATGACTGCTGACTTTTGTCTTTTCACTGGTCTGTCTCAGACTGAGCCCCGAGCATCCCAAACTGGAGGGTTATCAGAGGCAGCAGCGAGTTGTGAGTAAAGGGGCTTCATATGAGTGCAGAGTGGTAGATAAGGTGGGGTGACAATCACCTGGAACTTAGGCCTTGTGCTCACGATTGGTAAATTAAGTGAAATTAGTGAGCACAAGAGCTGTAGACAATTCCCAAGGAAATTATATTCATAGGCTTTAATATTTATATGTATACATACTTACATACATATTTATTTTGAGGTTAAGGGGGTCATTACTTCAGTCCTTCAGTCTCCTGTGTCTCACCCATATGACACAGGGAACTGAAATGAAGATATAGAAAAAATAAAGCATGTTTGCTTTTGCTTTAAAGACCATAATAAAGCATTCACATGAGCACAAGTGAAGTGTAATCACAGAGTGGCTCTGCTCTGAGCTCTTTGACTGCTGCCTCGAGAGCTAAGAGAAGCTGTTTCAGGGGGATAACGTCCTGGGGAGGGGAACACAGAAGGGTGACAGTCCATCCCCTGGCACGGGGATCTGCTGGGTCTTCTTTTTTCATAAATGCAGACTTCCAGGTGTGCAGTGGAGGGCAGCCTGCTTACGCTTCCCTCTTCTAGGGATGGCTTCCCTCCTGAGTCATCAGGGCCAGCTGAGGATTTGATAAACATAAGGTTGCTCCGGTTTAGCTGCAGCTTGGTGTTTTAATGGAGTCAGGGCACTGTATTGCAGCAGCACTTCTGCCAGCCTGATGTACTCCGCCAGCATAGATTAAGTGAAATCAGTGAGCATGAGAGTTGTAGGCAAGTCCCAAATAAATTACATTAGAGAGTTTAAATATTTATTCATTTATTTTTTGAGGCTAAAGGGGTTGGTAATTCAGTCTCCTATTCCCATCCACAACAGAGACTTTCTCCCAGCTACTTCTACCCTTTGAGGACAGATAGTAAACCTTAAGGAAAAATGTCAACATCCATTGATATCCACTCAGATGTGCAAAATAAAAATCCCTAACTCCTTGCCCTCCTTGCCCTTTAAATTAATCATCAGAGGATTTTCTTTACTTTCCTGTCTTGAGCCGTAGGAAGAAGAGGATAACGCTGAAATATTTTTTTTTCTTTTATTTTTTATTTTTCCCCAGAGGTGTTCACACATTAGAGCAAAGTTGAAAGCACTAATCAAGGAATAGGCAACCTTCCTTCGTGTACCTCCCCTCACAACCATTTCTTCAGTGGCCAGAGAATTATCAGCTGTTTGGGGAGTGGAGGGGAAGGCAACTCCAAGAGAGTCTCTTCCTAAGCAGGGGAATGGGCATTGGCCCCCCAGGAGCCTCCCAGGAAGACACAGGTGAGTTGGAAGGCAGCTGAGCCCCATACAGATGCACTGTGGAGGCGTGTGAGCATGACAACGCCCTGGTAAAGCTCTGTGGCTGGTCACTGGACATCATCTTTGAGCTGCATACAGATCAGGCATCGTGGCTGGTGGTCCCTATGATGAACATTTCATAAGAGATCCTATTATAGTTAAATGATGAAGAAAATCTTGAAAGCCTATCAATTTATGAGAAAAGTGCAATTGGTGAAAGCACTGGGAAATACACTTGGAAGAAAGAGAAATTTTGATATTTTCAAGAAAAGCAAGATTTAGTTTCAAAACTTGTGAGAGAATCACAAATGCTTGAGGTCTAATCCTTTCTCTACCATTCTTGCTTTGGCTTCAGTGAAACATAGCCAGTCCTATTATTAAATGTGGAGAGTAGTCTCTAGTGCCCTTTTATATCCAATGAAAAGTTTTACGGTTAGCACTTGCATTCTCTGAAATATCTAATATTAGGATTCTTTGCTCATAAGATCAGAGTTATGCATTTTAAATAGAGGAGCAGAAAATAACAGAATCAATAATAGAATATCACAAATGAAATAAATTTTTGATTCTTTTTGTATTCAAGGCTTGAAGGTGAAGCTTAATTTACTTTGTATTTTCTGCCACTGCAGCTACAGTTAATGACATTTAATTGAATAAGATAGAATAATGAAAAGACAAAAGAACAGTTGACCAGAGAGGTGAATGAAGTTTTTGAGTTTTATATAATAGGGAAATGGGAAGTTGACAGTGGTGAAGAAAACATCTTAAGGGAACAGATTGTGTAACTTTTAGAATGTTTTACATCTTAAAGAGTAAATGCTTGCTGCTGTACAGGAATCAGCTATGACATTGTTAGAGCTTTCAACAAGGAAGCTGTGCAATTTGTAACTGGAGAAAGCAAAACACAGAAGGGTAAAAATATTTGTAACCCAGTACAGTATAGAAGCAGGAAGTGAATTAGAGTTTTCTAAATCTGGAAATATTAAATAATCAAACAATATCAGTTTATTTCCAGGTAGTCAGAATTAGGTCATTTAAAAAAATGTCTGTAATCTGATAGATAAGCTGGCAATGCATGCATTCTTAAAAATGAAAGTGCCTGCTCTCAGTATAGGCTTATTATATCTTATGATGTATCTTTACATTGAGGACTTCTGTGTTTTTAACAGCAAGTTGTAATATGTCTTTGCAGCTATGAGTTGTTTCCCGCCTTCTGACCAAAAAGTCAAAAATAGACTGGAAATTTCCATTTGATAAGAAAGCCTTAAAACAAAAAATGGCATGGGTGTGGTAATGCAAAATGTATGTTGACATCACGGGCTCTCAGCCAGGTCTGTTCTGAGCTGATTCTACCTTCTCTCCTTCCTGCTTTCCTCCTTTCCCATCTTTTCCCTCTTTTCCATTCTTCATTGCTCCAACCCTATGATGGCCAGATATGAAATGCTGCCAGTCAGGATTCCCAAGCTTCAAAGGGATCTCTCATCAGCTGAGACAAAGCCTCTTTTGTGTAGCTCTTGGAGAGTGGCTCTGGCTGCTTCTGCGCAGTTAGGGAACTTTAGTGTTTCTCTTCCCTCCAGCCTCTCGCTGCACCATCTGGATGTTGCAGGGATGGTTTTTGTGTTTTCCCCAAGGTTGCAGGTGAAGTATGATTGCAGTCAGTGTGATATTCTGCAGGGACATATCATTCTACATGAATGGATGCAAACCAGTCTCTGCCTTTTTCTTCTTTTTTTTTGGTCAGGAATCTCTCCCTGTAAGGTATATGTTTTAGCCTTGTGTCTTGCCAGCTCAGAACAGCCTTAAACTACAGGAAATAGGCAATACACTTGTACTGGAATTCGTTACCAAATGGAGTTCATGGATACAGTAACAGAAAACTGTGAAAAAGAAAAGTAATAGAATTAACACTAAAAACTTTTTGATACAATTGGAATGAGGTTCTGAGGCTTAGAAAATGCTACTGTACTTTCTGAAAGGTGTCTCGGATTTTGCAGGATCTGTCAGCTTGATTTCACAGGGCTTTGCTCTAATTTTCCTTGTCCTGTTCTCCAAAAATGTGAGTGCAAACAATGTGCCAAGTGCAAGCGCTGGGAAGAGTTCACCCTTCTCCTTTGAGGAAGTGATATTAAATGGGTGAGAAGGCAGCACAAGAACAGCCACAGTGAGTCACATCTCTGATCTGTTTAACTCAGTATTCTATCAGCTAGGGTAGCTAGCAGGAAATATTTAGCACGAATACCAAAAATAGGGCAACTACAGTAGTAGTCTTTCTGTAAGAGAATCCAAGAACTGGGAGAGAGGGATGAGGGCGCTGAATGAGGCTTCTGAAGTTCTCTTACCTATTTGCAATGCAGAATTTTAAATTGCCTATGATTTACTCTCATGTAGGAAGACGGAGCTTATCAATGGCTTTGCGAAAGGAAAAACTTGCATTTAATTTCTCTTTGCTTCTGGCAGTTGAAGTTTAACATCACTGTTTTGTGGGGCCAGAGGCTTCTCAAGGCAGACGTAGTGTCCTTCTGCATGTCAGCAGCAGAGTGCTTGTTCTCCCCAGCGCTTTCACACACTTGTATTTTCCTTTGTTTCTTCCATTTCACAAATCCAGAAGATCTTACCTCTGGTCAGTGGCTTGGGGCATCCATGCCTGTCTAGATCATGTGGCGCTTTTTTATTGTTGTTGTAAGCCTATGGGACTGGGACTGTAGGAGTGAAGTTGAAGGTTGACACAAATAGCATTCTGTGCTGACTTAAAAAAAAAAAAAGGCCTCAAATAAAGGTGGACATTCATTTTTGAGAAAAAACAAACAAACAACAAACAAAAAAAAACCCCAGCAAATTGAAAAATTACTTCCAGAGACTTGTTCACTTTCTTTTGGAACTGAGGGACCTGTGAGAGTAGTGGCCTAGTGACCGCTTCATCTTCCCTGCTCAACAAGAAGGATGCGGGCGTGCAAAGTTTCATGCCACAGTTTCTTGGGTAAGTGTTACATTTTTCACAGATGTTCAAGAGGGAATGCAATGTGGGATCTGCTTTCTATGATTCCAACTGAAGGAGAACCCAGAAAGGTGTGCTGTGAGTCACCTTTTGAAAATACTTCTAGATGCTCTTAGGAAATGCTCCTGGATCATTAGAGTATTGAAAAATGTCATACTGAGGCCTAAATCAGCACAGCCTTTTTACACTTTGTGGATAACAAAGGGCACACAACGACACAGCTAAGGGCAGAGCTAGGGGGTACAACAAGGCGAAGGTTTTGCTGACCGCATTATACAGTGGTTACAGGATAGTGCAGTTCTTTGTCCTTCACTGGGCAAAACTCTAGCACACAATATCTTTTATTCAGCATTTAACAAACCATTGCTGTGCCGTGGCTGCATTTCTGGGTGAAGCCAGTCTGACACTACCTTGGGGTAGAAATGTTCTAGGTGTAACAGAAGTGTACCTTGCAATAATGAAAAATCCTTTTACAAGCTAGAGAGTAAAGCACTCAGAACAGAAGAGCTGCTCTGGTGGCCCCAAGGTGATGTCTCCCAGAGCAGACAGAGAGGGGAATGCACAACAGCAGCAGTATTTTACAATAATTTACATGAAGAGTAACAGAATGACAGAACATGAGGCTACAGTGGAAACAGATGAGATTTCTTTTTTCTAGCGCTAATGACAGTGAAACGTTCCCACTAAGAATTTTATTGAAACTATATGTTTGGGGGAGGAAAGAAAAATCTATTCTTTCTTTCTTTTTCCTTTTTCCTCCATCATCATTTAGGGGGCAGCTTCTCCCTAAAAGGTAAACTGGATTTAAAAATAGAGGATAGAAAAGACATATTAATTTTCCTTATAATACGTCTCACTGTCCAAAATGACTGTAAGCTTTTCCCTATTGCTTTCTCTGACAGATTTGTAGGTGGATGGATGGCAAAACCAACTGCAGCATGCTGCCTTTATAATGTAAAAGGGCCAAGGGCCATTTGAAAGGTGGCTAAGGTCACAACATGTAACATGTTGCTCAGCAAACACCTTGGAGCCAAGGAGTCTCTCATGCTGTGACTCAGCTCCTCCCAGGTATGTGCCTTGGCCATCTCCCAGCTCTGCAGCAAGACCTGGGCATGCAGCAGCCCCAGCAAGCTGTGCCTGCTTTTCCCTGGGGAGCAAATGCAGGGGCGGAGGCTGTCACATGCTGCCTGGACAACAGGGGGATACAGGACAGAGGATGGGATGGGGGCAAGAGATGCATTGCAGAACCCCACAGGTTAATTCTGTCATTGTCTGCAGCCTTTAACAAAGTGTGACAAAGGCTGAGACATACAAGTGGTTCCAAGCAAGCGGTGTCAGCACCTCCACTGAGTACTCCTCCTTCCACCATCCCTTCTCTCAGAAAATATAAAGTATTTGACAGGTAACAGATAACATTGCCAGGCAGGGGAGTTTCAAACACTTACAAAGCTTTCATTACTCAGACTAGAGTGGCTCACCAGAGCTGGCTGGGGACACCCCTCTATGGGCACCACAGCAAGGAGATGTGGATTAGCTATAGGGCCCCAGCAGCCAGTACCTTCCTTTGCATTTGCAAATAGCCTGGGAGAAAGCAACCAAAAACCTTTGCTGCTTTTGCTTCCACTTTAAGGGGATGGAGTGGGAGGCTGGAGGCATGTAATATCTGATTCATGTGGTGCTTGGCACAGAGGAGCCAAGAGTTACTACCATCCCAGTGGCCTAGGGCAACAGAGGGATCTTCTGGGAAATAGCTGCAATGGCTGCTGTGGTTGAGCTATTCCGGTTTATACACAGCAGTAATGTTTCTGTGGCGCCCAATGTTTTAATCCAGATCAGCAGGTCTTTCCTACACTGACCTACAGATCTCTATCAAAACTAATGCAAGTCCCTTCTGCTTTCAATGAAAAAGGTGGTTCGATACCTTCTGCTGCAATGCTGCTCTTTATTACAGGAGTAATTGCCCTGGCCTAGCAAGTCTGATGCCTTTGTGTTTGTTCAGGTTTTGCACACTTGAATGGTAATGCCACACTCAAGCAAAGAAATATAAACCACTGAGCCTCTTGTGTTTCTAACAAACAGCACATATCATCTCGCTGTCTGCTTTTGCTCTAATTTGTGGGACTCCTTTTCCCATAAGGCCTGTGAACATGGCCTTGGAGATTTTTGCCTCAGGTCTCTTGTGGTGTTTTTGATTCCTCATTGTGTTCACAATGACAGAGCCCCTTTCAAGATTCAGTCTGAACTGGCAGTTCATTTTGCTTGCAGTATTCCAGCTGCTGTTAAAGACAGACTTCACGGGCTCACCATGGTCTTGCCAGGGCCCCTCCTCCATATGCCTGCAGTTCCTAGGTGAGATTAACAGGGTTTCCTCATGTCTCAGCTATAAAACTGCATGATCAGATCCAATCCGATAGTGATGCTTTGTGATAAAAATCTCCTCTCCACAGACATGAAGGAGCACGATGGCTGTCAGGGAACCCCATGTCCCAGTCAGAGAGAAGGACACAGTCCCTGACGGGGCTGTCCCAGCAGTGCCATCAGCTCCATGTACCAGGGGTGACACCAGCACCGGCGGCAGCTGCTCTCCAGAGCAACCTTCAGTCTGAGGGTATGGGACACATTACAGGATGTAGGGGAAGTGCATTTGGGGACTGCACAAAGCTTATTATGGGATTTGTGGAGGAGGAAGCAAAGGCAGGGAAAAGGAGGGATCGAGGTGATCAGCTCCATTTCTGACCGAGGGCACTGCCTTCTGTGTGCATGTGTGTGTATGGAGCTCTGCGTACCGGCAGCTGGAGTCAGGCCATGGGTCACAGAGGCCTACATGCCTGCATGCCAGCATCCGCAGCGAGTGAGAGTAACTGTTCTGGTGTGCGATGGCTAGCAAATAATGAGCTGGACTAGCCAGCAAGTAGGATAACTGTCCTGGGAGCTGGATTGCAAAGCAGCTGTAAGATAATTGTGTCTCTGTGTCTGAGACCACCAGAGGACTTGGCTACCACGGGGACTGGGAGGTCCAGGGCAACTGCTGCAGAGACCACAGTGTCTGGGGCAGATGGAGAGGTCTGTCTGTGTGTGTGGTCCGTGTGTCTGGGCACAGGAGGGCTGCAGCCTCAGGGGCTCGTTTGCCCAGGTGCCAGCAACTGAGGAGACTGGGATCCAGGGGTCAGAAAACCTAGTGTCTCAGCTGGGGAGCTGCTGGAGCGATCCAACTTATGCATGCATACATGTGTATTCCTATTAACAGAAATTCAGCCAAAGAGGGGAAGAGGATGAGG
The DNA here is from genome assembly GCF_009769625.2 of Cygnus olor. Lineage (NCBI taxonomy): Eukaryota > Metazoa > Chordata > Aves > Anseriformes > Anatidae > Cygnus > Cygnus olor. The sequence goes on from NC_049170.1 coordinate 31,685,160, forward strand.
CCACTGGTGCCGTTTGCATTCATGTGAGTGCTGAGCGTGGCTGTGCTGATCTGCGTGGCTGGCCGTGTCTATATGTGCATATGCAGCGTACACGTGTGCTTGTGTGAGCGCCCTTTGGCCTCGCCAGACCTGGAGGCATGCTGAGGGCAGCCCTGCCTCTCTCTGCCTGTTGGATTTGGCAGCTCCTTACAAGCCCCTTTTTTTCCACCACCTTTTTAAAATTGGTTTAGCATCATGTGCCACGTTTTGCTCTCACATGACATACAGGTACACAACTTGCTTTCATATTTAACCTCCTCTTGTTAACCAAAATCTTTTAAAAACATGGTTTGACAGACAGTGCTGTAATCAAAAAGCTGCTTTCTGTCTCCTGTTGACTCTTTTCTGTTTTGCAGTCACCCACTGATAGCAGTAAGCATTGCATTGAGTCTTATTCTAACACATTTCAGCATTTCAACTGGCTCCCCAGTGTTTTCGTAGCCCATTTGGTGCTGGGAAGAGCTGTCCATCATTCAACAGTCAGACCTTAACAGAGAAATGGAGACCTGATGCACACACACCTATAACACACACCATTGCTTAACTTCTACATAAGACAAAAGGCATTTCTAACTGACTTACACAAAAGCTTCTTAATAATGTATCAGCTTTCTCTTCAAAAGTTGTCTTTTATTTTTGCCTAGTAGCTTGCCTAGTAGCTTTTTTTTTTTTTTTTTTGGTGGTGGGGCAGGTCCAGGGTAAAACACATAATTAAAACTTGTCATGCATCAATCACTTTAGGGCAAATCATCCAGGTAAGTATTTTGGTTTTACTATAGGGTAAGTGGGTAAGCTTGGTATTTCCTGTGCCATAATTCAAATTTATGGCAGCAGACTAATTTGTATGCCAGATCCTGTACAGAGAGCAGTAAATTTGGTGCCACAGCTTTACTTGTAGGATGATTCATATCAAACTTATAAACATAACATGTTATCACATCAGATGATGTCTAATATCTGTCTACTATTCTTGGAAGTGAACAAGAGTGATGAGATAAGAACTGTAACAGAACATCACTGATTTCAGGAAATTAACTCTTTTTCACTGGAAACCAAAAACTAAGTCTAAAGATCGGGTTTGTTTAGGCCTATTTTTTTTTTCCAAAGATCTGTCAGAAAATTGTTCTTATACTATGTTTCACATTTAATGTGGGTTTTGGAAGCAATGTCCTGTGGTATTGACTTGTCATACCTACATGGAAAAGCTGAAAAGACTTAACTACAGAAATCTTTAATCTAAGAAAGGTACATGGTAGGTGGATACCATAAAAAACATTCAGGCGCAGTGTGGGAGTTAAAATACAGCCAGACCTGAAAGCAGAGTTGTAACATTACTGAGAGACCAAATCAAACACAACCTTGATTCAACAGAATTGACTCATCTCCAGGCAGACACAGGCTATGCAAACAATCTAGACTGACAATTTCTGAAAGTGAACAGCTTCTATCCAGCTTGTGATAAGGGAACATTGAAAGAAGGAAGTTATTTTGATTTATTTGGACTACTAGTTGAAGCACTGCCATTCATACAATAGTTCATCCTAACCAGACTTTTACCAACTTCACAAATGCACCAAAGTTCTTTTAGAAGATCATTGTTAGAATTTTACTTTGCTGCTCAGCAAGTGACACTTTCTTTGTCACTCTACACTACAAAAACATTTTAATGGAAGACCAAATAATTTATTCTGTCATAGGATTTTTTATGTTTACAAAGTGTTTTGGTAGGAATGGGCCAAATTCAGATTAAAGTTATCTGTATTCTTGCTGTATTTCCAAGTGCTTGACTTTGCTATTCTTATAATCTCTTGATGTGATTGGGATGTGAAGTTCAGGGAGCAGGAAGAGTGGGGCTGTCCTGGGATGGAGCTGGAGCCAGGACACAAGCCCAGCCCAGCCCTAGCAAGGTGATGCCCACATGGCAGGACACAGTCCAGGAGAGCAGAGGACAGGGCTGGAGACTGGTATTCTGCAGCATCACTGGGGCCAGTGATGACTTAAGGCCCTGGGCTGAGCTGAAATGGGGCTCCTAGCCCATGGCCAGGGATGAGGAGGGGAACCAGGTAAGGCTGGTAGGGCCAATAAGACACTCAGGGCTTTGATGGTCATTTTCATGAATTTTCTTTCTTTCTTTTTTTTTTTTCTTTCTTTTTCTTCTTTTTTCTTTCTTTCTTTCTTTTTTCTTTCTTTCTTTCTTCTTTTCTTTCTCTTTTCTTCTTTCTTTCTTTTCTTTCTTGTATTTCTTTCTTTCTTTCTTTCTTTCTTTCTTCTTTCTTTCTATTTCTCTTTCTTTACTCTCTTTCTTTCTTTTCTCTCTTTCTCTTCTTTCTTTCTTTCTTTCTCTTCTTTCTTTCTTTCTTTCTTCTTTTTCTTTCTTTCTTTCTTTCTTTCTCTTTCTTTCTTTTCGTTTTCGATTTCCCTCCCTCCCTCCCTCCGTTGCTTCCTTTCTTTCCTTCCTTCCATTCCTTTTCTTTTCTTTTTTTTTTTAATCTATTTTTTCTTTTTAAGAAGCAAATAAAAGTCTCCTAAATTCTGCCATGTAGTCTAAAGTGACATTGTAATGTTTAAATCTATCTATGGACCTATGAGAGAGGAAGTGATGGAAGGAAGCAGGTTGCGTCACAAATGGAGGAAGAGATGTGCATTGCAAGAAGCTTTTCCATGAAGCAGTTCTGGAATCAGCCCTGGTCTCTGAAGTGTCCTAGGGAACGTGGATTTTTTAATCTTTTTTTTTTTCTTTGTTCTTTTTTTTTTTTCCTGAACTCAACCACTTCTTCCCTGTTCTTTTTAACTTCTGCACATCCTAATTTTGTATCTTGCTCACCCCGTTTCTCTCTTCTACTTCCCTCTTCTTAGCTAGCCAGGCCCACTCCTTTTCTCAGGAACAGATGTCCACATTGAGGTACCTTGTTGCCATCCCGTTCTACCCAATTTGTCTGAGGGCAACCTGCCTAGCTCTTCCATCTAAGTCTGCTTTCAGACACCGTCCCTATCTCCTCTCTCGTCCCTTGTTCTGAGTCCCCTTGCCTAGCCAGTTCCTTCTTCTCCAGTCCTGGTTCCCTTTGGCCCTGAGCACTTCTGTCTTTGCTCCTCACCTTCACTGAATATCAACAGATATCCTTTCTCAGGCTGCATTCAAGACAACTCCAACAAAGCCCAAATAAGCCTTTACTATACAATATGTACTGCTGCATCCAACTCAACTGCAATAGCAAAATATCAAATAATGAAGTGATTCTTATGAATGAGAGAAAGCAACTGTCAAGGTAGATGTCACAACATTTATTGCATGAATTATTTGTTAGATGTGCCACAAAAATGAGCTCTTTCCTAAGGAAGGAGTCAAAAGTGGTTGAAAACTTTGTAGTGTTGATTTACTGACTCATCTTCGCAAACAGGGTGGGAACCTAGAGAGGATTATATTGTTCATGGTATTTCTTTCAGACCTTCTGCAAATTAGAACCTGTCTTGTGAGACTGATGTTTTTATTATTTGCTGTTAAATTATCCCCAGCCAAATCTCTTCTCTTTTTTTTTGTTTTTTATTTTTTTCCTGCAACCACGAGCCATACAACTGAAGTTACAATCAAAACAGAAGTTCAAATTACTCTCCAGACTTTCCATGCTGACTTGTTATACTCAGAATTTATGGTCCAAAATTATTCCCACCTCTGGAAATTGTCATTTTTTTTCAGATATTTTAAATAACATCATTGCATCTTATGTTTAGAAAGCAGATGTCATCCACAGACTAGCAGGACAAACTCCAGGCAGAATGCTAGCTTAGTCTCTAGTGCTCCTTCAGTGCTTTCACAAATTACACTGACTTGTGTTTAAAGGGATAAATTGGAGTTTTGTCTGAATAAAGGCTTCATCTAAGTAAAGGCTTCAGTTGAGGACTTTAGTCCTACAGTTAGAAGCATCTGTTCCAATGTAAAGCTAACATGATTATTGAAGCAACCTTTGATGACCAAAATTCTCAAGCCTGAAATAAAATTAGTCTTAAACAAATTTGGTTTGCTGCCCAGGGTACAGCTGAGCAATCAGATTTCAAATGATTGGTCTAACCCTTTATTCAGCTTGAAAAATTGGGGGGATTTAAAGGCTAACAGCTTTAAACTAAAATATTGTAAGTTTACACTATTGATCATTAAAGAAGGATTGGGTAGCTACAAAAGATTTTTGGTATCTGAAGTTCTGGTAAGTATTATCTCAGTCTTCTGAGGCTCAGGAATATGGGTGTATCACATTTCTGTATTACATGGCTTGTAACTACAAAAATTAGGGACAGTTATTTTCAGAATGAGCAGGAATAATAAGGTTAGTCTGCTCTGTAGTATCCCTTGAACAATGTACACTGTATTTCTATATATATTAAAAATAATTTTCAGAATATGTTTTTAACATTTCTATAATGTTACCAATATTTGAAAGAAAGAAAAAAATATTTCAATATTAAATATTTTTATTGTGGTTGTGTAACCACAATAAATGTCAAAATCCTTGATTAGATTGTTCCTTATTATACTGCCCACGGACTCATCTAGCAAGCTTGGAGGAAAAACAGTCCAAATACATACAAAGAGACAGATGTATTAAGATAGCTTTGACATCTTTGTAAGGAGACACCTCCCCAAGGAGCATACTTGTATAGGTGTTGGTTTGTATTGTTCTAGCAAGGTCTAAAATCTGCCCCCTAAAATTCCTCTAAAATTTTCTGTAGGTACTGACCAGGAGACCTACAGTGTTTTTTCCCCTTGCTTATGCTCAAAAATTATGATTTGGCATCTGTTTTCACTGTTATTTTTATTACTATTTTTTTTTTTAAACATGGAGGTCCTGAATGAAGTTCAGTGCATTGGCTCTGAAGTACAGTCTTGCTAAACAGCCAGACAGGACACACATGGTGCCCACTATCACGTGTTTCAAGTGTTCATGGCATTTAATTTTTTGTTCCCTCAGTCTTTGCCCTGAAAATATTTCCCACAAAATCAGGACTGTCTCACTCAAACTGGGATGGAACGTGACCCTAGGTTAATGATGATGTAAAATTTGATTCATTTCTTATTATACAGTATGTCAGTTTAAAACAATATGTGTAATATCCTCAGACTTCTGTGAATTGTTTTAATAATAAATAATATTATTCTTTGGCAAAACTGTGAGAAAAGATCTAAGGAGCCAAACTGTGTCGGTGTAAATCAGTGCAGTCTACCAGTCCTAGCCCAACACAGAGCTCTGAGATTTATCCTTGAAAAAGTTCACGCTCATTTCACGTTTCATATACACATTTATAGCTCAACCCAAATACAGAGATTAGTCCTGCAGAGTCCCTAGGTTCATTGGTAGTGTCATGAAAATGCTTGGCTGTATTTGAGCAGATGTCTGAGCTGTTAGGGCTAGTTGGAACCAACGCTAACTGGTGCTGCATTTCTGCTATGGCTGGAGCCAGATTGCACGAGAGTTCTTCCTCTCTTGCATTGTAGGGCCAAGATGTGGCTTATGCTACATGGTGGGAACAGAGCTAGGGTACTTGTATACTTCAGCTCTTAGCAAGAGGTGGTCACCAACACAGTGCTTTTCAAACTGCAGTGGGTGAGCTTCTGGCAGGGTAGGCTTCTGTCCTTTCTGCACTTAGGAGGAAGCTCAGCCTTCACTCTGCACAAGGGTTTGCAGGCACAGGGGTGGGAGTGGGAGATGTCGGTGTAGGTCAGGAGATTTGCAGTTTGATGGTCCAGAGGTCAGGGCTCATTCTGACTAGCCTAGGCACAAGCCTATCTTATTCGGTAAACAGCGTTTTCTCCACTGCAACATTTATTTATATTTGGGCAAATTCTGCCAAGAATTCTAAACCAACCTTTTTATACTTGCCTCTGGGAAGATGTTGAAAGCTTTCAGCTCCCATTAAACTCATCCTTTGCATATGTATGGGTAAACCTTTAGTGCACTTTTCACTTCCTCATGCTTAGGACAACAGGGAATAAATTTTCTTTGGTCTGCAAAAGTACAGTGGTTTCTTATGCTTTCTCTAGTACTTGGGATCTGGGCATGCTCACCAACTTGCAGGCTTGGATGAGTGCCCACAGTCTTCCTGCTCTGCACCTTGGTGTTTCCAGCAGGAAGGAACCCAGATGCAGCGGCCAGACCCAAGTGTCCCACCTAAAGCAACAGGGATTGGAACTGCAAAGTACCTACATGCCCCACAGTCCTAGGGACTGGCAGGTTACAACTGACTGGCACATTCATTGCACTTTCCAGCCCTGCCTTTGTCCCTGTCTATGACCAAAACATTGTTCCAAGTCCTGGCGCTGCAGATAAGTTCCCATTTAACTCATTTTAATGCAACTTTCTGCACCATACTTAGGAAATTACATGCAATCTTCACATCTGGTATCTTCAGTGATTCCCATGATGATCACTGGCTTGGGGGAGCAAGACCAAATCTGCAGAGTTTGTGTAGCTACGTTTTGGTGTAGTCTAACAGATTTTCTGTGGACAAGTTTGGACATGAAAGTATTAAGTCTGTAAGAGAAAAAATTTGAGAAGGCTGTTTGTGTCTTCTACGTTAATCATCATTACCACCCACATCATTAAAAATATTCTAGAAAACTCTGTGTTAGATAAGATAAAAATTCCTAGGCTGCTGGTTATAAGTAAAGAACGATTCATGTTTGTATGTATTATGCTGCTATTCATGATTTAATAATCTGTTTTAAAGATGTCAATTTTAGTAAGACATTGGATAAAACAAAATGACTTTTCTTTAACTACACTGTCTTTTTATTCCTTTAAAAATATTAAGCTTAGAAGAGAGAATGTCATAATATGAGGTGCTCTCAAAAGAGACTTTTTGCACACGTGAGAGGCATGGCAGAGTGTAATAACAGGCTGGTTTATTTTGTTGATGAATCACAAGTTGACAACTCGGTGATAAATAGTGTGTGACATTGAATTGGTGATTTGTCTTTGTTTTTTCTTTTTTCTTTTTTTTTTATTCTCTCTCTCTCTCTTTTTTACCCCACTTGGGCTATTATTCTGCTTACCTGGCATTTGGGAACAAACCAGAAAGCGAGAAAATCTACAAAGGAGAGAAAAAAAGTTACAGTTATATTAAAAAAATTCATCTGTTTCTAAATTTCCAAATGAAATGAACTTAGGTCCAAATAACGTTAAAACTCATGTCAAGCAGTCTTGAAAATGCACTGGTAGTTATGAAGTTCCCATTAAAAAAATATATCTTTCTGCACAAAACAGAGGCAGAGCATTTAACTCGTTTGCCTAAGCCAATGAAAGACAAGGAAACATGTGCTGCACCTTTCTGAGGAACACCTCCCACTGAAAACGCTTGTTCCACATATTGGGGACATTGTCGCAGCTCCCTCTGGGGAGATGCACCTTTCCATCTGCCTGTGGGGGCAGAGGAAAAACTACTCTGTCAAAAGCGAGTTAGTAATTATGAAACCTAAATCCAGCTACCTGCAGCTGAGGAAAAATATGTATCCTCATTAAAGAGAAATTTCACGATTTCACGGCATTACTATTTCCTAGGCTGCTTGACAGTGCTCCCTGTTTCTTAGGTTTGCTCTTCTACAACAACGTTCTACAACAGAGTGTAACTTGGGAACCTGGCCAAAAGCGATAATCATGTTTGATTAGAAAGACTTCAGTGCCCAACAGTTGCAGATTATAGGCCCTTTCCTCTCTCACAAGAGACAAACCAATGGTGTACTACAGATTTATACTTTATCTTTCATGCCTATGAATGACATCATGTTTTTTTTTTTTTTTTTGAGTCATGTGAGCTGTAAGGAGCATAATTTTCAGCTTGAAATCTTTCTTCAGAGATGAAGCTAGGAGATTTTTTTTCTGATTTTTTGTTATACAGTTCCTCTTTTCTACCAACATATTACTTTGCTTTCCTGCTTGTCCAGCTGATTTGAATGATAATATATTTTACAGATTTCTGTTGAAGTCTCTATTAAAATAGGAAGTGTTCTCACTCAGGCTTCACTCTATATTTTTCTACTTCTGCCTTTTAGTTTTTGACCCACTAAAATTTCCTGGAGTACACTGCCTCCTGCAAGTAGATAAACTATCTAGTCCAACCACACAGTGCTTTCATAAGAAAAGCTTTAAAGCCATTTATGCAACATCCTTGCATATTATCATTCAGCTATCTTGTCTTTTGATGTACATAATACTTTAGAAGATGCTGAGTAAATAATTTCAGCTCTTTGAAGTGCTAGACTTATTTCCATTCTGCAGATGGAAATCACTGGAGCATAACAGACAAGCACTCAATTACAGCATAGCACTGCATAGAGCAGAGATTTGTGTGAGCAAGAACTGTGTTATCCTGAGTGTTCTTAGTACAGTTGAGATCTTGGGGCACACTTGCAGCACCAGCAGTGGTGTGCTGGTCAGATACGCAGTGTGATGTGCAGAGAATACATCCACCCCATACTCCCACCCCCATGTTTTATTATTATATATTATATATTTTCAGAATAATGTATCTTGATCAAAGAAGGCAAAATTCAGAAACACATTTCCAAGGTAAGTAAAGACTTTTATCTTAATTACAGCACCACTATTAATCTTAGAAGTGTTTTATATGTATTTTCTACTAGTAATTTGTTATAGGTTTTCCTTGCATTTACAGTGCTGTAAGATCATAGCTTTAGAGGTGTCTGCATGCTTGTTATGACTTAAGAGGAAGTTACCTGGAAGTAACCATGTGTGACAGCATCCTGATCTGGCTCCCTTTGTTGTCCACAAAATGATTTTCAAGGTCTTGAACAGAATCTGGATCATTCTCCTACTGCCATGGTCGTTTGCCCTGAGAGGCTCATTTGCAACCTCTTCAATTACCTTTCAAACACTCAAACTGTTGAGGCTAAGAGTTTGTATCTATTGTGATTTGGCTCCATCACATATTTTATGTAATGGGTGTGCATAGTGCCTTATCAAAACACAGAGCTCTGTGCTTTGCTTCACATATAGACAAATAATGATTAAAAAAAATAAGAAAAAATATAAAAGCATGCATCCTTATATATAACAAATGCTTCTCTTTTTTTCTGTCTCCATGGAAATTCTGAATTAAACTACAAGTTGTTGCTATTAAATGGTAACAGATCTGCACAGTCCAGAAAAGCACTTCTGCATTTGTGATCTCTCTTTTGTGATAACCACCACAATATTACAGCCTGCTCCTGCAGTGACAGGAAATGATATTCAAATTTTGCATTTCTGCTTAGCCCACATAGATATTTAGCCAGAGATAATAAGAAAATACTTCACAATTATGCTAGCTAAGAGTCTATTATCCCTTCAAATCCATGGCCTGCACAGAAGGGAAAGCTGAAAGGACTATTTCAGTCATTTAGGGTATATGTTTCTCTGGCACACTCATAATCTGACCAAAGCCATTATTTGGAAGTCATTTGCACTCAATCATTTTGCCTGTTAATGAGGAGTTACTGAATCCTCCAAGCATTAATCCCATTTAGGAAAACACAAAGGCAATCTGTACCTTGTATCAAGCAATTATGATTGCATTGAGCTTGAGGAATTCAGTCATTTGTTGGAGGTTGATTTTCCCACAACAGACCCTCTAAATAGAATTACCAAGCCTTTCAAATGTTAATTTGTTAAGAAAAATATAATGGCTAATAAAGACAATTAGGTTTGTATTGTAAATACTGGACTGCAGGACTAAAGCTGCCATGGCTTGTCAGAAAAGTGTGGCAGGAATCTGTAAAACTGAGGATGGAAACTATCTTCTTACCGGAATAAAGAACATGCAGATATTAGCATTGGTCCCCAAAATATATTTCACTCAATGTAAATGTAACACTGAGCTAAAGAAAGTGAGGCCTGATTTTATTTTATTTTTTTTTCCCATAAAAATAGGTTTATGCAAGTAATACTGAAAGTCTGAGATTGTTAGTGAAAGAGTAATATGGCACTCTTGGAAAAAAAGCAGGTCATTTAGAGATAAGAGCATCATATATAAAAAAGATTTGTGCTTGTAATTCTGTACGTAGTTCTGCTTGTGCCTCAGCAAGAGCACTTTGTTCATTACTGGGTCCCAGACTTCATGACATAGCCCAGAGAAGAGCAGTACAAATAAGTTTAGAAAACATGAAGTTTTGGGAAAAGTCTACAAAACAGAAACTAAGGGAAAGTGGTAGGTAGCATAGGACAGAAAGAAATTATATATCTCTTGAAGGTTCTTCTAGCCCTGTTTGCAGATAGCATGGGCAACGTTCTCTTTGATTATCTTTTCTCATCTCTGATTGCTGCAAATAAAAAAAAAAAAAATCCCGGGCTGAATTTTCCTTCTTTTATTAAAGTGATACTCTGCAATCACTCTCTTTGTAACAATCATTTTATTCCCCAAGACACATGCTCACAAACAGCCTAAACAATACAGAGAAATCCATGAAACCATTTAGGAGTGAATTTGACTACATGCCTAGATCTAATTTTAGGAACTCAGTGTCTCTGGTGGTATGGAATACCACCTTTTTTTTTTTTTTTTTTTTTTCCATCAGCACCTGGATAGATATTATAACACATGAAAATGTCAGGGCAATTATTCATTTTTCATCTGCTAGCTTAATTATTGCAATACCTTTTTGTTAGGGCTGTCATTCCATACAGGTCATTCAGAAACTTCAGTTCGTACAGCATGCTTTCCTGTGTTTGGTCATGAATATCAAATAATGTTCTCTATCCTTCCTCCTATGCTTTTTTTTTTTTTCCTACTATATTCTGTTATTATTTATCATGCAATCTCATGTGCTTATTTTACTTTGTTAACTATATATGCTTATGTCCTCAGCTAGTTCAGAGGTTTTGCTTTTCCATGCACTTCTGGCTTAACCCAGGTGCTGAAATTCTCAGCCACCAGATTTAACCAGACAGACTTGAGCAAAAAGGGGAAAAAAAACAAAAACAAAAACATAGTTCAGGGATGTCCAACTATGTTTTGTGAGGGAAATGATGATAGGGAAATACTGACACATTTTGTTCCTTTTTTTTAAAAATAAAAAATAAAAAATGATTGTAGGTCTTGTTTGGTCTTGTTTTATTCCTTTTTAATATTTTTCATTCAGAAGACAAACATGGTTTATAAAATCATGAGGCACAGGGGTAGAAGTAAGATGTAATACAGCACTGATAAATCGTGCAGACCTTGATGTCTACAACTTTACATTCATATTCATATCTTGTCTAGTCACATCTATGTTGCCAAAGAAACTGCTTAATTTTCCTTAGAGTGTGCAAAACTGGACAGAACATTTCCAGTGCTCAGTGCTTCTGTTTCATCCAGAAATACTGTGCAAAAAGTTCTCTGCTGTTTCAACACTTCCTCTTTCAATTTCACTTGGAACCGAGGAGTACAGGGAAGTAAGCAATGAAAAGTTAACAAGAGGAGAACAAATCACTCTAATTTTTGGAAAAATCATACTTTATTATTATTATTTTTTTCAATTATTGCTCCATGTAGGTCATATGCACAACTCTCAATCTGCTTTTCCCTAATTTGCTGCTTTAACAGATGCACTGTCCACAAGCACAACTCGCTCTGACCTTCAAGGACATGAGTAGGGTCCACCTTCTCCATGCCCCCTGTTGTGAATGGGTACCAACTCAGAGCACTACTGAGACTGCATCCCATTGTCAGGGGGACTCTCACAGATCATCCCAGAGGGCAGGAAGGAGAAGACACCCTTCCTTTCTTAGCATAGTCATCTTGCATGTGCTTAACTGGATGGCTTCACACTAATATCTGTGGGAGGGAGAACGCCTGAGCTAAATGAAGGAAAGTCTGACATGGGGAAGGAAATCGTGTGGGTCTCCCTACTTTACTATGAGGTGAGTTGACCCCACAGGAATTACTTGGAATGAGTATGGGTAGAAAGTTTGAATTTTGTAAAACTGGAATTTACTACAATGAAGCATTTATCAATAACCATTTTTACTCTCCTTTCCTGCGTATGTTCTAAGGTAGATCCCTGTGTTGCTTGTTTCCAGGATTTACTCATCAAATCATGTGTTAATATTTTTGCTCTCACTTGTTTGCTGTGGTAACAATTTTAATTATGTAGCATATGGAAATGTCATGGAATGGAGACATGAAATTCATGTATTTAAGTCTGCATATTTATGAGTGCTTTTACAGACAAAAGAGTTTGCTATCAGTGAAGCAGTATTTTTCCCTGATCCTGATACTGTTGTGTAAGGTAAATAGAGCTAGCTTTGCAATGGTACAGTATGTTACATGTTAGCATAAAACATACTCTGGAAGAAGATTTAGCAGTCTACTTCCATCCCAGCAGAGCTGATGTGTTCAGAAACCTGACTTGGTTCAACTATAATTTTTGGCATCAATGAAAAGAAAATTTTCCAAATTTGGGAGTGGGTATTTGGCTCAGGATAGTACTATGCCTGTATTATCATTCACAGAATATTTAGGCCCACAAGTAGGTACTATGCATTCTTAATTGGGTTCAGAAAAAAATTAATTCTAGAGATACCACCTTTGGCAAAGAAATTGAGATACTGTTCTGCATTCAAGAAGATGTTCTCTTCTGCTTGGCCTGTTTGTGTTTCTACTTCACTGAAAAAAGGATTTTTAGCTGATAATCTTTTTTAACACTTTTATGAAAAAATAATTGAGTGTAATAAGTAACAGAGCTCTAATTCAGCTGTTGCTCATTGCAGGGCAATGACCAATGCCACCCATTATGTTCAGAGACAAAGAGGCTGTCTCAGTGGGGAGGACACCAGCAGCTGTGCTGGTATCACTGAAGAGACCTCACTCTGTTCTCTGGCTCTGAAGCTGGGTGACATGGCCCAGCATGTGCCCATGTCTCAGTGCCTTCCTTGTGCCCCAGGCAGGGCACAGGCATCCAAACCACCTGCAAGAAATGTCCCCATGGCACTGGCATGGGCTGGAAGCTTTGCCTGCACCTCGCCCGTAAGAGTGGGCACAGGCCAGAGTCGTGCCCAGGACAGTTGGTTGTATGCTTCAGATGATCCTGGACTAGAGCTTGACTTCATGTCCTGGACCTGTTTTATTTGCTAGTACCAGCACATCTGATATATAAGCTACATAAGACCCAAACGTCAGAGTAGTTTCCCAGAGACAGTCAAAGCATGTGATAAACATTTCTGTTCAAGTAACATGTTCAACTGAATTGCATCTCTCCAACAATACTGATGTGTTGTTCCTATTTCTGCTGGCCTCCAGAGACAACATAGCATGGGGCTAGGAAGCAAGATCTGTTCCTTCTCTAAAATAATACAAGGACCAAATCTGAAAATACTGAACTTGTACAACAGCAAAAAGGACATACTTTTATTCACAGGTTCTTTAAAACACAAGTGTAAAATCTTTTAGTTACCACGGTAGCTAAAGATACACATTTTTAATGCAAGTTTATTAATTTTCAGGGCTTACAAATCAACTTTAATTTCAAAATCATGTAAGTCTGTATGTAACAATGACAAGAAACATGAAAGATGCACGGTATGAAAAAAAAAAGACAAAACTGTTAAGAGATAATAGTAGGAAACAGCTTTATCAGATCAAACTGGCTGGGGCAGGGACTGGATGATCTGAATCTTAAGAAACTGGAGTGAGTATGAAGTGGGACAAGGCCTTCCAAATTCAGTATGACCTCAAATGTTCGCACAGTAGTGTTTTTGTTGAGTCACTGGAGTCATAGGAGCTGCTGATGGGTCTGATAATTATATTCATGTCAGGAAGCTATACTTTTTAATGGTTTCACAGTTGTTCTCACTAGTTATTTTCATAAAACTATTCATGCTTATTATGGAAGTGATTGAGGACAACCAGGAACAGGGTTATGCTGTGGTAGTCACCCTGCAGAGACCCTGAAGGCCGAAGAGAGTTACCTGATTAAAAAATGCCACCAAAATGTCACATATGCGAGTAGTGAGTGGCCCCAATCACTAAGCAGGGATCAGGGATGTTGCCACATTAGCACAGTGATTAACAAAGCCTGCAGGAGCAGTGCTGTGCCCAGGAGAGTCCATGAGCACCCTGTGTGGCAGCCCACAGGAAACCCTGCAGGCAGCAAGGAGTGGTAGGCCCTTTCTCCTCGCCCGCCTCGCCCTCGCTCCTGGCTGTGGGAAGATGACCTTTCCTTTTCTGATTCATGGTCTGGGCTTCTCGCTCTCCTACTCACTCTGCTGCTTTTCAGGAAACGAGCTGGCCTTGCTTTTTCTTTCAATATGGTTGAGAAGGCAAGGTGAGTATAACGTGATATGGCTGTGCAGTGCAGTAATGGCTGGACTACCGGATGAGATGTGGAAATCCTGGGCTCAGTAATTTTTGGGGGTTGAGGAGATTTACTATGCACACCCTGTACATCCCAGAAAGAGGACTGCAGCTTTAATGTAGGTGAGGAGTACTCTCTGTCTGCATTGTTGAAACTGGGCTTTATGCTAAAAGGAGGCAGTCCCTGCAGTCCTTCTCTGACTGGATGTGTCTAAGAGAAAGGGAGGTTTTCATGGTATTTCGTGTATTATTCCACCAGCTGCATGGTCAGTGCATGTGCAAAACCCAGGGTGAGCCATTCCCACAGCTGTTTGTCTGTTTGGGTGAATACTGGGTTCCCGGGACAGAGTGCAAGAGCTGAGTCAAGTGACCAGTTCTCTGAAAACTGAGATGCTTTAGAGCGTGAACAAAAGGAAATCTTTTAGGTGGGTGGGAAACTTCAAAATAAATAAAGAAATAAACCACATCAAATGCTAAACTAGATACATCAGATTTATGGGAATTGTTTCAACACTGAAGTGCTTTCCCAGATCAGGTCCTCCAAGATTGTGTAGGCAAGATCTCAATACTTCAGGCAAATTATCCCTTACAAATCAGTAATCAGCAAGCACTATACACAATCAGTTATTCTAATAAAGTCTTCATTTGCATTAAAGTAATGTGAAAGAAATGAAATGTTGGACTGTGTACAGTGTTATTCCTAAGAGGGTGAAATGGGAAAATGGTGGTGTATGGTACAAAAGGAAATGTAAATAGTTTCTGAGACCTTACTAGAATTCTGGCATAGGAAACATTTTCAAGTACTGTGCTATGAATAACTGCTGGAATGGATAAGGTAAATCACTATTGGTTATTGGTGATTCTAACAAATTGAGGAACTACTATAGAGGTCTTATTTCTGGTCTAAGATTCAGAAAAATGTACCCTCGCTAAATCAGAATATGATGACAGTCCCTGAGGGGGAAGTGGTTATTTCTTGTAAATCTCCAGATTTTTAGCTTCCTTTTTACCATCAGCTCCTTCTAGCAATCTTACAAGTGCAGAATAGAAGTGTGATTTCCTGTGATCTTTTTTTTTTTTTTTTCTTTTTCTCTCTCCAGATTGAATTGACCACAACTGCTTAAAGTTCTTGTTTTCCTTTCAGTGCTGATGCTGGAGAAAAAAAAAAAAAAAAAAAAAAAAAAAAGCAACTCACATACATTCAGCTCCTTCTATTGCACATACAAGGGAAATGGGAATATTTGTGCAGTAGAGTCATCATTTGGCTCCAAACAACAAAAGAATATTTATTCAGCCTTTGGGCATAATATAATCTAAAGAGGGGCAAGTGAGATTTCAAAAGGTAAGACTTCTCTGTTTCCCAAATTTCTGCTTCTAATTAACTGAAACTCAATGTGAAAGTTCTTTTCATTTCCTTTCCTCTCTTTTTCCTGTCAGTCTGAGAGCATTAAATGCTGCATCAGAACTGAAGAAGAAGCTGTTTGTCATCAGTCTCTGCAGGATGCTGCCATTATGTCTAGTAACATTGGCGTATTTATCACACTTGGCAAATTCCTCCTGTCACCACTGGATGCTGTTCACCTTCATTTTAATGTGTTCTTTCCACTTTGCTCTAAATAAACAAAACAGCAATTTTGTGATGTCTGCTTTTCCTGTTAAGACACAAATGCCCCAATTACCCCTCTGTAGATATGGCTGGAATACCATTTCCAAAAATACCTCTGTTTATCAGAAAGATTACCACTTTCCAGTAAGCATTTTTCAAAGCTGTGGCAGGCAGTTTGATCTAATTGGCATTACTGATCTAAAATATTTAGTGAAATAGCAAATCAAAAGGTTCTTTATTGGATGCCATTTAGGTCTGGATTTACTTGTTGTTTTCCAATGTAATCATTAACTGGGGAGGTAATTTACAGAGAAGTCCTGAAACTAATGGAAACAACATCTACTGTGGATGGGCTAAACAGTTAGGACTCTCCGATGAGTTGCCTGAGTTCCCTCTACCTTCTTCCTATCTGTATTTTGTTAAGTGGTCCTTCCAGTTAAGGCATACCAGTATATTTTAGACCACGTAGATCAGATCTAATATTACCACGTTCAGTGAAGGTACAGCTGATAAACATTTGCCTGTGATTTCATTCCCCTAGTAAATTTGTTCTCTTGGGCAGGATCTCCTACAATTCACTGAGGAAAAAATAATGGGGCATCTGTACCTGATGAAGGGGTGAGGGAAGAATTTGTGATGTTTGCTGCAGGGAGCCCATTTGCTCTCAAGCTTGGGATTCCTCAGTGAGCTGCAGCATGAAAAACAGCTTTGCTACTCAAGGTTTTCTGTGTAGCTGAGGTACACACACTAGCTCACGTAGATACTGCCTGAAGGGATGTATACGATGTCTTTCTGAGTCCTACCAGCACACCAGCACAGCTAAGCTGGTACACCTTTGATTTGGTCTTGCTTTTGGTTTCTAATTCTTGTTGTCAAGCTTCCAAGCCTTGGATACTCTTTTCAAGTCCTGATCGCTTGTTACAAGCATCTTATGGTACCAGTAGGTAGTTGTGCAGCTTACACACAAAACTGACATCGGAAACAAATTTCCTATGAAGATGTGTGGGGAAAAAAAAACAACAACAATGGTTTTTAGACTTCTGCTTAAAATAGAAACTAGATTTTCTCTGAAATTCAAAAAAAAGATGGATTAAGGTCTCTTCTTCCACACCTGTCCTGTCACTTTGTACATATCCTCGTATGCCCTTACATTTTCTGGTGTTGATCAAAAGCAGAAGTACAATACTGATCCATTGAAGGAAACATTTCTCTGAAACCGTTTTCCCCATCTTAATACAAATAAGGAAGTACCAGAAATTTCATTTGAAAGCCGACAGTTGCAAAATTTCTAACAATTTTGCAGACAAAGGAGATTAAAATACAGAAGTTACAGATGAAGAGCTATTGTTTGGGTGCTTATTCAAGCATGGGGCTTGTCAACATATCCAGTCCTAGATAGTGTATTTTAATGCTTAGAGTTTTGGATGTTCAACTTAGCCCCAACTTTTTCCAAAGTGACAATTCAAATCACTGCTTGTTTCTAACAATCTTTGGGTGGTTATCTCTCATCTTCATAATATATGAATATTTGGAATAATTGCTAGTCATTCAAGTGTGATAGCTGTGAAAACGATTCAGAATGTGAATTTAGTATTGCATTTTACATCACCATGCTGATAGCTATGAAAGAAAAGGTGGTCAGTGGTTTTACAATTCGGAACCATTTTAACTTATTGCATCTAGCATTTCTGTTAACCAGAGAAAAAGATCGTTATATTGAAGTGCTAAGGAGCAACAGATACACGTGCTTCCTCTGTGGATCTTTGGTGACATTTCTATGCTGGGGGATAGGGCTGTGAAAGTTGCTGCTAGGCATGAAGAGCTCTAGTCAGGTTAGTCTTCGTATATACTAGTGTAAATGATTCTTGAATTAGGTCTTTCATGTCAAAGACCAGGATAGCTAAGAAAGGAAGGAATAATGACACAACCCACAGCTTGTTGTAATGAGTTTTTCCTGACAGATTCTATCTTCATACACCCCTAATATCCTTTCAATCCATAAATGCTACATATTATTAGCTTCATACCATAGCAAGTCTAGCAAATGCTTTACCAACACAAGAAAAAACACAGAAGTAGTGAAGAAGGCCGACTATATAAGAGGCAAAACAGAGAAGAAACTAAAAACTCCACAAAAAGGCAGGAATGCAGCAAGAAGTCATTCCTAAGGCAGGAGGGAAATAAAAGAAGATGGAAGGAAAGGAAAGCTTGATCCAGCTACAATACAAAAAGGACGGATAAATAATGATAAAAAAAAAAAAAGACGGAGCCATCACATATCTGTTAATAACTTTTTGACTGGGAATATCTGATCTGGAAAGAAAAATAATCTTAGTTGCTCAGATGTGGGGTTGGTTAGCATGTTTAGTGCTAAATGACCCATATGCATAGTCAGTGATGTTACTGTTCAGCTGAATAAGAAATTATCTGTTGGCCTTCAGCCTCACTGGATAATTAGGTCTCTTCCAGTGCACACCATTCCTATTTCTTAATGAGTTGCTGTGGGTGTTGTAGGTACAGACCCTAGCAGGGTAGTGGCAGCCCCTTGTGTGGGGTGGAAACCACAGCTGGACATCTTTGGTATTGGGATTGCTAGGAATCTGGCTTTGAGGAAACTTGGACTGGTCCCATCTTTGCTGAGTTACGTCCTTCCTGGTGTTACGTGAAAGATGAGGATGAGCTCTGAAGTTCATGGAATTAAATACAGTTTTGTTTCTTATGGAAAGAATTTAAAGGCAAAGTCATCTATATGCCATACCTGGATACTAGGTGAGTAAACACTTTTGCTGATCACTGTGAAAGGAGCTGAACCAGTGAAGAACCTGAGTTGCTGAAAATTTGTTTATCATCCATTGAGTTGGTGGTACTAGACAATGGGTGAAAGAAAGCTTGTTTGTCTTACCTACATTATATAGCCTCCTTTGCTGCCGATAATAATCCCATGGAGCTTGGTTTGAAGGATATTGTTAATGGCACCCATACAGAGATGACCACACTGGGTATTTCTGATGTTTCTATTTCCTCACTAACAGTCTTCTAATCAAACAGCTGTGTAGAGAAGAAGGGGAGAGAGATCACATTTCGTTAACATTGGCTTTGATAGACTTGGAGCTAAAGCCAGAGCTAAAATGGTACATGTCACCGCTCTAAGAGAGCTAGGAGTGAGGTACAGTGTTTCTGTCTTTCACTTGATCTGGGATGTAAATTACCCTTATCCCATTCTTACTTGAGTGCAGTTGTGGATCTGTGCCTTTCAGCTACTCTATTAAAGGTGTGCTTTTGATGATAGCCAGCACTGCTCAGCAAATAAGAATCAGTATGTTGATATTGGCACTATACATAGACTGTTATACTTTCCATACACAAGGAGCAAGGCATTTTCAGCTTAGTCACTGTACTTCCCTTAATGTGAAGGGAGAAATAAAACATTTGACTGTTAAAAAGTGTTTACTCTCCATTTTGGGTACCTTACAGATTTCTTCAAGTGATGAATTTCTTATGTAAAAGATGTAATACACAGAATCTATCTGTGTAGTCTTCATCCATGAAATATAGGGCCTTTTGTATTCTAGATTTTAAGAATTGGAAGGTTAAGGAAGTACCTTTGTAAATGAAAAAGCTTCTTTTGCCTTTTTTTTTTTTAACTCAGCTTCATTAAATATACTTACTGCACATTGTATTTTCAAGTCACTTAGTTTTTGTGCATGTCTCAGATGTGATACATGATTTTTATTTCTATCATTTTATTGAAGCGGAAGTCAAGAGATAGGTGATGTTAGTTGTCTTACTGATAACAAAATGCTTGAACAAGAGGTATTACTACTTGTTGAATTTTACAAGAAAGGCTACAGGACACATTCTTGCTCCCAGTCCCTGTTTAGTAAACAAACCTGTTTTCATCTTGAGGGGTATGTATACATGTGCATGTGTAAACAGAAAGAAAGAAAATGTTCTGGAGCATCATGTCTTTGTCTAAGTCCTTGCAGTGTACTTTATAGCAGCAAAAAGCAGTTGTTGCAAGCAACTCTGGTGAAAGCTTTTAATAATCACTCGGCTGGGTAAGAAAGAAAATGAGTTTCAGAATGTCATCAATGGTGGTGATCAACAATCTGTATTTTCAGTCTTTTTCTCATGTTCCGAAGGAAACATCAGACGTGATTTCTTATGATGCTCTAGTACTTTCACAAGTTTAGAGGAGTCAGCCTCAGAATCCTGGGCAAGTGCCAGTTGGCACAGCACATGCTGACACTTTACTGTTAAATAGGACCATTATTCCTTCTTCATATTCTGTTCTACACTTCTCTTCTGTGAAATGTTGTTCCAGAGGTTTCATTGCTAAGTGATATGATCCCTCTGGTACACAGTTTATAAATCAATTTATAAAATGTGGTGAGTGCCTTGATCTTCTCTGGATTAGAGGTGATCTGCAAATAAACATGCACATTAATATATATATTTTTAGTTTCACAGCCAGCACTGTAACTTTGAGAAATGAGTTACTTTTATAGCCTATTATTTTGCAGTGCCATGTCTGAGAATGGAAATCATCCAAGTCTGACAGATGAGCTTTCTCTGTGGACAGCAGACGTAGATGGAGTACAGCAATGACAGCAGCATTAACAATGGCAGGACACCAGGGAGCGAGTTGCAGAGCCCTGCAGCATGAGACTGGCCTGCTTTTGCTGAGGTGGATAACAATTTTTCCAGACTTTGCAGCTTTGATCAGATCCAGTGGCTGCAAGAAAAAGTCCCCAGAGTTGATTTTTATAAGTCTTAGTGCAGAGGGTGCTGGTCTTTATTCATGTTTTACAGAAGTAGCTGCACTTGATAGTAACTTCCAATGTCTTTCCACACCTGAATTATGATTTTAACAGGAAGAGTGTTGTGATGGCTGACAAAGAATTGTTTGAAGAAATCGGATGCTTTAGGATATCTAGTGAAACTTCTTATAGGTTGAGGTCAAGTTTAGTTACCCAAAAACTGGAGACAACTTCTTTAAAATACAGTGAGGCAAAAATTAGTTTCTAATGAGTCTGTGGCAACAAAAAATGTAATACCTCCGATGTACAGTCATATAAAACTGCAGGGTTTTTCATTCTTCTTTTTCATTAGCAGCAGCTGAATGATCCCCTGTCATAAAATACAGGCTCAAGTTTAGGCCTTAAAAGGTACACACTTTAGAAGGAATGCTAGCAAGAAATATTTTAGATGTGCTGTTTTCTCCAAATGTTAGCAAAAAAAAATAATAATAAAAAATTATTCATTTGTCTTGGTATCTAAATATAAGGTGTAATAAAATGCATTATCTAGCCATGCCATGAGATTATAGGAATTTTAGTCCTTTTTTTTTTTTTTTTTAACTTTTTCCTTTTTAGCCATTACAGTGAAAATGTTATACCTTCCAATGTTCTGCAGATAATTTATACTCATCTGTCAAAAGAAGTATTTTTTCTTTTTTATTTCTCATTACTAAAAGATAGTTCATATGATTATACTGACCTAATTGTCAGTGTCTAACAACTTTTAATTTCCTCATATTAATCTTTTCATGTTGGAGGGGAGCTGGCTGGACCACTTGCTCTGAAAATTAGGCTTCCACTTGGACTCACAAAATCACAAACTGTTTTTTAAAATGTAGACCATATTTTATAGACCATTAGTACTGACTGTGACACTTCTTGAACCATAAGGGCCACCCCATTAAATTACACATTCTCAATGAGATAGGCAGTACTTGTCAGAGACATAAATAAAGTGTGAGGAATGATCAGGTGTGATCATGATCTCAGGTTGTGCAGATTTATTACACTAACTGCTCTTTGTCGCTAGCAGATTAACATTAGCATTCCTGGGAAATATGTGTGTTAAGAAAGAATTGACTGAATGCTCTTACTCTTTAGGAGAAAAGGACTGACAGATTACCTGAAAGAAAAGGTGCTGTGACAGAAGCCTAAAGACACAAGTGAAAGGAAGATATTGAAACATACTGAGAACTGTACGCTCAAGAAGACTGGGTAGAGGAATTAGGAAAACATAAAAAATATGAGATATGAATACAGTTTCACTGTTTAGAATAGTGGCTAGAAGTCTTGATATTTAAACAGTCATATCATCAATGGGGACAGATCTCTCACTCTGAGATCTGGGTCAGAATTCCTGTGTGAAATCACAGACGGATATTGTTAAATGTGACAAAAAAACATTCAACAGAAAATGTTGCAGCATTTCCTTCTTGTCAAATGTTGTATATATATATATGCATATATGCATATTTGGAAGTCTGACTAGCCTGGAAAAGTATGTCAGTATCTGGTCTCAAGTATCCTTTTTCTTTCTGAATTTCCCAAGACATGGAGCTTTTCACTGCAGTATGAATTAAACTGTTTGCAAGCTTTTATCTATAAAACACCATTTTAGTCACCAAATCTATTTTCTAGCATCTTTTTCTTCACAGTACTTTCTTTGCTAGAATTTTTTGATAACAACTACTAAACTTGGAAGACCACCTACATTGCTACCATGCCTTTCAGCAACTACAGCTTTCTAAGAAATGCATTCACTAATTTATGAACACTAAATAATAGCCTATTGTGTCTGTGTGAGCATTCCCATTTTTCCTCTAACAAAGCACCTATTTTCAACATATGGTTCTCAGTATGGTCATTCTCAACTTCAGCATTTCTAGAAGAAAAATTGTCAACAGAGAAGATAGATGGTCACACACACACACACACACAAAAAAAAAAAGCCCTTTCGCTTGTAAAGACAGATACAAAAGGATTAATCTGCATTGGTGTATTGATCTGTATACATGCATTAACTTTAACAGAATCAGTTCATGTGATAAAAGATGTAGCTGATTTTTTTTTAATTTATAAAAATATAATGTAATAGTTTCTGTTTTATTCTTTTCTTCTCCCACAACAGATTGCTACTTACAGCTAACCACAGTGCTAAAAATTATATCATTAACAGGCTTTGTAGCAGAGTTCACAGACCATTAAGAGAAATGGACCAATCCAAACAGGATAGCTTCCAGTAAATGGGGAAGTACATCATTCTCTTCTCATGGAGGTGTTATCTTTCTGTTTGCATACTTCAGTACTGCAGTCTGTCAAGTCATTCAGTCAAAACTGTGAATCGAGTCTTGACAAACCTCTTACATTACTGTACCAAGAGGAGAGCTCTTAAAATAGTTCTCACAGTTCTTGCTTCTGGCTTTGAACCTTAGGCTCCCAGTTCAGTAGAGCATGGTTGTATTCCTGGAGCACAAGGATGGAAACAGCCGGCAATGCTATGAAGTTGTTGGTAATTACTTTAATCATCAAGAAAAACCATAATAATTATGAATTTTGAAGTAGGACATTCATAATATGTGGTTATATGTAGCTGAAATGTTTTCAAAAAGCAATCATTTAAGAGTGTTTTTCAGTTTTCTGAACAAAATAAAATATTCAAAAACAAACAAAAATGGATTTATTTTTTTCTGTTAAGTTATGTAACAAAACTTGGACAATGCTGGGAACGGGAGCTTCAGCAGTCTTTCAGGCCTCCCATACCATGTGATAGTGCCCTAAGGCAACTCCAAGCAGCAGTAAATAAATGAGAGTCCTTGTCAGAAAGAGTTTATAATCCGTGGGCTTTCTCCAGAGCAGATCAAATGCAATCAGAATCTAAACAGGAGCTCAAAAGGGTTTATGAGAGAACGTCAGGCTCAAAATGTTCTGAATTAATACTCAATGAATGATTGATTTTTTCCCTCCTTTTTTGTTCACTGGCAGTTAAAAGAAGAAAGAAAAGTTATCTCATACAGGTTTCTGCTACTCTCTGGGTACAAGGACAGGAGAAATTTTGAACTAATTTTACAGCTGGTAAAATCCTGTCAAGTAATATCCAAAATAAATGTCCTCCATTTTTAAGGGAACTAGAATGTTAATGAATATGTC
Source organism: Cygnus olor (assembly GCF_009769625.2). Taxonomy (NCBI): domain Eukaryota; kingdom Metazoa; phylum Chordata; class Aves; order Anseriformes; family Anatidae; genus Cygnus; species Cygnus olor. Next base: position 31,709,067 of record NC_049170.1, read on the forward strand.
CTGATCAAATAACCAAAACTGAAGGAAGATTTTATAAGTTATTTTCATTTTAAAATGAAAAACAAAACAAACAAACAAAAACCACCACACATAGAAACACACATGAAAGTGTTGAAATGGAAAATTTCGACTTTGAGGAAAATTTTGCTATTGACTCCCCTTCCTTTACCAAGTGCAAGTCATGTAATCTAGCAAAACTGGTAAAATCAGCTTACCAACATCCCTGCATATTTGCAGTGAAAGAATTTGACTTGTAAATTTCAATTAACTGTTTTCTTAAAAAATTTAATGACCTCCAAATTACTGATCTAAAAAGCATCTGCTTTAATTTCTTTGGTTTTGGAATTGTTTTCTCACCATTTGGGTGTCTATCTTTTTCCTCCTATCTACTTTTTGATGTCAGAGAACTAGTCTGTGACTCATGCCCTTCTCCTTTTTTCTGTGGCCACTTTTTGCCTCATCTGATATTTTTACCTTCTTTACTGTTTCCTGTGTTCTTGTTGTTTTGGTCTCAGTCCTTGCACATTTGTTGTCCTACCCATCCCTGACTTATAAATGTCTCTCTCACTTGTTTTCTGACAAAGACTTACAACTCTCATATTTTCTGCTATCCTTGTGTCCCTGCTCCCCGTCTCCATTGCTCAAGTCCTTAACATCTCAGCTGGGAGGCCTGAAAGGCAGTTGAAGCAGAGTGACACTTGCCCCCCAGGACCTGTCCTGCCTCTTTGTCAAGAGAAGTTACACATTACTGTTAGTGCTGCCAGAACTGAGGTGTGTCTCCCACGTTTATTAGGACATTATTTGCAGGGGATGTGGGTGAGAGATGAAAAGCAGCTTTCAATTTAAATTTTGTGCTGATCTGACACCTTGATTAATCTTGGAAGAGTTTAACCCCCAAACAGTCAGTGTCACTGTCTGGCATCATTCCAGAGTCATTTCTGACTGCAATTTGCTTGCTGAATTCAGTTAATTGTGGACAAGTCCATATTTCCCTTGTGTTCCATAAATACATGAATATATCTTCATTTTAGCATTTGGCATGGAAAATGCTGCTGAATGTTCTGTATAATCAGTATTAACAATGCTCTCTGGTTATTTACTTACATACAAATTTTATCAAGCCTTGTAAGAGCAGATGACTTTAAACTTAAGTGCTGCAGTTTCTGTACTGCAACAGGATTAAAGTGCTTTAATGTCAGGCTATTGTCTATCCTCTGTGTTCTAATGAGAGTATTTTATTACAGCTCTTAATATGACTGGACTGGAGAGTTTATGAGATCATTCTAGGTATTTAATGACAGCGCGTCGCTAATTATGTCTCCTATTTTTGATTTAATAAACTTCAATGTCTGATGGCAGCCTGGCAAATATAAACCTTTCAACCTCATCAAGTTTTGAGAGGCTATGGGCAAAAATAAGCTGTCATGACTGTATATGAATAGTATTTAAGGTGCAATTGCTGATTCTTTAGCAAAGAAGCCAATAGTACATCAAATCTGATATCTGATTAAAAGGAAATTAAGTGGGATGATTCTTGGACAAGGGATTTCTAATAATGTAAAACTCTTGGTTCACATAAGTAACACAAGTAAATTGACATAGGTTCTGAAGCCCTGAAGTGGTCAGGCAGTTGGATTTGATGATCTTTGTAGGTCCCTTCCAACTGAATTCTCTGTTCCATTCTATTCTATTCTATTCTATTCTATTCTATTCTATTCTATTCTATTCTATTCTATTCTATTCTATTCTATTCTAATTCTGCTCTGCTCTGCTCTGCTCTGCTCTGCTCTGCTCTGCTCTAAAATAGAAATGAAAGACTCTCTTTCTTCCACTTGCAAAGGGGTGTTGACCTTTTGCCAGGCCCATCTCTCCAAGACTGGGAGAAGTTAAAAAAAATAATAAAAAAAATGTCTGCGTTCTCAGTCATTTTCCGGAGGTCTCAATTTAGTTCTGTACTAAGAAACTGGGGACCAAATCTAGGAGTGAAGATTAAAATGGTGCACATGGGCTCTTTGTGGCTAGGTAGCTATCCATGTGATTACCCAGAAAAGATACAGGAAAAGCCACTGCAGAAGTAGCTTTTTAATTTCAAGTACCATCTCCCTCCTCTGATCACCCTTTGTCCAGCTAATCTTTGCTTATCACCATACAGGTCATACTTCTGTCATTCTCATGAGGAACCTGATATTGCACCCTGAAGGGAAACAGGACTTTTTTTTTTTTTCACTTATTTCAAAGCAAGCATGTTTAGACATTTTGATTTCTCTACAAAGACACAGGCACAAACACTTGCAGATGTGTCCGCGTTATGTGTCAGTGCTAACTCTGGCCCTGAGTCTGTATTATCGCCTCATATAATTGATTACCTTCTTTCTCTTTGAGCTCAAAAATCCAATGGCATTTTTTGTTTTGTTTTGTTTTGTTTTAAATTATGATCTTTCCCACGTAGCTATTGAACAAAATAATCTACTTCAATGTGTGACTTTAGAAGACATTTAACAGAGCTAAACTTTTTGGTCCTACTCTCCAAATTGAGCTATAATGAAGAGCATGCAACCCTCACAATATTTTCTTTCCAATGTACATGTAAAACCACTAGAGTATTTTAACATTTTACTTCCAGCTTTAGCCAGTATTAAATGAAATATATCTTGGCCACCACAGAGCCAACAGGAAAAAGGTCAGTTTACAACTTAAAAAAGAGTTGGAAAGTAACATTTTGGAAACTGGTCTTTGTAACATGAACACATCAAACACATTTCACAACATTAAGACTGCTATCACTGGAAAATGTTAATTTAACAGATGTGTTTATTTAGGTGATTTTCAACTTAGTCTGTGAATTTAGATTGCAAGTCCAAGAAGAATGGCACAGATAGTATTTTGCTTTTGTTTAGCTTGACATTTCTCATCTCTAATTACTGGTGAATCAATTGAGATCAGACACCCAAGGAAAACTAAAGTAAAATCTTTGGTTATACTTTGGTTATACTTTTTTTTTCTTTTTTTTTTTTTTTTTTTTTTTTTCTGGTTATCTTGAATGCTTGTAGGCAGTGGGGTAGCTTCTCTCTGCAATCCAGCCTCTTTATACCACTCTTGACACACAAAACCTCTCAGACTCCATCTGATAGCACCAAGATGATACTCTTTGGTAGCATTTTAAACAACAGCCCACATCTACACCATACAGAACCCCCTGAGCTCTTCAAAATCACTCCAGCACCAGACTACAGGCACTACCTTAGGGCAATCAGACCTATGAGGCAAGTTACTTTGCTTCACCTTCCAATAGCTCGTATAAGATTATAGGTCCTCTTTTGTAGTATTGTACAGCTACCAAAATTGCAGCTATCTGTAGCACATTTCCACTATCTTGGAGAAAAACAAACAAACAAAAACACAAACCAAACCAAACCTAGTGATAGGATAAGGGGGAATGTTTTTAAACTAGGACAGGCAAGATTTAGGTTAGAAATTAGGGGAAAGTTTTTCACTCAGAGGGTGGTGAGGCACTGGAACAGGTTGCCCAGAGAGGTTGTGGATGCCCTATCCTTGCAGGCATTCAAGGCCGGGCTGGATATGGCTCTGGGCAGCCTGCTCTAGTGGTTGGCAACCCTACCCAGAGCAGGGGGGTTGAAACTAGATGATCTTTAAGGTCCTTTTCAACCCAGGCCATTCTATGATTCTATCATTCAAACCAAACCGAAACCAAAACAAAACGAAAAACAAGCAACCAGAAAAACACTTAGAAATCCTAAGATGCCTCCAGATCAAAGAGGTTAAGCAGTACAGAATCCTCAGCGTCATCTCAAACTGACTTAGAGCATGCTAAGAGTGTTAGTTGTCTTGTGTTTTCATGACTGCTAGAGTCTGTTTCCTAGTCTATGAATAAAATTGTATGACAACAACTTGTGTTGAAACACGTGGAAAACTTGGTTTTGAAAAGGATTCTCAGTTATTTGCATTGTCAGGTCAGAGTAAGATATAGGAAAACAATTGATTTCGTTCCCATTTAGCATTTGCTAACGGACAGTTTTGTACAATATATTTATATTTTATATAAAGTAAATGTGCATGGAAAAATAGGTGGGAAAATATTGGCATGCTAACAAAGGTTGAGTCGAAGAAGAAGAAGAAGAAGAAGAAGAAGAAGAAGAGGAAGATATTTTTAAAATCTTAAAATTAAAAGGAAAAAGAAATTGCTTGAGGTTCTATTTTGCATAGTGAGGGTAAGGACTTATAAACAGCTGTTTCATGACAATGCACTCTTTTGCCCTGTCCACTGGCTCAGTTGCAGTAATGACTTTTGTAAGCCTCTGTCTGCTCAGCTCCTCACAACCTAGAGTTGTGCCGAGGCAAAAAGCCATGAGGAGAAATGAGCATTACCCCTTTTGTACATCTGTAATATGGGAAGCCTCCATCCTAACAGGAGCCGCCATAGTCATTATCTGTGCCTAATATTTCAGTTGTGTATGCTCTCTGAATGAGGCATTATTGGTAATTGGCATTTCTTGGCTATTGTGGCTAAAAGCTGTAAACACTGCACTTTTAATTAACAAGATATGTGAAGAGACTCTGAGGAACCTTCATTAAGCATTTCCCAGTAATGTCAGGATCTGCAGCCAGGGAAGCAGCTGATTTTTTTGTTGTCGTTGTTCAAATATGCTAAAATGGGATAATTCTTAGACACAATTGTTCTCTGGGATAATGAGAAGAGGAGAAAACACAGGGATGGGGTCACTTGCCCCCCCCCCCCCCAATTTTTTTTATAGTGTGTGTTATTGCTCTGCATTTTTTACCCTGTAAATGTGCAGCTGAATTGTTTGTAGTCTGTCATTATCTTTGATTGTCGTCATAGACCCAGAGCAAGGTGACCACAAAGGAAGTGGAATAAGATCCAACAGTGCAAAAAATGAGTATAAACTTACATTTGTTCCTACAAGGTGCCTGGAAGCAAAGTGGTAATGTCCATCACACTCTACCCTCATTATATCACCATCTTTTGAAGCCAGGCATTTTTTATGTTAGAGAGCGAAGTTAATGAGGATAATTAAAGTAGCTTTGATTTATTTGGAAGCCAAAGCTAAGTTAGTAACCCTAGAGTTAAAACAAAGAAACTGTTTAAGCACTGAAAGTCTTTGTGTAGCCCACAGTTTGTCATACAGATTTACTGATTGGTTTTAGCTCTACACTTTGTCTCCATCTGATTAAATGCCAGTCTACCATGGCTCTTGGAAAGTATGCTTTACAGGGGTTGTAATTTGATAATGAATATTCTGCATGCTAAAACTTGAAACTGTGTTCTATAATCTCTAAGCTCTAAACCAATGTGGGCTTCTTCTTCCTATTTTCTTCCTTAAAAGTTGTGGAAATTTTTCCAGGCAGTGTGTATCATCTGAAGTCATCTGAAAAGTCATCTTAAATTCACTTTGATTCTTAAATGTGAGCTAATGTGCAAGTTTACAGGCAAAAGTTTATTTCAAAGCAATGTTAAATCCTTTGCTGAAACAGAGACTCGAGAATGCATCATAACAGAGTATCTTTTGTGTTCTAGAGAAAGAAACTTAGGCGGTATTCCTGCAAGTTATAAGAAGTCCCCCAAATAACTAGAGACATCAAAATGTCATCAGGTTGTTATGCTTCAAATTACAAACAGGTGATACCGTGATGTGATGCAAAAAGAGTCTATCCCTGAATTTCAGATCAGAACTCTCTTCAATATCTTCTACTAAAGATATTGAACTGTGAACTACATTTAATTTAAGTTTGTACTTAACTATGTCTGCTCTGACAGTTTTGAAGTCATTAATCAGATACTCCACATGCAAACTGTTACCCCCCCCCCAAAAAAAAATGCTTTTGGCATTTCTTTTGATTTTTGATTTTTTTTCCTGCCCATCTGCAGGAGCATGGCTGTCTTCCAGCTCAGCTGTTGTGCTGACTAGAGTTAAAGGTGGAAATGCTTTCTCTGTGGACTGCCATATAGAAGAGCTGCCCAACACCTGCAGCCCAACAACTATTCTCTTAAACGATTCTTCAAAACTAGAAGTGTGGTGAGAAGGCACCCCTGTTTGAATTGCCTGGGGAACTGGATGGATGTGCAACCTCATGATGCAGAAAATTGCAGCCTTCATAATTTGCATTCAGTGGCTCCATTTGTATCATCAGAAATCCCTTTTTATGCACTGACTACAAGAGCAGAGGAAGCTACATTAGACCTCCTGAAACCCACGTTGCACTTGAGCTGTTTCAGAGCAGTTCCTTGCAGGGTGTTCCTGGAAGCAGGGCTGTGGGAGGAAGGAAGCCTCAAAGACGTCTGAAACACAGATCCTGAACTGCACTGGAACACAGACACTTGCTCACTGGGCTGTGGCAGACACCTAAAGAAGGACTTTCACTTCTTGCCAACTAATTTCCCCCAGAGTTCCCCCATTTTGAATTTTTAAGGTACGTAGTATGCATCCCAGGGCTTTCAGCCTTGTGAATATTTTTGGTACGAGTCTCAGCATTGTGATGGCTGACCATCCTGGAGTTAGAGAGCTGTGAAACTGCTTTCACTCTATCTGTAATTACAGGTGTTTCCCAACTGTGACAAAACAAGAGAGGTTTTGCTGTGGTGTTGTACAGACTTTAGTTCTAGCCTCACTCACTGCCTCTGAAACAATTTTGTGCAAAGACTGGTTTCTCCTACCAAAGCTCTCAGATGTGCCACTGTTTTGTGATGATTCTGAAGTACTCAGAAGTACAGGATTCACTAGCAAGTGCGGCTGAGAATTTATGACCTCTAGATTTGTAGCTTAGATAGCTTCCCAGGGTCATAGGGCATTTTCAAGGAGAGAAAAAATAATGGCATCCACCTTCCTGCCTCCACCCTCTACTTCGATAACCTGACTGCTGAAACTTTCATATAGTTACAGGCTTGTCCTCTGCAGGAGGCAGAGTCAGGTTGGCAAGACTTCTCTGGAGACTGCTGTTTTCATTTCCTACTTCCACATGTGCGGAGGCAGCACCGTGAGGCCAAAGATGAGGGGGATTCATGTGTCTTGGAGTACATAACTGAAGAGTGAACTACCAGGTAATGAAACTGGAGTACAGCTATTCTAAGAGTCAAGAAAACCATGTATAATGAAGGAAAAAAAAATGCAGGTACGTGGGAAACAATATTTTGCATTAAAACACCACTTAATATTTGGAGGGACTGTTACAAAGAAGTTGTGACCAATACAGAAGTTTCTCAGCCCTAGAACTTTGTTTAGGATAGTCTAAACTGTGTTTTCACTGTTAAGTCACGGAGGTGGGAGGCCTGACTTGTCAGCCAAACTATGTCAGAGTTCTGGCCTCGTGTTGGAAAAACCACTTAGGTCAACATTTTCCTCCAGAACTTTAATTCTGATGTTTGTGTGTATGAGAGAGAGACAAGCACATATAGTCCTGTTCCTATAGTCATGAAAGCTGTTTTTTTCCCCACTTTTTCAAAAGATGACAATACACAAAACTCCTTCTGTAATACTACAATTTCTAGATTGTTGATACTTCTTAACAATCCATATCAGAAATTTTATTACTGAAGATTCAGAGAAGTCCTTGTAGAAAGAAATAGTTCTTGTCTTTCAAAGTGTAATACTGCCTGTCTTTACTTAATCATCATGAGGATTAATTTAGTCATATTTTACCTGCTTTGCAAATTTCAGAAGGATTAATAATAATTCATCATTTTTGAAACTCTGGTATACATTCTAACATGATGTTTGACAGGTTTGCATAATGTATGATTAATCAATTAGAAATTTTGTACATTTGCATGACACCACATGAATATTCTTCTGATCTTTCTCCAACACACTTGTAGACACAGGGCTCCATACAGTAGTTGGAAAAAAGGAAATCTCCTCTTCATTCGGCTCCCATTTATGAACAGCTTCAAAAAGAAATAGCTTTGCATTCACTAATACAAGAAAAAAACAAAACAAAACAGTGTGTCTATCAGGAAATCTGATATGTGCTACACTTGCTAAATCCTCTTTTCAGTGAAATGGATTAAGTGAGGTTATAGAAAAACCTAAGTGAAAAAGTGGGATAATAAACTGCATGCTTAAAATAGAAGGTAGGATTATGGTCGCTGCTCTGGAAAAAAAAAGTACTGTGGAAGAAAAAGCAGTTACATACATGCTTCAAACCTTCATTCTGGATCTGAGTTTTTGAGTAGCTAGATGTTGTTACTGTCATGAAATTTCAATGGACAGAGGCTACACTTCATTCTTTGGAATGCAGATGAAACTTCAGCTGCCATCAGTGACATTTACAACTGTATATTAATTAGCAGGAACTGCATATGAAAACTCTTGTTTTATGAATTATTGTTCATAATCTGTAGATTAGAAAAGACCCCAAAACTAGAAGCATTCAGAATTATTATGGAACCAAGATATACTCAAGTTTCTTTTTTTTTTTTTTTTTTTTTTTGTTAATCTTGTGGTGGAGTGAACTAAAATCCATATACTAGATATTAAAAAACAAACAAACAAACAAACAAAAAACTCTTCTATTGTGACTCTTATTTACACATGCCCAATTTGGCATGGATGTAGGTGCAAAAGCAAACCACTCATCTGATACTAATTCTTGTATAATAAGTCAAGATGGTTGACCAAAGACCAGCTAATGGAGAAAGGAATGTAATTTGTTGACAAACACTTCAGTTAACATGTGCAAAGTGTATGCTTATGCATGCTAGTTTAGTGGCCTCAGTGGTCAGTTAGAGGGAGAAAAGGAAATAGCTGACGCCTGTTTGTCTGATATTTTTGGCATATTGCAGAACATTAACTACAGTGAAATTTGGCAAGGAATTCTGATTTTTCAATGAAATAATCTATTTTGTAACATACTTTCCCCTATCTTATTATTCTTTGGCATGTAATGTACTTGGAGATTAGAAGATAAGGTTAAAATATTCATTAGTCACCTAAAAACAGTTAAGGCATCTGACAAAGAAGAAATCAAGTCACAGAAATCTCTTCCAGTGCAGGCTGTGAAAGGCTGGACTTGGTGCCAAATGTGGGACTGGTCAGACCTATGTTTAGAAACCCATGATAAGTTCTAAACACAGTTTGATGAAAACCTGATGCAAGTCTCTCCTTTCCATGTCATCTGCTGACATTAAACTGTGAAGTTGCCTGTGATGTCAGCTCTGAATTATTCCCTCTTGATTGCTGACTCAAAGGCTGGATGCTAACGGAGAACTGAGATTTTTAAGGATCATCAGAGAAGGCATTAAAAAACTGAAAAATATGCATATCTGGCTAGAGTATGCTCACATGGCTTTTCTGTGCTCTGTTAACTATTCTTTAACAGTAATTTTGTAAGAGTGTTTTTTTATTTTTTAATTTTTCTTCTTTTTCATTTTTCCCCAAGGGCTGATAGGGCTGATTTCTTTTTGTTCTTGTCTTCTTGCTCTGTCCATCGAGAAAGGTTATTGGCATGAACACAGAAATTCTTTGCCTGAATTTGAATGCTTGAAGGAAATTTCATGTGGGAAAGACACTGATCACTCTAAACTAATAAGAAAGCTTAAAATATGTGCTAAAACTTATGTAGGAAACTTTGGGATATTTAAAATATTCAGAGAAATAATTCAACCAAAGCTTTGAAATTCTGCTCCTAAATCAGCTCAGACAAAAATCTAAGTCAGTGCAAACAGCCCTGCAGACACAAGTGCTTAGCTCTAGCAATGGGCTCCACACTTTATTAAAGTTTTATCTCTTCGTAATCACAGTAGGGTCCCAACCAGATCCAGGCTGGCAGTCTAGGCTTGACTTCTTTAGATAACCAAAGGGTGCCTTTGTCTCAGTCTGGTTTCCAGAATAATTCTCTTCAAAATGTGCTCTTTTAAAACCGCTATTCTACCTTGTTACCTAGGCTTTTTCTTGTCCTGCTATTGGCTCTAAACAATCTTCCATTGTCAAGAGAGAAGTAACTTTTCTGTTCCTATTTTTTTCTGTCCTGGTTGTTTTTTCCCTATTAATAAACAAAATCCATCTGTCTGCCAGTAACTATTCAAGTGAGCAGGTCAGCATTCAGCATTCTTAATCATTACAGGGCAGCTCCAAATCTGCTCATGTTCAGCTCACGCTTTTCAGTTTTGGCATGCTTTCTTAATGCTGGAAGCATTTCACAGATATTAGCCGGTTGTACTTTCCAAGAAATCTGGTGCAGTTAAAATAGTATACTTTCCATTCAAAATAAACTTTCATCCTTTTTTCATCCTTTTTTTTTTTTTCCTTGTTATTAGAGGAGGTGGCACTCTGTGGAAGTTCAAAGACAGATGTGATGTAATTTTGAATGAACGGTACCTCTTTATGACTTCTGAGAGTTGCTCGGAAACTCTTGCTCACACTGTGATATGGCAGTGATAAAGGAGAAAAGATTAGAATAAAACTCAGAGTGAGGAATCAGACTTTGGAGAAAAGTGGAGATCTGAATGAGTGGAGGAAAAAGAAGAAACAGAGATGCAAAGAAAGCTATCAAGGAAACTAGGAAACCAAATGCTGCAAGAACTATGAGAACAAAATCAAATTTAGGAAATTGTAACAGAATGAGAAAAGAGAACAGGAAAAATATTCAAATACTCAAAAAACCACCATCACCACCACCACCAACAACAAAACAACCAGTAATCCAATTATGCATATAAAGTAAAGAGAAAAAATACAGAGATAAAACAGAAGTTGTCAGACGTTAGAGAACAACAGGAGCAGGAGATGAATGGAGTGAAGTAGGAGGGAGTAAATTAAAACCAATGCACTCAATCAGTTAAGAATTCAACTGTCTCTCTGGTATTTATGGGAAAGCATCCATAATGCTCACAGAATATACAGAATGCAATAGGGTTGTTATCTAACTTCTTGATACTTGCATTAGTATTGCACATCTTCTGGGCAGAGATAATGTTAGTTTCAAAGAGAAAGAAATTGTTTGAGTGATCCATTACTGATTTTTAGCCTGGTGAGAAAAAAAGGCTAAAAGTGGAACCTTTCCATCCTCCCTTCTCCCCAGACTCTGCGTGCAAGCAAGATCCAAACCTCCCTGGCTAATGTTGGTAGAAGGAAACAAAACTTGACAAGCTTTTTTGTAAAAGCTAAATTATCCGTGTTTTCCCATTATGCAACTAACCCAAACTGAAACCTCATTCAACATCTTGAACATTTCCAGTCCATCTCATGATGGATTTTTCAAAAAGAAAAATTAAGCTGTGATCTTTTCAGGTCATCACTGATTAAGGGTGAGGCATTTCTTGATGTTAGTCTGTGGTGGAGAAAAGCCTATGTTGCTGTTGTCACCCACCCAGCACAAATCTCAATCCTTTGCATGTCGAAACACTACCTTTGGCAACAGCGCCCAACCGTGGGGCCAAGCTTCCTGGGCCAGGCTGCAGAGGCTCGTTTATAGCATCTGCAGGAGCAGGAGTGGAGTGAGGGTTCTCAGGTCTTCCCACATTTGAGCTCTTTGCCTCTGAAGCCAGTTACCCCACTCTAGGTTCAAGCCAGCATGTGAATCAACACATGGGTATTGCTCATGGCCAGCAAGCTTGAGACCAGCTCCTGCCCTGATTTGACACTAGGAGGTATCCAAAGATGTTCTGCTTCCTTGGCAGTTTACATTTACTCAGCAAAGCCATATGTACTTTTAGCTGTGAGGTCAAACAAGACAACACCAAGTCAAATCTAGAATGAGGTGGTCGGACAGAGTTATCTGCTGGTGAAAATCCTTTCAAACCAGGAATTGCACAAACTGGAAACTGAGCTCAGGGTTTCTTTGTATTTGTCATCTGCTGCAGAGCCGAGCCTAGAAAAGATTGAGAGAGAAAGGAAAGAAAACCAAGGTTCTTGACTTCTGGCAAAACTGGCTGTTTCTTAAGTATTAAATGCAATGCTTATTGAGGTCAACAGGAATATTTCAGTTAATATCAACCACCTACAAATGAATGATGTGCTGATGGGTAAACCTTGCCTCTTCCCCTTCCACTGCTGTCAGGGCAAGCTGCCTTTAGCAGCTACTTTATTTCCTGTTTTAAAAGCCTAACAATACTGCACCAATCGGGCCAGCATCTAATGGTTATTTACATCCTAACTGCCATATATTGCTTGCAAAGACTCCAGTTTTAATAGTTACACTCTTTTTGGTATTACAGTGTAGTGGCTTTTTACTGAGATATGAACAGAGCTTTTATGAAAAGACTGACACATCATACTCGTGTTGTGTTCAAACCAGAAATACAATACCCTTTTTGAGACTTTTCAGGACTCTCTGTTGTTAGATCTTTGAAACTCATTACGTCCAGACTCTGTGTAAACAAACTCATTCTACTAGGATTCAGCCTGGCATTTTAAGCCTTTTGAAGGAAGAAAATGGGCTAGTGTTATAGCTCAACAATTTTCAGATATATTTTTAATTTATTTTTCTGTCAGCAGTGTCATTTGGTGTAGTTATTGTTGTTTGTTTGGATGTTTATTATTTGCAGCTATAAATTAAGGATGCTGTTTAAATAAGCTACAATTTACAGTGAGTGTCTGAAATCCATGCTAACGTTAATATCAGTAAAGAGATAAGTTTGCTACTTACAACCTTAATAGTTGTAATTCAGTGGACTCTAAAATATACGCTTGAATTCAGAGTATTAGTAACTTTAGTCATCATTCATAGCAGAGCAGTCCTTTTCTTTTTGCCTTCATGTTTTAGTTTTATTGATTAGGGACAAACATGCAGAGATTGCTCTGAATTATAAAACTGAGGGTCAGATATTTTAAGAATTACAAATATTTTACCATACGTTTACAATGAATCACCCAGAATTTCTAAACTACAGAATGTGATAATTTATTCATAAATTGGGAGAGCAAATCCAAAGATGCACACTGCCACAGGAAACCAGAGGCCTTCCTGTTGTTAGTGGCTTCAGAAAAATTGTGCTGCTGGAGAGGTGATACACTTTACACCCGCTGATGTCTCAAACCCAACATTCTCATGCATCCTAGGACCAAAATGGGGCTTCCTAAAGCGGAGCATACTGAAGACCTGGAAAAATGTTTCCACAGTCAAGTCCAGTTGCAGATTTTAATATCATAGGCTAAAATTTCTAACTTTCTTGCCAAGAATGCATTTAAAAGCTGCAAAATATGCACTGAAAATCAATGCCAGATTATGGGCAGCTGGACTATTTTCAATGAAGAACAATGTTTAAGCCATCATTCATATCACAAACAAACCATGGCGGAAAATGTGTGCAGTCTTTCAATGTAGTCAAAAAACTTTCAATGTAGTCAAAAAACTTTCCTTTGCAGTCAGCTTGTTAGCTCATAGCCAGAACATCTTGGGGGCTTCTGCACAGAAAGAGGCCTTCGGCACACAGATCAGCCTCTGCACCAGCAAGAAGGGAAGGGAAGGGAAGGGAAGGGAAGGGCAGGGAAGGGAAGGGAAGGGAAGGGAAGGGAAGGGAAGGGAAGGGAAGGGAAGGGAAGGGAAGGGAAGGGAAGGGAAGGGAAGGGAAGGGAAGGGAAGGGAAGGGAAGGGAAGGGAAGGGAAGGGAAGGGAAAGTGATACCTTTTATTCAATTTTAATTTCTAGGTTTGTTCAAGGTTCAATTAAAGTTCCACTTGAAGACATGTTGGGTTCAGTAGGTTTACTGCTCACCTCTGCGACTGCTGGATCACACCCCTAGTCATCTTCCTGTGCAGAGCACTGCTAAAGGCAGAAGAAGGAAAAGCAAAGATGCTAGCAGTACTGTGGTTGCTCATGTTACAGGACGCTAAAAGAGGAATACATGATCTGTGCAGTATTATTATACACTACCAAAAGCACTATTTCAATTCGAATCTGGGACAGTTCCATGGTATTTTGAATCACACCTTCTTACCACTTGTTTCTTGGTGATAAAGTCGCACATTAGATTGCTTCACAGTTCTTGCGCTGATAAGTTCAACTGTGTATGTATTCAGAAATGTTTTGCATTTGACACATCTGACAAGAAGGACTGAGTGACCAGTTTGCTTCATCTCAGATGTACTGAAGTCTTAAAATACAGGAAAGGATAGACAGCAGGCGTTTGTTTCCTGTTGTTGTTGTGGCAGTTTTCCACAAGGCTGATTGTGAAACGTTGGCACAACTGACAGGGCAGAAATATTTCCATTTTTGCTGTGTTGGGGTAGTGTGTTTTAAGCAAACTGCTGGAGCAGTTTTTACTCATTGGAAGCCAGTATTTGCTTAGCTTTCCCCATCAACATCAAAATTTCACTTTAATACTGTGTGCCTGACGGGACTGTGGCCTGGAAGAGGATTGCCTGGGAGTCCTCTACTGAATTGCACCTGTTTCCCCTATTAGTTACTGGTGACATAAAAGAGAAATCATAATTGTCCTGGAGAGATTACAGCTGGCAGAAGTGCTGTAACATAGCTGGCATAAATAAACCAATCAATAAAAAATGGTCTTTCCGTGCAGATGTTAAGGCAGCTGTAGCTGAGAGACAGGATGGGATGGGATTAGACAGTACAGTCCCATGATGCTCAACACTCTGGAAGCTCAGGAATGTCTGACGTTAGAACAGTCTCTTGAGCCTTGTCACAGAGGAAATATGGGTTAGAATTCAGAATTTTGTTTAATGTATTTGTCTTTTGACTGTTAGGTGGTGTTTTTTTTTGTTTGTTTGTTTGTTTTTCAGTCAGATTTCTAGGATTTGTCTTCAGTGAGGGAGGAAAGACTAGCTTTTAATATTTTACTCTTACTTGACAGGACTGCACGGCAATACATATATTTTAATTCCCTTAACATATGCAGGAAGTGGAACGACTAAATCAGGACTAACTCCACAGTTTCTTCTGTAGTATATGGTGTCTAGTGATTCACTGTGATGTTGCTTGCCTTTGAAGGTGGGATGGAGATTGTATGGAGAAATATGGAGACTTCATCACCAATGAACAAAGCAAAATGTGCAAATGAAGTCAGAGCAGAGACGTTAACCGTTTTTGATTCCCTTCAAATGTCAAGGGAATGAGTTACAACTGGTCAATATGGCTATTATTAAATTAACAGTAAGCAAAATGGCAGGAATGTGTCAATGAAGGAAAACCATCTGCATGGAGATCCCAGGAAGCCATGGTAAGAGACTAATGCTCCTGAGTTAGCTTATCACAAGTTTCACCCCAGCTTGCATTACCATGCCTTTGATGTAACAGCAAGCCAGGTCCCTCTGAAAACTTCAGTCACTCTCTCCATATCTCCCCATCATATGGTAGGCGTAGGCTAAAATGACAATGAGAGTACAGTGCACTGTTGTGGAGCCCTGTGGGCTGTGGTATTGACATGCTTTTATCAACAACCCAGTCTGGTAAAGGAGTCCTGAAAGTCTCTGCATTATGTGAAGGAATTAAGTTCTGCAGCAAAGAGATGCGTGTTCTGTCTAAGTCTAAAAGTGGAGGAGGAAAAATAAATCTGAGTTGCTTCTCTGCATAGCATGTTTCCTCTCAGGCCTCCAAATCAACAGCCAAACTTAAAGAAGACACAAGCATACTAATATATTATGTCAGTTCCAAAAAGGAAAGGACATTTATTTGGAGTTGGTCTAGCCCACCATGCTTTTAAGAATGAAAAAGAGTGGAGAAGAGTTAGCTTTCTTAAACATTTTAACTGAAAATTGGAGCATAAAGAATCACATCTTTACATATGAGTTCCTTCTAGAGTCAGCTTCACTGTAACTGCATCAGGATAGCCTCCCAGGGTCACTGAAGTGACTAGGAGAGAGCTTCAATGGCCTTTGATATGAGTTGTGAATAGTTCCTGTCTGAATGAGGGAATTCATTGAGCAAAAGTATAGCTCCTCTTGTGCTGGCAGCAACCGGGATGAACGTGTGTGAAAATATCACCAAGAGGTGTTCTTTTATGTATTTTTTTACCTGTTACCACTACACCTTCCTGAACTCCTTGAAACGTTGGGTCACTGTATTGTCTAGAGCTCCCACCTTTGTTGTGCTTGATACAGCTACGCAATGGTGGGGAATCAACTTTTTTTTTTTTTTTTTTTTTTTTTGTGTGTGTGTGTGTGTGTGTGTATACAGTTTATTGAGCAATTCACAGGTAAAACACACTCTCTGGAATTTTACAGAAGCTAGTATATAAAATGAATTCTTAGAAAGTAAGTAAACTGATGCAAGACCTGATGTTTTGGGAATGATTAGTGTTTAGTTATAGCTGCTTGGGATCCCAAGTTGGACCAAACCTAATTCCAAAGAGGAGAAGGAATAAGTATGGTGATAACACATACTGGAAAAAAATCTCGTGTTAAATATACATACATACATATATAAATATATATTTTACATGAACATGTACACGTTGTTCAAGAGATAGAGATCCTTTTGACTTATTAGGTTACTTCTACTTTTTTGAATAATTATTTCCTTGAGATGCCAGGATTCACAAACCTCGACAAAGTGGCTGCCATTCTTTTTGTGACTGACATTTTAATATAGCTCTTTGATCATATGCATATAAATTGACAAATATATACCTATAAATCATTTTAAAATGCCAATGTTAGAAATAAATACAGAAGTATGATATCTTCCTGGCAGTCCATGTCACCTAAAAAAAAAAGCAAACAATTTTCTCAATGGAAAATATCAATAAATGTACAGCTGTTGAACATGACACTTAAAATAGATGCCAATTCTTTTCATTCTTTAAAATAATGCAATTTAACACCCACCCACCCAAATGCTTTGTGAAAGTGCAGCATGCATTGGAATTTGTAGCTCTATATCAAAGCATTTGAATTTATGTTGGGTGGCAATGAAAACATTTGCTTCCCATTGATTTCAGGATTTAAATGCAAACTCCACACCAAGAGCCTAAAAGATTTCTTAGTTGGAAAGCTCCTTATATCAGGCTGGAAAGAAAACAAATCTCAAGAAGCAAATCAGTGAGAATAGAAAAATGCATTTCCATTGCAAAGCAGTTGAGGTAGAGTCACATTTATCTGTGTATTTGCAAAGCTTGAGTTTATGCTGTTTATGATAACCCAGTGTAGGGCTTGAAGATCTCCCAAAGAGTTGTCTGATAGCTTACTGCCAGAGTGTTGTTAGGACAGTGTTCTCCATTTCCCACCTCTGTGGAGCAATCCGCATTTCCCCTGATCCCATCAACTCAACACATCAGGTGTTACTGCCCTGCTGAATATGCCTGGTGAATTTGTCATTCAGCAGTGCTCTCAGGAAGGTGTATCCCTGACTGACTACATACCACCTGAAGCAAAGCACTGCGTTACTTCAATTCTCCAATGCAACAGTCTCCCTGAGGATTTTATTTTCTTCCAAGAAAATTAGCTTCCAATTATTTCATAATTTGGACATATCTTGGGCTGTGCCAAGATAAAGGAGAGCTTGCCAGCAAACTTTGTGATTCATCTCTCTTTGCATCAGCAGTACATGAACTTGTGTTTTTGTTTGACTAGAAGTTCTCTGGATTAAGTAAATACAGTTTAACGGTGCCTCGTATTAACAGCTCAGTGCCAGTAACTGACTCCATCTTCTAGCTTTATATCATCAGAATAAAGTGCTGATTATTATCATGTCACTGGTCTCTTGGGAACTACGCTTCTGGTGTTCAGTTACCAAGGGTTTGTGATAGAAACTGAGGGGAAGAGAGAACAGTTAACAAAACGATAAAAAGTACCTAGCCTCAACAGCTGAAAGTGCTGCAACTCTAGATAGAAAAGCAGAAAAGTTCTGCTGGCAGCAGTACCCAGCAGTGCTTATGAAATGTCATTTCCTATGGTGGCTGGACATCTGAACAACACTTACTGCAGGTTACCGGTTTGTATCCTACTGCAGTGAAATGGTAAAGAGTAACTTTACATAACAATCTCTGCACCATAACCTCCTATTTGTACACTTTACAGTAAACTCACAGTATCACATTCCTAGATAAACTTGCTATAAAATCTCATCTGAGCAGCAGCCTACCACATTTTAAAATGTTACCCAGTAATAGCTGCTTTATCAAGCCCTGAAACTTGTGATTGATTCTGAAAATTATTCAGCATTGAGTAATAATTCATGCAAATCCTCTTTTTGGCTGGGTAAAATGCAGCTCTGGTTAATAACATGATTAGCAAAAATTCTGCAAGCCCAGAGCCAGCGCTGACTGCCCCCAGCCCTGCTAACACAGCAGAGGCTCTTGGTAGGTGGAACCTACTTACCCAGTTCCTGCAGCCGGAGACATTTTCCACTGACAGGCAGGCTGTTGAAAACAAGAACACAGCTATTGCAGAAGCAGCTGCCCCTTTGTACCAGCTGCATTTGACTTGTTAGACTACAGAATTGACAAGTAATTAGATATTTGCTGTAGCCCTGCCCTGCTGTACCTGCAAGAGAAAGCCATCAGAGAAAGTCTGCCCTGAGAAGAGCAGAGCTGTGTAGGCTGGCACTTGCTTTGGCATGCCCCTGAAAATGACGAGTAGACTTGATTCTTGCTGTGCAAACATGTCGGTGACAGCATAAAATCAGAGTAAAATATTTATCTGCTAGATTCAGTGTATGCTTGTCAGTATGAATAAAAAAAAAAAAAAAAGAACTTGTAGAAACATATCTGAAAGGAGGAGACATTTTGCCTACTCCTCATTCACCTAAATATGCTGTCCTTTCGTATCTGTCACTGGTTTAAAAAATATTTCCTCTCACATTTGTCAGCAAACTTTTGGACAAATCACATTCCCTCTCTTTTGTCCTTGTGAAGAGGTCAAAAATAATAATGCTTCCCAGGATAAATGTATATGCACATTTTATTTCTTTGAACAGTGCAGCAGATACAGTGACCACCTATGTTGGGCTGCTTGGCAATCCAGGTCTTAGAGACTAACGAAAGTTTCACTTTTGAGAAGCCAGTCGTGATAGGACCTGAGAAATGCTTAGTTCTGAATGAATGGTGCAACAGCTCATTTCAGGGATTTCATGAGGCAGAAGGAGGGCCTGTACTCTGTCTAGTCTTCAGCTCAGCTGAAGAGTGTTTTTGAAGACTTTAGGCACCATCTACAAATGAATATGAATTCACAGAGCTCACAGGACATGAAAACACTGATTCTTAACCATGTGCGCCAGCATCAAGGCACTTCTCTTTAGGACACTTGGGACATTTGGGACACTGAGCCATGTTCAGAGTAAACACTGTTTTGGGAGAGGGTTGGTTTTTACCCTGCATTAGTTTAATGCTTCAGCAAAGAGCTACATACACATTGTATTTCCTTGGCGGGGATGGCGATGCAGGAGCGGGTTGATTAGACCAGTCCATGAGAGGACTGCTGCAGCAGCCTGTGAATTTTTCCTTTGATATTCACCCACCACCATTTCAATTCATCGTTTAATGCAGATGCCAATATGGGGAAAGATACCCTGTGTTAGAGAGACGTCAAAGATTGCCACTGAGCCAATCCTACACAAACGTCTAAAACTTCCCTGTAGTTTTTCAGGTTAAAAGACAAAGTTAGTGTGCTCTGAACATGATAGGCTTTGGATAAAAATCTAAAGGTCAAAAAATCAAAGCTTGGAAACTCAAAATGCATTTTAAGTAGGACTTCCCACACTACAGTCACTCTCCTTTATGGTTTGAGAGCAATTTTATACTTCTAAAATGTTCCTACGGCATTGTTTCCTACCTTAAAAAAAGGAACTTGAAGTAGGGAGAAAAGCTGAAGCAGCCATAATTAAGCAACTGTAGCTTCTCAGGAATGTCTCTTTTCTCTGAAGCCATCACACATGATTAAATTTGGAAGTAAAATTAGGTCAATATTTGCTACAGTGTTTTAAGTGAGATGTCTCATAAAAGTCTGTTAGAAATATGCTGCAAAAAAAACCCAAACCCACAACAGTGAAGGTACTACAATTACAGTATGAGTCTGACAGCCAGCCCAAAGTACTCACAGATTGTAGCCCAAATGGTCTTGACTTTTAAAAATGTATGTCAAGTTTGAGTGCTCCCTTAAAACAACACAGAATAGATTAGCAGTGGTGTCTAGTGGGAATATAGCTAACATAGACTCCCTGTGTCAGAAACTTTGAAAATCAGGTTCCCCGTCAAATTAGCTTTAAAATTCACGTCACTTTTTTAAAAATCCATTTCCTATTCTGTAAGTTAAAGAAATGCTTGTACTCCTACAAAGCATTGGGAAAGTAATTCATTAACAGTATGATGTCTTGAGGACCTCGTACCTACAGAAATGAGAGGAAGGAAATTTCAGCTTTGCTTAGTGGCTGCTTTGGTGGCTTGTAAGATCCAGGTAAACACAATTCAAAAACCATAATAAACAATAACAAAGGTTATTTTTTCATTAAAAAAATCATAAGTTGGAATTTTCAAAGAGAGAGCTATTTCTGAAAAACAGGCAGGCATGCAGTCATCAGCATAATATGTGGCAGATAAATTAAACCCTTTCTCACTCAGGGTCCCAAACTTTTTTTGCTGTTGTTGTTTTGTTTTGTTTCTAAAGAGAATTCAAAGACAGAGAAGTATCCATCAGTATAAAATTAAGTTATGGAAATTTCACAGAAAATTTCTTTCTTGAAATAACATTTTTGCAATACATAGGGTTTGGTTTGTATTGCAAAAAGCGTAAAGTTACAAGAAAAAGGCTCCACTGCTTCCTTATCTGTAAATTTTCCCTTTTCAACCAATAAGCATGAAAAAAAAAATATGCAAAAAACGAGGAAAAAGAAAAGACTTAAGGCTAATTCTCCTGTTTTTTACTCTGCTCTGAGTCAGAATAGCTTAATTTA
The DNA here is from genome assembly GCF_009769625.2 of Cygnus olor. Taxonomy (NCBI): domain Eukaryota; kingdom Metazoa; phylum Chordata; class Aves; order Anseriformes; family Anatidae; genus Cygnus; species Cygnus olor. The sequence goes on from NC_049170.1 coordinate 31,729,881, forward strand.
CCTGACTGGAAATATGTTTAGCTTAGAGGAGGAAAAAAACATGGCCTCCTTGCTTTGAACAGGCCACATGTGCAATGACCATTTTTCAGTTTAAGCTCCTTGTCTTAATGTATTAAATCTGGTATTTCCTTTCTATCTATTATGATGTCATACATTAGGGAGTAATGAGAAAGACACAGACCTCACAGTCTGGCATTCCCTTTTGTTCTGAGTTCATTCAACAAGGCCTCATTTTCTCTCCGTGGCTTTCCTGCCTCCTTGGCTAGCTCTGCACCACATTTGAAGCACAAACCATGCCTCATTTAGCACAGACCTTGGCCCACAGTTGACAAAGCGGACACACCATGCCTGGTTCTGATGCATCCCTATTTTGTTTTCACTGTTGTCACAATATTATGACAGCAGAAATCTCCCTGCAAGTGTAGATGCCTACAGATGAGCTTTAAGATTTTGGCAGGTGGTAATATGGACTGTGCTCCTGGCTTAGCCCGGCTGCGAGTTCAAACCTTGTGAGGCTGCTGGCTGCTGATCAAAGAAGCTGCTCAGCTGCTCGTTGGTAGCTGGGGGGGGGTGGGGGTGGGGGGCTGGTTATTCTTAGTGCTGCCCATTTTGTAGGCTAGTCCGTAGTCACTGAAGCATAGTCATAACCTGGGATTGGTACCTGGAATGCACAACACGCATTGGTTACCAGAACTGTAAAGAACAGATGGGAGGCAAGAGGCGGATACACATCTTTCAGGATTAAGCAGATAGCTTTACAGGCAGATTTCTCAATGGAAATGGCTGTGTAGTTAATTCTTAGCAAAAATCAATATTAGTTTTGATACCAGTCCTAAATTTTGGGAAGGCTTCTGGCTGTAGATGTCAAACAGCTTCTTCTTACGACCATGTCTCCTGCCCAGCCCAGGCCTGTAGCATACTTACCCCTGCAGATCCATGTGTGCAAATGCTATTGAAACTGGTGGCAGTTACTCATGAGTATCAGCAGACATAATTTGGCTTGATATATCTAACTGTGCTGCCAAAAGCAGAGATGAAACAATGAGTTGAAATCTCGTCTGTTCAGCACACTATGGATTGGTGTGACTATGGCAAGCGTTCCCAAAAGCTGGTGTTTCATGCACTCACGCTTTGTGCCTCTTGTTATTCTAAGTAACCTCCACATTGATAAGATGCTAGCAGAATTGATCTTAAGGTCACACAAGAACTTGCAGTCACACAGATGGCTTCCCTTACCCTTTATAAATAAATGACATACAGGCTACCGTGTTCAAAAATCTGGCCATTCCTACTCATCCCAAGGAAAGATTAAGCACTGACTGAGGACAGGTTAGCCTGCATCCACCCTGCTGGCTCATCTTCCAGGCTGAAGATGTTGACATCACCCTCCATTTGGTTAAAGTCCCACAATTGTTTTTCAATTTCAGCTTTATTTCTTACTCTAAAACTGATAAATGAAATTCCTCTCCTCTCATCTGATCTGAAAACTTCCTGGAAGGTGTCTATGCCAGCTGAGTCTCATGATAGCTTTATAACTCCCAGTCCCTGCCTGGCTGGTTTCCAAAGACATCTTTATAAAAAAGTGAGGCCATATTCTGTTCCAAATGCTAACCACGCTATCTGGGAAAATCTTCTATGGCTAGAACAAATGTGGGGGAGAAGAAAAGGTTGGTTTTGTCCCGTGCAGATGACTTCTGAATTGCTTATCAAAAACTGACTGCAAAAACAATGTTTTGTTTTTTTCATTTGTATTTGCTACAGGCTAGGATTTCTGATTTATAAGGAGTACTTGCTTAGAACTGGTATGGTATACAAAGCAGAAACTGTAGTGTATTTTTTGAAAAGGAAGACATAGAGATTGAGGAAACAGGTGACAGTCAGGTTATCTTCCAAGATCCAGACAAGAACAACTGGGAGAAAAGGAACCCAGTTACCATCTGAGGAGCAAATCCTTGTCTACACAGTCTGAAGGGCTGCTAATTTCTTTTTGAAAGGCCCCAGAGACTGGCAAGTGGCTGAAATTCACAGAAACATTTGCATGTTGCGCTATCTGCTCTGCAATTACTGGCATTTCTGAAGAACTGTCCTTCCTACTGGGGTTTTGTACAGTTTGTTGTGGTCTGTATCACATCATTTCACTCAAGAATGGAAAAAAATAATAATAAAAAGAGAAAAAGAAAAACACCTGTGCATTTAAATTACATTTAACAACCACAAAGCAACTTAAATACCTACTTATATACACATAACAGAATTAAAGGGGCAAAACCTACATTAATTTATCTTCAAAATCCCTTTTTTTTTTTAGATTATTCAAAATTGCATATGCTTCTATTACTTTTTTTCCCCCCTCAAGGCAGTTCAAATACAACTGTCTGTTGTGTAGCTCATCATCACTGCTTTGAAATATTTTTTCCCACAAACCACTTCCTGCAGGGTCTATAATGCCAGCAAATGAGGACTTAAAAGCATGGATAAAGACAAAATACTAGGGTAAAACAAGAGCTGTTTGGGGGTAAGGTTTTTTAAGCCTTCAGTCCTGAGCTCTTTAGTATTTCTTTCTCTCTTTTTACCTAGTTCAAAAGGTGTGGGAAAAAATTGTTCCTATATTTAAATAAATGGGCTGCTCTGGCTGGGGTTCCAAAACACAAAACATCCTCTAATCTTTGCAATATTAGTTAAAATCAGTGGATGAAAACTCCCATGTAAAATCTCCTAAAAGCATTTCTGTGATTAGGACGGATGACCTGATATTATCAGAATGCCCTATCCTTACTTTTTATGAAGAAAAGGTCAGACTGAAAACTGAATAGAAATTGAATTGGCATAAGCTAGCTTTTTTGACCACAGATGTAAGCCGCATTCATAGGAAGCTTAGGACCTTGTTCTGCAGTGAGATGAATGGGGAGCAGACAGCTGTCTAACAGTTCTTGTTAAAACCTGGAATTATTTTTCCTAGTTTATACTTGCTACTGCAAATTGTTTAACAACTGTGGAATCTTGGGCAAATTTAAGAAAACAATCAACAAGGAAGTGCTATAAGAATTTCAGCTCAAGCATTTTACATTTTGTAGCCTTGATGTTGTTGTATGTTGTTGTTATTATTATTATTATTAAATAAGGTTTATACACAAACCTTTTCAATTTCACGGACAGGTTCCTATTTATGCTTAAGGTGTGTTGAGTATCACTGCACAGTCAAATTGCTGGGTCAACCTAATACTAGAATATTGTATTAACATGTCAGTGACTGAACAATAGGAGATACATATTTAATCACTAATTTATATCATTAGGGATGTTTCATGTACTGTCATGGGTTCTTAAGTAAAATAACTCATCACAAAATGTATGTTAGGAGCAGGATTTTGAGGTGAAACCACACTCAGAAAAAAAAAAAAAGCCAGAAAGTGTGGCAGTCTGAGTTCCACAACTTGCTTTTGGAAGCAATAGGAAATTGGAGGTGTAGAAAGCAAATCCTGCGGAAGAATGTGCTGTAGACAGCAGTCTGCCAGCAAGGGAGAGCAAGGTGGCACAGAAAACATCTTTCCATTTTTGTTGTTTTCTGAGAGAGATTGTAACTACAATAGAAGGAATCGTATACACTTTGGGATACCATCAAGACTTTTAAAAGATTTTTGAAAAATTAGTGAGAGGGATGCTAACCCTGGAACAGAGATGGAGAGAGCACTTCCTGGCATTGCTGGCTAGTCAGAGCATTCACCTCAGTGCTGACAACAGCAGAGCAGGAAGGTGAACATGAGACAGTTGCTCCAATCAGTGTTCCCTCCTCAGTCTATATGAATTACTATTAATAAAACATGAAATGCCTTCAAGAATAGTATAGCCAAGAGCCTAGTGTCAAGTTGAAGCTTGTTCATTCTCATAAAAAGAGCTGATTTAGAAGAAATGGCATTTTCCAGCAAGAACTCACTTTACGGAATACCTCTCAGACAGTTTTATTTTAAACACAACACAGCCTATGAAAATTAAACATGAAGTGATCCTAACAGAAGAATCAAAATTTTTTTCAAAGTCAACTTCAGTGGGTCTAATTCCACTGATATCCATAAATTTTAGGTTAGATCTATGAAACTGATGTTTTGCAGTTGCAACCTGTAAAAAACATAGAAAAAAATATGTGGATTTCCTTGTCTCTTATACTGATGTTTTCCTTTAGGCACATCATTTATGTTTGTCTCTTGTTTTCTTTGTTCCTTTTTTTTTTTTTTCTTTTTCTTTTTCTTCCTTTGCATCTATTCTTTTTATCTGCAAAATAAGCTTATTTTTTATTGAAGACTTTCTGTTACTCCATTTATGCAGTTCTTAATTCAGTAAAAGGTTTCATCACTAGCAACAAATAATATAGCATATATATTTATTTATGTGTGCCTTGGCAATGCTCTCTTTGGGCAGACAATGCAAGGGTGGGGCACAAAGGTATACATTTGCTTCTTCTTGGCCTTAACCAGTAGTTGGCCTTTAGATGTTCGATTCTCTGCCAATGCTGTACCTTCATTTCCTTCTCCATTGTCTAAGTCCTCTTACCTATCATCACAGTGAATACTGCTGACTTTGTGATCAAAACCTGACAGAGACAAGCAAAGGCATGTTGTTAAGTTTATCTATGTCTGGAAAAGTGACAGGGAGCATAGAGTCACAACCAGAAATGAAGGCCTCCCCAAAGACTGAACTCACACAGCTGGTCTGAGCTTGATCATGCTCAGAGATCAAAAAGAGATGAAGAAGCCGCCTATTGGCATAAGCATAGCATCAAGGCAGAAGGGGCAGCACAGGGTTGGAGCAAGTTATATGTGGAGACAAGTTATAGTAGGTGTTCAGAAACAAGCTAAGATTTCAATCTTAACACAAATGGTTTTGGAAGTGTTCTGGAATCCTGTAACTTACATTGACTCTTGCTTTTTTGTCATCTGGATACTTCTCAGCTGTCAGGTATAATCTAATTTCTCCCTAGGAGACAGATTCTATTTCATCAAAACCAGCAAACCTCTTCAGTGATTTTTACACAATGCAAAATACTATAAAGTGATGTCAGCTGAACTATTATTGCAGAGTTGGGGAACCTATACAGAAGTAAAGTCAGCTGGTTTCTTTTTTATTACACAAACTTCTTACTGTTACTTGTGAATTCCAGTCCCAAAAGTGCCAAAACCTAACCTCAGCTATAACAATATAATTCCCATGAAGTCATTGGTAGTAGCTTAATTTGAGACCCAGGTTCATTTTGTTAGAAAAGTAGTTTCCACATTTATGATTTACATGGTTTTATCACTTAAACATCTTTCTTATGGAGGCATTAGGTCTGTGGCTTGTGTTGCACTTCAAAGAAGAAGAGTAATATAGGAATGACTCCCTGTCTTCCACTGTCTCCAAAAATGGAAAAAGAGTGTGAAGACACCGAGATACTTCTTCACAGTCAATTATAAAACATGTGCTTAGCAAGTTTGGACTTGCATGCTTTGTGTTGTAAAACCTGATAACGTGCTAAAAATGTGTGGGAGTGTGCCTTTTCTGTCAGTCTCTGTATATGTTTGGGGAGGGGGGGTGCTGATGGTGGGATAGGGGTAGAGGCAGGGAAGCTTCCTCCCACATACTTGTCTTTACAGTTCTCCAAAGATATGTACGGAGCTGATGAGGCACCAAAACTGTATGGAACAAGTGAGACTGCTTATAACAGATCTGGCAGGAAAGGTGTTGGAAATGTCGGCTTTTTCTCTTTCCCTGTAGTTGCATAGGACCCCCACGCATTTCATTTAGCTAGAAATGACGCATGTTGGAAGCATGCAAAACATGAATAAAACTACATTTTCTGTGTGCTGATTCTGACCGTAATGGCACTAAAATACACAGGTAGTATCTTCACTCCTCTGCATTCATATGGAGAGATCAGTCACTCTGTTGGTCTTAATGCTTGCTTAGCACCAAAGACTGCAAGGCCTGGGACACAGCGAGTGTCTCAAGATGACAACCATCTCCTTCTGCTCTCCTCATAGGCCCTCATGGCCTCCTCTCAGTGCTAAATGCACTCCCTGGGGGACTAAGCAGAGTTTTTGCTTCCCCTTTCTGTTTTGTCAGTTGAAGAGACAAAACAGAACTGAGCTACATTTCCCAGCTCTCTGCAGAGCGCTCAATGTATTAAGGGTGGAAAATCTGTTTTGTGAAAGGCCATTGGATATCAATGTTTCCGTTTGGTTCCACTTGGAACAAATACTCCAAAATTCCTCATGTGGTGGGGGCAGGGGAAGCCAAACAAATAAAAGATAGTTTCCATTACAATGTACAATATGGGTAATTACCTTTACCTCCTACTTAGGCAAAAAGGCATTTAATGTCAAACATTTCATTCTGTAACTAAAACGCAATCATTTTGATATTTGTCAGGGCCCATTTCTGTTTCAGTGAAAGAAATTATGGTTGGAGTGGTCATGATTACGGGAAGCATTTGTGTTCAGATGCCAAGCGGCTCCATCAAAGCCTTCCCAATGAGTGCTGGTTATATCACTTGGTAGTCTTGCTTCTGCCCTAGGCAAGAGAGAACAGACTGGCTCAGCAACAATGAAAGGGTGCAAAAACCCATAAAGCTCTTTCAGAGTTGATATAGGAGCATGCACTGGGTGGGGCACAGGAAAGAGAATATACCCACTGCTCTTCACACAAATGATCAGAAGAGCCTCCCCATAAGGAGAAAGAGACAGAGACCTGCCTCTGCTCTGCTCTGTTTGAAGTGTTATAATTAGAGCTGATTTGCTACAAGAAAGTAAGTGTTCTGAATCTAGTTTAAAAATGTATTAGCGTACTCCCCATGGAAACTAGAAAGGGATTTTATGACATAATATTAAAAATCCTTCTCGGGTCTTCTCTGGGAGTGACACCAATCATTACTAAAATGCTCTCTCCAGTCCAAATCAATTTTACTATTTTTATCCGTAATTTCTAGAACTACAATAAAGACATGAAAAATGCTTATTTCCTAAGACGAACTGGAATAGCTCCTAGAGGATTTAATTGGTGATAACTTATGCTGCAAATGCATGCTTAAAACAGTGTTTATAAATATCCCACTTCATGGAAAAAAAGTTGAGTGGTGATAGAAATCTGTCTGGCAGAAAATAGCATGTTATCTGCCAGCAAGAACAGATTCCCAGTACAATGCAATGCAGTCCCAGCTGTGTTAAAAAGCCATATATTAAGGATAATTAAAATATTATAAATTACCACTCAGAATGGCCTACTCCAGAAGTAGTCTTCTGAGTCAACTGCTACTGAAGCTTGGGAGGAAACTACAAGGCCAAAATAAAAGGTTGAAATCAGAGAAAAGAATCCAAATAGTTACTTCTGAGAAGAATTCACTTCTTTAAGCTTATTTCTTAAGAGCACTGATTCTCTCCACTAATAAAAGGACAAAGTCAATGCTTGGGAGTGAATAATGTCATCAAAAGAGCACTTCCAGCCAATTCATAAGCAGTCTAGCAAGACTTTAGTATAAAAATCTTAGTCTTCCCACACATTCAAAACCTATCCAGAAAGTGTGCTTACCTATAGTGAGGTCAGTGTAGTGCTATTGATTTCCTCCAAGGAGCATGCCCCACAGTAATTTTATTTTATCCCAGTTACTTACTTTTATTTTATATACTTATATATATATGTATGCATATTTACCAATAAAAGGGAAGTTAGCACTAACTGAAACATATTCTCAACGTCTGTCAATAGCTGCTAAGAAGACTTAACTATAACTGAACACTGAAAGGGGAAGAAAAAATATCTCATAGCAAGCAACACTTTTGCAGGACATTTGATATACAATATTATGCACTATAAACTACAATCAAAAAGAAAAAAAATCAACTTGATGACATATACCGCATCTGGGTCGTGGGCAACTTGACAGTGTTTCTGCCTTGAGCCATGGCCATGTCAGCTTTAATGTGACATTTAATATATTTAACCATAAACATATGACACATCCTTAGAAATCCTTAGTGTCTAAATAGCCTATTCTTACATGCATAATTGCCAACAACAGTAAATAAAATTCAGCATGAAGTGACATTTTGTAAGACCTTATCAGTTTTGTCCTGTGGCATTAGTCTAGCATATGCTATAGAGCATGAGCCACATCCTGGAGATATATATATATATTTAATTCTGCACATTGACATTATATTTAAGATTCAATGCTAATAGTAACAAGAAATATGAACTTTACATGGAACTGAGCTGTCCGCTTTTGTTTTAAGACCTTTGGACAACAACGTAAAATCCCTGTAACTGACTGCAGTAATTTATGACAAGGACCAGGGCAACTTACCTTGGTAGGTGTCAGTAACTGCATCCAATATTATTGCCCAGTGCATAGAAGTACCTGAGTAGCACATCTGGTGATGCTTAAATCTCTGGTGCTCTGTAATCAACAGCTTGGTGTGAGGCACCTTTTAAGTTGATTAATTCTTTACACTTAGAGACTCAATAAGCTTCTCTGAAGAGAATGGAACATATTTCTTTTCCAGTTTATAATGACATTGCTTCTAAATTTAGAGCACAACATGAATCTTCCAGGGTATCAAGATTCACACTGTGTTGATAAAAGATATAATTGTTATGTATTTGCCAAAATTCAGCTAAATTAATGTTCAAAATTAAGGAAAGAGACCATGAAATTGAATAGGAGATACACTTTAGTTTTGGCTTTTATCTGAATTTTTAAGCACTTATTTGCAACTCTCAGAACCTGTTAGGATTGAACCGCTTGAAATTTGTCAGCTCTGTGACTGAGGTTATGCAGCTTAATTACCCTTTTTAAGAAGACTGATAATTTTGGAAGCAGTCAGAAAGTACGAAGACATATTTCAACAAGGTGAACTGGAATTCAGGACTTGGTGAAGGAAGAGGAATAGTGCCCTCCTCAATTTCTTGCTAAGCCGAGCTGTTTCATTATTGGAATGACAGATGTTTATGCCAGCAAAGGCTACTTCTTTTTAATTAAAAACATACTTGGTCATATAGTTTGAGCTTTACATGAATAACAAAAGTATATGGGAGGACAAGTCTATGTATGCCTCTATATGGGGAAGTTACTTAGTGTACATCTATGACAGATATTATTGCAATGTGTGCCAGTCTTTTGCTATGATGCAGACATCATAGATAAATGGATAGCAAGAAAAAAAATCACTCTTGCCATCCTTATGTCTGTGGTATTGTCTGTAGTAAAAATGGGGTGCTACTACAGTCTTTATTGTCACAAAACCTATAAATCTTGCCTGTACCTGTGTGATAGAAGAGCAGAATTTTGCACGTTGCAATAGCAGAAGCAGGTGGTGACAGTGCTAACATACTCACATTTTCAAGATTTTCTCTGTCTGTGCTTTGTGTGGTTTGGAGCTTCTTCATCTTGCTATAAATTTATTGCTTGAAATACCTTACACAGGTGAGTTCACAAACAATTATTTATATGTTGTCCTGCCCAAACTGCATCTGTTGTTGCAGAAACTTATTTTTACTTTTAGTGACTAGAAGCTTTGTAGCATTTCTCCCCCCTGTAAATTAAGGGAATTTAGCATCAATGGCCAGCTGATGATCACTTTATTCCCAGACTAGTTTGCTCTTTGCTGTTTCTCCTCTTCACTTTGGCAGTGTCTCACAAGTCCAGCTTTGCAAAGAAGACAGCAGAAGCTATGTTTATTACTTATTTACATTTTTTTAAACTAGTATCTGCATTCTGTATTCGCCTTGAACTTGTGTTTAGAGATCTTTGGAGAAAACTCCATAGGCATGTTCTGAAAAAAATAAAATCTAGCCTGACCAAGTGCTGAGCTTTTTGAAGGAGCAAAGGTAAAATGCTGCAAAAAGGCCATAGAAGAGGCCAGGTTAGATGATAATAATGGTACAGTGTCAGCTGATGAAAAGATTTTTTGGTGGAATAAAGAGAAGAATATTTCATTAAGTAACTATATTTCCTTTGCTACTCTTAAACTAGATGACTGGATAACTGTGTTAGGCTTCAAGGTTGCAATCATATCAGTACTGTATAAATACTATTGCTCAAAAAGTACCTGGTACGTTTTACAGTACTGAAGTGATTGTGCTCTGAAGTTTGGTTTACCTTTTTGACCCATTGATGAAGTGTATAGTTAAGTTTTGAATAATATAAAAACAGAAGTTTCTCAGTCACAGCTTTGTGCTAAAATAGGTTTTAACTAAAAAGAACTGAGACTTCTTATATGGTGTGATGTCTTCATCTTGTTTGTGTTAAGAGAAACAAGTATGGAAAATGAGACTATCTGATCTAACTGAACCAAAACAAAGCAGACTTAAATCTTTTACAGAAGAATTTACAAGTTTCCAAACTACCTAAAAATTAAGTTATAGAAATTGATTTTATTTTTATTTTTTTTTTAGTTACATGATATGTATTACTTACAAATATGATAACTGATACATGACTTAAGAATACTTAATAATACTTGTATGCTGGGAACATGGGAACAGTTGTATTCCAGAGTAAATAATACTGTTATTAGTAACAGTAGTCTCCCATGCTACAATAGTAGGATATATGCTATAAATTATTTCTGTTTTCTTCATTGGTATTTTCTGGATGTTTCTTTGTGAAAGGTTTCTATTGTCAGCTAGCAAGTTCTGGCTGACATGGTAAAATCATGAACTGTTTGAATGTGCTGAGGCGTACCATGAGTTACTAGGGTTTTAGAAAGAATCTGCTAAAACAAGAGCCCCAGTCATGATGGGACTTTAAAAGTGAGCAGTACAAACTGGAGCTGAGCAAAATGATTCCTCCAACTATATATATACATATATATATAAATATATAGTAAAATATACTATATAATATAATATAAATGTATATAATATATAATATATAGTAAAAGTATATAATATAGTATATAGTAAAAGTGTATAACATAACAGTAAAATATACTATATATATGTAAAAGAACACAGAGAGTTGAAAATCTATGACCAGATCAAAAGGTCATAACTGACAAAATGAGACATTTTCAAAAAGAATAGAAACAGTTTAGGCCTTTCACAAGAATAAAAATTGATGAACTAAAAGGAGAATCAGGGGGATATGTTCATACAGTGGGAAAGACATTTAGTTGCTGGACCATTGATGTTCAGAGGAAGTCTATATGGAACAGAGAGGAAAAAAAAAAAAAAGAGACATAAACAGACAAACTTATGTATTCCCAGGTTAAGAAGGGATCCTACGAGGACAGCAGATGCTCAGGAGCACAGTTAACCACTGAACTGACTAACAACTGGAGGCTGGGATGCATTGCTCCTAGAGTACTGTGCAGCTCCTCTGTCAGCAATGTGGTTGCCTCCAGGCTGACAGGGAGTTGTAGCCTAGCGCAGCAGGAAATGTTTCAAAGCTGCTATCTGAAGAAAGGAAAATTTGGCTCCCTGGTCTTCCCATCCATAATGTGCTGAGCTTCAGTTCCCCAGGTTTACAGTTAGGGTAATGATGTTTGCATGGAAATATAAATAAAAGGTTGGAAATTGTACTTGCATCTCCATTACAGTATATGCATGCCTGTGCATGCATGCACTAGGTTTTGTATAAGTTTTTCTGTCAGCTTACAAGAACATTTCAAGGTTTTATTATATACCCATAATTTCTTAATTCTTGATTTATAACAGAGATTGTGTATATACTTATAACTCTCATCTACATTTCAATTATTTTCATCTATGTTGCCTGATTTCCTTTGTCCATCAATTTAAAAATTTTCCACAAACGTTTGTTTTTGCATCTGTAACGATATGTTCAAGAAAGAAGCAATAATGTCATTTGCTTTTTAGAGTTAACTTAATTTATTACATCATCTCTGTTTGTTGTATGCCTCTTCCCATGACTATATTAATCCATTTTAAAATGTTGATCTTATCAAGCTAAAACAAATTAACATAAACAGTAGAACAACAGATTTCAAATGTGGGATTAATTTAATGTAAATTTCAGTTTTATTTGCAATGTCTTGGTATTTTGTCACCCTTGTGTAGCCATAGGTTGTTGTATTTCAATTTAGAAACCTTTGGCTGCTTAACATCTTGGTCATTTAGAAGAGGACTTCTGTGTTATTTTACAGTTTGTTCTAGTTTAAAATTAAGTGAGATTATTACTTTTTTTTTCAATAATAGCTTTTACTTTTTTTTTTTGAATACTAAGAGCCACTGAAAAAAATAACATTTTTTACCAGAAGCCCTTTCTGACAGAAATACTATGTTTTCAATAAAACCTGATGGAAATACATTTTATGGGATAAAATGGTCTTAATGGAAATATTCTCAAGGGAAAACAGTACCCCAACCTGTTTTAATAATGGAACAGTTTTGTCAAAATAGAAACTTAGACTTAGAGGAAAGTAAGGTTGATAGTTTTTCCTTTAAGCAGTTGGAGCTATAAGTATGTGTAAAGTATATATTACATAGTTTGTATTTCCTTGCCATAGTAATTTTTGTCAGCATGCAACATGTCCATAACTTCTCATTTTTATTGATGGGCATTGTGGAGAATAATCCCATGAGGTCAATTTCTGGTTAAAAAGACAAAAGAAATATCTTTCAGCATACCTACCACACATTAGTCATTGAACTGTACAAAACTTTGTATAAGCCCACACTCTGCCAGTAATAAAGAATGAGGAAATTAAAGAGATTTTTTAAAATTCCCAAACCTTAGTATAAGAAAACATTAATGTCTTAGTTTGATTCTTGTGATCTCCCCACATCTTCCTTCTTCGCTGAAAATCACACTGCAAAAGTTTTCTTACTCTCCAGCTGCTCTGTCCCCACACCATACTGCCTCTGAGGACCGTCTCATTGACTTGCTGGCTTTTACTACATCAGCGTCCTTTCTCCATTTGTTCGGCTACATGAAGATACTATTTGCCCTGTTTTTCTACTTTTCTGTCTTTTTCTGTTATCCTTCTTTTACAGAAAAAAAAAAAAAAAAAGTAACTTGTCAAGGATAAGCCAGAGTGAATAAATTAATTAACAGGTCAGCATTAACAAATTGCCCCAGGCTGGTTGTAAACAGGCACCGTAGTGTGCCTAAACAGTGCACAGTGAGAGGGGCACCTGGTGTCGCCTCAAAGCCCCACTTCAAAGATGTCTTTGGCTTGGTGTTGCCAGCCCAACACTCCCAAACTGAGCCATTGATGAGATGCTGCTGGTCCCTGCAATCAGGGGGCTCACAGACACCAGAGAGTAGTATTTCTCCTTCACTGCTGATACATAGAAACATCCCACAAGAGGTAACTCTGAAAGAAAGGTTTTTAATTTTTTTTTTCAAATCGATATCAGTTCAATTCAAAGGGAAAGTCTTAAATGGACTGACACAATCTCCTTAATTATGTGCATGTTTCCTTGCCTATACTGAGATGTTATTTGGTCTGCTCTCTTCCTCAGTGTAACCTGGTATCTGCGGAAATAATAGAGAAGTCAGACAACATTCACTGTTCAAAGATATATACTCGTATATAAATACGTGTGACTTTTTATACCTAGAACTATACATTTATGGGATATTTTATAGGTTTAAATACAGTCAGACTGGAGTTATTTTTTCTACTCTGTGTTATTTCTTACTTTTAAATTAGTTAAAAAACAAAATATTTGTAGCTTTGTGCACTTTAAATTCCTCTATCACCTTTGTTTATATCCATATTATGCAGCCATGCATAACTGCGACCAATAATTCAACCTATTTACCCTTTTGTTTGGCTCAGTTTGATAACTTTACATTATGGGGACAACATCAAGGAAATTAAGTAATTTTGTTATTTCATTTGTATAATTGAATTTGTCTGAACTATAGCTGAACCGGAATCCAAACTTCGGTAGGGAGGATTAATATGTGCTTGCAGATTTAGCGTGAGAAGGAATATTTTTTTTTGATCATAGGTTAATTTTATACCAAGACCACTGGACAAAGATGACTGACATAAAAGGAGAGATCAAGGAAAGTTGAGACTGCAGCTACCCAAAGGATGGGAGTTGAAGCAGCCGTTTGCACAGGAAAAAGGTAATGTGAGCTGATGCTGAGGGGAAACACAGGATGTTGCTTGCCCAGAGGGACAGGAACAGACCTTCTGGGAAGGAGAAACCCTTTTGAACATCTCCAGCCTATGTGTTGCCCTCACATAGGACCCAAACAGCAAGTGTAGTACAGGGATGCAGCTTTCCTAGTGACAACCCTACAGCCAGGGTGTGCAAGAAGGGAATGTGCCCAGTGTGGTGCAGGCTGGAGGATTAACTTTGATGGCAACACCAACTAGAGATCTGTGCTCAGGGCAAGCAGCCTGCTGTGGCCACTGTAATTTACCCTTGTCAGATGTTCACATGGTTCTTGAGAGCAGAGAATAATTATTTCACCCTAAACATGTTATCACACATTCCTGGGCCAATGTCCATTAGGTCTGAAATGAAGTAGCTTGGATAAGTGAAGGCAAAACTTTTCAGTGTCTGGTGCTAGCTCAATTTGTTTTAAGAAGCACCATAGCTTGCTGTCCCTAATGCCCAACCAAAGCTGTCAGTGCAAAACTTGGCATTGGTTCAAACACTCTGAGATCATTGGCTTAGACAACGGAAAGGCTCTTTGTAATTTGAGTTGACCGTTGAATGTGGATTATACAATCCTGCTAGCCTGGCTGCCATTGTCCCCCTAAAGGAATATTTTTCTCACACAGAGAATTTAGCTCAAAAGAAATATTTGATGTCTATTGCATTTCTTTTCCCATCTGTAGAGGATAAGAAAGCTCTTAAACTACCCAAATCAGTACCCAAAACTACCCAAACTACCCTAATTCTCTACATCCAATTTTCAGCACAACAGTGACATGTTTCTCTTCCTTCAGAATAATGTGCTTAACGCTCTACAGAAGCTTATATGGGATACTTTCTATTGATGAGAGTTTCACACTAACCCCTACTAGTCTGAGATTATTTTATGCCTTTAAGGATGACAGTTCTCATTCATTCCAAAATCACTTCTAGTTGACAGTCACCTTTAAAAAAAATGAGGGCTGGTTTAAAAGATTAGATTTACAGACAGTATTGCGAAAGACATTTCAATGGGAAGCCTGTTGCATTGCCTAGCAGTTGATTTTTGTATCTGAGTTCCAGTTATTTGTTTATCTATTCTGAGGTCTTGTTTGTCCTTTTTGTTTTGTTTTGTTTTTAATGTAGACATACACTAAGCTTGATTCTGTCATTCAGTGTTTTTGGCGGGGGGGTGAGAGGGAGCTTTATGGCTTATCTATTTATGCATACTTGCTATTTTGGTTTCTTGTCCTCCAAATCTATGTAGAATATTTACATTACTGTTCTAGTTGCATTTTTCACTGCTGAACCATTCACCTAAAAGCAGGATGTGAATGCAGGGGGTGTTGGTTAAATGCTGTCCTTTTCCCTACAGTGAAAGAAAGGCAAGGTAAATGGATTCGATAGTTCTGCTCATTGAATGTGTGCCATTCCAGGGTAGGGTAAGTCCAAGGAGACACATAGTGAGACTTGCCTGCAACATATCTAGAAAGTAGACTTTGAGGATGTTCAGACCACTACTGAACAACACACAAGCAGGGGCAATAGAGTCAGACAAAACCAGAGCACAGTCCCTTCATTTTAAGAAAAGTAGGAAGTGTTGGCTCAGGTATAAGTCTTTTTATTGTCATTCCATATGATCTGTGCAACATACTTCTCCACCTCCTTTCCATCCTTGTGCTCCTCTTGTCTCTATTTGGCTTTCACCTTAACTTTCAATATGCCATATATAAGTTTCACAGCAACTTATTTATTCAGGTAAGTGACTTTGTCCCTGTCCATTCACTCCACTTATAAACTTACTGTGAAAGAAATGGTTAAACATGAGACATGACAAAGCCTAAGCACAAAGAGCAATCAAGGAGCTCTTCAACAGCTGTTGCTGCTCTGAATTTTGTTGTAAAAACAACCTTACAAATGAGCTTCTAACACTTCATCAGAAGAAAACATCACCTGGACCCTGCTACCTGATGGTTCAATGCCATCACGGCAAGAAATGTCCAATCAAATCTGAGAAATAGGGCTTCAGAGGATACTGGTATGCTGGTTAGCCTGTTGTGTGTTCTTTGCTGAGCTACAGTACAGATTTTTGGTATTAGCTCAGTTGAGGGGTGGGGTTAAATGTATATTCATTGCTCTGTTGTAACTTTAGACTGCCATATGAACAGAGCTTGTTGCTGTTTCTTTTGTGAAGCACAAAGACCAAACACTTGCCTTCCTAAAAAAAGAACTGAGTGAACATCTAATGCCTTTCCCACAGATATCCTGCGAGGAACTAGGAAATCAAATTGAGCTGATTTACTGCTCTTTGTTGTGATACTCGAAACACAATTTATTTTTTTTTTTAAAGGCAACTATTGCCCAAAGTGGTAGGAGAGCCAATATTTTAGAGGTAGTTAACGCAATACAAACATTCCACACACAGTTGATTAAATGAAAAGCAACACTAAATAACACTCTATCTATAGTACATATTTCATTCATTGCGCAGACCTGGCCTGAGGCTTGTTTAAAAAAGCACCAGATGTTTCTCCAAGAAATGTATTTGTCTTTGTGTGATGACAGATGCTCTTTGAAATCACAAAGTATGTAATAGCAGAGTTTGCCATTTGAAATCAGGAAATTCAATTTGTTTCCTTAGAGGCACAACTGAAGGGCAAAATCCAGTAAGAATTGCTGTATAAACTAATGCTTTTTAACATTATGTACTCTTCTTGCTACTTTGAACCTTATTTCCAACACAGTTCCCAGAAAGAAATGGGAAAATCAGCTTCTAAATACAAGAGACCTCTGCCAGTGGGATTCTTTCCTCTGTACTTTCCCAGTATGCTGTTTTTCTTAAGCACAAATTTACCTTTTGTATTAGTCACATCACATGGTCCTGCAGACTGAGTTTTAAATAAGTTAATCAAAAGGCCCGAGGGAGGAAAATGTACTCAGTATGAGCTAATAAATGAAATTTCTAAATACCATGTAGCATATCCTCTCAGTAATTCTCACATTGTAGTGGATTCAAATAATGCAATGCAACAAAAGACAGTTACATGCTTAAATTTGATAGCAGAATGGATTTGTTTAAAAAAGTAAAAAATAAAAGACATAAAAAGTCACTAAGATGAGCACAGCACATGAATTCATAGCTATTAATAATCCAGAGAAAGCAATGAGCAAGAAGAAACAGGAGGTTTGATTGAAAATAAGATTTCTACCAAACCTACATCAAAACTGTGGAGAAAGAGCCTAAATTTGCTCCGTTTTGGCTTCCATTGCAAATCCAGAAGTTCTGCCTCTTTCATGGTAAGTTTTTTGAGGTCCAAAACCTGAAATATTTTGTATATCCTTAGATCATTAACATGGGATAAAAAAAATAATGTAAAACTCAGTGGTTTGAGCAAAAGCTAAAGATAAGTTTCAGGTCATGAGTCCTTAAGAAGAGAAAACAGTGGTTTGAAAACTGTCTCATAATGTATATATCCTGTAACATGTCTGAATATGCAGGATGTAATTCCTCTCACATTGAAAGCAGAAGAGTTGTTTCAGGCTATAGTGATTTAAATTGAAATTACTTTGAAGTGTGTAAGTTTAAGAAAGTTTTTTACTTTGTTTAATCTTTCAGTGGTCTCAGTGCTAAGCATTTGTTTTGGAATAAGCTCTGAAAAACTGTAATGCTTGTATGAAAACCCTCAAATTTCCTTTGCTAAGAAATAATGTAATGCTTAGATGAAAAGTTTTCAAACTCCTTTTGCTTGTAAGATATTTGGTATCCTGTGACTAGAAATAGAACAGAAAAACATTTCTTGAAGTATCCTAACTTTTGTACTTCAAGTTTGGCATAAGCTAACATGTTTGCATTAAAAGTATGATTTTTGTATCACAGTCCAGCTCAATTAATCTATAGCAATATAAAATATTCATAATTCTCTAATAATAAAACATATTATGGATTTTTCCATTGCTTTGAATGGACACAGAAAAGGTACACCTAATCCTTTTCTCACTTGTATGACTGGGTGGGTCAGTGACAATAGCCAGGAAGAGAGGAAATTCAGGGCCAAGACTTGTTCACACAGGAAACCTAGTGTGAATAAAACTAAGACATAGAGTACAGTGCCCCTGGAAAAGGCAGTCCTGCCCTCCTGCTCCTCTCCACCTCTGCCTGCCTTGTGCCAACATCAACATGTGCATGGCCACGTGCTAAAGTAGATCCAGAAACTGATCTGGGTAGAAACTGAGTTGTCAAATAAGAGGTTTTTGGCGAGAGCAGTGACAGCATTAGGCTATGATGGGTGAGGAGGGAACAGGAGAGCTCTTGTCCTCAGACACCGTATTGAGGTGTGATTATCCCTATCTTTTGGTGATAGGGAAGGTCTTGGGAAAATGATTTCTTAACTTGGGCTCTCTACCTAGCTTCTTGACTCCCTTTTGTTTTCTTCCAACCTCCTGCCAACATGTGCTGAAGACACAGCAGAACACCCATCTTTCAAATTGTCACAGTGAAGATGAGGTCAGAAGCAGCTGCTGGGCTCTATATTGGCCTTCTGTTTAACAGTATGCTAACTTCCCTACCTTGAAAACACTCTAGAGAGAAAAAAGCCTCATTGCAATTCTGCACTGTAAAAATTGGGTCTTTCAGTTAAGTTGACTGGGTTTATATAAGTGCAGAATGAGTATTAAAGAAGTCAGAATTTGACTCACAGATTCATATTGCAGAGCCAGCATTGGGGAATTCCTGAATATAACACTTCTCCAGATTTTATAATGCATACAAATTGCGGTACATTTATGCCTATTTCCAGTAACTGCCTGCTCATTACTGAAAAAAACATGCATTTAGTTAAATTATTTTAGGAAGTAATTATTGAATTCTTAACCCTGTAGTAACTGGTACATAGAAGGCCTGTCACCTCTGAACATCATAAACTTCATGTCTACAAGACTTCCATTAACTTATGAACTCTTCCTTCATTTTTTAATTATTGGCAGCTCTTTCTCAATAAAATTAAAGTCCTCAAAATAGATAATGTATTTTTTTACCTCCTCTTTCATCATAACTTAGAAATATATCCTGACAATTCATATGTTCTTATGTGGCATATTGGTTTTGATTACACTATTTCTCTTACCCGGCAATATACGCCTGGAAGAGGCATTTAGAATATAAAGAGTCACATGAGCATGTGGATGAGTCTTTGTGGAACTGGGGTCTTAGAAGTCACATTTTTTGCAATGTGTTGTATTTTCAGCATTTGCTTTTTCCAAATGTATATACAAAATCAGAGATCAGGTTCCTGTATGTCAGACTTGAATTCTATAATGAATTCATTTTTAGTGCCCAAGTCATTAAGTCAGGGCTTGAATTCCACAGCCAAGACGATTCAGCTAGTGGTTGTTTTGGGGCCAACCTACCTCTCATCCGTGATCACATCACCTCTGCTTGTTCCTAGCAAGCCTATGCACTGCAATTAGGTTCATTGCATTAAAGCATCAGAAAATGATGCTGCCAAATTAAGTGGTTTGTTTGCTGCTGTTTTAGTTTTCTGAAATGGTGTGGCACAGGGTCTGGTGTAATCACTTGTCAAAGGGCTGGCAGAGGGTGTGTGTGTGTGGTGGCCGGTAGCCTGGTTGTCCAAGGCCGTGGTGGAGCAATAGTAGTCACCGGATGAATTTGAAGTCTGAGATGCATTCAGAGCCTGCGGGGAGATGTGGGCTCTTCCAGATGTTAATTTTGATCAAGTAACTGACAAATCTTTACCTCTCCATTGACTGTGGCATGAAAATTAAATGCCTTATGAAGTCTGTGTGAGTACCACTTCCTTGTGTCTAACTTCTAGCTCACCCAAGCAGCAGGGAGGTGTGCATGAAATTCCTACCAGGTATCAGTGAGGAGTGTTTTAAAGGTTCCTCTGTGAAAATTTTCCTTGAAAAGTCCTGCAGTCAAATTCAGTGGGACTGGACATCGGTGCAGCTTATGAAGTTTTCTGAAGTTAATGGCTAAGAGCAGAGTTTTGAACCCTGTGGAATCTCTGAGAAATGTGAAATTTAATGTCAATGCAGACAAATAATTTTGTGCTTAATGATAGACACATACTTGCACCTTGTGCTGAACTGCAGCTTCAGTGAAAAGCATTTTTTTCATTTCTTCAAGTTTCCCATAACCACTTTAAGACTTCAGTTCATCCCGTCCCATCAATAAGACTGAGTATTTAGTCCAGAAGGAGTCATTCTGGTTCATAAACTCCTTTCTCCTACCATAAAATAGAGTTCCTTTCATTAGTTTATTTTCCTCCACATCTCCAAGACATTTTCTATGAATTTAGTTTTATCCTTGAAGGTTCCAAAATGTGTTGCATTTAAATTATTTTATTCTTTTGATACTATATTTAAGATAATTCCATGCTCTCATAGGAACCAGCACAGAGGGGCCATCAGCATAGAACAAATACACATAAAATTGTTACCAAATGTTTTTAGTATATACTTTTCAATAGAAGAGAAACAAAAAACATGCATAGTCTGACTTCTCAACATGGCCACTTAATTACTTACTTAACAAACATCAAATAATAAAATGCAAATAAATTCCTTCAAGATTTTGAATTCTTCTAGCTGAAAGGTACAGAAGATTTTCAGTTAGTGGGTGGTCTAAGGAATTGTCTTTTGTTCAACAAATTTTCTTGAGATGTGAATAGGTCTGTGTTTTACTAAATGAATCAGTGCAACAGTGATATATTATCAGACAATTCACAAGGCAAATGGGTGGGGATGATGGGAGAAAACATGAATGAACATCTTTTTGTAAAATATTAACTACTGAAAGTAGGGGCTACTGGTAATGAGCTCCAGACATACTGCTGTAGGAGCGATAAGAACAGGAAATGCTTTGGGCAACATTGTTCTGCAAAAATAGCCCTTTTAAAATGCAACATGGCTGGCCTGTCTTTAGCAGCATAGCTGTTGAAAGGATTGCATTAAGTGAATTGTACGATAGATGACTTGACATGCTGGGCTCCTCCTTGTTTCAGATTCTACATTATGGATCATGTTTAGCTCTGGAACTGGAACAGCAGACTCTTTCAACAGATAACATGAAGAAGTTCATCTAGTCGTCTCTGTAGCTCCCTGTTATCTAGCACTAATGAAAAGATTACAAATATCAGCTTATTTTCATTTGATGGGAAAGGCTCTGGGTATTTCTTTTCAGCCATGAAAGAAGAGTCTGACACAATCTGGGAAAGCACTGGCATTCAAACAAGTATTCTTCTGAAACCAGACTGTTATATAAGATTCACTGGGTGCCATTGCCAATTTACTGAAAGCAATTTTTTGATATTACACATCATTTCAATGATGTTGTAAAGACACTGAAAATTGGAATATTGCTACCTCTTGTTCTAAAGACTTTATTAGTTTGGGAACGTCAGATTCCAAACAATGCAATTATTCATCATTAACTTTTTTTCCACTCTTCCCTCTGGAATAAACTCCTTTTTAGGCCAAGCTTGTTGGGAAACTTCAAATGAGGGAGAGAGCAACCAGACGGTAAACAAAGGCAGAAGTTTGGTTGTCATGGATGTATTTTTAATGCATGTCCCAAAAGCATTGCTCATCCAAAGGTGTGCAGGTGTGTAAGCATGACTGTAGCTTATACAATACAATAATTATGTATGTCTAAGGACTTTGCTATTGGTAGAGGAAAAAAACCAACATTTTCAGTTAGCAGCCCACAATTTAGGCACAGAAAATTCATAGCAGATGTTCTTTGCAAAAGCTTGGTTTGTTGGAGAAAGATAAGACTTTTGGATATGTATTTCTACAAAATACACACCAGCACCTTTTCAAGGCGTTTATTTGCAGCTTGGGTACGAAAGAGAATTTATTTATTTTTTTCTCATAGACCAGATACGTTAGTTGAAAAAGACATTTAATTAGTTACTTGAATGACTCCTTGCAAAAGAATGTACTTATATAACTTCTTGTTCTTCTTTAAACAATCTTAGTTTTACAGCCTAGCTACCCACATATTAGGTTTTTCTGAAGGGAATTCTCAAGCAGTCAGAAGTGAGGCACATGGTTTCCACACTTTTCTGACTACAGCTGTAAGCAGAAATTGTTTTATGAAACCATCCTTTAACTGTAGGCTACAGATATACAAAGTTATTATGGTAACTAACCTATTAAAAACATTTTTTTTGTCTGAAAAATGGAAATAAAATAGCTTGCTGATAAATTAAATAAATCTGTAGTAAATAACATTATGTAAACATGGAAAACACCATCTTTAGAAGTTCCAAAGATTTAAAAAGCATGAAGCGTATATTCTTCCAACAAAATGGGGTGCAGGAGGGACAAGGAGGTGACATAGTTGAGGTAAGGTTATTCTTCATTTCCCACATCCCATCTGAAGCCCATGAGAAGCAAAATATAAACTGAAGTGATACATATTTTACTTTAAATGTAATCAGAAACCCATTGGCTTGAAAGTGTCCAAATTCTTACAAGTCATTTTATATCAGATGTAAGAACTATGTAACTGATATCTCTGTGATATTTTGTTGAATATTTTTCTCTCAAGAAAGCAGCACATGCATTTTAAACTTGTGAAGATAAAATTTTCAGGTGCCTTTAGAAAACAGATAGTGTGACTAATCTATAAATAGTACAGTCTAGCAAACTATTCTTATATTCTGACTTGAGGATTTGTCTTCTGGTCCTAAGCAAAGTGTACATTCATGCATTTGTTAAATGGGAATGGGATGAAGCTCGGCATTGCCAAACCTACTTTTATTTATTTATTTATTTATTTTCCAGAAAAGCTACTGCACCTAATCATGTTTCTGGTGCCAGCGTGGTCTTTTCAGCATATCCCATCTTTTCCTGAAGGCTGGATGTCTCCCATTAGCCCATTATTATAAGCCCTGGGCTAGTCTGTCAGACACTCAAGGATGTTTAAAATTATACCAAATGCCTATATTTAAGCACCTGAAACCTTCTTGATGTATTTGGTGATCTAGGTGACTAGCAGGAGATTGTGAATCAATTTTGATGCCTGGATCTACAGAAATTGACTCAGTCTTTGCAGCAGTGTTCAACATTTTGAATGACTCAACTTTAAAGCCCTATGGAAGGACTTTTAAGACACCACAGAGAGTTTAACAGTCCTCATATTCAGCTTAAGTTTTGAGTAGAACAGAACACAAAATACAATTGCAGTTAGAAAACCATTTTTTTTTCTCCATTCTGACTCTTTGTTAATGAAAAAGTAAAAGGGAAGTAATTTTCTTCTCTAAAATCAATAACCTATTACTCTGATGAAAATTGTCTTCAGCTACCAGCCAGTTGCAATAATTGCGGAATCTGCTATGTACTTTTCTACTAATTAGTGAGCAATATTCCATAAAAGCAATTGTGTGTGAACTTTTTCCTTTAAAAACACAACCCTCAGTGGGAGTTGACTTCCTTACTCTCCTTTGAAAATTCCATCCCTGGTATTTATTATTATATTAGTAAGCAGTTATTATACAAAATTTGTTACTGGCTAATTACATTAATTGGAGAAGGCAGATAAGGAGGAAACCTCATGATTAACTAATTACAGTAAATAGTATGCATGTAATATTAATGGGGGGGATACAGGGACTTCTGCAAGAAACTCCAGTTAAGAGCTGCAGAGGGTCCAGAAATAGGTAATTCCTTCTTCTGAAGACATGTACCCTGTTCAAAGAACTTTCCGTTTTTCCCATGATTACACTTGCATTTTGTCTCAGGCTGTTCACTGCTAACTCATAGAATCATAGAATCATAGAATGATTTGGATTGGAAGGAAATTTAAAAGACCATCTAATTCCAACCCCCCTACCATGGGCAGGGACACCTCCCACCAGACCAGGTTGCTCAAAGCCCCATCCAACCTGGCCTTGAATACTTCCAGGGATGGGGCATCCACAGCTTCTCTGGGCAGCCTGTTCCAGCACCCCACCAATCTCATAGTAAAGAATTTCTTCCTAATATCTAATTTTATTCTATCTTCTTTTAGTTTAAAACCATTACCCCTTGTCCTGTCCCTACACTCCCTGACGGAGTCCCTCTCTATCTTTCCTGTAGGTCCTCTTTAAGTACTGGAAGGCCACTATAAGGTCTGCTCAGAGCCTTCTCTTCTCGAGGCTGAACAACCCAAACTCTCTCAGCCTGTCTTCATAGGAGAGGTGCTCCAGCACTCCAATCATCCTTGTGGCCCTTCTCTGGACCTGCTCTAACAGGTCCATGTTTTTCTTATGCTGGGGTACCCAGAGCTGAACCCAGCACTCCAGGCGGGGTCTCACAAGAGTGGAGTAGATGGGGAGAATCATCTCCCTTGACCTGCTGGTCATGCTTCATTTAATGCAGACCGGGATATGATTGGCTTTCTGGGCTGAAATCACACATTGCCAATCATGTCTGATTTTTCATCCATCAACATCATCAAATCCTTCTCAGCAGGTCTGCTCTCAATCCACTCATTGCACGATCTTGCACCACCCACGTGAAGGATCTTGCACTTAGCTTTGTTGAACTTCATGAGGTTTGCATGGCCTCACCTCTCAAGCCTGTCCCTCTGGATGGCATCTCTTCCCTCCAATGTGTCGACTGCACCACTCAGCCTGGTGTTGTCTGCAAGGTTGCTGAGGGTGCATTCAATCCCACTGTCCATGTCACCACTAGAGATATTAGATGTAGAGCTTAGTGATATGGTTTAGTGGAGGATTTGTTAGTGTTAGGTCAGAGGTTGGACTAGGTGATCTTGGAGGTCTCTTACAATCTAGAAGATTCTGTGTTTCTGTGATTAAATAATACCCATCCCAGTACAGACCCCCAAGGGACACCACTCATCACTGGTCTCCACATGGACAATGAGATGTTAAAAAAGTCCTATATGATTGAGGCAACATGGTTTATGAACCTGTCACTGCTCTGAGGTTGTCACAATGACTAAACCAGCCAAATTTATATTCAGAATCTTGCTAGGTACAACATGAAACAGTAATGCATTTATCACACAGACATTTATTGGAGTATTGGCTTTTCTCTCTCAAAAGAAATATAAATGTTCATAACTACAAGGAGCTGAAGCATGGCAAATAAGCTCAGCCCAGTCAGGAGAACTTCAAGTGAGTTGAAAAAGGCCACTGAGTCCCAGATGACACAACAAATGGATGCGAGTGGACATTACACACACTCTGAATATGCTTTAATGTTGTTGCTCCAAATGCCTGCTTGGATGTTTTTCTGATTGTTTTTGGCAATTTCTCTTTGCATGAAACTGTGATCTATGTTGAAACGATAAAGGAGACATTGTTAAAATGGAGTCAGTGGCTCTGAATCATACCCCCTGCATAACTGTTTCTCTCTTTCACTGGCAACCCACTAATATTGAGGATGTTTTTGGGTGCCTATTCTCTGCTACTGAGGTATTTCCTGTTCCCTGTGGTAAGCATTTTCATGAAACAAAGAGTATGAGTAAATGGTCTGTTTAAAGGACTGATCTGTGGTGTCTGGGTATAACAGAGAAATAGATTGATTTGCATTCACAAGTTGAAGTATGCCTACAACCCAGTTAAGTATTGCTATTCTACTTTTAATAGTTCATGGTATTGTCAATGAATGTGTTATTAGAGCATAAGAGCAACCACAGCAGGTCAGATGAGAGGATTCTACAGTCCAGCATGCTCTTACCAGTTATGATCAATAGCAAATGCCATCGCACAGTAGTATAGGAAAGAGAAAAACATGAGATTTGGAGATCTGGTGGGCACCATACATGTAGTATTGTGATAAACAAAACTGAATAGTATAGCTTATATAAAAAGCTCTTTAATCCAAATGGTGTTGGATTGTGTAATCTTGAGTGAGACTGAAAAGGGAAAAACCGTAACATGACATCCCAAATCTGCATACCAAAAAAAGTATATCTGACCTGTAATTGGATCATAAGGTTGAGTATACACATAGGGATTTTTTTTTTTTTCTTCTTTATTTTTGAACCTGCCACAGAAATGTTAATGCCATAGAAGACTAAACTCATTGTAGGATTATTGGCCCAGCAGCCATTATATTAAAATAGGAGCAGGAAATGGACAGTCAGGGTTGATGTAAATTTATTGAAGGTGCAGCCTTCTGTGTCTTATCTTTTTGATGTGTGTCTTTTAAAACATCTGGCCCATGCCAAAATCATTTAAAACCAAGAACAGATAACACGTCCTCCCACAACTAACTTGTGCCCTTTCAAGGCAGTTGTTAAGAATAAAAAGCATAATGTGAATTTGGGTATGGATGGAGGCATAAAGTGCATAAAGTTTATATTTAGTTCACATGGAGAAATAATAATCTCGGCTGTAAAAGATGTCAGCATCGTTGAGCAAGCAGCTTAAAATGTACTTCTTCCAAGGAAAAAAGTAAATTTGCCCTACACAGAAGGAAACAATTCTTTGCAAAGTTAATTTTGATGTGAACATTAATAAACTCAATGGCTACAGAACACTGCAGGGGAATGGGAACACTACTTACCTTGCTACTCTAATGATTAAACTTCCTGCTTGAATACATAAAAATCTATAGTTAAGTGGATTGCATCTGATTTAAGGACCAATGTATATAAATAAGTCTTCATGTCACCCACAGGAGTCTTCATTCTCCTACACAGAAAGTATCATTTCTCCTGTTTATGAATTATAACCCACGCAATGCAGCACCTGCAAGACTGTTGAGCTCTTAGTGTTGTCAAAGATGGAAATACTCTCTACCTAGAAGATAATGACAGACACTGGTGTAGCCATATGAGGGCAAAGTCCTGTGTCTGTTTTCTGTAGATAGGTATTGACATATCCTAGCAGAGTCATATGCGGTTGAAAGTGTCACCTGGATTCTGTGACAATAAGGCCAACGTGTTTCTTGGTTAACTCATAGCTTCTAACGATATACTATATATACTGTACATATATGGAGAAATCTTTGATTTCTACTAGTACACATTACAGCAGAAATTGACCTGCTGTGTTTTAGAGATGCTTTAATCCCTCTCCATTTTATCCAGAATTATTCAGCATTAAAGGTAATACTTAATGCAGCTAAAATTAATTACTAGCATTAATGAGCTGATTCATATTAACTTAAATATGCAGGTGGACCTCAATTAAATAAAAATAAAACCAAATTTTAGATACCAAGCTCTCAAGATTCCTTTCAGGCTTAGGCAGACTGCTAAATTCAGACCAAATCTGCTTTTTTCCCCGCATCTGCTCTCAGTTTACATGCAAAGAACATGAATTTGAAATCAGTGGAATTACGTATGTGTAACTGAGAACAGAATTTGGCCCTTCAGCTGTCTCTGCACCTCTCCTTTCTCATAAAATTTTATTTTTCTTAGCAAATGATTTAAATATGTTCAGTTATGTTCTTGTCCAACATAGATATCTGCTCATTAGGCATCTGTGTTGTGGAGTAAGCTGTGGATCAGCAGTAAAACATGAGAGTTTAAACAGATCCCTATAAATGCTGGTTTGTTTCAAGTCCAGCACAGATGTAGAGCTGTTCATCTTCATTTAATAGCTAGTGTATCCCTGAGGTTTTGATATTTAAATGGCATCATTTTCCCTTCTATGCCTCATAATCTTCACATTGCACCTCTTCATTAAATATTACTTCCAGGCCATGATACTCAGCTTACTGTTATTTAATTTGCCTTCAGTTTTTTTCCCACTACAGCTCTTTCTTCAGAGCCAAAGCTGGAGTGTTCTTACAGGCAAAATCTTGGTGAAACTCCCACTGAAACTGATGCAGCCTATATTTGGCACTCTGTTTTCATTCAGACAAACTCCTTTTTGTGGCAGGTGGTGCACATTTAGGAAAGCTCAAGGCACCCTTGGTCCCCATTTTACTCCCACCAATTAAGACTAAAAAAGGGTCTCAGTGCTTGCCCCTCTGTATTTTTCCACTACTTCTTTTTCTAAACCAAATTTTCTTATGAATATCGTTCTGTAAATATTATATCTGTTAGCACTCCATTCCCTCTTGGTTCAAAGACTGGGTTACTTTTCAGAGCACCTTAAGTACAATATAAACAGTGTTTACATTATATGTTCATAAAACGAGAATAAATTTCCATGACATTTATGCAAACTTCTGGTCTAGATTGTGTAAATTGTACATTCCCTGTGCACAAAGAATGGACCTTACTATATTAGTGAGAATAGGCTGAGCAGTTAAAAGCAAGTATTACTTATTCCAACTTCATGTAAACATATAAGATATCAAAATTAAAGATGATAATGTTTGGATCTTGGGGATTAGGTGGAGGGTAAAAGCAAACAATATGAATGTGAAAAAAAACCGACAAGTTAACCTTAAATTCCCTGCTGGCATCCTTAGCTTGCACATGTGTTTGGCAAACATGAAATACTTGAAATATGAGACCTGGCAGTCTCATGGTGCCAGACATAGTTAGCATTAAAAATATTCTTCCAAATTATTAAAAGGTGCTCTGAGACTGCTGCAAAAACAGAGTTCTTAATGCTAAAATATAGTCTTTACATCAAGTATATGCATGTATTACTGTCCTTTAATATTAAAAGAAATTGTGATATGTTTACTCACTCAGGACAGACTATCCTTACAAAATGCAACTCAAACAGCTCCAGGTTAAAAAAGGAAAAAAAAAATAAGTCAGATTATCTCAAAATGCTTTCATTTCCCCCCATGACACCATCATATAGACAACTGCTACAGCCTGTTGTTGTGGCTCTCTATCTCTCACCAAATCCTCTATGCTTTCTCTTGCCAGAATTTCTTCTTCTATGTTGATCATAAGACAGTGAGTGGGGACACTGTTCATTCAATTTCTGTAATCTTATCAGGTTCTAAATTGCATTGATAAACAAGGTATATGTCTTATGTGATTTAAGTCTGTAATTATTTTAACTTTATTTCAAGTTTAGTTTATGTCAGTTCACCTAGAATAAGTGTTTCCATACACAATGTGGTCATTACATGAAATGCTGAAGGTCACTTAGAGGTAAACTTTCCTACTGTGCATAGGATTTATGCACATACGCAATCCCATTTGCCTTCTACAGGTAGAGTATGGTTCAAGGGGAACTGCTGCCTAAGTAATCAAGAAAAATCAAAAGATTGAAAAACTGTACTGATCTAGATGAAAATCCAGTTTGTTTTAAAATATGTAAGTCAGGTAATTTGAAAGTGTCAAAACAGCCTTTTTTGGCAATAGCAATAAAAGGCTTCTCTGACATCTTAATTGAATGATCCCTACTCTCTGTTAAAACACATATATAGTATATATATGAAACTAAGAACACTCAACATCTTTTAATATTGAGTATGGAAACATTTAAATTGTTCAAAATTGGAACATGGTGCTTTAATTTTCTTAAATGAATGTTACTCTTTTTTTTTTTTCTTTCTATGGGACATTACAGCACATTATGTTCTCTTTCAGAAAGTCACAAAAGAGAAGAGTTTGCCAATTAAATGGACAAGCTGGTTCCCAGCTGGTTCCCAGCCAGCTTTCTTAAAGTGTAGAGATAGGTATGTTAGGTGACAGCTCAGTCTTATTTGTAATATTCTACCTGTACTTGAAGAATTCTGCAACCAAAACAGTAAAAAGCATAAGAGATCGATCATACACCCATGACACAAGACCCCCAGCATATCCTACAAGAAGTTAGTAAGACTGGCATCAAACTACCTAAAACCTACATAAAGCTAAGCCGACATTGTCCACAATTATAAGATCTTCTGAATGCAGAAATACCATGAGTTTCTTATATAAAGGCTGTTCAATGCAAAGTGGAGATAGGTTTCTATGGTGCTTTTTATTGTAGTAACATGCCCCTCCCCTATTTCAATTACTTGACTTTGTGTCATGTATACACTGATGTCTTTATTTCACAGCTCTGCTCAGCTTAGTCATCTGACAAATGACTGCTGCTATCAGTCTGTGTGCTCCCTGAAAGGGAGGGTGAGGACTGTGCTAACTGAATGCCCTGGTATCAGTATAGCTTCACACTTATCATTATATGATAACTTTGTATTTTCATAAATCAGACGATGAGTGTCCTTTGGGGATGTGATTCCTCCAACTTCAGGGAATACATAAGTAAACGTTTACCTACTGAAGCTAAAACAACAGAATTTCATAAGCCTTCTTTTGGAGTGAGGCTGATGTGCTGTTTGGCCACAAAATTCTCAGGTCAGTGAACCACCATTTGGATGATTCTCCTCATTCCCAGAAGTATTTTTTAAATCCTGAAGTTGTGTTATTTTGCTTGTCTGTAAAAGTTCTTTTAACATTCCTGTAATGGTGTGATCACCCGTACCTAATGCTTAGTGTTGCAATGACATGTCATGGTTTGAATTTTTTCTTTGAGATTCTGAGTATAACAGTGGTCGTTTCCATGTGTCAGCAAGGAAGACTGCTCTCACTCTTGGTTTCTAGACAGAGTCAGGTTTTAAGACATAGGCCTAATCTATAAATATCATTTATATTTAAAGACCATTTATGTTGTGTAGACATTCCTGAAAGAGGGGATGGATAGATATTTGATCATTTCTTTTCCATAATTGGTATTTTATAAGCACTTATTTCACATACAGACTACAGCAACACCTTGCTGAACTTGACCTAGCCGAACCCACCTCCTGCCATCCCAATATTTTGTTGTGTTTTTACAACTTTTTGTGCTGATAGATAGCAAGCTACAAGCTAACACCTTCCAGCTTACTCTTACATTTTTTAGACAAATATTGTAAGATATTTCTTAGCTGGGGCCGAAGGTAGGAGGTTTTAATCTATCATCATGAGAAATCCCACTTGCTCTGAAAATTCATTGCCATCTATAAAATTAAATGGATAAACTGTGCATGCCTAATTTGCACAATGCATCTTTATATAAAACTATTAAATGAGGTCACAGAGGCAGCGTGACTGCGCAACGGTGGGATGAAAGCAATACGACCACAGTCATGTGTGCTGATTGCCCCAGTGCTGACATATACTTGAAGCCATGCAGGCCTGGAGTAAAGCAGGTTGATAGCACTTTTGTTAGGCGATGTTGTATCTCCCTTCTGCTCAGAGGCTCTCCATCAGGAAGGCTGAGCATGACAAAGGTTGATGGTTAGTGACAACCACTAGCACCTATAGCACCTGGGCACTGAAGAAATGACCAATTTCCCATGCTTTGCTTTCTAGTGAGGGCTAAGTGAACAATAGTATATGGTGTAATTTCTTTACCAAAAGAAAAAATTTGGAAATGTCTGCTTATGCTTCCAAGGCCTGTGGTTATTCAGTTGTCTTTAAATGTGCAAAGGCAGATTTAAAGAGGCAGCCAGTGTACACGTTTAAAACTTTTTTTTTTTTTTCTTCATTATTTTCAAAAGAAGATGGGGGCAATGAGCTATGGAAATGCACCATTTGTCCTCTGTTCTTAAAAGAAACTAAACATGCCCCAGGGAACAACAAAATTCTCTGTTACAGTAACAGTACTGGCTGTAACCCAGCAAATTCTTCCCTGTTTGTAATCCTTCTTCCCCTGTGCCTGTCTACAAATATGGTAGAAACAATTTATCAGCTGAGAGTGCATTCACTATTCCTGCTTTTCTTCAGAAAACTTCTCAAGGTTCTCGCTGTCATGTATAGCTCAGCATATTGATCCTGGTAGCTAGCTATAGGTTATCAACAGCCGACTACATGCTGATTTTGATCACTCATTTTTCCCTAGCTATTTAATTACTAGAAGATCAGTTTGAGCAAGACATAGCAAGAGCAACTGTGCACAGGCTGTCTGGGATGGTCTGTGTGGAAAAAAAAGAGTAAACATTGAGCTTGGTGATAAAAGCTTTTGGAGCACAGAAGAATAAGTGTGGGAATAGTGGAGTTAGAAACTGTAGGTAGACAGAAATACTGGAAGAAGAGAGAGAGATGCAAGTCTCATTAACTCTATGGTGCAACAATATTGCAGAGTTGTCAGCCTAGCACACAGAAATGCCTACACTTCTCAAATTAACTTACCTGCTTTACCCACTTCTGTATACTTGAATAGCTGTGCAAACTGGTTATAGACAGATGGAGTCACTGGATGCCAGCACCAACAAAACTTAAAGAACAGCTCAACTCTCACATACGCTCTCTGTTGAGAGACCAGCCTTCAAGTCTCCATCTCTGACAGGAGGATAGGGTAGGGTCAGATTGGACAGAGGTTAAGTGAGGAGGGATGATATTCATGAGTATTAGACATGCACATCTCATGTCAATTATCAGCAACTGTTACATACGTAATTGATTATAAAGAAAGTGTAATTAGCTCTATAAAAAGACATACAAGCACGGGTTATAAGGGTATCTAAGATGCTGCTAATTTAACTGACAAGAAGCCAGAAAATAATCTGTGTAAAAGTAGTTGGTGGTTTCTTTAACTTAAAAATTTTTACACCCTTCTGATAGCAGTTTTTCCTGTACACCTTTCTCTTCTAGTTCCTCAGAGCATGATTTTCACCAGGCAGAACTTTAATTCAGTCAGATTTACAGTGGCTTGGCATAATGTCCACTGAGAGTCATAGAGAAGTTTAGGGCTTACCTAGGGACTTGGCACTCGGTTTTGAGGGCAGGTCCTCAAAAAAGAAGTCATGAAATACATCTTCTGCTTCCCCTTAATTCAATGACAGACTCTCAGACTCTATGGAAATTGTTAGCTTTTAAAGACCAGTCTGCCTTTAATTATGCCAATAAACTCGGTATGTCTATCTGTCTATTAGGGAAAACGTTGCTGGCATTGTTTTTAATACAATGTTTTTAATTTACTTAAAGGATAGGAAAATGGAGTTTAAACCATTGTCCTCCAAGAAGGACTTAGAGAAGGATGAAAAATAAGTGCTGGGTTTGCCAGTGGCTAAGAATGGATTTTCAGCGGCTTGACACAAGATTTTCCTTCTTTTCCTGCCAACATAATGCAATGAAAAGTAGAAACATAAATGAAACACATGTTAAAAGTAACAGGTCATGGGCCACATCCTAGAGTTCCTATTAGTACCCAATAACTTCATAAAACTGGGAACTGTAGCCTTGGAGCACTTGGATAGGAGCTCACTGTAGTCTATCAAAAGTCACATACAGGGTTTGCGGCTCCAGATTCAGGAAAAATGAGCACAGGAGGCCCACCATCAAAGAAGCTGTTATACGGGTCCCTACAGAAGCCCAAGAAGGAGGTTTTTGTCTTGTCTGTCCTTATTTATTTATTTATTTTTTTTTTTAAGAGGAGCCTCCATTGGCTGGATAGACACACTGAGCACACTGAGTTTTGGGAGTCTTGTCCCACTGTCTCCACTGTCTATAGTCTGAGTGAAGGATGGGGACCATTTCCCCAGCTGCCCCCTCATTTTCTTGCTGAGGGACATTCAGGGCTGGCTTGGTGTAGGTCCAGCCAGTGTGTGTGTATTTGTGCGGGTGTTTGTGTGGTGGTGGTTGTGGTGAGATCGAGGGAAGAAGAAGGAAGGGAATACGTACAAAGTAGTTCACTTTGCTATTCATGTATAGACCTTACTGTTCCCAGCATGGCCCAACCCTTTTGCTCCCCAGTCTGCCCACATCCTGGGCTTCATCCTAGAAAAAGGCGTGTGTGTCTCACAGGTCTGCAAGGTTCATTAACAACCACAACCAGATGACTTCTACCTACTTACAGGGCAAGAATTTGGGTGTCCTGAGCACTCAGGGCCCAGCAGCTCAGGCACAATGTAGGCTTGCTGCTGCTTATTCTTCTTCCCTAATTGTTTATTTTCTTTCTCATTATAGCTATTTCTTTTATTATTTTTTTTCTTCTTATGTTTCTGATCTATTTATTACATTAAAAATCTTGTGCTCCATCATTATTTCAAGTCCTTCTGTTTAAAATTTAGTTTATCATTCAGTAATTAATTCCCAAGAGTTTACACTTTTGCCTTATCACAGACAGAATATGCAAATGATGTGTTAACATTACAGAAAAGACACAGTTACTAGAGGGAACCTCTTGAAAGTTCATTCTCTTGGAAGCTTATTCTGTTTGACACTAGTAAAAAGCAAAAGTCCTAGTTAAAATAAAACGACAGTTGTTTATATAAACAGATCATAGTTATTTTAATTATTGCTTTTGGCAGGATCCTAGAAGTTTAATCTTTCCTAAATCCCACAGTAATGTCTGCTGGCTAAAGGGTCTAGTTACCATGAAAAAATATTCAGCCACTACCTAACCTAAATATGGCTATACGCTAGCACGATGTTACCCAAGATTTCACTTGGATGAAATGGGAAGATTGTTCTCATTTACTAATTCAATTAGAAGCCTGAGGAACATGAGATACATATAAATCTAATTTATTCAGCATACTAATTTAAATAGACTTTGGGTCTTTGAAGTTAAAAGATCTTATTTATATTTCCTTATGTAGAGCAGTTGGTGCAGCACAATTTGCTCAGTCACCCTTTTTTTTTTTTTTTTTGAAGCCAGTTTTAAAAGAACAAAAATAATTCATTCATAATATAGATAAAATGGTAAAAAAAGTCTGTTAGTTGGGAAGAAACTACAATGGCTATTCCACATCATCAACATGTTCTTGAAAACATAACACAAAATATCAGAAATCATCAGTAGGGTGTGGTTTCTGGGGCTGCTGAGCAGCATGGTGGGTGCAGCTTGAGTCGAGCCATCAGCAGATAGCAAACTCCAACACCAATGGCCAAAATAAAAACCAATGGTCAAAAGGAAATTCCCTCACACTTCTGTGAGATTTCTTTAAAGTTCTGACCTATTACTTCAAAAATTTATTTTAACTACAGAATTAGCTGAAATATTTATTTTGTTAGGTTTTCTTGCATGAGGGATGATTTAAAGCTACCACTTGACAATACCTTTCTCTTGGACCGTTTCATCATCATCATGCCTTAACAACCTTTCTTTTTCTCTTTGCCCTGTGATTCAATCCAGACCCATTTAATCACAAAAATTAGAGCAGTGCCTCTTTTGCAATGACTGGTGATAAAGTTCCCATTTGTTTTTTATTGAAGCTCAATGTGGACTAAATCTCTTCACTTCTGTACTTTATTTCTGCTAGACGAATGTTTGGGTTTCGCAAAGGTAATCAAAATTTAAGATACAACTCAAGACATATTTTCTCCTATTGTTAAAAGTGAAATGAAAGTTTACATTGGACTCAAAAATATTACATCAAAATAAAATACAAAATAAAAATCTAATGCTTCTTGGTGAAAATTTTGACTGCTGTCAAACTCTCATTTTTTCAGGTAAAGTTTTCACTCAAAAAGGATCAATCAGATATAGTGTCCACACCATCAGAGTATACAACCATTCAAGCAACGACTGCACATAGCCATGCCACGTTCACATGACAAGTGTTAGTATTGAGAGCAGCTGGTCTATATCCAACTATGTTATGCTGAGATCATGTACCATCACCAAATAAGCATTTTGCTACTTTAGTATAAAGAAGGGTGACATCAGGAAAAAATAAATGTCTGCAAAACGT
Source organism: Cygnus olor (assembly GCF_009769625.2). Taxonomy (NCBI): domain Eukaryota; kingdom Metazoa; phylum Chordata; class Aves; order Anseriformes; family Anatidae; genus Cygnus; species Cygnus olor. The sequence goes on from NC_049170.1 coordinate 31,765,530, forward strand.
TTGATAATCACTCTCTGCAAACAGCACTTTACTCTAAGAATGACTTAACCCCCTCAGTATTATAGTGCTAAGAATCTTTACATTCTTGGAGGAAACATTTTTCAGATAAGCTATAAAACTCATCACTCGTGATAACTGAAGATCTTTGATAACATGTATTTTTTATTATTTTTTATTAGAATAGCAGAAAAAGAGAGGAAAAAAAAAAAAAAAAAAAAAAACAGCCAGCTTCCTAAAAGAGATTTCCATGTTAAAAAAAAAAAAAGTTTATTTGGAAAAAATTATTTTAAACCAAAACAGTGGCTAGCTCTAGCTGTCTTCTATAACGACTAGGAGCAGCTTAGGGGAAAAAAAAAAAAAAAGTTACATACACAATACATGGCACATTTTACAGAAGCAGGGATCTCAGCCACATCCAGGAAAAATTACTGTTTGGATTAAACCATTAAATGACTTATAGCTACTGATTATTTATTTACTTATTTAACATTTTCTATCATTTAGCATTCAGTAAAGCAGCCCCTAAATCTCTCTTTTTTCCAATGTGTGTTGCCTTAGTGGGTGTTCTTGAACCACTTTAGTGAGTTCTGACATAAGAATTCAAAGAAGAATAAAGGAAATACATATTCCACATACAATTCTGTAACAATAATTAATACACCGTGTCAGAAATGATATCAAAGATAGTGACAACCTTTTTGGAGGAGTATAAGAGAAAAGATGAATGTGTATGGAGGTTAAATGGAATAAATAAAATGGACTAAGCTATTTCCTTCACATTAAAAATTGAATCTAACTCTTTTCTAAATGCCTTTTGGGCTATTGGATATAGATCTCCTGACGGCTGCAGATGTAGCCGTAGCAGTATTAGAAAAATACAGCTTTTTTCTTCCAAAGTTCAAGACCTAAGCACTGCCTAAAAAGGGAGACATGCCTACAAGCATTGAACTTTTGATATTCTTCTGACTTTAATGCATACCAACACTTGGAGTTCAAAGCACAGGTTTAGTAACCCAAGGAAAAAAAAATAATTTCAACCATGATTACATAGCAATGCATAATACAACTTACCTTTTACTTGTGAAACCTTGAAAATGTTTGGCTATCGTTTTGTTTTTTCTTTTCCTTTTGGCGTGAAAATGGAGCGGGGACAGAAAATGCTGTTATGCACAATCTTCTGAAATATTTCAAAGTGAGCAAACATTTCTAATGCATGCAAAAGTGAAGATTTGTAGCAGGTAGCAACATGAATGCCTTCAACACCTATATTACATGCTTCCACACTGAGATTGATGGCTATCCACCCATACAGACATCAATGCAGATGCATAGCTGTCCATTTCATCTGGGCTACTGTGCTTAAAATCTCTTAAATGTATAAACTACTTAGATTGTTGAGACAAATGTCACATCGTTAATGTTGTGTTGTCCAGAACTCTACAAGAAATACATATATATAACATACATATATATATATATATAAAGTTTAGTTTACAATGCTTGATGCTTGGAAAAAAAAAACACAAAACAAACCAACCCACCAACCAAACAAAAACACACCACTACCACAACAACAACAAAAAAAAGAGGCATTCTTTCTAGTGGTAACCAAACAAAAGTTTCACAACAGGGGCGTGCTGTTCACCTTCCCTTTTGGGCATGAAAATGTTATTGAGAAGACTCAGAAGAGTACAGTCTATTCACTCGGAAGTACTAAATCCAGTATAATCCTTATTTTTATGGGTGCAAATTTCTTACTTTGGAAAAAAAAAAAAAAAAAGAGAGAGAGAGAGAGAGAAAATAGGTGAGTAACCTAAAATCAAATGGAGTGTTTATCTAATGTAAAAATGTTCTCAAGTCCTGGATTACAGTAAAGTCCTGGTCTCCCTGAATCTGGTTGATTTCAGGCGAACTAGTCAAAACTTAAATGTGTTTTAAGAAATATTTACCATCTAAAATATGCTTAACATTTGACACAGGGGAGCCTCGAGGTAACTTGAACGTGAAGCAAACAGAGCTTGGCTTCCAGCTGGACCACTGACCCTGCTGGCCACACTCGCAGTTATAATAAGGTTCCTTTTTGCTCATTTGGCAATGTTCTGGGTCTTTGAAGTCTATATTTCCTCTCAGCATCTCTCTCCAACTCACTAAAGACATCAGGCTCTATTCCAACCTTGCCTCCAGGTCTCTCTCACAGGGCTGTCACTGGTGTGCTGCACATTCTTGTTCTGTGGCAGTCATCACCCATATAGCAGAGCCCCCAGGGCCCTGAACATGGCAGCCAAAAGGTGGCTGAAAGCCACTGTTTCTCCTTAACACTGGTTCTTCTTAATCTACTCTGGAGTTGGGCAAATAATTTCTCTTTGCCTTGGGAGAAACCCACGAGTTGCAGGGAGAAAAATGTTCTGCCTCAGCACCTTGAAAGAGAACTCCAGTTTCAGTCAATAGCTCTTACCTGGCCAACTATGCAGTGCAATTAAAGAGTCACTAAAAAGATCTTTTCTGGCACCAGGGACTTTATTGTGCCCTGAAAAATATCACCTGATCTTGTAACTTTTTGTCATACTCTGGGGTATCTATTCTATTTATTCTTTTTTATTTTCTACGTATCTGTTATTGTTTATTATTATTTATCATGCTTTTTATCTCAAGTAGACTTAGATTCAAAAAAAAAAAAAGGCAAGAGATACATATTTTCTCAGATTAAAAATGCTAAATCCAAAAGTAGGCACTGAAACCTTTTGTGGAAATCTCTCACCAGGTATTTATGTGTATATGCACATATATATGCATATATATAAGATTAAAGGAAAATTTATTCACAGAGTTATGGGAAGACAGAAATAAATATTGCTGGCCTTAACATGGCCCTCATATTTATGTTTACATATATTTAAATGCTACGAATGTGTACTGCTTCTCATTAAAATGCAATTAGCTTTTATAAATACCTGTATTTTTAAATTCTTGATGAATGAGTCAAAATATAAACAAAAAGTTCCAAAAATATTTTCCCAGTCATTTTCTAATTGTTTTTGACAAATTAAACCAAAGCATTGTAACCTTAATGAATTCCTAGAACATGTTACTCATGGTCGTTTTGAACCATAGCAGACTGTTTGCCTCAGAGGATATTCTCATTAAGTTATCATCTTGTTACAGCACCAATGTTAAAGAAACATTCTACATAATTTCAAGTATTTGGAACAATGAGAGCTAAGTCTTTGCTTAGAGTTAAGAATACAAGTGCTTTGCTGGACCAAAGCCACCATATTTAGCACTGTACCAGGTTTGCCAACATTTCTTTCTGCCAAAATGCAAATTCGTAGAAACCAAAACAGTTTTGGTTTGGCAAAGAGAAATTAAAAATGATGAGAATAAGTAGAATTTCTAGTGAAAACACGTCACTTAGCATAGTTTAGCCTAGGGAGTGGGTTTTACTCTGCTGGTAGAAGACAGGGGTTTAAACATTGGCTTCAAGCAAAGACTTTGTCTCACCACACTCTGAATTTTAAAAGTGTGGACTTTTAGCATAGAATTTCTTAACATCAAGTTTGTAATAAGAGCCTGTCCCAGTAGGGTGCTGAGTTTTCTGAGTAGCTCCCCCTCACATGTTTTTCTTGAATTTATTCTGTGCTGACACAAAAAGAGATTTCAGGACACGTTTTCTGTATGACAAAGAATTGTTCCTAGTGAAGATCTATCCAGTAATTTGAAAAGCTCAGCCCTCAGTGAGAACAGATTCTCTAATAAACAAACCACACAATGAAGCTTGCGGTACTGTTGTAAGGTAAATATTCACAAGAACATGGTTTGTAAAATAAATTTATTTTATTAATTATTAAGAAACTGTTATTCTTCAATCTTTCTTCTTCTTTTATGGTCACAGACAGACCTATCTGAAGAAGAGGAAGGAGATCACTGAGTGATTCTACACATCAGTCTGAAGTATATGTGGGACTTTCTAAAGATTTTGAAATAATTTCAGTGAAATTGATTTTAAAGTCAGCAAGTATAGGACCAGTCTGAAATATCTTTATCATACCAAGCTAGAAATTTTTCAACAAGTTTTCTTTGGAGATGGTGGTCTACAAAAATTCAACTGTAGTATACTGGGTGACACTTCAGGTCCCTCACTTCAGAGCAGGTATGTCTGCTGACAAGAATGCCAGTGGATAAAATAAGGGAAAATTGCAGTTCATCGACAATGTTGAAAGAGATTGATTTAATCTAGTTGGGATGTAAACCACATTAAAAATACAAAATCCAACCAAACCAACTCAAAACAAAACAAGCAAACCCAAAACAAAACAACATATTTTACAAACCAGAAAACCACTTTCAAGTGACTCTACTCTTAGCCTGTTTCTTGTTGTAATGGTTTCAACAGTCAAGTAAGAACACATCAACCCCCTTACCCAATTCAAGATGGAGGGTGCACTGCAGTTCAAGTCACACCTATTTAACAATTTTGCAGAAGACAGATTGGAAATTGCAGATCACTTAATTGTTTTCTGGTGTGACTCTAGCTGGCCACTGATAACTCTAAACCATAGAATTTAATGATGATGTCAGGAAAACCTATTTTTCACATTTATTTTTCACAAGAAGTTGTCATTTAGCAGTCATAAACAGCAGCAAAGCAATATTGTGGCTTGACACTGTTTTGGTTGTAGCGATGATGTGGTAGGAAGTGGGTGTCAAGTTTCCTTGGCAACAAATGGAGGATAAATGACACACTCTGAATCACCGATGAATCATTAACTGAGTTCTGCTTCTGATTTTTGGCTTTTATTTCCAGATTCTAAAATTACAATAGTTTTGAGATGATCAATGAAGGTGAACATTTCACAGCATTCACAAGTGTGTGTTAATAACAAAATTGTTATTAGCCTTCTTAATACCATGAAAACAGGAAGCTTTAAATTTTTTTTTACTGCTTCTTTTTGTTAACTTCATTTAGTATTAAAGAGTGTCCAGGTTCTTTGTAGAAAAACAGAGAGGATGACGGTAAAAATATGAACGCTGAGTGGCCAAGAGCAGAACCACTGAATTAAGCACAGTTCAGCTTGGTCTGGATTTGACTCAAAAAGTTTATAGGAATTCACACCCTGCAAGCACGTGCTGTGTTACACACTGTGCAGGAGAATGTACTACTCTGTCTTTCACTGTGAAAAAAAAAAAAGTGTGAATTTCTATACTATATCAATATAAAGTAATAGCATACCCTAATGTGAACAACTGGGAGCTCCCTCAAATTTAAGACATGATGCCATAAGTGAAAGTAAGAAATATTAGGCTGTTAAGGGAATAATAAGGTTATCTCTTTGCGTGTGTATGTACATGTAAATACATAGGTTCATTATGTACATGTACGGTCATTATCATGACTGTTAGTGTTGAAACTGTTTTAAACATAAATTACAAAAGTTCAAACTATCACTTTTCAATGTGCTTAATTACCTAAATATTTAAACATTTACTATAAAGTTTTGTATAAAGTTTATTCTGCATTGATTCTTAATTCCTGTGGGAGTTCATTCACATTTCTGTGGTAGTTCGTTCAATAGTACCCAGACCAGCTAGAGATCTAGGCTCTGTTGCCCTGGCAAGTTGGAATCAGACAGCAACCAGATCCACCACTGCATTTCAGTGAACCCTATCAACCCTCCAATGATTTTGTTCTTTTGGTCATATGTGACCAACAGCACTCACTGAGTAGGCAGGACCAGAAAAAGCCTGGGAAAGTTTTAGTACAGCAAGTGAAGAAATTAATTCTGCTGGTTTTTCATCTGGGCATTTATAGATGTGAATATTAACAACAACTTTGGGATATTTATTTCCAAAATCTGTATTGGCTTTAGAACTCTTTTCTGTTATTGACTGATTGCATTAAATTAGTCATAGCTTAGAACTGTAACCTCTCCAGCCCTCTGCGATAGTGGTCACGTGCACTTTACAGCGCTGCTGAGTGTACAGAACAGTTGAGTTACAATGAGCAGATGATACTGATAGAGAAATGCTTTAGGATTTTTTAGGACTATGACATAGCAACAGAGTAATGACTATGATGAAAATGAAGTGTGTCTTATAGACTCACAATTTTATATGCTCTGTATTAACACTTGCATTTCTTCTGACAGGAATTTTCACAGAAGGGAAGCACCATGTTTCATGTCAGTTGGATTTATCTTTTTTATCATCTAATCTCAAATAACTCCTTTGTGAATTGTTTAACTCTGGTTAAAAGAAAATTAACGAATTCAAAACTGATTCTGGCTGCCATCCCATGGCACAATAAGGAGTAGGTTTAAACTAATACGTAGGTTATTATCTTGGGAACACCACCACCACTGCTTTTCTTGACTTTTGACTTTTCTGGTGCATGTTTTAAATTATAGAAGCACATTTGACTGTGAAAGATCTTGTTGGGTCATTCCATACCCTTTGCTTTCTGAATTGAATTTGATTGTAAAAGTTTGCTTCCAGCAAAAGCTTTCAAAGCAAGGACACGTTGTTCTTAACTAGTGCTCTCTTTTTGTCTTATGAAATCATACATACATCCTGCCAACTTGGAAATCAATGTTGCTAAGAAAAGGAGAGATTATTGATGTTTTTAGTGGAGTAGAGTTGCTTCTTCTTTCATATCCATTACACTGAATGGTGGTGAATGAATCTTTCTGCAGATTCAGAAGTGAAAATTGAAGCCAAATGCTTCCAAAACTTCTCCCACCTGTAAAGGCATACTTGAATTTATTTGCACAACTGAAGATTGTGCAGTCAGAAGCATAATGTAATTCACATCATGCCAGTTCCTGATGCTGAGTAGAAATCTGTGAATCTTAACCATGATAGCATGAAAACTGTTGGCCCAGTTCAGAATAAGGTCTCCATAACCATAAAGAAAACTGATGCTTATAATTTTTCACTGATAAAGCCCCAAATTTCTCTGCACTTCAAATTGGCGGGTATGGGTGCAGTGACGTTGACTCAAGGGTTGAGCAAGGAGGGCTGATTATGGTCAGCAGACTACATTTTTGCTGATTCCTAATATACACCACAAGCCACTCAGCATAGCTTTTTTTTACATCATGGGATTCACCCACGCTGTAAATTACACCAGTGAAGCTTCATCAGGTGTGTCTCATGGACTGCTGAGATCCATTCTCCCAAATGCAGATAACTCCTCCATGTCTTACAGTTATCAACTAAATCTTCACAGAGCGGGGCTCTGATGAAATAAAAAAAAAAAAAGAAAAAGGTGAATGTCTGTTTATACAGCAGCCCCCATTGCTGTTTCTGTCAGTAACAGTATCCTTGGTACTATTTTCCCACATCTACTTAAGAACTGCACATGTATTTAAGAACTGTTTCATGTTGGCTGAGTTACACTGGAAAACAGATTTAGCCTTGTCTAAACTGAATAAATATTTTAGAATACATTTACATTCCAGAGAGCAACAGAATTCAGCTATGACTGTCAAAAAGCTAATTCTTCAAAAACTCAAAATGGCACGGATGTACAACTTTTGTTTTTGGATGGATAGGCCTCCAAATCCAAATGCTATCCATCAGCCTGAAAAGACAGATGTGTTCAACCTACAGCTAATAGTGTGGGTTTAGTACCTGGGCTACTGCTTGTGCAATAGTCTGGAATTGTAGCCGTCACTGATGAAACAACATTGGTTCCAGGCTTTATCATAGCCTAGGAAGGACTGACCTCACATTTCAGAAGCCTGTCCTAATGATCAGGCCCTAGGACAACAGATTTCACCTTAAAGGGGTGATTGCTGAAGCTGTCAAAGTTAGTGGGAGTGGTTGGCACCATGTGTCTCACCACGCTGGTAGTCCAGTTCTGAACAAAGCTAGCAGTAAAGTACCAGATTGCCCCAACCTGTACCAAAGCAAAGTTTCACTGATTCTGCGTCTATGTCAAGAAAAAAATCCATAAATTTTGGTGAACAAACCCAAACATTTGTATTCAGCATTTAAATGTTGACAAATATAGTAAGTGCTTATCCTGACATTTAAATTTCACAAGTACAAAGTTTCTGCTTTTACAGACTCATCCATCTCTAAAGCAGACAGTTATTCGTTTGTGATATTGTGCAATATTTTTTTGATTTTTTTTGCTTCTACTTCCTTAGTTAAGGAGCAAAATAAAAAGCAATACCTTGGGAGATTAGGAAGTTATTAAGAAGAGAAACTTATTCAGAAAAGGAACTTCTTGTTTCTCATAGATGCCAAACAGACAGAAGACATCTCTTTTTTCTTTGTCCTCTTTTTTTTTTTTTTTTTGGCTACAACATAGCTGAATATTTGATTCATTATTTTCCAGTACAGGAACTAACTGAACATTGTCCTTTGTTTATACTCTTCAAACAAAGCCCTAAGTATGAATATACAGCCTTTTCCAGACAGATGTTATTATTTTACAGTTGCATCCTCTATAGTTTCACCTGGACAGCTTCGCTTCAGTATTTCATCAGTGTCACAGGTGGAGATCATTTGCTATGACTTCAAGGTTATTATTCTTTCTCTTTGCAGATGAGAGGTAACAGATAAGCTATTATTGTCCCTGAGGGAAAGTTATTTTCTCTTGTACCAGCAGTGAGTCAGCAACATGTTATGATGTATGTGATCATCTCACTGAATGAATTTTCAGACAACCGTATGCAGGGTGTTAACTTGTTGGCTGTGCACTCTCTTTTTCTTATTGAAATATTACATTCAGATAATCCTTCTGGGCTGAAAGAACAACATCAATAAAATGGTATGAGAAAACAAAAAGACGAGCTTCTATACACAACAGGAAAGAGTTTAAATTCACTTTAAAAAGGCTCTGTCATATCTTTACTTTCTAAATGTATTTGTTTGTAGTTACAGGATGCATATCTACTGTGTGTTTGACTTCATCACTTGTTTTTATTTTCTTGATATCTGGAACCACCTGTACTCAGAAGGGTCCCATAGAGGTGAGCACGGCCTCCACACTCAGCATCACCAGAGAGCAATCCAGTGCAGAAGAGGCCCCAGCTCTGGAGCCACCGAGATATGCAAGACACCTTTCTTCTCTGTGCTTGGAACTTTAGGGAAAAACACAGAGGAGTGTCTAGCAGAAAGTCCAGCTTTCGGGCATATCTCTAAGAACCAAATCAGGTACTTTCAGCCATTCAGATATCATTCCCAGATTTGGCTACACTTACTCTGTTCTGTGATGGCTGGCTTTTCACAGACTTTTTTTTCCTTAGCTTTATTTCACACTTCCTTTCTTACCTGTTCCCTTCAACACCCTTCCATACTTTTTTTTTTTTTTTCCGTTTAGTTTAGTCCTTTCTAGTCAATAAGGAAATGAACATGAAAGTGCTGCCTTCACATAGCACAAACATAATTATTTTACCACTTCCTCTACCTCTACCTTGGGTCTTCCCTTTCTATTTGTTTGATAAGCTTTACAGGAAACCTATTTCTGTGTATTTGTATAGATGCTAGACAGAATGAAGCCCTGCTTTGATGGCCCACAGGCACAATCAAACTGTATCATAATATATCTTAAAATTGAGAGCTATACTTTGATGACAGGAAAACTCACCTGCAAGTTGAGCTTCATGCATCTTTCTACTTTCTATTTTCCTGTTAGACCAACACGCAAACTTGTAAACTAAGATTATTCATCTGAAACCATGGTGTTACATGGTTTACAGTCTGACCTTTAAACCCTCATTTTGAAGCTATTTTGTCCAGTTAATGTCCAAATGGAAGTCAGGCACAGAGTACAATTACACCAGCATGTCAAAGTACTGCACAGTAGCAGAAGCAAGGTAAGTCTTTGCAGGAGATCATTTAGCCTGTGACACAAAGAGAAAACAATCTGGTGTAGTTTTGTCAATGTTATATTACATTTACAAGTATTTACTCTCATATTTTAAATTCTTGATGACAAAAGATTGATCTTTTTGGAAGACTGTTCCAGATGACTCATCTAATAAGCCAAAGAATGGTTCATCTGCCTTATCTGCACTTTTTAACATTATTCATTGAAGAAAAAACGAAAATAAGAAAATCCACTGAAGAAAAAGAAGAAAAAAATGGCCAACACTTTCAAAAATATGCTTAAATTTTGAAAAGTTGTGACTGTAATCAATCGACTCAGTTGTCTGAGACAATTGTGTTTCACATATCTGCCACGGGTCTTATCAGGTAGACAGTTAAAGGTTAATAAGGGTTAGTTTTGCACAGTGAATGTAGCCCTTGAAATACACTTACTGTTACTTCAATACTACAGCGAACCTTTAAAAAATGTAGAGCATGCTGTCAGGAACAATAAGAGTGTAAGAAGAGAGACCAGGGAAAGAGAAGTGGCTGGAATAGAAGCTGGGAGCAGGGAAAGGGGTGGAGATGATCTGTGAGAAATCACCTGTAGATTGTACTGTGCAGATGTTGCCTGGCATGCTAAAATTAAAAGAAATTACAGGGAAAAAAAAAAAAAAAAGAAGAAGAAAAAGAGGACGAATGGTATTTCCTTAGTTCTACGAGACAGAATAAGCACATTTGTTTAGACCATGCTTGAATCTGAGTTATTTCAATATGAATTGAATTACCTGCACTGAATGGAGTGAAAGAGCAAAAAGAGAAAACAAGGCAAGCAGCAGCTGGACCTGGCCAAGGCATTCACTTGGCTTCATCATGAGATTCACTGAAAGTCTCAGATGGGTTTGCATAGTGAAATGGTAACTATTTGTTCCTGCTAGTTTTCTCTTTACCTACCTGATAAGTTATACTTCAAGTTCCCTTTTGAGATGTGAAAGAAAACAGAGGAACTGGAAAGATTTTTCTTTAACTCAGAGGGGTTTGTTGAGAGTTAAAACAATTTCACCTCTTGCTGAGAGATTGATGACAATTTAGAAATATCTGGAAATAATTTACTCTTTTTCGTTCATTTTCCCCTGAGGTACTGTGCACTTATGTCCCTTGGGTACATTTGTAAAACTTGTTGTCTTTTGTTATCAGTTCTTATTCTTTATATTTCACCTTCAGGGAGAAAAACTTCTATTCCAGGGGTGAGTCAGGCTTAAAATAACAGAAACAAAAAAGTAGGTGGACTGCTTATTTTAGATAAAAGAATATATTCTTGAAACTAATTTGCTTTGTCTGTTTCTGTTGCTCATGTCAGACCTATTTACTTCACCTGCACGAATAATCTGACTTCAGTTATTTCCACACTTTGGGCTGAAATTCTATCAAAAGACAAAAGCACAGATGTGTCTACTACAATGTACACCTCAAACTTTGTAATAGGCCCAGTAAAGCAGTATTTGGATATGTTCAGCTTTCTAAAAGTAAACGTTTTTTTTTTTCAGTACTATGCGTGCACAACTTCCTATGTGCACAGAATGTACTGCTTCTCATAATTCTGGAGACTCTGCTGACAAATTACCAGCTTTTCATCCTTCTGCTAGAGGGAAAAAATTATTAGAGGAAAAAGAGGCTTAGTAAGAGTGTTTCGGTAACGATGTTGAAATGTGAGGCAAAGACAACAATTTCAGGAAAAAAGACCTCCAAAGCAACAGAAGAGAAAAGGAAGATGAAAAGATAAATTATACTTTGTTACATTTACCTTTAAATTTCTCCCCTACCTTTAAATATTCATCAGTTTTTATTCAATAGAATACACAATTTATGAAATGTACATTTACTAAACGTGCTAATGATACTATCAACATTGTAATGGATAAGCAAGAATTAGGGAAGAATTCTACTTTGGCTGAAGAAGAGAGATGGGAACTTGCTAACAGATTTTTCCTTTCTCTTGAAGCACTGTTAGGAAGCTCAAGTAAATAAGTGAAGTGTGAAATGAGACTGGATATAGTTCCTCTTCCTTCACACAAGCAGAATTAGCTTTCTTATCAGACATGATTATAAAAGGAATTTGATTATATGCAGGAATTTGATTATAAAGCAGAATCACACCCAAAAGAGGATCTGGGAATTTTAATTTTATTTATCCATTTCAGGGACCACCAGACCTCAATTATGCTTTTCTTAGCCTAAACGTTTATTGGCAATTCATTTAAGAACGTTTCAAGATTTTAAGTTTTGTTTTGTTTTGTTTTTTCAAAATTTTTAGAATTTCAGAACACTTGGTCATAGTGCCTGTCCTGGAGAGAGGTAGACACTGATGTTCTCTTCGGGATTCCTATGGTGGAAGCCTGCTTCATCAAAGCCTTGCAGAAAACAACAAGAAATTTGATATGCTCAAGTACACAGTTCAGTCTGATAGAGGTTGATACTGCTGTGGTAAGTGGGTAGCACTGGACATTTCAAACTAAACAGAATTGTACGTGAGGTCCAGTATCTGTGTACTGACCACAAGGCCGAGTAGTAGCCTGAGTGAGACACTGTTCTGGTGGTTGGAGATGATATATCTGTGCTTCTGAGAACACAAGTGTCATGAGGTAAAAAGGAAAGCAGGTAAAAAAAAGATTCCAGTCTAGCAGCCAACGTTCACTGCTACGGGACACAACTGCAGTGCCAGGGCCAGGGTTAGGTATGCATTTATGTTAAATGTATAAACTGAATCACTGAATAAAATCAAAATCAGTCCTGGAAGGAGGGCTACAGACCCAACGTCTTGTAGATCCTAAGCCTAAAATAAGCATTTGAATTAGACAGAATAATTTCCATCACTGCTGGTTTCTTAACAACTGGTTATTTGAAATCTTAAAAAAACTTGTTATAAATGCATGCAAATATATATATAAATATATTTATATCAAAGTAGTGTTTTTTTTTTTTTTTTTTTTTTTTAACAAGTATCCATTGTAAAAAAATATTAAAGTTTCACTGAATAAAACAGGAGACAATCTAGCCCCTTTGTACTTTATATTGCTGTAGCTACTCCATTTTTATTTTTATTTTTTTGATAAAACACTTGCCAGAAATCCATGGTTTGCTTATATTTCAGAACTATATTGCTAGTTACTTGTATTAGATAATGAAGCCTAATTTTGACTGTCAGCATCCCTTACTTCCATGATTCATTTTTACTAAAAGAAATCAAAACCCCTCCAAAGTTGTTTAAGCTCATATGCCTGAATTATCAAGAAATACATTTCCACAATGTCACAGAACTTCCCAAATTCTCTGTCTTCAAATACTGTGTCCTGAAGTTTCTTTAATGCTGTTCCCAGAAAGTGACTCATAACTCTTTATTAATTATGAAAGATGTTAACTTAATGACTGCACTAAAAATGTGTTTTTCTCTTCTCCCCATAGCTTGAAGGAAACATCATTGCCAAGTCACTATCTCTAACACTGATCTCGTACTAGTAGTGTACATGTAACCTGTTCATGACTGAATCTTTAAAGCCTGGCCAAATGGTGTTTTTTAAATGTTAACGTGGATCTAATTTCATTTTAAATACACTGCAACTTTAGTTACATAAATAATTGTACTCATTTAAGATTAAATACTAATTTCATTAAAAGTGAGGTCAATGACTCTTTCTGACTGTAGGGTGGCCAGCATTTTGCTCTGTTAAGGCATAAGTTTACCGCCAATATGACACATCCTTATTATTATTATTAAAAATCATTATTTATTTATTTATTTTTGCACTGAGATATTCTGAACTGGAAGTAACTGTAATACTTTACACTGGAAGTAATCTGCTTTTGTGAGTTTGATGGATCCCACTGTCAGGAAAATTCCAGTGTTAGCTTCAGATACATTCTCCTGGTATCATCAAGGGCACGTCTGGAGAAAAATCTTGTGTTTGTATAGAGATGGTAAGTGGAGCAGTTCATACTCTTAGTTATGTTGTGCCCTCTGGCAAGCCTGCCAGGACAGTGCTGTGCTTGTTTTGTGAAGAGAAACCTCCTCCACATTCCACCCTGAGCATATCTATTGTTTTCAGACACAAACAGATGTGTTCCTTACCTAAGGGAAGCTCTCAAAAATGTGGAAGTAAAACAGAAGAAACTGATGTGAAACCACAACAGTATTTGTCCTGTCTGCATGCATTAAGAATCCCAACTTTAGCTGAAGGCAGAAGTCTGTTGCATTCAGTTTTACTTATTTGCTTAGTTTCTACCCTGCAGTACATAAGAACAATATAGGATATGAGTATTAACTTCATGCTTTTATTTAAATTAGCATTTTGTTAAATGCATACATGCTTATTATATCATTCTTAATTGCTAAAGGCAGGATAGCTCCTATTTGTTTAGCAAGAGCTGGTAAGAAGTGTAAACATTTATATTTATTCTGTCAAACCTCCTCATATTCCACAGGCCAAAATCGCACAATTTGTGTTGATCAAACTACAGAATTAGAACATCTTTTTCCAATAATTTTGATAGGGTGAATGAATTTTATTTTGATGCATCTCTGCTGGAGGCTAACAAAACAAAACAAAAATGTCTATTAGTCAACACTTGGGTTAAGTTTTTGTTTGTTTGTTTGTTTTTTTACTTCTATGTCTTTTACAACCTGCAACACACTGATCTGTCTTTTCTAACCTTCAAACCAATGTCTGTAGGATGCTCAGACACGTGTCAGACTTCGGATGTCTGTGGGAGGTGAAATGATAGCCCACAAATGGGTCAGGTAGGCAAGACACAAAGATCTCGTACAGCAGCTGGGTGTGCACCTTATCCCTTCTATGCCCCAGTTACAACACAGACCACATGATGAAATAATAAAATGCTAATATTGAGTAACTAACACTAGTGCTGAGAAAAAATAGTGTGTATTGGAGAAGGACAACGGGATGAGGGTATCAGTGAAGTGAGAAAGGGAAACGTTGAGCACAATGTAAGTACAGAGGAAGGGAAGAAATCTTGAAATGAAGTGCAGTACCCCAGAAAGAGCACTGCACTGAAGCCAGATCTAGGTGTGCAGGGAAAGCAACACACCACAGCATGGCACTGGCCAACCCAGCAGCTCTCCAGCACAACATGCTGTGCTGATGCTGATGCTGCCTTTGGTATCTGTGTTGTGCCACAGAGCACAACACAGATGGCCTGGGTTAGAGACCTCCCTGCAAGGTTACTTTAATCCCATAGCCATTTGCAGGATTAGCAGCCTGGACGCTACAAAACTTATTTAAAAGCAAAGATGTCTCAGGCATAGGGGAAGTGTAAATTCTTGCGAGTAAGAATTTCTGAAGTGAAAGTTTTTTTATGGGGTGTTATTTAGTGACTTTCATGTCAATACTGAAACCTGATGGGCTGAACAGCAGCCTTCAATGGAAAGCAGTCATGAAGTTCTTTTTTTTTTTTTCTAGAGTTTTCTAAAAGATTTCACTTCAGAAAAGGACCCCATGATCCAAATAAAATAAAATAAATAAAATAAAATAAAATAAAATAACATAACATAACATAACATAACATAAAAATACATTGTTGAGACAGCCATTAGCTTGATGTCTCCAGTGAAGAAGGCCCAATCTTCAAAAAAAAATTTCAAAACCGAAATAACACTTTGATGCATTCTCAGCATGCAGATTGACCTTGCTCTAGTTAACACTCTCTTTGGCTTTCGTAGGGACATTGCCTTTTATTTGCTACCTGTGGCTAGGCCCTGACCTACTGATGCATCACTGGTGAGGCTCCACAAAGAAAAATCTTCTCTGGACTCCCATCACCAGTGAGTACCTACAGAAGAAGAAAACTCTGGGAAATTTCATGTCCAGCCATTTCTACAGGAGCAATCAATGGCAACTATTTGACCTACTGTGCCTGGATTTTCTTGTCTAAACATGCACTGTTATTCTATAGTGCTGATTTCTGTGACAAAATAAGATGTCGTCTTCCTGATGTATGTAGCCAATTAACATAATACAATTCAAGAACAAAGGTAAATAATATTGTTTTAGTTCTTTCTAATTATGCTTTCCAAATGATGCCAAGAAAAGTTTATGTAGGGGCTTATGCTACTGCAAAGGAGATCCCGTACAAAAAACCTCTCCATGCTACTTGTGATGTAGAGATATTGGAAAGGTATTCATAACAGAATGTATCACTTTAAAGCTTTACCCAAGCCTTGGTAATAGAGATTTCACATGCCATTGGCTCAGTTATTTCATTCTGCATAAGCTGCATGTATTATATAAAACTATGTAGAAACTATATAGATTTATTTTTTATGAATATTATTTTAATCCAAAGGCATCAAATTGTCAGAATAGAAACTGGCTGTGATTCCTCAGTCCTGGAATGACGAAACTGTAGTGCTCCAAGAAGCGAAGGACAAGAATCTAGCAAATGGCATGTCAGAAATAAAGGAAGGATTTAAAAAAAAAAAAAAGTTTAGAATGTGGAAATAACTTTGTAAATCTTGTAAATTCCAAATACTTCAATTTTAACATTTAAGTGCAAGTAATGTCTCAGTTTTTGAAAAGTCAATGATGCATAGTTTGAAATGAGACTAAGATAAACTAGAACTATATACAAAAAAAAAAAAAAAAAAGAATAATTACTGATTTAAAACCCTTTTACTCAGAGAAGGAAGAATTTAATCAGCCTCATTCATAGGTAAACTATAAAGTTTAATTTGTTCATAGAACAAACAAGATTTCCTGTACAAATTCTCAGGAATTATAGTTATCATGTTAGACTGCTATCTTTGTTCTATATTTGTTATTTCGTAGTGTGTAACATATTAAAACCTTGGTTTCCATGCTACTGCAGTGTGATTCATATCTTGTGGTTAAAAAAAAATGGCTTTTGTTTCCAAAATTTCAGCTGTGAGAAAACATCTGCTGAAATGTAGATAGTTTGTGGTGTGTGGATTAAATATGTATATTATAGCCTTCTCCAGTATGAGTAGACACATCACAAGGCATGTGACAACATTTTTCACAATTAGCACTTGAGTAGACACATCACCCACTAATGTAAATCTAACTTTTTTTTTTTCTACTTATAAATAAAGCTTTCATGGGATATTTGCACATGTATGATTTGCATCATTTCCAGGTTGTACATGTATATGTTACTCTTTTTGCAGGATAAACTATTCCTGTAATTTAAAATGATATAATCACAACTATTATTCCATAAAATATAATCGTTTCTATTACACAAAACAAAGGCTCTTTACTATAGCAAGAAGCAATTGTTCAGCTGGAAGTCCAGGTTCAAGTCTTAAGAGTAGAGGGTTTTTCTTATTGAAATGCAGTTTATTGGGCTGTAATGGGAACTGCATAATGTTACAACAAGAGTACTCACTGGCAGAAGTTTCCAAATATCATTCACACAGCTAGGCCAGAAATCCATGTTTTTGTGTCCCTATGCTTCTCTACACCCTTTCTCAAATGAGGATGAATTCTAGAAAGAGCAGAAGATTTCCATCTTTTCTGCTAGATGTTCTTTGATGTCCACAAAATATTCACCTTATCCTCCCCAATCCTTGATAGCTTGGGGAATTCAGTTAGATAAGAAATGGAACTTTTTTCTCACCAAATTGCAGCCTCATCTCATATTTCTAACTTCAAAGCAGCCCAGCCCTGCACTAGTGTTCTGAGTGAGAGGTACAGGACCACCAGCAAGCTGCCTAGAAATACACCTGCACTGTGTGGAGAGGAGATGGAAACAGCTGTTTCTCACTCCGTACACATGTAAAATTTGTTTTGTTCACTACTAGCAGAACACCAATATTTCTGGAGAAATGGTATTATTGTTTGCGCTACATAGTGGTGGATTCAGATGGGCTTCCTGGAATCAATCTGGGGCTGAGACAATGTTGTAAATTTGCTTTGTGACATGGAAGGAAACATCCCCAAAGTTTTGGTGTAAGAATTTTCACATGAAAAACTACTATTTTGCTACGGACAGGCAAACCTTTCACTTGTGATGATTTTGAAATTCAGGCTGCCTTAGTTGGATCGCTATATGCTCGTATCTTCCCAGCAACTTCAACATGTTTGTATTTAATGCAAACAAAGGTTCTAAAAGTATTAATACAATGTTTTCTAGCATTTTCGGTATTCATAAAAGAAAAATATTTAAAGAAAGCTTTTTTGGTTTTGTTTTGTTTTCATGGTAGGCATCATTATCTCCCCAGACAGCTGCTGTTACTTGCTCAGTTAAGGGCTTTCCAGGTTTTTGGATGAATAAGAAATACTGTCAAAATGTTTTTATATTTTTCTTCAGTCCTGATTTTGATTTACCAGAACATTTTTGCCTGACAATTGCTATCACATAAGAAATTGGTTATATTTCAGTCCTGTTTCCAGTGTATAAACAGCATAGTACATCACTGACAGAACTAAAGAGAAAATGATCCCTCCAAGGTTTTTTAGCTGTCATGTCAGCCAGCAAATGTGGAAGAACAGGGAAGAATGAGCTAAACTTTCACCCACCAAACTGGAAGCAGATCATCATGTAGGAGCTTGTACTGCTGCTTGCTGTGTAACACCTGTTTTGCAGAAAAAGAGAAGCCCCCAAGTTCACCATTGTAAAGACTCCACTGTTGGCTCATACTCCCACCTGTCAGAAAGCCTGTTTGCAGTCGTGCTGAAGACAGTTCTTAATCTGGGCAGAGAGAAAACTAGAAACCCCTTACAAAATACTACATACCAAAGATTTCTTCTTCTATGTACACATTTAGTTTTTGGGTATGTACATTGTTTCCTCCAAATTACTTGATACTTTATTTAAATGGCACAGATATAAACCAGTTGCCTGGCTCTCACCTGAAAGGGTAGAAATCATAATGAATTGCTTTAAGATTATCATTTGTTCCAGTGAAACCTGAGTGTTGTGGTTGCAATGATATGTTTAACTGCATTAGGGAAAGCACCGGGCACCCAGACTGATAATGAAGGGAGAGGTACGCTTCACTGCAGAGATTACAGTCAGCAGAAACTTGACAACATTTTCTGGTATCATATACCTCTATTTGTTGTAGCTATTTAAACTCTATTAGCTAATTTGTTTACCTAATTAATAAAAAAGCTTATAATGAATAAGAAATTTTCTTCTTGCATAGTGAAAGTGAAAAGAAAGGGAGAGGAACAGTGAAAATTTGTATTTACAGACCATTATCTTCCTGCCACAAATTCTTCGTTAGAAAATGAGCTGGGAGATGTTTAGCCATTTCCTAACCATCTCTAAAGGTAAAATCTCTGCACCCTGAAAAAAACAACAGAAAGATGAGCTATTTACAGGAGACTGTGGTAGTTCCAGTCAGTAATAGTAAGCACTGTAGAAATAAAGCCCTCTTCAATGTCTATGCATTTTCTAAGTCTAAACAACACAAAGGCAAATCTCCATGAAATCCATCTTTGTATTTTAAATGGCTCCCTTCAAATTCTTCACGTGATCTACCCTGAGTGAATTCTCAGAAGAAAATAGTGTGTTAACTCCTAGCACAGTTACAAATTTCACTGTTTATAAGCATTCCTCGGTAGTCATTATAGCTAGCATTCTGTCTATTTTGTTAGCTATCCCAAGCAATTGCACTGCAATTGTCTAGAAGGGACAGATAATGCTGCAATGTTTGCAGCAGACTTCGCTCTAGGTAACTGGGTATTCATCCTATCAATGTACACACATATATAGCTGTCTCTTTTTCTGTTTCTTCAGCCTTACTCATTTAACACAAATGTCACAGCTCCTCCTATCAAACAACAACAAAACAACAAACAAACAAAAACAGTCAGATGCACATGCTGTCCTTGCTCTACGTACCATACAAAATACAGTTGAAAAGAAATTTTGCCCACAAATCATGATTTTTTTTTCAACACAGGAAAAAATTATACCTCTTTCAAAAGAAAAGAGAGAAAAAATTGTGGTTGAAAGTGGCACTTCACTCATATTTAAATAACATTTTAAAATTAGTGTTACACATATAGGTAACACATGGTATGACATCTTGTCCACAGGAAATCTCAACTTTGTTTCTTAATTATAAAAATTTAAATGCAAACTACATTCTAGATTTTAGAGAATATGAGACATAATATATATGCTCACATATCCTGGTGGTTTGGGTGCGGTGGTTTTTTTTTGTTTGTTTGTTTGGCTACTTCCTACTACTGAAAAGAGAAATGTGGATTCTGTTTGGTAAGCAGCTTGCTGGTCAGACTGATGTATTCAGCTATGATCCTAAGAGACTTTATTTCATCATAGGTTACAGCTTTCCCCAACATTGTGTCACGATTTTCTCTAGCTATTTTTCTTTGACTTCTTTCTTTTTTATAGTATGGAATGGAGTACACTTTCACGGAGTTTGTAGGAGTATCACGTACGTTTTCTTGGTATTAGCCAGCAGTACTAGAACACTTTTGAATTGAGATGCTCGAAGAAAGCAGCTGTGGAGTAAAATGGGTGTTTCCCTGTTCTCAGATATTTCAGTAGGCTGAACCAAACTTTACAATCATATATGCCTGTTACCTCAGTGGGATTGCTCTTGTATATGGAAGTGATCAGATAGTCTTAACAGGGAACCTCCCTTGGAAAGGGAACTGGTGGCCTGATCAGCATAACACACACTGTCTTTAAATGCAAGTGTGACCTCATTTGAAGCCCTTTATGGAACGTACGCCATTGGTGGCATTTTTAGAAGTTGTATTTCCTTGGTTGTTTCTCTTAATTTATATACACACAACTGCTAACAGTCTTTGGTTATTCAATTTTAAAAGATTAAAAAAAAATAAATCTTGGTAGACATGGGGGAAGTCGCAGAGGAAAATGATTCATTTAGTTGCTCTGCGTGGGCGTGTGAGCCTATGGATTTAAAAAGCCACAAGAGCACAGAAAGATATAGTGGGAGGAGAAATTGCACTGAAGATTTTGTCAGCTTCTGAAGCAACGGGTTTAGTTTCAGATCTATATTTCTCTATTTGGCTGTATCAGTGAGAACTCAGTATTAGAACGCAAGCACAATTTTTCAGTCGTGGTTGGATTTCCGTCATTTTATCTGATTAACAAATATAGTAACGTCTTGTCTATCAAGTGGTTGAACATCTCTGTGGTATAAATGTCAAGAAATGGCAGAATTTTCAGTTTTTACTTCAAAGCTGATATGCCTTAGTATTCACTCTGCCAGAAACGGTAAATTAGATGTTTAAGTTAGACAAATGAATGGATCAAGAGAGTAAGCCTTAAAATGTTACTAGGCTGCTTTGGTCTGAAATACATCCATGCAAGTGCACACTGTGCAATGGCAGTGATTTTTTAAAAGGGAAGGGTGTGGAGGGGGGTATCAGCCACCTTTTTAGAGACAACCTTTCCTTTCTCAAAGAAAAGGCTCTTCAAAGAGAGACATTTAAATCATCAGCACACAGCTGGAGAATGAGAGGCATGAACTGCCAGTCTAACAGCATCTTCTGACCTGGATAAGAAATAAAGGATATTGGACTGTTATTCAGGGGACTCACCCTGACTCATAGAGTAGCAGTTAATAGTTAAACTAATTAACTTGCTTTCTTATTGGTGGAAAGGTGTCAGGAAGGGCAAGGCTATTAACCTGGCACTGCAGGCATCTGAGTAGTATCCTCGTGCTTTTTTCCTATAATTGGGCTCAGCTGGACACCAAGAAAAATATCAGCTGGCATATAAAAGCCTAAGCTGACAGTTCTACTCTCTTTAGTGAGAAGGGTAAGGCCTAGCTCATGAGGCTGTAGCCTGCTAGGAGAGGATAGATGCTTAAGAAAACTCTGCCTTCATCAGTGACAGCAGATTTCAGTGTCCTCAATGGGCTTATGAGGAAGCTGGTTCTTTATTAAGCCACAGGTGAGATTTTTATTTTTTTTTTTTTTCTTAAACAAAGTCTAGAGAATGCCAAATTGAAATGCTAACACCAAAACAAATATGTTTTGCTGAAATATAGCAGACCTCAATGTCAGTGTGGTGGTGCTGGCTATAAATCTGCCTTAAAAGACTAATTTCTTCAGCTCACTATACATCTACTGAAATATACATCTTAAACAAACAATAACCAATCTAAGAACACTAGCAGTATGTTTTTGTGTGTGCTTTTTTGTTTGTTTTTCTTTTTCCCTTTTTTCTTTAACATAGTTGTAAAGAAGGAAATTTTATAAAAAAATGCTTCTCTTTCTTTCTAAGTCTGGCTATACTGTAAGTAATAGGAGTTATTCCTGATCTCTGGCTCTGTCGAGAAATGAGCAAGGAGTTGCCTCAATGTTGAAGGAGGGCTCTGCCTTACAAAACAAGGCCTGCATTTCTCCCTCATGAAGCACATCAAGTCCCCAGCAGAGGGAGCTTGCCTGAGTGTTCGGGAAGGTGAACCAGGCATCTGTGCTAGGAAGGTTAGGCTGCAAGAAACTTCCTTCAACGATCAGCTGAGGGTAGTTTCTCTCTGTTAGGCACAAATAGCCTCTTAACACCAGCAACCATAGTGGTGCAAGCTAACTTTGACAACTATAAAGTAGTGAATGGCCTCGTTCCTGGCTCTTATACTCTGAGATATCCTAAAGCAAAAAATAACTATTTTTAGCTATCAGTAAATACTTACAATTTTAGAGGTAGCTTGAGGGCTTCAGATGTGGATTCGGAGATCAGCTGAAGAAGGCTCTCTCCACATACTTGCCTTTTGTTTTGATTTTTTGTTCCTTGTGTATGTGAAGCTGCTGACTGCATGTAGTCTGACAAAATAGAAATATTGCCCTCTCTTTTTGCTCAGCAGGGTTGACTTCTGAGAAAAATAGTCTTTTAACACCTATTCAATACAAACATGTAGGGGAATGTTCTGTGCCTGCTGATGGAGGTGGTAGATATTTCCATGAAAAGCTCACCAAACAAAACGTGATTCCCTCTTTGCTTAAGAGGCAACTACATTAGAGTTTGAAATGAGGAACGGGCTGGAGTGCAAGAAGTTAGAGAACTTGCTCTTGCTAAAAACCAAAGGAGCCTTGTAGGCTTATTTATAGGGTTATAGTTCTGTGTATCTCCTTGTACAGTGGAGGAAACAAATGAACCCAAAAAAACAGTGGCCAGAGGAGTTAGAAAAGGAAATTGCAGGCCTATTCTAGTGCCCCATGTCAAAGATTCTATAACAGAGATTTAGGAGCTCAAAATTATTAGTGGGTCAGGCTCTCTAAATTTTCAGTGTCTGCAATTAAGGAAAACATAAGGTCTTGTTTTCAATTTACAATTTGTTCCTTGCTGTTTGGCATTGCTGATGATACTTAAGTAATGGTTCTTAGAATAATTTACTCATCATGTTCAGATTTGGCTCAAGACTTCTTTTATATTTGTATACATTTAGAGTCGCCCATGTCTAGGGTTTGTTAATTAGAGCTTTTGAATCTGTCCTCATCAGCATTGCAAAGATACTTTTATTTAAAATAACAGTAGGAACATAATAAACAAAGAGGAAAATAATCAAACACAACTGTCTTTAAACCAATCCACATCATGTTATATTGGATACCCCATCAAAATAAAAAAACACTTAGAAAAGAGTGATTGTTTTATGGCAGTGAAAACCAAATGCATTCAACTCCTTACTGGAAAGATTAATCAAATTGTATCATGTTGCTGCCTTAATCCCATTAGGATTTAAAGAACATTAGTTTATTCACAGCCTTCTTTCATCTAACACAAAACAAAACCCTGTATTGAAGTGTTATTCAGAGTCTCTTTAATATTGTAGATCCCAACTCCATGTTTCTCACTCACACTGAAAATAGCTCTTTTTTAAAATATATTTCTAGAAAATTAAAAAAACTTTTTTCTACTTGTCATATAAATAATACTGCATTAACAATCTCAGTTTTTGTCTTCACTAAGATGGATACATTTTTAGTTTATCTACATGTTAAGATTTTGGAAAATGATACTTAATTCTGTTCAGTCATATTTCTAGTGATGCCTCTCTTGTGATTCCCCCTTTTTCCCAGGAGCCTCATATTTTAGCTTTTCCATATTGTTATCAACACAGAATCTTTCTCAGTCCCTAGAAGGCTTGGTTTTAAGCCACTTGTTTCCAGTGTGTTTCAAATCTTTGCCCACAGTATCATTCCATGCCATACAGAGCAGCTATTCACCAGATGCCAGATGCATAAAGTGCTCTTCAGTTGGCTTCTTTCCTCAGGATTACTAATTTCTATGCCAAACTAATTTCTAATTTTTGGACTCCATAGCTGCTGATTGTGCTGTTTCCTCAGGGCAGTTGTTACTGGAAACAATCCCAGATGTCAATGAGTACTGTCACAAAATTTTGAAAGACTTGATGTATCCTTTCTCATCTATCTTTTCTGGAATTAAGGGTGAACAACCAAACCTCAGTGCAAATAGGTAACAGTAGGGCCTAGAAATTGATTCAGAGCTGAAGTGTCATTTTCAGAGTCTACTACAGCTATGTTTCAACAATTGGCTTTACATCCTAAATAGTATTTATTTAGTATTGTTTTTCCAGACTTTAAGTGTATATGACTATGTAGGCATATTCTCTGAGGATTGATTTTGCTTGCCTACTTTATTAGGCTTCTTGGCATGCTTTCTCAGGAGGAGATGAAAACAGACCTAAAACTGCATCACTGTTGTAAGGTTGCTCTGTAGCTGAGGTGTCCACAGCTGACAGAGTGAGGGCTATAGTACATTTTGGGAGTTATAGGAGTGCAATGTGTAGATAGGCCTGCTTAGTGTAAAATGCTACATGATATCTCATAAAGAGGAGCTGTGTCATGCAGGAAGAGATACCAGTAGCATTAGCCTACATTGGTATGTACATACTACAATACTGCATTTAATTATATGACCTCATGTTGTCTTACTCCATAGCACTGTTTTCACTCTTAGCTCTTAATAATTACAGCAGGAGGACTTAAGGTTTCTCAGACCACTGTATGTCCCAGAATTGAGTTTCTTGCTTAGAGTAAGCTAAACTTTTTTTTTGCACGTAGTAATGATAGATGACAAAATTATCTTTGGTAAATTAGAAAAAAATACATTCAAGCAGCATGGTAATGCTACCTATGTTTTTTCTAGGATTATTCTCTCCTGTTCTTCTCTAGGCTGATCAAAAGCCTCTTTTACTAACTGCCTCATATCCTACAGCAGGTGTTTTGCTGATCCTTTTCTCAGAGAAAACAGAACATAAAAGCAACTCCTCCCCAGGAGCACAATCTGATCCCTTTAAAGGCTTACTATAAGCTTCCCTTCTGAAGGATTTCATGGGAAGCCACCTGAGAGGAGAGTGTACCTCTGCACAGGGAGCTTTCTCTGGAGGAGTGCTGGTCACAGCGTGGTGCTGGGGAGTCTGCTGTGTCTCTTACTGCTTCAGTCAGGAACCACATGGAAGCATGAGGTAAAGGCCAGAATGTCATATTTGACAACGCTCACATAGCAGAAAGAGCACACAAAAGCCCCACAGGGGATTTACATGCACACCTGCGTTGGGTAAATCATTGAATAATTCCTAATATGAGGATAAAAGTACAGGTTGCTGAATACAAACATTGTTCATTTTCACTTCTGCATTTTAAGTCATATTACAGGAGATATTCTTCCCATATTAAATATATTTTAGGTTATTTTAGATATTCTTCTTGTATATTTCAAAAACTCTCTGGTGACTACACTGTACCTTAGCATAGTGTTGGATTCTCTAATATATGATCAGCCCTTCCTGTTTCTAACTCTTAGAATTAAATGAAGTTTCTTTAGGCTATATGCTGGTTATTCTGTTTTAAGGCCTGGCTTCCTAGATGCTAATGGAAAGGCTACAGTTGTTGAGTCTTCTTGCTGCAAGGCCTGTAAGATTGACTGCTTCCAACCTTTCTGGATATGGATGGGGAGGAGGGGGAGGAAGAGAACTCAGCCTCCTCTTTGCATTGTTTCTTATCAAAAGACAGAAGACTTGGGTGGTGGTTAAAGAAATGTTTGTTTTGCACTTGCCTTGTCATGACAAGCTAATGATCAAGACATTGCATTTGCTGGTGAAATTCCTGAGAATTTGAGATCAATCTCTGTTTAGAAAAGTATAGGTCTAAATGTATGTGGTTTTATTTATATATTTTATTTTTTTTCCCAAAGGCAAATGAATGTATGATCAGTCTTCCTGGGTGGAGGTGCTGTCTGTATTCAGAAATTTAGAAGGGTCTCCTGCGAGGGGGGAAAAAGATGAATGTTTTAGATTCTCAAAACTACAATAAATATCATTAAATATAGATAGGCCTTAGCCATCCAGTTTTGTTTTGCATACCAGCTTCTTTTGGGCCAGTGTCTGCAGTGTCACTAGACTTCCAGGGCTTTTCACACCTGGATTTCAATGTGTACAGGTGCTGAGGGTGTTTGAATAGCAGGTTTGGATCTCAGTCTGTCTTCTTTTTGGAAACCGCTATTTAGAAAAATGGGAAAAGAAGGCCTTTTCTGTGAACCAATTAACACTTAAACTAGGATAGAGATCTTTTCAAAGTTAGGAAAAGACTGCCTGTAATTTAGAAGTGTATCACTCACTTTGTCTCTAAACATCAGGTTTTTTTAAATTTTTTTAAAAACAGGAGACTGTCTAATGTCATTATTCTGCACACCAGCCATAGCAATTTGTTGATTTTCTTGTGAAATCAGCTGACTAGTATATCTTAATTATTATCATTGCTCTTATAGTAAAGCAAAAAGGGAAGTAAACCTGAAGTAAACCTGAACTGAGCAGACTTGTCAGTGCTGCCAGTGTATTTGTGTGTATGCTGTGTGAAAAAAAAAAAAGACAAGGAAATTCTGAGAATAAAGAAGTCTGACAAGGTCCAGGAAACCTCACTATTCTTCCTCTTTTTCTTTTTTTTCTGTTTGCTTGGTTTCCCTTGTTTCAGTGCAAATAATAAAATGAGCAAATGTATCAAGTTGAGTGAAGGAATGACTATTTATAGTCACACCCCTATTTTTTTCCACTCTCCATTACAAAGTAAAGCAGTTAAGAGAACTGAAGTCTTAAAACAATTAGCAGCATTTGGCATCAATTTGGCATTACAATCACTATAGATGAAATACAGAAGTTTTATGATAGATGCTGAAATGGGACAAGCAAAATTTTCATTTTGAAGAGGAGGTAGTTCCCCAGCATTTGCTTCTTTTGCTTTAACTCTCGAGAGACACCAATGGCATTATCCTTACACCCTCCCATCGGCCTTAAGACTACTGTTTCATGCCTTTGTTTAATATTTTTCCAACTGTTTAATGCAGAAAAAAAAAGTCCATCTTTCTGCTTCTGTCTGGAATAACCTTTAAGTCCAATACTTCCCCTGCATATTAGACTTTATGCCTGTGGCTACAATGTCAGTGAAAGGAGAAACAACTGGTGTCCTGTTTGGAGGTGGGAAGCGGTCGAACTTGGTCTCACCACCCAGTCAACTCAAAAGGTCTGCATAGGTTTCTTCTTTTGTGAACTGTGAGGCTCCAGAAGTTTTCCCCAAAATAGGAAGCACTGAGTCAGATGTGTTTTTGCAAATGTCAGTTCATCAAGTTGCATAGCTGTAAAAACCATACCACGTGGGTTTCACTTTCCCACAGAATTATTTGCACACAAAAAAACCTACACAACTACATCATGACACAAATGCTGAATTGCTCAGGTCTGTTGATAGCTCTAGTATTTTTTTTATTGCACAAGGCAAAGGAAACAGATTATGCAAAAGTAAATACAGCAAATTCAGAAGGTGCACTGGAATATGAAATATGCCTCATTTCTAATAACCTGAAGTGCTATGGATAGGCAGGAAATTTTGTTACTGACACTTGAAATAGTCATACTGAAACTGATCTTTTATAATAGGAAAGGAAATGGGACTCGTTTAAGTAAACTTAAGTGAACTTTTTCATGAAAAAAACAGACAAAATATTGTGAAATTATTTCAATACATGTAATATTTCAAAAGGAAAAAAAGAGGGGAGAGGTAAAGGGATAATTTAACTGTTGGTATTAATGCAAATATTGATCCTTATGAGTCTACAAGGTTATAACACATTTATACATAGAAAATCTTTCTCTTTTAAACTAAAGGTTTGCTGTTTTTTCTTGAGGGATTTGACAGTACACCCAGAAGTTGCCTTGGGCTTAAAAAAGGCAAACAGACCTACTGACACTTTGACTTGAGCTGTCTTTCCCCTCCCCCTTGAAAGCATTATTACTTTTACTGGGATTTTTTTTTGGCAGATGGGAAAAAATTAAGGAACTGGGGTTTATTTTATTTTTTAAATTATTTATTAATTGAAAATCATTGATAACTTAGTTTAATTAGAATATTTTTGAAACTGCATCTGATTATTTAGGGTTTATAGAGTATAGTATGTATGGTCCTTCTATGCTGTAGATTCTTGCAAAAGGAAAAAAGTCATTCATGCTTTGTAAATATATTTTTAGTGTGTAGAAATTCTCCTGGACAAATACTTTTGTGTTACACAATTTGCTGACACTTCTGAAATCCACTTAAAGTAGTTTATAGCTTTGTCTACTTTAGGGTATTTATACATTGTGGTTTGTATGATCATGAGTTACACCTCACATGTGCAGGACCACATACAGTTGTTAGTTTTAGCACTGCTATATAAAGCATTAAGCTTATTACACCCAAAAGAATTAAATTGTGCTGAGGCACTTTGTGTTTTGTGATTAGATGTTACAAAGGAAGACAATTGTAGGAGCTAAAAGTGGGAAGTGAGCATTGTTAACAGTAATACATCATAATTAAAGAAAAATATTTGCTTAATTATTTTCATTAAATACTTTCCCTTTTGTTTGGTCCATTTGCTTTTCTCATGCAATGTTGTTTGACTTCTGGATGGTTCAAAGCATCTAAGTTGATTGATCTTTTCAGTCTTATTTCAGTGTTTATACTCATGTTCCTGTGTTCACAATACGTATCAAACTCTGGATTTTTCAATTTCTTCCAAAAGTTTAAATTATAGGCATCTTAATTTAAATTTAATTGAAACCAGGTTTCATTCATGACTGTTTATATTTCACTAGCATTTTTATTTGAAGCAAATGGAAAACCTAATTTTTTTCTAAATGCTGAAGTGAGAAGACTACTGAAGCAGTGAGGGAACACATGGGACAAATCAATAAATTCCTGCAGAAACAGGTTAATCAAAATCGGCACCTTGCCTTCAGATACAGAGGCAATTGAGGTATCATGGGCAGACTTCACAGAATGGGTATTTACAGCTTACTGAAGACTAGCAAAATAAAATTTGATGAGCATTTTTCTCAGCATAATTTAGCATATTTATTCCTCCAAAGGTTTTACTACCTCTTAAGAGGAATGATTCTATCAACATAAAGGGGTCATAAGGATTGCTGCATGATCAGATTAACCTCTCTTCCACTCCATTGCTTCCAAGCCTTAGGTCAGTTCTGTTTGATTTTGGAAATAGTTTGTGTTGTTTCCTGGCTACTCTTTCCTTTTTATTGTCATGATACAATATATGTTTACTTGTTACTATGATTTCATATTATTAGTTATTGGCCTATTCCTGCCACATAGCCTGGTTCCATGAGGATTATGTGTCAGTGCTATATCCTATCTTTGTTTTTGTATTTTTACAACTACCTAGTTGTTCAGTACATATAACACAAGTTTATGCTGATATAATAATCTTTCTTCACAAACTGAGACCAACAACCACCTGTTAACAATAAGGCTGATTGCATTATTTATGCTAAAAATCTGAGCCTCCTGAACTACACCTGAAGTCCAGGGATGTATGGATTTATGAATCCCAGCTCACTCTACAGAGCTTTTGAAATGTTTGCCAAACTGGCTGATGGGAAGGATTTGGATTTCCTGCTGCTGTCTGAAGTTCCTTATGACAGCCCCTAAAATCCTATGCTTTCTCACTGCCTCTGGCCCTCCAAAGCCTTTAAACACTGGTTATTGGAGGCCCTATGGGGAGAACTGACATAGAAGATTGACTTTGTTTCACTCAGAGGCGAAAATATGGAATAAAAGCAAATGGGCGTGACAGCTTTTTACCTAGTAAGGGTGTGTACAGTATGTTTATTCTTCAGGAACTATTTATTAGTTACTTAAATTAGTAGTATTATTATCCATATGCTTGCTTACAGCAAAACCACATAAAAGTAATAATTCCTTAAAAGCAACATTTCCATGGGAACTCTTCTCAAGCTTTGCATTGTAACCCACCTAGTAACAACAGCTCTTCAGGAGCAATTTGGCACCTGGACTTCAATATGTTGCTACTGGGGTTTGCTCTTTTGGTTATCTGTATTGTGTTAATTGTTTTATTTGTATTTGTAATGATGTATTTTAGGAAACTTAATTTATTCTGTATTTGCTAGATTTCAAGCTGAATGTTCAATTTAATTCTGACTCTTCAAGATGGCTTATAATTCAAATCTGTTAATTATACAGAATACAAACTGATACCTATTTACTCCTGTTTCATAGCTTCATATGGAATAGGTAATACATGGAAAGTGTCTGTGTGTGTGAGAAATTTGAGCCTGTATTTTGTTGAATTCATTATGCAAGGTAATGTATAAACCCATAACAAAAGGCAAATCTGCATCCATTTTGAACAGAGATGGATATATGTAGTTAATATATGATGCAGATGAGCTTCATTTATTTCAGCAAATCCACTGAGCATTAATTCTGACCTTATTTCAAATGACACTTAAAAAAAAAGCATTGTAGTGCTTCTTAAAGTGTTTGCTTCAGAGGCTGGAAATATGAACCCATGCCTAAATGAAGGATTTCTCTTCTGGAAAAGAAATTTGAACATAGTATTGACTTTTCTGGCAAGTCTGAATTATTGCTGTTTCTGCTCAACCCAAATAAATCGCTTTTCTGCTTCCCTCTGCGCCCCCCCCCCCCCCCGACCCTACATGCAACTTAGGTACTTATTTTTCTCTAGAAATAAACACTTGAGTCTGAATTATAAGAACAGCTTTCAACTTGCATACTACACCTGTAATTTTCCACTACATTTCCAATTCACTGTTACTGTTGTCTTCCAATTTCAGCCTCTGTTTGTTTACTAATACAGTAAGTCACAATAAATGAAACTGCATGTAAGCACTGTCTTAAGAACTATCTACAAAATAAGTGTGTTTTGTAATCATGTATAATAGTACTTTCCATATGTTAACTTATACCTTAGATACCTTGAAGAATACAGTTAAATTTCAGTAAGAAAGCAATTAAAGATATTTCTACTCAACTTTTTTTGCTTCTTTTGCTCTCTTTCTTTGTTTTCGCTGTGCCTTCAAAACATCCACACTTGTGTGGGGTTACATGAATGTGTTTTTGTGCAGCATACAGCTGCAGAAGAAACAAAACACATTCTGATGATGGGTGATGTAGGTACTTTCAATGACTAATGGGTTTAGCTTTGTATTGTTGTTTGCCTGCTCAAAAGCTAAGAATTAAATAAAAGAAAGCAGTAAAGGAAGAGTTCTTTAAAAAGAAAAAAGGCAAAACAATTGTACAACCTCTACATACCTCTTCAAAGCTCCAGAGAAAAATGCTTGTATGTTGGCTCTATTGGTACAAGAATGCTTGGGAGGAATACAATGTATAAAAGTCAGTAATCCTGGGATCAAAGGAAACAGAAAATCTCAAGAATCTGTCAAATAGGAGGAAGTTTGAAAAGAAAGGAGAAGCCATCAAAAGTGTGCCACTTTTATCTGCTTAAAACAAGGTAATTGTTTTCTTTTCAGTGGTGGGATTTGCCTACGAAGTTGAATTTTCAAAGATGTAGGTTGAACCCTTGTGTATAGAATTGTTTTAAACTTCTCCTAAATGCTTTTTGCCTTGCATGAAGTAATATATATTTCTCTTCTTTTTTAAAGCCCTCTGTCAGGGCAAACTTGTCATGACAAGTTCTCACAAGGAAAGTCCTGTAGGGTCCAAATATCACTTGAAATTCCTGAGTGAGCCATGATTGCTGTTTGAGACTGTTACCCGATTGCTGGTCTGAGTGACTGCCTTGCAGAATACTGACTTTAAAGGCATAAAAGCCTGAGCATCTGTACATCTTGTAGTACAGGTGGCTGCTCATCAAAGCATTGAGCACCCCTGTGGCTTTTTTCTGAATCCTATCACCAAGGACAGAGAATAGTATGACGAAATTGCAGAAGGACATGTAATAGGTTAGCTTCTGCTAACCTGATATTCAGCAATATCTCTTCCTTGATTGCATTTAGACTACAGCGATGGAGTAGTCTGCAATTAATCCTGCAGTTCAGCTAACCTGATGCACAGGGCATGCTGACTTTCCTACTGATGTTTTGTTTTGTTTCTCCAGTGGAAGCTACGTATAGGAAATGAAGGAAAAGGGAGAGAAAATGATGTACAACTGCAGCTCATTTTCTTCCATCATAGGAAGAAGCCAGCATGTGTACCCACACTCAGATGCTAACAGCACCCCTAGTTTGGGTGAACAATTAATTTCAACAGAAGCCCTTGCAATGCAGCATGCTGCTCAGAGTCAATGAGGAGAGTCACTTCTCTTAAACAGGACTGATTTAGAGCAATAAGATAGACTGGAAATTAGGCAAGATGCATGGAAATCATGGTTTTCTAGAAATTAATGTGCTTTTTCTCCCCATATCTCCTTTGCAA
Source organism: Cygnus olor (assembly GCF_009769625.2). Taxonomy (NCBI): domain Eukaryota; kingdom Metazoa; phylum Chordata; class Aves; order Anseriformes; family Anatidae; genus Cygnus; species Cygnus olor. The sequence continues at coordinate 31,798,088 of NC_049170.1, forward strand.
TGGTTGGAGTTCAAAGAGAAGACAGGAACAGTGCCATCAGCTTGCTGTCCTGATTATTTTCTTAAACAACAAGCTTGAAAAGGAATGATTTGTTTCCATCTGTGTGCCTCTGTACATCTGCTAAGCTAAATGGATTGAAGGGATTGGGAAATACGAGACTACACAGTGATTTCTATGTTTTTTTATAGATGGGAATGACCTAGCTACTCAAAAACAATGTTTTATTTCATAAAGACAAAGATGAGTTAGAATAAGGAGTACTGTTCAAACCTTATTCTATGTTACATCATTTTTATCAAGTATTTCTGAAAACATATTTTCTCAGAGTACATATCTTCTCAGAGAGCAGAGTACCTCTGCTGTTTGGATGCATGCAAATATGCTGTTATTGTGGAAGAGAGTCAATTGAATGAGCGCAATATATTGAATATTACCAATATTGGCAGTTCTTTTAGCATATGAATGTCAAGAAAAAGCCTACTGTTAGTAATTTAACAGCAAGAAGTACATTATATTCTTTCCTTCCCTACCTCCTGAAGCATTGCAGCATATACCAGAAGTGCTTGTTCATTGTAGAAAATTCTATTCTAAGCCTAAGTACAGTTTTATGTTTGAAATTTTTTCTTCTGACTGAATGTTAGGCATATATAAATTTTTGTAGGGTAGTTTGATGCATGTTTATCACTGAGTTTGCACTGCTTATGGAAAGTAGTTGTAATAAACTTGGAGGGGATTACAGTAGGTTGTTCCAGCCACCACAAGCCTAAGAAATTGACAGTATCACCAAGCTTAATGTAATTAGTCATGTCTGTGTGAAATTGTTACTGTAGCAAATATTCAGCTGCTTAGGGCTAGATGCTGAAGATCTTAGATGCTGAAGGAACAAACTCAGCAACATCAGAGCATTGATATCCATAGCAAGAACAGAATGATGATGAAATTCTTACGCTTAATGGCATTTTAATCTAATAAAAGCAGTTGTTCCAGTGACCCATAGCCATGATATCAAGGTCTTATCAAGAACTCACATTTTAGGACAAAAGTCGTACTGGAATTTTTATTTATTCTGTCCTGCCTGTAATAGAAAAGATCGAGATGAAGGGTAGAAAACACCAAGCTATGTTTCTTCTATTGGTGTAACTACAAAAGGAAGGAAAGCAAGGGGAAAACACGCAGAAGGTAACTACCAGGTTGTGCCTTAATGAAGATAACTACCTCATTGTGTCCACTATAAATGTTGTCATGACGTTAGTTCAAGCTTTGGTTTTAAACAATGGAGACCATGAAATACATACTTGTTACATATTGAGAATGTTATGGGAATGACCGGAATATTTTATACAAGAGTAGCAATACATCTTGAACAAACATTACCTAGCCATAACATTCTGGAACATGGACTGCTGAAACAATTGTGGCTGGGGAGAGGTTCCTACAGGAAGACGAATGTCCCATAGTCAGTTTGTGTTCAGGTCTCCATTTTTAGACAGGCTTTCTTTCTTTTTCTTCTTTTTCTTCAGTTTACTGCAGGAGTGTGTGGTAGAGGGGGAGGCAGAGGTTTCCCTGTGTATGCCTTTCCCTGAAGCCTTCACTGAGAAGGAATTATTCTAAATAATAGAGCCAAGAGAATATTTTTTAAGCAAACAAGCTGAACATTGCTCCTGTGTCTTTCCCTTTCTTTGTCCATTTTTCAGACTGAGTCTAGAACATGACTGTATAAGGGTTATGTCTACAGTCCCTAGAAGCTGGCAAGTACCCAGACGCTGCAGCTCAGCCATATGTACAAAGTTAAATTTCCAGGATTCATCATATGGCTCTCTGCCACAGTAACTACTGTCATGAACAACTCTGTGGAAGGTTTTCTTAATGGAACAACATATGACCAATAGATCCTACAGTCACTTTCCTCAATGAATTAAGAATCAATAGCTTCCATGATTCTATGAGCTATTACTGTAACTCGTGGCCTTTTTTTTCAGACTTTTTTTAATGTCTTCTTACTGGGAACAAGTTTCTCCTTAGCCATTTACAATTTTCTCCTCAATAACCATATCTTTTAACTACTGGCTCTTTATTCTTTCTGAATTTTCTCGTCTACTCTGCTTATTCTCTTTCCTTTTCTCCAGTTTTATCTACCTGATCAATTCTGTAGCAATGTACTCCTAGGAAGAGTACCATATGAGTGCTATACTATACTTTTAGTAGGAACATTGGGAATATTTACTATAAAACAGAAAAAAAGTAAGAGTTGTTGCATTCCATCCAATAAGGTAGCCTTCAGCTGTAACTTCAGAATTGTAAATGGTTTAGGTAGAAACAAGATCAGCAATGATTTCTTCCCACTTTAGAAAAAAAATAAAATTAAAAAATCCCAGTAGTCTTGGGCCATTATGTAGACCACGGGTCACCTTAAGCCAAGCTTGAAAGTCAGCTGAAAAGTTCAGACCGACTAGCTCACAGATGTATGTTGCTACTTAACATGGATGAGTCCACCTCACTCAATTCCTGCGTTTAACGTTCATTTTCTTTTCAAATCCTATTCTATTTCAAAGTATTATCCTGTGTTCCTTGAAGTTCCTTGAACTACTTTTGAAGGGCCATCTTTCAGACTGCCAATTACTATAGAAACATCACCCTTAATTTTATAACCTGAAAGAGTCCAAATCCAAACTTACCAAGTATAGAGTCAGGGAATTCTTACAAGAGAAATCCTGGATCAAAAACTCATGTTTTCTGGAGTCTTGCTGCCTCTAGGATATCTCTTTCAGTAAGACTCCCTTATGAAAGAAACTGTGAAGTGGCTCCAAATATATGCCCTCAGAAAAAAAAAAGCGATATTTTATACATCTAAAATGAACAACTTTTAATATCTAGCAGATAGACTAGCTAGCAGCTCTGACTATTTGGGGAAATGATAAACTGCTAAAGCTTTGTGGTATCTTGGTGATGGAACGTGTTTTAGCTATAGGGACGTAGCAAGAATAATTGTGTGAAGCACAGGGGAAAGAGTTCTAGTGAACACTCTTGTGCTGATATCACTGGAATTGCTAATTGACACTTGTGGTCATAAAAACTGGCACCGTGTAGGTTTTGAAGCTGTTTTTCCTAATGTTTTCTAGAAGATTAAATAATAATGCACTAAAACTATGCACTTATTTTGGAAAGGTCTTTTATACAACATATGCCTATGATAGGTTTTTCCACTTTAGTATTTCATTCATTAGGGACCTTACAAAGTTATTTATACATAATAGAATACAAATTATAATTATGGAAACTTCCTTTAGAAGAAGCAGAAGTGTATTGTTCTTACAAGACAGTTTTCCAATTCAGCATCTTCAATGATATTAGTGCAAATGGGAAAATATTTAAAGAACATTCTGAACCTTTCTGTCTGAGTGCATAGTATGTTAACTTTTAAGAGACAACTTCTGCATAGCTAGGACTTAAAACACTACTTTTCAGATAGTACCTCAGGCTCTATGTTGAAGCTGGTGCTACATAACTGGTAGTGAAAATTAACAGGTAAGTCACTACAACCAAAGAGCTAAACACCTCTCTTGCATGCAGGGCATGCTAATAAGAAGGTTTTCAGAACATTCATTACTAGCAAGTGTTAAATACTATGAGTTACTCTGCAGGCCAGACTGAATTAAGAGAACCGGAGATAATGGGACTATAAAGATGATATGTAGCTAGCAACAGTTGTGGCTTGCTTAGGGATACATGTAAACACAGTCTGGTTGGGACACTTAACAGGATAAATGTGGAAAAAAAAAAGAGGGGATAAAGCAAACAATATATCAACTGGCTTGCGGGCAGTTTTCAGTGTATGCATGTTCTTCTGTAGTGCTGAGCAGAAAAAACATGCCAGGACTACTCTCTGCAGAATAAAAGTCTTAAAGTGCTTCCCTAGCACAGATACCTGCCCCTGTTGCCTTCTCTGCAATGCTGTTTGCTCTGTGCAATGCGGTCGCTCTCTGGATTTGTGCTGGCACTCATTCTCCAGAGACAGTTGTTTCCCTGTGTTCCTGTCCTAACAGACTCACTGTCCCCTCTTCTCTCTCAACTTCCTCGGCTGCCTCAGTCACAGCTGAAATCAAAGAAAACCCTGCTGAAACGAGGGGAAGTTGTAGTCACGCTGGGTAGAAAAAAGATGTTATGGGTCTAAATTACAAAACCTACACAAAGCTGCAATCACTTACTGAGACAGTGTCTCAGTAAGCCCTGGACAGGTCACCTAGCACGGCTGTAGTCTCCCTGTGACAGAAAGCTGTAAGGGATGGGCAGCGCAATCAGCTGTCAGGACACAGGCTCAGCTCATTCTTGAGAACCAGGGACTCAATGAGTGAATGTATTTTCTATCGTGTTCGTGAAAATAGTTTGAAAAGAACAAACACATGCCACATTTTTTCTCAGGCAGGCTATTTCCTGAGTAGGTATTAAAAACACTGTGTTTTGGATTTCTTTGCTTGTTCTTTTTTTCTTATTAATTATGCAGTATGTTTATGGAGAGCTCTCTGTGTGAGAAATTTCCACAAATTACAAATTGGTTTTAGCCTTGATCTTTGCAATTCAGATATTGGCATATCTGTTTGTTATTTTTTCATATTCTTCTCTATGTATACCTCCTAGAATTGATAGGAAGTCCCAAGAAAAAGAGAGAACACAAAGCCATTAATGCGATACCTGTAGCTTGTCTTAGTCACAGAAAGGTTTTATAAGGCTCAATTAAAATTTATGACAACTAGCTATACTTATTAAAATTAGCTCAGGTTTGTTGGTAGAGAAATTAAGCTCTGGCACAGTAACTATTGTCGCTTCTAATTTAGATCATTTTTTTTACTCATTAGTCTTACTTTGTGTATACCCTTTCCTCTTAATGAGAGCAGAAAGAGAACTTGCAGCCTACTGAGTTAGACATCATCATTTTAAGCTTGTTTCAGGCCCTCCCAAGCCACAGGTTTTGTTAATATTATAAGCCAATTTAGTGGCAAAGCCCTGTTAATAAATATAGTTCAACAGCATTTTGAAGCAGAAGTAAAAAAGGGTAGCTCTTCATGTATTTGTTCTGAGTGTAGCAGCACAGAATGTCTTGGTGCAGCAAGATCATACGCTGGTGCAGCTGGATCATGTGTTGCCCACATTTGCTGATTGTCATGGCGATTTACTGTTGTGACCCAAACTTTCCTGCCTCTGCATACAAATAGCTTACAATAACTGTAAGCTATTTTTTTTAACTATATGGCCAAAACCATCAGAAATACACTCTAGAGTTATACCTGTACTAGTGAACTTGCCAGCACTATGACAACATCCTAGACATTAAAAATCAATCATTGGTAGTTCGAAATTGTTAGAATGGTCCTTTACATGGCTTTAGTGTGTTCTCACATAATTCCCAGGAACAGTTTAGGGGTTAACACGTGCCTGTGACCATTTGCAATTTGCATTTTGTATGCAGCCACCGTAGCAAGGAAACCAAGAAAATATAATAGTATGTGTCTGTTACACTCTGTGCCAGTGAGCCTCAGCGGCCAGAAAGGAACAGAAGGTATTTGTTGATCCCAATAATCTGACTGTCAGAAAGATGAACATTGTACAATGTATGTAGAAATGGCATTTTTCTTTAAATGGGTTTTGTAGTTACAGACAACTCCTTGTTTATGGATATAACAAACAAACTTACTCCACTGACAGGGAGGGGAGAAGGAAGAAGTGGAGGTCATACAGGCATCCAGCTGCTGGAGTCTTGGTTAGGAGGGTGGGCTCTGTTGGGTCCATCTATTTGACCATGGGAAGAGCTGACCTGTTACTGCTGATTACTTACGGCTCTCAGTACCTGATTGGGAGTGGATTAGCTTGGATTAAAATAAAGGGTGGCTCTCTGCTTTCCATGGCAAAAACATGAATTTCATTTGGAATGACAACAAAAACTATTCTAACCATACAATAAAATGTATTTGTAATGCTTGTAGGAGAAGAGGGTTGGGAAAAAAAAAAAAAAAAGTAGTTACAGAATCACAGAATGGCTGAGGTTGGAAGGAACCTCTGAAGATCACCCAGTCCAACCACCCTGCTGAGCAGGATCACCTACAGCACATTGTGCAGGATGGTATCCAGGCAGGTTTTGAATCTCTCCAGAGAAGGAGACTCCACAGCCCCTCTGGGCAGCCTGTGCCAGTGCTCTGTCACCCTGACAGTAAAGAAGTGCCCGCTCATATTCAGCCAGAGCCTCCTGTGCTTCAGTTTGTGCCTGTTGCCTCGTCCTGTCACTGGGAACAACTGAAAAGAGACTGGCTCCATCCTCTTGACACCCTCCCCTCAGATATTTACACACACTGATGAGGTCTCCCTTCTGTCTTCTCTTTTACAGGCTAAGCAGGCCCAGCTCTTTCAGCCTGTCCTCACATGACAGGTGCTCCAGTCCTCTCATTATCTTGGTAGCCCTCCTCTGGACCTGCTCCAATAGCTCCATGCCCCTCTTGTACTGGGGAGCCCAGAACTGGACACAATATTCCAGGTGTGGCCTCACCAGGGCTGAGTAGAGGGGCAGGATCACCTCCCTTGGCCTGCTGGCAACACTCTTCTGAATGCAGCCCAGGAAACCGTTGGCCTTCTTGGCCACAAGGGCACATTGCTGGCTCATGGTCACAGCCTGCTGTCCTGCAGGACTCCCAGGTCCTCTTTGCAGAGCTGCTCTCCATCATGTCAGCACCAGTTCTCTTTAACTGTAAGGCTGTTTCTTTATAAACTTGTTCCAGTCTGCTCATTTCTGTATATAAGAGAAAATGTGAGAAAAGTAAGCAGTGTGCTGATTTTTACACTTACTATGTAATGATATTGTTCCTTCACTCCTTTATTTTCTTGTACTTATGGGTGAAACATGGTTCTTGTCTTCCACATTTATAATATCTGAGGAGAACCATGATACAGTCTCACAGATGATGCTTATTAATTTCTCAAGTTTTCTGGAAGTGGAATAGTCTTGAATGCTGTCTCTAATTGTGTTTCTGTTCTACTCAGGATTTTTTGTGGCCTCTGTCTTGACAATTGAGATTATAGACTTCATTGGATTAGTGCAATTCAATTAATTTAAAGTAATTAAAATACGATTATTAACCAAAACGTTTCAGCATGAACAATTTTACAAGGATCAGAGGCAACTTGCCCAAATATTAATTACGTTTCAAATCTTTTGTGCTTTGTATGACTCTTCACCTTCTAGAAATGCTCCTCAGGTTGAATACCTAATGGAAAACTGGGTGTAATTTTAAACACTGGCATATCAGAAGCTCCCACAGAAGTAATGGAAGTAGGGAGGAAGAAAAAAGGAATGCACTGATTCTTTCCCATATTGACACAAATACAAATAGCAGGAAAAAACCTTCTTGTTAATCTAATTCTCAACAAAACTACCTACAGTTCAACTAGTACCTGAAAATAAGGCTTCTGTAAAAAACAATCGTCATAAAGTACTGTCAGTAACATTTCAGAGCTTTTATTTTTCTAGATAGAATTGTTTCCATTTAAGTTCCAAAAAGGTAGGGAAGAATTTTCTTCAATAAACTAGGTTCCTCACAATAAATCATGTGCGTGACTTTCCCAGTCACTAAAGAATCAATATATAGGATATTCAATTACAAGTGAACTTCCCTAGATGATTAGTTCCCTGAATTGAGTAGGAAGAGAGTTATCTGAGTCATCACAGATATCCTTTCTCAGCAGAACAAAAGCGCAATGGCAAATAATTCCTAAACAAGTGGCAGTTCTGCATATCCCTAAGACTTGAGCTGCACAAATTACAATTTTAAACCACAGTTCTCTTTTCTCATCTCCAGGGAGGCAGAAAAGAAATCACAAATAATCAAACCCGATTTCTTCCGTGTTATTTGCACTGAAGACAACCAGAACAAGTCAACACACAGAATTATCTGAGGGAAGTAAAGTTTTGGCCATAGACAGAAAGAGTAGGATAAAGGATAGAAATGAGTCAGAGATGACCCTAAGATAGCAAGCAGTGTTTATAATTCTTATAAATTCCTCCCAAGTGACAAGATTTTTGTTGGTCTCGTGGTGATCCTGTGAAACTCCATCCCACTCAGGAATTTCTGTCTGTTTAGTAAAAGTCCTCTCCTCCAAGCAGCTGCCCACCTCTTGAAATGAGCAAGGGGTCTGTGCAGGGCAGGAGAAGCAGAAATGGGGCAGAACTGATGTTTGGGTCAGAAGATAATTGCTCATTTTGGAGCCAGGACAGCAGATGTGACTGCTGACAAGCAAGAGCTCTGGAAGCTTCAGAGGATCATAATTACGCAGTATACTAGATATGGAAGAGCCTTTTAGCTAATATGGCACCTCACCACATGCTAGGGATAGGAAAGGCATGTTTCATGAGATACACAGACACGCTTCTCTTAAAAATCTCATTATTGGATGGAATTACAATTCATGACTTTAAAGGTGGAAATGCTGGATTTGAGTAATGAGGAGAAAAGTGACTGTTGATGGTTCTAGAGAAGTTATTAAGGGACAACGTGATCTTTAGTTTAGACCTAGTAAGCCAGTTGGGTATTAGCCTAGAGATAAAATAAGAGGTTGGTCAGTTGTACTACTATATACATGAAAACGATCTGCATAGGTATTAAAACCCTTTAATTGTCCACGTAACATCAGCCACAGTTTTCATTTGCAAGACCAAACATGTTAAATCTGACCAAATATTACCATTAAAAAAGAGTAATAATTAAAGAAAGAAACAAACAAAACAACCTTGTGCTGTAAAGGAGGCTGTAAGATAGCTGAATCATAGTTGTATAGTTTTTGTCCATTTTACACTGAATATGAGGCAAGATCTCTACTGTACCCAAATAAGCAATCGGAAAATAAAATACTGAGATGACATATTGGGCAAAGAAACAGCAAAAACACCAGGAGAGGACAGATTTGCAAAATCATAGAATCATAGAGCCGTAGATAACCTGATATTGTGTGTTTTTTTTTTTTCCTTTTTTTTTTTTTTAATTTTTTAGGTAACTGTGTAAAAGGCTTAAATGACACAAATAGGAATTCTCCATGCATCTTATGATTGTCTGTGTTCTGAACATCTGGCATGTCCTATCTGTTGTTAAAAAAGTGTCTGACCCATAAGAGTGGATTTCCAATTGCAGGCAGTGAAAGGATTGCTCTGTATGGATGGATGTACAGAAGATGTAGTTTCTGCCTAGCAGCAAGTTTTCCTTACTCTCTGCTTCCAAATCTGGGAGTTGAAGTGCAACCACAGAACTCCACTGGTACCATGTAAATTCCCATGGCCCCAGAAAGGAACTAACTGAGAGATGACATCTATCAGAGGAGGCTAAAGCCTACCTCCTTCTTCATGTGGCCTCCAGTGCATTTGGACCTGATAGATGAACCAGCATGAGTACTTGCACAGGTTGCCCAGAGATGTAGTGGAATCTCCCTCGTTGGAGATCCTTAAAAGCTGTCTGGACGTGGTGATGGGCAAGCTGCTCTTGGTGGTGCTGCTCAAGCAGGGGGACTGGAGCAGATGGGCTCCGGAGGTCCCTTCCAACCTCAACCATGCTGTGATTCTGCAAAGTATGGGTGTGTCTGACAGTATCTAAGCAGCACAAAAGGTCAAGAAACACGTTGAGATCTTGAGGATCTCTCAGTGGAGAGAGATCTCGGTGGATTTTCGTTAAGAGAATAAGAAGTTGCTGGAGACTTTGTTCAGTTGCAGTGAGGAAACTCAGACTGAAAATGATCAAAAATTGGAAGAAGAGGAGCTTTAAACAATGTCTGTATGTTTTCAACACAAAGGTAATGTAGTTAAAGAGAAGAATGAAAGCAGAGCAGCAATTTGTATTGTGTATGGAGTGATCACAGCACACTTGTGTTGACAGAGGAAGAAACCAGTGAGAAGGAAGAGGTTAGGGGTGAAAAGAGTAGTGAAAGGGACTGGGAAGTTTAAGTGAGAAGAAACAGAGTGTTTGGCTAGATGGATGGATTTGGAGAGAGTAAATGGCATTAATTTTCAGTTTTAGTCCTAAAATCAAAAGAAAGGGTCTGGAGAAGAGAAGGAAATAGGACATGGCACACATTACTGCCTATCTGTCTGGATGCTGGCAACATCTAGTGAAGAGAGAAGACAATAAAGAGGAAAGGGACTGCAGAGCGACAGATAGCAGCAAATTGCTGACATCCTCTGCCAAGGTGTTTGGCCAGGAATGTGGCAGGAATGCAAATGCAATGCACCGACATTTTGACGTGTACAGTTCCTTTGTTATATATTTTTTTCAATGGATTTCAATAATTTTTGTTTGCTGAAGATATACTTTTCAAAACAGTATTTGATCAATTACTTGCACACTAGCATTTTTAAGATTTAGTTAAATTAATTTAATCTGAATATTGTGGCTTCAGCATACTCTGCATCTGGGATAGCTTCCCAGGCAATTAAACTCGAGCAATTAAGCTGGTAAACAAGCGTGTGTTATGCTGTCTAATTCACGCTGTGAGCTTCTGAGGACGAGGCCCATGCCACCGCGGGACGCACAGGATGCTGGAACCAGAGCATGGCTGCAGCCGGGACTCCTCAGCAAAGCTGCTGCATTTCGGCACGGCGCAGCTGCCCCTGAGCCAGGAGACTGGCTGTGCTGGGGTTTGCACAACCGCGGTGCTCTATTTTCCCAGCAGCTGCCGTATGGTAATACCTGGGCCACAGCTAATAACCTCTGTCAGCATACCGGACCAGGAGTACTTTCATAACCACAGTATTGGTTTCAACAGCCAGAGAGGGAATGTGAAAGTGCTCTTAGCTGCTGTTTTAATTCCTGCAGCCTGGCCAGCTTCTGCAGGCAGATGCAAGCCAGCACCAAGGACACTGCCTCAGCCTCCTCGCAGCCAGGCAGGGAGAACCAGGAGGAGGCAAAAGGCAAGGACCTGTGCTAAAGGCAACAGCCTGAGTTTTGAGCAGCAGAGGGGCCAAGGCTGTGGCTGCATCGCTTGGGCGGGACTCAGCCATCTGCTTCGGGAAGCGGACGGAGTTTTGGGGGCTTCAACGGGAGCAGAAGGGAGCTCTTCCTCATTCTCAACATGGGTCAGCCAGGCTCTTGTCGCAGTCACAGTTGTGTATAGCCTGTGTTTACACAGGGTGACTCCCCGTCTCCCAAGTTTAGTGCAGAGACAAAATTTATTGTCTTTATTCTGGGTGAAGAGCTCTGCTCTTGTGAGAGGAAACAGAGGAAGAATACAGGAAGGCGAAGCACTGGCGGGTCACAAATGCATTAGGAGGCTTCTTAAACGGTTTTATTTGTCAGCAGTTTGGCAGCACCTTTTACTTTTTGTGATGCTGCTGCTTTCCTTTAAAATAAGTGTTTAGTTTAAAATGTCAGCATAATAACTCACGGATTTACCCCCTAATGAGATATTAACCACATCCTGGGCTAATAACCCCCTTCGGTCCTTCTGGTGCTTAGGAAGTTGCAGCGTTGCCCCAAGTGACTTTCCCCAAGCGTCCTCTTGTCCTTGTCTGCGGTGGAGCCCTGCGCATTTCCATTTGTCCACCCACGAGCACTCCTACCTGGGGCTCCCTCCCAGCCCCTCGTTTTGGTGGTAGCGCCTTATTTTTGGCTTGTTTACTGGGTGACCTGCGGCCTGGACAGTTTTTTTCAGCCTCGGGGAAGCGGGAAGCTGAGGAGGCTGCAGGCCTCGGTGCGGGCAGGTGACCGACACAAGCCTCATCTTGCAAGCGAGGCGGGCTCGGCTTCCTTTCGCAACCGTGACTTTATTTCATTTATTATTTTATTTTCACGTTGCCGGTGCCCGCAGTCCACCTTCCCCCCCCCCCGACCCCCCCGGCCGCCCTCCTCCCCTCGCCCGCCCTTCCCAACATGGCGGCGCGGCCGCCCCCTCCTCCCTCAGCGCGGCCGCCGCGAGGGGCCTCCCCCGGGGGGCGAGGGGGCGGTGGCGCTGTCAGCCGGGCGGGGCGGGACCGGGACCCGGCAGCGCCGTGCGGGAGGAGCGGGCGCGGGGCCGGGCCGGGCCGGGCCGGGCTGGGCTGGGCTGGGCTGGGCAGGGAGGCGCGGCCCGGCCCGGCGCCGCGCACACTGACAGGCGCTCGGCCAGCAGACGGCGGCCGCGCCGGGGCGCGGAGTCCGCGGGACCGGCCGGGTGCTCGGTGTCGCCTCGGCGCGGGGGGAGGACGCGGCGCTGGAAAGCCCCGGCCGCCCCCACACCTGTGTCCCGCGGGGGCGGCCAGTGGGTGTCGCCGCCGTCGCCGCCGATCACCTGGGATCCCCGCCCCGTGGCGCCTCCGCCTCCCGAGCTCGCCGCGCCGGGGAAGCCGAGCGCGCTGCGGGCTGGGCGGCAGGGCCGGGGCCCGCGGGCGAGGCCGGGGCTGCGGCGCCGCTGGGGCTCGCCCCCTCCCGGCAGCCGGAGCGAGGCGGGCAGGAGGGCGGCGGCCCTGGAGCGGCGGCAGGATGAACGCCAATGTCACCTACGCCAGTCGCAAGCGGCGGAAACCTGTGCAGAAAATGTAAGCGGCACTCGGCGGGCTGGGAAGAAGGGGACGGGGGGGACGGGGAAGCGGCTTCCCTGCCTCGTCCCGCCGGGGCACCGCGGCGGGGGGCTGCCCGCCGGCTGCGCGGCCCTGCCCTCACTCCTCGGACCGGGGAAGGAGAGGGAAGGTGGCTGCTGTACCGAGCCGTGCCCGCCCCACGTCGTGTCCTGGGGCCGGTGATCTTGTTTCATTTCGCTTGATTAATAATAATTAAAGAAGCGAGCGTCCCCCGCCACCAGGCAGGCGGAGGCGGCAGCAGGGAGCGCGGCCGCCCCGGCTCGGGAGGCACCTGAGGTGACAGCGCCGGGCGCTCGGCCCCTTCCCGGCGCTGGCCCGGCCTCGCCGCCGCACCGCAGCGGTCACAGCCCGCCGCCGGCACCCTGCGGGTCTCTTTTAAGGTCGAAAGAGAGCAGAAAAAAAGAAGTCTGGCCGCGGTTTTTATTTTTAAACTTCGGGGAGGGACGGCTCGCTACCTGGGCAGTGGCACGTTGTGCACCTGCCGCAGGACCGGGCGCCGGGCGCTGCGCTGAGCGGCTGGCCGGCGATGTGCAGGACACAGGAGATGTTGAACTTGCACTTTCGACTGGAAGTCGAGTACCTATAGGTCGTAAAAAGTAGTAAAGCTGAACTACTGGGCTGCAGCGAAGATAACCGTGATACAAAGCTCAAAAAATGCCCTCTGTGTTTTGGAGGAGTGCTCCTGTGGAAGGTAATTGCCGAAACTCCAAAAGCGTTACAGAAGGACAAATATTTAATGAAATTCTCATGTAAATGGTATGGTTTTAGACTTAGAGCAGACAACTGTCTCGGGGGAGGGGAATTAACTGGGGTGCTTGTGTCTTTACGGTTGGAGCTGTTAGAGTGAATACGTACACATATCCAGATTCTCGGTCTACAAATTAGCACAAGAAGTCTAAACATGGCTTTTTTAAAAGCCCTTGCTGGAAGGTACAGTCATAATATGAACAGCAGTGTTTGCTTTTTTTTCTTTTGATCACTCATTTCCAAACAGAGGTGCTGAATTAGACTTGCTCTATAGATCTGGATTTCAAGGGCGAAATTAGTGTTGCTTTTTCATGAAGAAGTAAAAAGGCATTGGTGGTGTTTGTCAACTATTAGTTGCTGAAGGCAAATAATTCTTACGTTCTGATTGCGAAAGGGTGAGGTGTGCTGCCTTTTTGGTAAGATTGGTTTATGTCTGCCTTACTATTAAATTCTTAGGCTGGATTAGAGGATGTGAAACTCCTTTTTTTTTTTTTTTTTTGTGTGTGTGTGTGTTACCACAGTAGCTATGTAAATCATCTCTTTCTGCGTAGATATTCTCTTTACATAATTTGGCCGCGCTTGTCTTATTAGTTGAACTTGAAGCTTCTTTTATTCCTAATGGGAATCATATCTCTGTTGAGGAATTTTGCCCTCTAAAAACAAAGGGAGAAGTAAGTGTTTCCCCTTAAAGTAAAGGTATTGATATTAAAGTTGTGTGCTCACCTGACCGTAGAAGAGGAGGCATGACTATTAACCTACCTTGTTTGGGATACCAGAAATTATTTGTATGCAAGATGAATTTATCTGGCATGCATCGCTTTTTCTTCTCCTAACAGCTATGCTTTTTGGTTCCTTGTGCTGTTAGACCAACCTTACGGATCGCTGCTGGTGGGTCAGAGAGCTCTGATTTCTCATGTCACCTATTACAGAACGTACCTTTGGGCCAAAAACCACAGGGAGAGGCTGTAAGCTTTTGCAACTGACCGGGGGGAAGGAGGGGAGAATTGTCCCAACGCTGTTTCCTTGTGCTATGGTTTGATGCTGCCATGATCCAAGTTTCTTTGAACTTGATATTTCATGTCCCCAGCAGCGCTCAGAGTTGTTCCAAAAAAGTTGCAAAATTAAAGAAGTGATGTATTGCTGGGAGTAGTACCTTTTATAAAGATTGCTTCAGTAGATAGTTCTTTAAATGTTTCATTTGCTATATATATACCTTTGAAAGGATCCTGATAATTGTTAACCTGCAACACTAGGCAGCTAGTTTACAGAATTGGAAGAAGGTATTCATACAGTGCCTTACTGTACATAGGGAAAAAATGAAGAAGAAATATGTCTTGCTCCAGGTGCAGGTAACTCATTAAAGTCATGATGATAACTCAAAACCGATTTAGGAAGCTTCCCCTGCAACCACCCTGTCTTTGTGCCGTGTAAAGGACTGAACCTGGCAGGGAGCTGCCCGACAGTGCCAAGCGTTGAAAAGCGCTTTTCGGATTCAGCAGGGAGCTACAGTACTGCGGCTGGAAAAGAAAAGCAACAATGGCAACTGCTCCTGCACTTCATCTTGTTATCTTGTCATCTGAAGAAAGGAAAGAAAAAAAAAAAAAGCGCCTAGTAAACAATCTGCATTCCAGTAAAATGTAATGCGCTGCAGAAACCACTCGCTGGGAGCCTCGGAGCCCTCCGCCGGATTCCTCCCGTCGGAGCCGGGCGGGTCCCCCTGGTGGCCGCAGCCCGTGGCGGTGCTGCGTGCCCGGGGGCTTGGCGAGCAGGGCATGGCCCCTGCTTTTTCCTTCTTTCTTTGCTTATTTTTGAAGGCTTTGTATTCCTTTTCTCAAGCGATTGGTAGCTGAACCGCTGACTTTACGTGCTAGGAGGATAAAATGCAAAGTTTTATTGAGGTGGGGTTTACTGGAGATATAACGTCTTTCAGATAATGTTAGGATCTATTACTATCGCTCCACCTTGCAGTTCTTCTATTTCTATATTTTTCTGCCTTTATCTAACTGTGATTTGCTCTGTGCTTTTTTTTTTTTTTTTTTTTTTTTTTTTTAGTATTTGGATAGGAATTGTTTTTCATAACTGAGTGAATGTAGTAGACAAGGAATGGGGTGGGGGGATCTAAATGTTTCATACTGTGCAGACACAAAAAGTGTAACAGCGTGTTTCTTGAAAAAGCAGACTAAATAAGAAATGATACGCTTTTGTTCTGAATTAGTTTAAAAGTATTCATGATACTAAATATTCCAGAGAAAAATGTTTGACTGGTTGATCCTTAATTAAGACTACAAATTAAGACATAATAATGTCTGAAAGCAGTGCAGAGATACTTTTAATTTAAAAAAAAAAAAAGAAAGAAAACATGACTGTTTATGTTTTCTTTCAAGACAAACAAACAAGAAGCGCCAGAACAAGCCTTCAAAATGCAACTTCGTTGGTAAAGAAAAATCATCATTAAAAGATTGCTTTGTTTAAAGCAGTATCATACATACAACAGTTTACACCTTTCATTTGAAAGGGAGACATTAAAGCTGTTTGTCATAAGTAGAATAAACTTAGAAATGATAACCCTGCCAGTCTTGGTGTACCTGTATGTTACATGTAGACTGCTACTTGAAAGTGACTGTTTCTAAGGTTTGGTTGGTGTGGGTTTTGTTCTTTGATTTTTTGGTGGTGGTGGTTTCTTTGTTTGTTTTTGTTGTGTTTTTTTTTTTTTTTTTTCTTTTGGCAATGCTTCTTGCAAAAGTATACTTTTTGGAAAGAAAATCTGCCACAAATGAATGTAGTCAAACATAGATACTATGGCCAGCAGTGAAGAGCATGCTTTTTTTTCTCTTTCTGAATAGGCTTGGCTTGTGATCTGAAACAGTATTGCAGTATGTTAGAACTGAGCAAGAAGCTTTCACTCCTGGCTGGTGTTCGGCTGTCTCCATCGCTCTGCCAGGGTTGTTCCAACACCAAGACAACCTGAGCAAACTGAGACTGTTTGGTCCTGCAGGACAAACAGTACAGCATCCAATGAGCAGCACACCACTGGTTGGAGTTTTTTGTTTTGTTTTGTTTTGTTTTTTTGTAAAAACAACCTTATCCCTTCAGCTGCCTAAACCTTTGTTGGCTTCATTGCCTGCTGAAGGAACCATTGGAAAGTGTATCTTGCCCCTTCAGCATAGGTTAACAACAGCTCTTGATCAAAGAGGTAGTTTGTCTTGTGTCTGTTGCTTCCAAAGGAATCATCACCTGAACGTTCATTAATGGTAAATTCGGAGTGGGAAATGAGCGTACATGCATAGGAGTCTTTTTCAGTTTTTAAAGTAAACAGAGAATTTGGGGAGATGTCACCTATGTAGCACATACTTAGTGGTAACTGACGTGTTTCATATACCTGAGCTGCAGTTAGTTGAATAACATACAGAAGAATGTTATTTCATGAAATCTTGAAGATGAGATGAAAAATACACACAGCTGAAAAGATTAAATCCATCAGTTAGATGACATGCATATTCTCTTTCGTGCTGTTTTTTCTAAGTGATAAAGCCATTCTGATGAACTTCTTAATTAGTTTTTAAACATAATTTTCTGTTTCTTTAATGCTATTCTTGCACATCATTTTATTTCCTGAGTTCATTTCACACTTTGGTCTTGTGAATAAGGTATCCTGCTTTTCAGTGCTTGTGTGTTTGTTTGTTTATTTTAAAGAATTGGTTGTTGAACAAAATAATTCTTTGTTGAACAAAATAAATGTGTGTAGTTTTCATTTTCTCAAAGAAAAGAACTGCATCAATTTCTCTTTAAAAATACAACTTAGCATATAAATACTGAGATTTATTTTGGCCTCTTAATAAGAAGACTCAGATACTCATGCACTTTTTAATAACATAGTGTTATTAATGTCTGTGAGTGCACACATGGTAAACGTGTAATTAAAACTTCTGTTTAAGTTGTTTGTAACAGACCTCTGAAAATAGTAGTCAACTAATGTTATGATGGCAAATCTCTTCTAACGTTAAAACTAGAATTAGCTGTCCTTGCTTGTTTTGCAGCTGTTGGGTGATAAGGACTTAGTTCAGTTAAGAGATACTGAGTGCACAGAGACCTCTGGCCTTTGATTGATTACAGAATTCAAACTTCCTGTAAGTAAGGTAAAAGATCAAGAACCAAAAGGTCAGCTTAAAATCTGTTCCCTTCTTTAGTCTTTTTTTCTTTTTTTTTTTTTTCCTTTATAAATAAAGTATGCATGGATTTAATCTTGACGTAGCATTCCATTTTACTTGAAGATAACTTTCTGCAATGCTGCTAGGGCTGCCCTTAGCATCAAGGGTTTACGTAAGTGAATGGAAAATGGCTCAAGTCACTACTTATTCACCCTTCATTTACGCCCTAATTTCTTTTGTCACTGAAGATAGTTGTTCTGTTTATATCACGGATTTTAGTTGGGTCATAGAGAATAAATGTAAGGAAAATCAGTGTTTCCTTTGGAAGAAGAGGAGATGGTAAAATTTATATTGCAAGTACTGCTAACCTGGTATTCAGAAATGAATACTATGTTTAGGAAATCCTTATGCTTTGGACTACTTAGAAGTAAGAAAGAAAAATTACTTGAAAGTAAAGCAAAAACAATTAGATCCAACGAGCAATTTGATAAGGTAACTGCACAGTTGCATATAATTTCAACATAACTTGCCAAACGGCTTATAGAAGTTTTAAGCAAGGCAGGAGGACAGTTGTGAAAATAGGAAGGTAGCATTTAGTGCTTTTTTTTTTTTTTTTTTTTTCGGAAAAGATGGCATATGGTGAACTGTTCTCATGGGGACCTTTGCTTTTTAGAAGTGCGTTTGATTTGATAGTAGTGAGCTCCTCACTGGTTGTTATGCAGCTGTTATCTGCTAAAGGTTTGGTATTTATTATTCTGTGCTTTTATTTATGGCTGTTTAATACACAAAAATATTTATGAAGCAACTTTGAATGTTGCTGGTGATGTTTGGTGTTATTGAACCTTATTTTGTTAGGGTTATATTTAAGTTGTGTTAATCTTGTACAAGTGAATATCCTGCCAGAATAAGAGAATGTGAAGAAAGCTTTACTAAATTATTTTAAGATAGTATTTTATTTTAAGAAGAATAATTTTCATTCACCCTCTTGATTCATCTCTTTTCCCACTTTTCCAATGTTTGTAGTATAGAGCTGTGCTAGAACTGTGTCCTAGGCAGTGCTTAGTCTGTCGCAAGGTTAACTTAAGGAGTAAGTGGTTGCTGCTAATGTATTTTATCCGTTCGCTAACATTTTATATTATGGCACCTTCAAGTTACCAGGCTCTACGTAAAAAGCATGCCCCTCTTTAATGTACAGAAGGGCAGCTGCAGAGCCAGTGGTCACGAAGCCGGGTGTAAGTGCAAGTTTTTGACAAGTTTCAAAAATAAACAATGCCTGTAAAAAGAATGGTTTGAATTTAAACCAACACGTGTAATTGAAACAAAAAAGGAGGGGGAGAAAGAAGAACAACAAGCTAAGAAAATGAATGTCCACTCTATCACTACCTTTTTGACTGGAAGCACAAGATGAGATTGTTTTTCAGTATGGTTCACTTTCAGCAGTGGCAAAAATAACTGTTGGAGTTTTTGCAGTTTCTCATCTTAAAAGTGATTTAGAGACAAAACTTGGAAGCAGACTAAACAAAATACTGAAGAATTTAACTGCTGAAGTCTTTATGATCATTATTTTCACAAACAATACACCTTGCAGAGCCAACATCCCTATGAAAGCAGCCAAATTGTAAGAAATCAGTAATGGCTGCAGCTCTCAAATACAACTGCGATGTGGGAAAAGTGAGAATTAATCACTTTTTAGTTAGGAAACTGTGATAAATGTTCTAAAATGTATTATGGCTCGCACAGATAAGTTAATTGGTTTTAGTGTTGGCTTGGAATGGCTAAATATAATTCAAGTGAGGAGGGGGTGTAAATCTGTTTTTAGACTACTGCATGTATGAAAAGGTATGAGTATTCATATTCAGGTATCTGGAGTTGGAGCTCAGGGCAAATATGAATAGAAAACAGCAGGTTTACAAAAAGTTTATTATCTACTTCATAACAGAAAGCTTTTTACATTGTACTGTGTGAGCTACAAAGGTATGCCTTTGTCATGCCATACTCAAGTGGAATGCCATCAGCTAAGAGTTGATTTACAGGACAAGTTCAATAGTGTGAGCGAGAGAGATTTTACTTGCTGACTAAGCTGTATCTCTTTTCTTGTGCAGTTTTGAATGCCTTGTTGTCTAGCAAGTTCCTAAGCCTTCTGTTGTGTTCACTTGACAATAACCTGTTCCAAACATTGATGAAGAATGAAGGACACCTGTGGAAAAACTGTAATTTGAGTTAAAAGTAGACTGTCAAATAATTTGTGCACAAATATTAATAAATTTTAACTGAATTATTCTTAATACAAGTATTTGGAAGAACTGAAGTGACATTTAAGTGAAACCATAGGAGGGTTTTAATAAATGCTAAATCTCTTATGGTTTCAAATGTTCATTACGTGGTCAGATAGCCATCGCAGCTCTTACTGCTTCATTTAATAGTGGGTGTATTGAGGGGGAATTAAATGATCTTAGATTAATTCTATTTTTTTTCCGTGGGAAACAGAAGTCACTTGGGAAAAACATTTTGCATGTTACAGTTTAAAAGGCTATTTGTAATGTTAGGTTTGGCAAATACTTACCTTCATTTTGGGAAGAAACTTTTGTTTATATTTTGTTTGTTTCTTTGCCACAGAGTAAAGCCATCCCCAGCTGAAGGAGTCAAGTCCAATCCATCCAAGAGACACAGGGATCGTCTGAATGCGGAGCTGGATCGCTTGGCTAGCCTTCTGCCTTTCCCTCAAGATGTTATCGCCAAATTGGATAAGTTGTCTGTGCTTAGGCTTAGCGTCAGTTACCTGAGAGCCAAAAGTTTTTTTGACGGTAAGGATTGGGAATTTATTTGTTTTTGGCCTGCTTGTAAAATTCTGTTCATACTGTAGGCTGATTTCAGCTGTTTAAGTACTTAAACTTGTTAAATTTATCTGTATTTTAATGGAACGTCCAGTTGCATGGATATGTACAATGTAACTGTATAAAGTAAGCTTTCCAGTTTCTTGAAAACCAAATGTAACTACCTATATTTCACTTAAATCACCAGTCTTTCAAAGCTTTGCATTTGGAAATAATATCACCCTTTATGAGTCTTCCAGTCCTTTTTCTTAGACTTTCAAAGAGGAGAAGAGATGAGATTTATTTTTTTCTCCTCTGAAAATAGCCTTCCTAAAGCTATTACAGTTCAATACATGTCATGAGTTCCCATCAGCTGTATGCTTTGCTTAATGATGCATGGAAAAGACTTCATATAGGGTTTAAGACTTTAAATAGGTTAGGACTTCATATAGGTTAAAAGACTTATATAGGGTAACTGTTAGTACTCCTTCCTATAGTTTATCATGAAGGTGACTTCTAAAGAAATAGAGGCAACGTCTTTCCTGTCTTCAAGCCCTGATTAAAGCAGCGTATGAGGCATTAAGATGACAGCTGAGGTTCTCCAATTGTGTGGGCAGGTGTTCGCTGACCCCAGCCTGGGAGAAGGTAACACAGCAGTGCTCAGAGTAGTAATTAGGCCAGCAGCACGTGTCCTCCCGTACTGTGTCAGGGTAGCAAAGGAGTTCGACCCTTCTCCTTCATTACCTGAGTTGTTCTGTAGGGTGAAATGTGGTGGTTGGCTGCATACCAGTCTCTTCAAAGGCAGAAATAGTCTGGTCCTTTACATTGCTGGAATAAAGCAAAGAGCTGGTATTTAAATAAAATTGTACTTTTTTTTTAATCAATCAGAAGTTTTATGACACTATACCGAAGATAGAATTACATTCCTCAGCATCTGCAGCTGATCAGTCTTTTTTTTTTTTTGACAGAGTTGTTTGGACACGAAAATAACCTCTGTCCTTACCAGCTAACAACTTAGTGTTTCAGTTCATATGGACTGATCTCTATTTCTTATGCAGTGGAAGTGCTTGATTTTTTTTATTTTGTTCTGACAACTTGCACTTGAAGGTTTTGGAATAAAGGGGTTAGTGCTATTATTTCTGTATAGGAAAAAAATCATGGCTTTACCCAGTTTTGTGATGTAAAAGAGGATGGAAAAGCCTGTAATCGCTCCACACCAAAATTTACATCAGTTGCTTGTTTCTAATTTGAACACGAAGGTAGCTTTCAGCCATTCAGCAGCAGGGAAGTTCTATATCCATCTCAAGATGCAGTGTAAATACTGTTGAAGCACGCTGAAACTGTGTTGCAACTCAGTAACAACGTACTGTTCCAATGGTATCCACATCATACAGATACATGCAGCTACTATGGCTATAATACTGGACCAGAGCTGTGGAATACTGGTTATTGTGTCATAATGAATTAAGTAGCAGAGTTTTAATTTGCCTGATAGGAATTGTAAAGTATTTTTCAAACAATGAGTGAGTGTATATACTGGGTACATTACAACAGAAATTTTTCCTTTAATTTCTGTAAAATAAAATATCCTGGTATATGTGAAAAGATACATTGTTCAAAAAGTCAAAATAACATCAAATTATTTAAGATAAAGCAAGAGTAACATTTACCTTCATAGAAGCTATCTGGTCTTTTTTGTTTCTGGAAAGAGGCTTCTTGCTATTTCTTTAGAGGTAGGACAACAAATCAGGTTAGTAATCAATATCAATCTGAAGGTGTTTAAGAGCTAATGTAGGTGATTAAAGATAAACAAGATAACGCAATCTAAGACTATGATAGATCCAGTATTGCAAAGAGGAAAATAATTTTTACTATTTTAATGTACTTAAATAACATGAAATCTATTTCAGTTGAAACTGACCCTCCAAAGGAGAAATAAGTGCTTTAAAGTACCTAATTAGCGAATAAATACCAACAGCAACAGAAATAAAGAACCCCACCACCCTAGGTTAGTTGGTTTCATGATCTGCCCATACAGTGCTTCTCACGGAACTGATTTTTGAAGGAATGTTTTCTGTAGTTAAATAATGAGGAAAGCCCTGTAGAACTAATCTGATAAACGCAAGAGTGATCATCGATTGTCACCTTGAGTGCCTGGCCTGAGCCAGCAGGTCCATGTTATTAACACAGCATGCTGAAGTAAAGGGAAACGCTAAATGAATAACAGGATGCAAATGGGGGGTGTGTAAATTCCTGCGGAAAGTAAAATATAAACGCGTAATCATATGATCTTGCTTGAAAGGAAACCCAAGTTTTTGCTGTAACAATAGATATTTTTTCAAAGAAAACACTTGCATTTTTCCAAGTTTAAATAATCCAGAGTGGATGTCTGTTTTCTGAAGGCGGAAGTCTGGGAGGGGCGGGGAAGAACTGTTTTATGAAAGACATCTCAAGAAGTTGTGTCCATTTAAATAAATGTTCCTCACTTAGATGTCTAGTTGCTACTTTAAAAGCTAAGTATTAAAAAAAAAAAAAAGTCTTCCCTCCCAAATCATTAAGATGGTACTGAATTTTCCCTGGAGTTAAAGACAGATGAGTTTTTCCATAGTGTCAAGTTAGAAACGCAGTAGGTTTTAACACACTTAACACACACCAGATTCTAGGAAATTGTTGTACGTCTTTTTCTTTTCCATAACCTTTAAACATCTTCCTTTTCTCTGTCGGTAACTGATTATATTGTGTTGAGCACTTGCTTTTGATTGTTGTAGTTTGTTGTTGAAGTTCCCCAGTGGCTGCTGTTAAGCAATCCTGTATGGCTGCCCTTCAGCTACGCGAGTCAATGATGCCGTAGCTGTCTGTGTGGTCAGGTTACTCAAGTCAGCATGGTGGCAGAAGGCTTTCCGTATCCACGTCAGGCACTCTGGCATGTTCTTGTATATGCTAGAATTGGAACGTGAAGTTCTGTAGTCAAGAAAGAACGTTTCAGTAGTGGCTTAAAATAATGTCTCTTGAGTCTGCTTTGTTATGAAGCCAAAGTTCTTGCGTGGTCAGTCAAAGCTAAGAAATTATTTGAGGTAGTGTTGCTTTTCAGCTGTGTGCTGATACCTGCATGTACTGACGTAGATCAGCAGACCTCAAAGTCAAGCAGGTGAGTTTAAATCACTGCTGGAGTATTTGGTTTGTGTGTGTAAGATACTTTCTGCAAGTGGCTTAAGGCAAGCTTGTTATTTTTAAGAGACTGGGATAAATCAGGCAGGTGTCTGCTGACAGTAAAGAATGACTTGGTATGTTCTCCTTGTATTATTTCACTCTGTTTTGATGTGAAGTGCCAATACATGTGTGCATTCAGCGGTGAAAAGTGTATAGAAGTAGGGTATGGGACAACAGTTCTTTGTGTGGATGCAGGTTAGTGTGAGTTCAGCATCTGGAGCACAACTGGACAGTCATTTAGGCATAGCCTGTGTTCCCTGTGCATGCTAAAATGAAAAAGCCCTTTTGCCTCCAGCTCTGGTCCTTATGTGACAAATTGACAACTATTTAAATACCACAGCAAGAAAGAACACTTATAATGAGTCTTCTCAGGGTTTTGGTGAAGCAGTTAGATTAAAGGGGTAAATGGGAATAAAAACAGGATTAGTATGATAACTTTTTTTAACATGTCCAGGCAGGGTTTTTTTCTAAGGTATACTTAGAATTAAGGAGAGGTTTGCAGAAACTGAAATGAAGTCGCTGTGCTGTGTATGTGTATCAATACATTAGAAACAAAATTGAATGTGTTGCTTATTAATTATTCTTTTATCCATTTCGCTAAGAATTCCTGTGGTTTAAAGTATATATTTTTTTCTCTTGCTTATTGGACAGTTCTGCAATTACAGAAGAAAGTTTCTGTTCAAAATTATTCAGAATTGGTTTCTTATGTTGTATGCAAGTGATTCTGGCAAGCACAGCAATAACAGAATAATTAAGAATTTTTTCCAGTAAGTTTGCATTGCCTAATTTTACTTTGTAATATAATTAACATGCATTCTTTGGCATAACATAGCTTAAATTTGCGATGCATCCGTTGTCATCACATAAAATATATTCTTTGATACAATGTGTTTTTCTTGTGATGCCTGCTGTTCTATTGTACTGCATGTTCGAGAGAACAGACTGCATGAGGTTTCTGCTCTGAGGAGTGCAGCTTAGGATAAGACGTACAGTACAGATGGTAAAGACAGGTAAAACGGGAGACAGTGTGTTTATTCCGTCTCATTAAGAATGGTTACAATATATGTACAATCTAGCAGATACAAATAATGTGTTAGTTATTTTTAGCCAAGTTTTAAATTTTGCTGTGAAACAGAAACCTATTTACAAAACAACTGATTAAAGCTCAGCCTTCTAAGGCCAGGCTGATACAGCCTGACTCACTTTTATTTCAGGTGATTGTATTTACCTGGCTTGTTTGTTTAAAGCAGCTTTCCTCATGTGTTTTCAAATGGGCAACTTCCTTTTCGCGTTTGTCCTCTTTCCCTGCTCTTCCTGCTCTACACTTAGACACTTGCCTCCCAAGCCAGGAGAAGCTAAAGCCCTCCAGGACAGAGCGGTGCAGTCAGGCTGAAGTTACTGCTTGCAAGTGTTTATGTTAATGCCAGCAGCTTCTTATGGGTTTGACTCCTCTTACTTAATTCATCATTGCATTATGAGGCGTTTTTGTACTCCCAAGGTGGAAAAACACCCCATAGTTTGAGAGAGACTGTTTGAGTGTGGTTTTGGTGGAGTGCCATCTGATTTTGACGTGACGAAGTTAAATGGAGAATCCACCACGTCTTGCTTCTAGCAGTTGCATCCTTCTGTTAAAATATTATTCAGATTCCAGTTTGCTTGGTTTCTGGCCTTAGAAGTTACACAGTTCTCTGCCTAATCAGATGTTTTTTATGCATTCTGTATTTCTACCATAGGTATCAATTCATATTTAAATTTTTGAATGAGTTGTTTTACATTCTGTTGGAGGTTTGGAGGAAAAAGGGAAAAAATTATTTTATTTCCTCTCGTACTGTTTTCTCCCCCACCCCATCCAGAGTCACTACAGAATGCGTACCTTGGTATTGAAGTATCAGCCTGTCGTACCATTCAAGTTATTTCCTAATCCGTGCTGCCGTACTTGTTTTTTTTTTTTTTATTCACCCCTCCCCTTCCCAGCCCAGAGTTAGACTAAGCATTTGTAGCTTGTCTGCTACAGGCTATTTTAGCCTGTATTTTACATAACAGAACATAAGTAGGGATTTAGGCTTTGAAGTCCTAAATTCTGATCCTCACAAATGCTGATTGGAGCCATGTAGCTGTGACATCACCTTAAATCTCCAGTTGTGTATGTTTTCATTGTTACATGCTCGTTCTTATTCTTAACTTGACCAGAAACATTTTATTTTTAGGAGTGCTGTGTCACTAGGCAAGTAATGCAGCTGCACAGACCTATAGTGCTACGGACTGATACAACTTACATTTAATATACCTCATACGGAACATATAAAACTGCAAATTCTTTCCTTATCAGAAAGGAAAAGCTTACCCTATCAATATGTTTGTAGGGTAAAAAGGAGAATCATGTGCAAATAATGATAGTTAATCTCATCTTCATTTTTTTCTTTTCCAGGACTGTTGCAGTGTATTATTTCAGTGGTTGATGTTAGTCATTGTTAGAGCTCCCGTTGCAGGGAAGAAGAATAAAAGGTTATCTCTTCATCTCTGTGCTATGTTTATTACTTGATTAAAAATACACGGAAAGTCTGTGTAGGAGCCTCTTATGTTCCACCAAGCTGTTGTAACAGTTCTTGAAAACCCAGTTCCAGTATGAATAGTATTTGGCTTTACTCTGTAGCCCTTGTAAATAGGGAGATTAGTTTTACGTATACTGTTCTGTGCTTTGTTCTGGCTATTGCAGTGAGTATTCTGCCTTGTTTGCAAGATCAGAGCCTAAAATCTGTTCAGTGCAAACTGTATAAATGTTCTTGAGATTGATATGATGGTTAGCGTGACATTCAGAACCAGAGTGGGTAGCAGGATACCAAGTGTGTCAACCTCAGGAGGTACTACGACTTCTCTGAATCTATATATTCCAAATCTTGTGATTTTTTGCTAATGTTTTTATTACTGTACTCTGGCACATGAAGGTAATAAGATCTGGAGTTTTGTTGTACAAACTACAGTAAAAGTTGATCCATCCTCTAAAGGTGAAAGTGTAATTAAGGAGTGTAATTAGAGGTAGCATCAGGCTTCCAACATCTGTGTTCCATGGGCTTCATGATTCACCCATTTGATTTTGCATGAGTACTATTTGCTTGACTGTGACCTTATGTCCTGGTAATTTAACACTTCAGTACGAATACTCTTTTAAAAAAAAGTGTACAAATCCATGAACTCCAAAACAGCTTTTAATGCTGTGTGCCTTTATGACTCAGCAGTTTTACTCCTGTGTGTGCTTGTTGATAGGAGAAATGCCCTAGCTTTTCCTGTTTGACTTTATCTGTATTCTGGTAAGGAAATCAGACTTGCTTGTATGATTGAGCTCTGTAGACTTGTACAGTTCTAGCCAGTTATAACACTGTTTATTTTTCCTAAGTAAACAAAAAATTTTAGCTATGTTAAAACAGTTTTGGCTCCATAAATATTTTGATAAATTAATAGTTAATGAATGATTGCTTTGTGAATTGTTTTGGAAATCTAACTACATAACTAGAAGTTCATTCTAGTTACCAGAGCTTGTTGTAATGGATTAATTTATAACTTCTTTTTAAGAGTATATAAAAAGATAAGAGAAATAGCCAATTTCAAGTGCTTTTAAGAGCTTCAGATGAAGTATTGACAAATGTTTCCTGGGGAAAACCTCATAGGAGTTCTTGTACCTCTGCAATGATGGACTGTCAAAGCTGTATGTTTTAACAAGATATTATATTAATGATAAAACTGATTGTAGTTATTCTAGAAGCTTAAATGAAGTAAACTGTAAGAACCAGACCACTTATCTGAAACTACTTTAAGAAAATGTAGTTTTGCCGTTTGCCAGCTGTGAACATTAAAGGGCACACACAAATAGGAATTGGTCACCTTTGGTGATGCATGCTGAACTCTGTTTTCAATTGAACAGAGAGATGCTCATTTTTTTCCACAGAATAATTCCTCTTGAAATTCAACCCATGTGCCATTTGAATTGCTCTGTATTGCACACTTTACGCATGGCATCCTATGACGTATACTAAGCTGAAAGTTGTGCATGTATGGGCCCTTACGACAAATTCTAGCTGATTGCATAAAGCAGGAATTTACTGGAGTAAGTCCGTGGTCTGACTGGTCAAACATTCTTGACTTCCCCCATCAGACTCCATTGTCATGTGTTCAGTGTTATGATTCCTGTGGGCAAGCACGAGGTACGAGCTTTTCATGCTGAAATATTCAGTCTCTGAATTATTTTTTGCTTCTTGATGTCTGCATTTGAGTTGCCAGCTGAAGGATGACGCCTTTCCTATATTGATTTAAAATGTGCCACATAAATATTTGTTTATATTTAGAGGAAAAGATAATGGTATCTCCCCATCTACTTCTTGCTATACCATCTGTTGTTCGGTGTGCTTTATCAGACAATGATAGGAAATGTATCTAGACCACTGATACTGGTCTGATACTTTTTTTGGATAGTCTTTCTTGACCTATTAAGTGGGAAACTTTGTAGATAGGTAGAACCCATTATATGTTGTTGGTTTGTTTTTTTTTTTGTGTGTGTGTGTGTCTGATTCTTGAAAAGGATAACAATGCAAACAGGAATTCTCATTCAGTATGCTAAACAGATGGCGTAAATGTTAATGTGTTATACCTAGTAATGTGGAAGGAAAAAAAATGCTCATCTTTGTGCAACCCATCAGCTTTTGAAGGTAGAGTGCAATGATTGTGCCCTTCTGCAAGAAGTCTGAGCCCCACGGCTGTAAGAGTTTTTAGGAATGCATCAGCCTCTGTACTTCTCAGGTGTCCCCCTTTCCTCTGCGAGCCCCACGCTGTCTTTGTTAGCTGGCTGTGGACCCTCTGCTGGAACACTTCCAGCTGCTTACCACAGTATTTAGGAGGGTCGGCTGCCCCGAGGTCCTCAATGTTTCTTTCAGTGTGGATCTACTACTCTGAAATGGCTACTGGCTTAAGTAGTTCATCCTCAATTTTTATCATGTGAGAATGGTAGTCTCATTAATCTGTAAACTAAGGTTAAATCAAGCATGATGGACCTGACTACCTTTTAAGAGGAATGCCTGGTTCTGTGAACAAGGGAGAGCAGTGGATAATGTTCACCTCAACGTTAGCAAGGTCTTCACTATCATCTCATTCTTTTATTATTGCCAAACCGGTTTGGGTAGATGGACTCTAGTGGCAATGGAAACCTGCCTGGAACAGCAGGCTCAAAGGGTTGTGAGTAGCAGTATAAAGTCCAGCTGGTGGCCTGTTACTTGCAGTGTTCCTCAGGGTTCAGTATTGCAGCCAGCACTGTGAATGTCCTCCTTAACAGAATAGGTCCTTGGGCCTTGACAGTGATATAAGCAGGGAATAAGTCCCATATCCCAAGTAGAAGACAATCTTGGTCTGGAAGGGAAGCACACTTCCAGAAGCTCACTTCCATGCCGTGCTTCAAGCATTCCAGAAGGTGCTCCGTTAAGTTGCCGAAGAGTTTTGAATTGGCACAAAAACATACATTCCACCAAAAGAGATGAAGTTAAGTTTTTGCTTCAATTTAAATGAGGTATTTCTGTTAGAAGTTGCTTAATCACTAACATCCATGTAAAGCAAGGGTTGGACTTGAATGGTCTTGTAAAACAACCTCCCAAATTTATCTCCACACCCTTCTGACTACAATCGTGGTATCATATTTTGTTAGTAGAATAATTGAGCTGTCTGGTTATGTACTATGATATGAAATGTAATTGACCATTTCCTTTTGTTCAGTTGAAAGCATACAGAAATTCCCCAGGCAAAAGTCTGTGAGGTTTCTATTGAGCCATTAATTGTGTGAAGCCAAAGTTAAGGCATTCTTTTTATATTTAATAGTTAAAAAATAAAAATATGGATTTGAGTTAAACATTGAGTGCCCGGTCCAAGTCTGAGTGAGATTAGTTTGTCTCTGAAATCAATAGACAATAAAATAACTGTGAACTGTAAATGAAATTTGAAAATCACTTCAGATTCCTCAGCCTTATAATGAAAAATGATTATTAGTGTACAAAACTGAGAAAGCAGTTACTTCAAAAAGACTTCTTTAGCCAAGGCTTCAAGCATTTGTTTCAGAATTTATTAAAAGTAAATAAATCTGTGCTGCTAATGGTCATTTTCTACTTAGAAGTAAGAAATCGAAAGTATAACAAATGGATGATGATTTTTAAACACAATATAATGCCTGATTAGATTTATGGTTATAAACTCTCTGCATTGCTCCAAACTGTGTAAGAATTAATTGATAGGAAAAAGAAACTGTGTTAAGATTTAAGGGTGAAAAAAACAAACAAACAAACAAAAAAACATGATAGACAGGTACCTCTGGGCATCTAGGCTGAACTTACATCTCATTCCATAAGAAAGTAAATCACTGCATTTTCTTTGTTTCTTCATTACTCACATCTAACAGTTTAGCTAACTTATTTTTTTATCTTTTTAGCTAACTTCTTTATTTATCTAACTTCTTCTTACTAGGCTAAAGGTTGGACTACATTATCTTAGAGGTCTTTTCCAACCTGAATGATCCGATGACTCTTGTTTTCCTTTTTTTTTTTTTTTTTGTCTAAACCAGTGTCATATTAATAGGTCTGATGGTAAGTTACAATTTGTGGGCATATTGCAACTTTAGCTGGCTTTTTTTCTGTATAGACGTGGAAGATGTACAGAGGAGATGTTGAATGGGAAATACCTCAGAAGAAATGTGTGTGTACCAGGATATGGTTTTGGTGATTCAGCAGGTGACTCTCTTCTTTGTGATAGTTATGGAACAAGAGTTCATTGCCTCCAAGCCTTGAAACCACAAACAGTGTACGGTTTGGTATGTGGTTAAGTTGCTCCAAAGCCCAAGTGAGAGTTGACAGATTTGAACAACTGCATGTTTCCTGCAATGTACTGTTCTGTTTTAAAGTAAATGATAAAAGCAAAAGTTGAAAGTTCTATTCCCAGTTGGTGTTTTTTAATAAACACCCAGAAAAAATCAGACTAAAAGTCTGACATCAGGTGACCAGGTGCAATTGGCTAGCTATAAAAGCACTGGACACTAATCACTGTTCTGCTGCTTAATGGAAATATCTTTTGTAGACATTCTTGAAAGGTTTTTTTGTTGTTGTTGTTTTGTTTTGTTTTCTTAGCTCCTTCATTTGCTCAGGCTCTAATTTAAGTTGAGAATGACTGCCGATTCATTAGAGGCTTAGAAATTCCCAGCCAACATTTAGATACCAATTACCCTCTTGGACAAAGACTGTAATAATTTATCCCTAATCCTACACTTCATGGTACTGTAACCTATCTACCTTCTTCCTGCTCCTCAAAAATGGCTGCTTGCCTTTCATCTCTCATTTAAATCTCATTCTGTATCCCAGTTTGGGAGTGTGATGTAGGTATTCTGAGTGAGAAGCGCGCACATGCTTATAGGCTTTAAGGTGATAAGATTTTACCGTGTGGTAGTTGCAGTAGCTCCTGGCTTTTTTGCCCAGATCAGGATCTGTAGCTACTGATGCCTACCACACACATAAAATAACTTTGAAGTGTCTTGCATACCATAGTTTGGGAACATTAGCTTTAGATAGTGCAAGTGTTTTTGTGAACAAAGACTAAGTCTTCCAAAAGCCATTACTGAACTCTCTCATTTTTGGAGGTAGATACGTGTTGACTTAGTGTGATGTTTCTGGAGTGATTAATTAGCACTCTATGAACTAAGTTCAGCATCACTCAGTTAGTCACTTAAGAAAAAAAAAATATACAACTTCGTTGTTGGTTTTTCCTCCTACTTAAGAAAACATAGCAGTGTGTTAAGTACCACTTTGTGGCAACTGAAAATACGTCCTCGCCTTGAAAGGGAGACTTCTGCATAAACACTTAACATTCCACGTTGAATAATATGGTTGCTCATTCTTTAAAAAGCAACATAGAAAAACAAGAATTAAAAAAAAAAAAAGTTCAGCAGTTCCATGTAGGAGAGTTTGAGCTGGTTATAATCAATGCTGTGAGCAATTTTCTGCCATACAATACTGTTTTTTTCAGATCCTTGACAGAATTTTTATTATTATTTTATTGTTTATACTTTGTAGCAGTTTAAAGAGGAAAACCCCATCTTCAACAGTTCTTGGCTTTCTGAACTCCATTTTGAGAATGGTATGGAAGAAAGAATCCTATGAAAGTTGAGGAAAATTACAGAGAATCAGGTTAAACTTCAAGTTCGTGGGTTATGGGAGTGTTTTAAAACAGCTTTTAATATCTTTATGGTATATTTCTTAGGAAAATCTTGTAAAATCTAGTGTCACCATGCTGCAAAGTGCTTTTAAAATCAGTAAATGTGTTTCTTCAATGTTGAAACTTCAGCCATGTTTAAGAATGCAAAGCTACTGTTAATGCTTTTAAAAGAAACATTTACTCTATGTGGCTGTGACATTGTACGGAAAAGTAATGCAATTACTCTGCAAGTTACATTTTGCAAAGCATTTTGCAGCATCTTTGTATAAGCCAGCTGGGTTGATTAACATCATCTGCCATGTAAAAGGCAGATGGAAGCTGACTTGATTCACTGTCCCTCTTTCAATACCTCAAATAGAGGAACAGAATATTATGCAAGGTAGTAAAAATGGAATTAGTTCTACAAATATGAAGGAAAAAAAATCATTACTTTTGGTCATAATACGTCAATATGCTTTCCACTTGTATTTAGTCTTATTTGTATAATTTGAAAATATTTTAAAAGCAGCACTTAAATATTGAACTCGCTTCAGATCTAAAGAGCAAAATAGATACTTGCTTCTCTCAAAGAACAGCAGAATAAAAGGTTATTAGGCAGTTTCAGTTTGTGATAAGTTGTCATGTTTCCGTTGTTGCTTTTAACATTTTGTATTAATGATACAGAAAGAAGCACTGATTTTTATTTATTTTTAAAAGAAAAAAAAAAAGCTGTGGCTAATTGCTTGGCAGATTGCTTGGACTTTTGAGTACTGTCATGCAAGGTGGTTTCCTTCTCAGACAACTTCTACTTGATTACTTGAAAGTGCTCGTGGTAGAACAGGCTTAAAAAAATAAAATTAAAAAAATAAATCTTACTTTGCTGTACAGGGTAACTAATGGCTATTTTTTCTAAGTAATAAAAAGCCTCTTTTGTAAAGAAAATAAAAGTAGGGAGAAAGTGTGCACACATGAGCAAGTAGAACATCTTTCACCAAATGTATCTGAGCTGCCTGTTCGTAAAATGTGACTTAATGTATGTTCAGCATGAAAAGTTAGAGCAAGGTTTTAAGAAGTGTTTAATGTGCGAAGTAGTCAGTTGTTTTATTTCTGACTTTTTTAGCAGACGCTTGTCCAGTAAAATATAGACTGGAGAAAAAAAAAATAAAATAAACCACTGAAATAGAGTCAAGACTGGATAAAAGCAGAGGACATTTCTGCAAAATCATTTGAGTTCTTGGTTAGAGAATTAAGTAGGACAGACACCTGGTGAGTGAGAGAGAGAAGGCTATAAAAATCTGTGTATACAAATGAGAATTTTAAAAGCATAGACTAGCAAAGAAGAACATTATATATTAAACAATACCCTGGGAAAAGATGGAATGGTGAAATAGTGTAGTGAGTATTATAAACGATGTAGGAAAAATGAATTAGAGCAAAGAGTTGGATTACAAATAATGTGCCAAATGTAGCGAGTGTCACACCTAACTTCTCTAGCTTATGGGAAGAAAGCGTTAGCAGATAGTAATGACAGAAGTGCTTGAACAAGCAAACTTGTAAAAATAGCCTTATCAGATTCTACCTGCCTTGTGTTCCAGAACACTTAAGGATTCTTATAAACTCCTTTCTTGCAGGAATTGAATCCATCTCAATATATCAAAAGAGAATTAAAAAAAAAAAAAAAAAAAAAAAAACAGGGAAGCATACAGGGTAACAGCTGTGTTAGAGGGGAAGATTAACAAGAGTTTCTATTCCATACCTCCCAACTTCAAATTACTTTGCTGTCATTTCATTTTATGTCACCTGCGACATCCATTCCAGTCCCCATGTGCTAAGTGCAAAGGAGGTGATGTGTTTCTGGTGCTGCCATGTACTTAGGTTTGCATTCGTAAGTTGTAGCAGCAGTGCTGAGGATTGGCTCACGTTGTGAAATGCATCTTGGCTCTGGAACAGGGTGGCTCAGATGAGGCTGCTATATCTATATATGCAGATGTGGTTTTGGGAAGGCCATTACATTTTATCTGTAGCTTTATTCTGTCTTTTAATAGAGACCCTATCTGATGTACAAGAGCGGGGACAGATTATCTGATGTCTGCTGGATGCCAGTTTTGTGCCTTCCTCTGGCTGAGGTCAGGTACCTGACAGTCACCAGCCAGCCTGGTGATAAAGAGCTGAGACTCCCTCATATTTAGCCTTTTACCTTACCTTCCCACTCTAAGATCAGAGGGAATAGAGTCGTGTTGATTTTTACCTCTTCTCTCCCAGTGAGCACATCTGTAAATTATCTCCCAGAGAGGACTTGTCTGGTTAAGGGTCATAAATGGAAATGAACAGGGAGGGATGCCCCTCCTGTAGCAGGGGAAAGGGGGCAGATTCAAGTGATATACCAGTTGATAGTTTCAAGAAAAACATAATTAGGTTGAATCGTTCAGAAATTGTTACTGCTTTAAACACATTTCAGAGAAAATGGCCTTTGCAGATTCTTTCAGCGCTGTACAAAGTCATGCGCTGCTGGAGACTTTACGGCATGTCCTCTGCGTGAAATCATTTGGGAAAGGATCTGTCTCCCTCTAATTTGGTAACGACCCCCAAGCCTACAGTTGCTATCTTTCATAAAGTGGGTCACATTCCTTTCAGGATGAAAATAAAACATGGGAATTTACACTGTATATAAATATTTCCATACTTGAGGTATCTCTCAAGTATTCAGAAGATTCTTTGGCAGCATTAGCCAGTACCATGCCCACAGTCATATTAAACCTCAAACTAGAGCCATATTAAACTAAACAGAAGGTTCAAGAGACTTTTTGAGGAATTGCCTTAAATTCTTTTTTTTCCCTTCCTCCTCCAATATGCCTGTTACTACTGTGCTTTCTGACCTGCCTAACAGGCATCCTTCTAGGGCTTCATGATCTTTCCCCTGGAGGGAATTCCAGTCTGTACAGAGGTGTTTACTGACTTCATATCTCATGACCAGAATTTCTCCTTGTTTACTTTCTCCAATGGAAGGACTCGGTAAATGCTGTGAGGATCTTTCCTAGCATCGAGAATTTGAATGCCAGCTCTGAGAGACTTAAGATGTAGATTATATCACAGAGCGTTTGTGGGCATCCGTCAGACCTACCGATACGTGGAAGGTTCTTTGGGAAGATAAGCAGTCAAGCTTATCACTTTCAATGTTAACCACCATGAAATGACACAGGAGGGTTACATCTCCCTTAATTAGAAACTTAATGCTTAACACAGGGTGTAGCTCATTTGGCAGCATCTGTGAGATGTCTAGGGAATTACTTGTTCCATATTTTAATAGCTTTATGATTTTGTTTGTGATTTCATCATTGTAATCAGTAGTAACCAAAGCACTAAAACTATAATGACGCTTCACCAAATGCTACTTTTTTATCAAAAATCAACCAAGAAAAATAAAATATATTTTGTAAGGGGTATTTACTGTGTTTAGATACATACTAAGACCACAGAGTGAACTCTTTTCCTCTAAGGACGTTTATAACATTCATAACATATTTACTCTTAATTTATATTTGCTTGTTTTCCAGTAATTCAAAACCTGGTAAATTATCAGCCAGGGCAGTAACTTTGAAAATAGCACTGTTACACCATCACCTTGTACATATATTTCTCCAAAATTAAATGTCATTGTCTCCTTTCTAAAAATGTGATAATGGACTGTGTGCTATGGATTTAATTAAAAAATTGGATTTAAATGGCATCCCACTTAAACGCTCTGTAGGGGCAAATTACATACATAAGATAAGTGTACCTAGCAGATGCAAAAAATAAATAACATCATAAAATCTGATTTTTAAATTATTTTTATGTCCTGAAATAATAAGAATGGTAATCCAGTGTTATACCCAAGGTTTTTTAGTTTTATGAACAGGATGAATTGTTTATAGTAGAAACTTTTTACTGTGCTGCTTGCAGGGTAAGGTGCTTCCAGGATGTCAAGAATTTTGTCACTTGAATATATTCTGCAAAGCTGGCAGCTTTGTATTTATGTATTCATAGTTGGTGTACTACTCCTAAATGTTTGGAATGTAATAATAGTTTTTTTGGCAGTGGGATCTAAGGATGGAAGTACCGTTTGGCACATAAAAGCAAAAAGTTGTTAATTACTACAGTACTAACCTGACTAAACACCCATAGTTCCATTCTGATTCTTAAAGAAATACATTATTGAACTCTATCTAATTTGTTTATAATTCATCCTTAGATTAAGCCAAGTTAAATTTCCAAGTTAAGTTAAATAGTGTTATGTTTGAGGAGAAGTATTGTTTTTTTCACAACCTTTCATCCATGAAGAGCGGGAAAACAAATCTGATATTATAGACACTACTTTTAATAACTTCTTTTGTTGCTAAAGCTAGAAGTATGCAAAGAAAGTTCATAGCAATATAATAACCTTTCTTAATCTGCCATAGAAAAGCAAGCTCTCCTGAAAAAGGAATGCCTGGAATTTTTTTTTTCTAAATGAGACTGAATGATATTTTTTCCATCTTAAACATTCTGGATATGCTTTGTGAAAAATTGACCATGGTTATCCCATCTGCTGTTTTCGATTTGTACAGGTCAGTACCTTTCTCTGCTCACACATTTATATAGTCATCGTCAGCAATATGCCTTTTTACTTCCCTTTTACATTTGAACTTTTGCACTGATACAACTTACCTGGGAGAGCATTCGAAAGTCATGACTTCAGCAGGGCATTTTTTTTTTTCAGCTGACTGGATAGTCACAAAACTTGAGACGATAATCATTTTCACCTTTCCTAAATTGGTAAAACCATATGAATCACTAACTTTTCTCACTGCTTTACAGAGCCTATTTTTTAAAAATTGAATGTTCCTCTCATAGAGGTTAAAAAAAAAAAAAATTGAGCTGTGTATGAAATATTTTGTACGGAAAAAATAGTAGTTATCTT
Source organism: Cygnus olor (assembly GCF_009769625.2). NCBI lineage: Eukaryota > Metazoa > Chordata > Aves > Anseriformes > Anatidae > Cygnus > Cygnus olor. Next base: position 31,834,733 of record NC_049170.1, read on the forward strand.
TGATAAATGTTGAATACAGGGATATTTAGTATTTGGCCATCAAATTTGCAACCATCATTTAACGTACACAGAGGAGGGCTTGCAAAACTGGGAGACTGCAGTTATATTGCTAAATATGTTCTACTAAACTTTATTCAGGCTTCTGGCTTGCATTAGCAGTTGAGCTTTGCAAAAATGGCTGAAGCTTGGGTGGCTGTGAATGTCGAGTTGCAGAAGTCTACTGCTGACAATATTAAGGAAGTGCTATTGTTTTTGCTTTACATGAACACCATATGCTATGAACTATCATAGCTTAAAGGCAAATACGTCTCTCGCTAAAGCTACCCGGGCTGCAGAGCTAGTAATATCCACTGCCAGGTGGGAAAGAAAGCTGAGAGTAGTGTTTGAGGGCTTTCTTATCTTCACAAGTCAAACCCTTCAGTCCTTTGGGCCGTTGCATTTATTCTTCCCTTATTTCTTGTGTCAGTATACTAAAAGAATGAGATTTACTTAACTTTGTATGGATTTGGAATGCAGATAAATCAAACTGAACTGTAATCATTTTCAGTGTTTAATTAGGCTGTATTTCTAAGGCTTATTCTTGTTTTCTAATACCATATTCTACATCAGCGGTAGAAGTTGGAATTATAAAACATACCATTTCTTTTGGATACATTTGTTTTCCTATTTTAGCAAAGACAACATGTGAACAGAATAAATGAATTCAAGCATATGAAAATGATTTGTAAAAATCTTAGAGTAAGCTTAGTAAAGGTAATAGAATACAAGATTTGTTTCCTTTAGTGTTATATACCAGCATTGTCCCTAATGGCAGGCTGTTATACATAGGTACCATGTCACATGTGCAGATGGAAAAAAAAAAGTGTTTTTTTAATTCTTAGAGCTCTTGAACATATATATATGTAACACTGCTGCAGATTTATTAAACTACATAAGAAATCTATTTGTATGTAAATGTTACCAAACTCTTCAAAGAACAATTTTGTCTCTGTTGGTGAAATAGAGACATTCTTCTATTTCCTTCTGTAAACTTAGATGAGGTATTAACTGAAAAAGTAAAATTCATTCCTTGAATTTTGATTGTCATTGTTGTCTTTTTTTCTTTTTTTTTTTCTTCCAAAATGGTGATGTAAGAGGCAGCAAGGGAGAGGTGTATAGCTCTCTCTGAAAAGTCTCACATGGCTGGTCCTTGCTTGGACTGTACTGTAAGGACAGGGTGATAACGTAAAGCTGCAGCATTTGCTGTGCTCAGAATCAGCTGGTACAAACTTCTACAAAACACCTCATAGCAGCAGGGTGTTGGGGGGGAGGTAGTATTATCAGAATATGATGTAGGTTATAACCACTTATTAAAACAGTCTTGATGAGTTTGGAATCCTACTGAACAAAGGCCTGGAATGCAGGAAGGAAGTGGTGTTGCTATCATTAATGCTCAGCCTCTGAGCCCCCGAGAGCTCAGCATCATCTTGTACTCTGTCATCTGAGCATTTTCCTCGCTAACATGTTAAGACTAATAATAGTTTGACATGCTGTTTTATCAAAACTAATCCTTAGATATATTAATTTTAGAACACAAACAAAGGTCTTAAATTTTAAACATGGGAGTAAAATTTATTTCCTATTAGCAGATTAAACAAAGACAGTGAATACTTGTAACTTTCATACAAAATATATTTTCTCATTAATGACAGTTCTTAAAAGAATATATTTATAAATGTATTCAAAAGCCCTTATAAAGCAGACGAAACCATGAGATTGTCAGCAGAATATTTCAGTGGTTTTGCATGTTTTATTCTCTCTGTATTTTAAATTGTTAAACCTAAATGCATATATTTCTGGAATTGCATTTCTTTTTTTCCTGTCCAACATAGTAGACAGAAATAGTTAGTCCAAATCTTTTTACCTAAGGAGCAATTCCTTAAAGATATCTTGATGCACATTTGGGGGAGAAACTACCAGAATTGTTTTTGCTTTTCTTTCTGGCTAAATCCCAAACAATCCAAGCATATGGAACAATTTAGCAGAAAATACATAATTATCAAACAGATCTGTCTTTGCCACCTTGAACACTATTCCTTGTGGCAGCATAAGTGAAACCTCATGTTTAGATTTTATTTCATTTGATCTTTTGCTTTATTGGCAAAAGATTACAAAAAAAAAAAAAAGACAGATGGCACCATTAAAATATGAGTTGATTTGTGCTTACTCTTATAAGAATCTGAATATTGTTGATAAAGGCATGGCACAAACTTCTAACTGAAAATTTAAAGTAAAGAAACCAAATACATTTATCTTAGTAAGATCCTGGACAATCTATGTAACTGTAAAAACAAATTTAATATCATGCAGGTGTTCACAAACAAACGTATGCACATTATTACATTTGTAATAAAATAAAGCTGCCATGAAATTTTGGCTCTTACCTTGTTTCTGTTTTTCTTTTCTTTGTGGAGGCCCAAATCAGTGAATGCTAATTCTCCGTTACAGTCTCTACTCAGTGGATATAAATCCTTACCAATGTTGTAACCTTATAAAGAACACTTCTTACAGTGTAAGAAATGTGCTGTCAAAATTAATTCACTGTGTTCCCTGTTAAATGACTTCTGATTTCTCTTAATTAGCTTACTTAATCTGAAGTCCTTTCAAAACTGAGTTTTCTCATTTAGCTTATGTTTTCGCATAAAACAGCCATTCCATAACATAGTTGAATGGCTCTTTCAGTGGGGACTGGATCTGTGCCTGGTCTTGTCCTCTGTGGTTAGTGTCCCAGCTGGGAACTCGCCTCCTGAATTTTCAACTTTCAGGTTTAGGAAACCTTTTTTTATTCTTCTGTGTGACAAAAAACTCAATGGGAAGGATGGGTGCTACCTCTGCCCCCAGCTTTGACATATTTTCACTGAAGTGAAAGAAGGGGTTGGGAATTATCTGTAGTAGAAGAGGATATGAAACTTGGGTCTAGCTTATATTAATACTGTAAAAATGGGCTACATAACTTTCTCTACACATGTACATATATTTATATTTTAAAAAAAGCGGAAAAAAAAGCTGCATGGTTACTCCAGTGATCAAATTCAGTTTAAAACTGAGAATCTAGATGATCTGAGAAAATTCAGTTCATAAAATCAAATTAGGGTCTTATGAATATAGTTGGAACAGGTGCAGAGAAGTCCTGGAGAGCGGATATTACAAGAGGTGGCTCAGTGTCTCATGTTTCACTTGGCAAAATGGAGGTTGGGGGGCTATGATTGCTGTCTGTGAACATACCAGGTAGGATAACACTGAGGAGTGAGCAGAAATACTTAATAAGCAAAGGTAGTTACAGGAAGGCACAGGAATAAGCTGGGCATGATAAAATTTTTGTTGATAATTTGAAGGTTCTTAATAGAGAAATAAGCCTTACTATAATCTCAGGAAAAAAAAAAGGAGGAACTAATGGTTCTTAAGATTATGCTTGAAATGAATAGACAATGAAATTGGAAACTTATTTCATCATATGTGAGCAAATGCCCATATTTCTATAAGTCTATGGAATAAGGTTTTGTGGAAGTGGATGGAAATGCCTTCTAAGTTGAGACACAGAGCTGTCAGCTCCAGGTATGCAATATGCTGCAGCAGTACAGCGCAGGTACCTTATCTCCACGGCGAGGTGCAATTCTAGAAATGTCTGTTGTGCTGTCAGATTCTCACAGTAAGTTGTATTGCTAAATAGTTTGTTTAAAACAAAATAAAACAAACCCCTCTGCAAGTCCACGCAAGTTATATAGCTCTTACAAAGAGTGAAACTAAGACAAAACTGAAATCCTATTTTAGAAGTCTGAGATGCTGTCTCTCATCCTTGGTTTTTGTGTGGTTGCCCTTCAAGGCAATCTACTAAGGCAGGAGCTTTGCTTATGTGACTCAGTGGGTAAAAATGTTTTTAAAATATTTAAAGGCAAAAAGGGTTCTTTCTGTTGGAACTAGACAAGTGTCTGGTAATTCACCAATCAAACTTTTGCTTTATCTTTACTGTGGCTGTATTTACACACTTCCTGCTCAATTCACCAATTACTTTTCTGAAAGACTGGTAAATGAGCTGTATGGCAGTAAGTGTGTGTTAATACTCAAAGTATGATACTTCTAAGGTGTATTTTAATATTTAGTAAAATAACAAAAGCTATACACAACAACCTCTGGTGTTAGAATTTATGAAGAAGCTTTGCAAAACTCTTAGCTGTGGTTTGGCTGTGGTTTTTCTTTTATCAGAACACTTCTGCCTGAGAACCGAGGTGTTCACCGATCCACTCGTGGACAACCCAAGGCAGGCCCCGCGTCCCTGTGGGGATGAGGTGACAGGAGATGAAGGTTCCCATTTCCCTCAGCTCCTCCTTCTGTAGTTTGGCCTGTTTGCTCCAGGTGTCCTTCCTCAAAGGGCTCCTCACCTCTTTCTCCTTCCCTCTTCTGTGATGAATAGGATATAATTTTCTGCTGCATCAGTCTAACCCTTAACGAGCTCTATAGTGCTTGATCAAAAAATGCAGGCTTCTGTCCTGTGAAAACTCCTAAGGACTGTCCTCAGTAAAGTGCAAGGGCTGAAATTCAGTCTAGCCTTTTCTTTTATCCGTTTTTCATCTCTGTACGTAGAAAGCTATTGAAGTCTTTACCTTGTTTGTTAGGTTTGGACTGTAAGCATTCTTAGATCTTTAATCCAATGACTTTACTGTTCAGTTTAACAAACCAAAGTTACCAGGAAAGATGATACTGAAATACCATGAAACCACAAGCTTCAAACTGTGTGTTATCAAATACAGTTTTCATATGAGGTACTAAAATCTCTCTCCAAGGTTCCCAGTTATAGAATCTGACCTTCTGGGTCTTTCCTGCATTAATCCTTGCAGTGCTGCTGGAGTTGGAGGTGATTCCTGTTTGATAGTTAAGGAAATGAAGCATACGGCACCTTCCACCACATTGCACAGGAAGACTCTGTCAGAACCACAAAACCATCCATCCTCTCAAATTTTATATGTACTTTTGTTAACTTCTGCTTTGTCTTTGGCCTCTCTGTCTCACTCACACACCAGCCCCACGTATACGATGTGGTGTAGTTTATAATCCTATTATACAGAATTATAGCATAATAATCCTACAGTATAACAGCGTGTGTTTGAGAAAAATATACCAAAGATGAAAACCTGTATAAAGCAATACATTTTTCTACTGTTTTGCCTTTTTCATTTTTGGATACATACTTAATGCTGTCTTGAAATGCTGTCATAAGGTTGGAAGAGACAGCTGTCGGTTTTGGAGACCGCACCTTTCTATTGCAGTTAGTTAAAGGGAGATATCTTCTAAAGTCCGTGGTGTTTCTCCAATGTAGCAGTGGAAATCCAGCATCTTGTCATCATCATTCTAGTTTGGGAAGCTGCGATATGTTTAACTCATCTCAAATGCACTCGTTAGGTAAGGTATGCTTCCTGCCCCAGCTGCCTGCCGTTACCTGTTCAGCTCCCTGTAGGAGAGGGAGGTTAAAGTTCACTTCTAATAGGCTTTCTGCAGGTAAAAAAAGAACACCAGGGAGAGCAGAAGCTTTTCAATAGAGGTTTGCCTGTATTTCAGGTGTTAGAAAGCAGGGGTTTATTGTTTTGTTCTTCCTGTTTAGTGTTTACCTATGCAGTTATGCACTTGGTAGAACAATGCCTTCTCAGTGTAACCAACTATTAAAAACACTACTACTAATGGTAGAACAATGCCTTCTCAGTGTAACCAACTATTAAACAGATCTACTACTATTTTAAATGAGTTTTATGGTTGAAATTGTGTTTCATTAAACACGTAAGTTAACTTGCAGTAAAACAGCAAATAAGTTACTAACTTGTTGGTTCACCTTCTGCAATTTTGACCTTTTATTTAAAATTTTGTTAAGCATTTGTATGAATTCTTTCTACAGATATGTAATTCAATAAAAAATAACACATTTAAATGAAAATCTTCTTTACAGAAAATACATATTAGAGTGCATACTGTATCCAAGTACAACATATCAAAATGAGACTAAAAAAGGGGAAATAAATTATAATGTAACATTATTCCAGGATAAGAAGGTTTATCAGCAAAGGGTGTACAGGTTTTTCAAACCCTTAGAAAAGTTCTTCTGCTTTTGTTTGTTGTTTGTTTGGAAAATTTTATCAAGCATCAATATTAGATTTAGATATTATATATATACATCAGTAAAACAGGAAACTCACTGTCTCATAAATAATTTCGTGATTCAGAACTGTAATTTCTGGGAAATTCATGGCCCCCTTTGAGTTTTGGACAGTGAAATTTGATTTAAATTTAGACAGAAAAAAAAAACAATCCTGCCAAGTTTTTGTCTGCCTTATGATTTATAGCTCTGAACATTAGAAATGTATCTTTGTAATAGTCCTGGTAACCTAGTAGCACTGGTCTGAGCTCGCAGACTTGTCAATTTTGAAAGGGCAAGAAACAGACTTCCTTACATTGAAAATAGCTTTTGTGATAAATGATTTAAGATCATAAACGAAAATAGTGTTTTGCATTTTGGATCTTTGCTTTTATAACATGGGGAACCTAAGGTCATTTTAAAAGTAGATGGGTTTTGTTAGGTAAATCTGAACTATTACATGCTTGAAAACCATAATACTTGGTCTTGAGAAAAATGTTAGATGCTGTTTTTATTCTTCGTGTATATTGATTATATATTGTTTATGATAAAGAATATTTTAGAGTCCTGCAGTGATTGATATAATGCGTACTGCTTTTTCTCTTTTCTATTGTTGAGTGTAAAATGTGCATGAAAATGTCTGAAGTCTAAGTACAGTGGACCTTTGATTAGTTCTGTAGTTGTACCTTGAGTAATTTCAGTGCAATTTGGCAAAATATTTACTGTTTAATTTTTGTTTTGTGTGTTTGTTTTCATCTGTGTTCTCTAAAATTTTTGGTTTGGATTTGGGTTAAACTAGAAAGCTCTTGATGACTGAAAATTCAGTAGTGCACGTGTAGAACTGGCATCATTTTAACTGCTGGCCTGTGGCACCGAGGAACCCCAGTGTGAGTCACCAGCACAAAATCTAAATTGCAAGCTAGATATTGCTGATTTCTAGAGATTTGTATGCATCAGTAGGAAGTCTGTACAGCAGTTAAATTGTAAACTCTCAAAGACACAGGAAATTCTCAGTCTGGCCACTTTTGCCCTTGTTCTTTTTTTTTTTTTTAAATTATTATTATTATTAGTGGAAATACTTTTTCAGGCTTTTTTTTCCCCATCTCTCTTGTTAAAACTTGTTCTGGTACAAGTGTTAGTGTCCCTCAGTCTCTTTTCTCTTCCTTCGCCAGCTGTAGCCTAGTAATGCTTCTTTGAAAGTATTCACGGTGATATGGTTTATAGTCTTGTGACAGCTGCCTCATGGTGTTTCCTCTCTCTTGAACCAGGAATAATTTCCTGGAGGCCAAGTGAAGAAACACCTGTCTCCCATGGCTCATAGGTTCTTTCAATCGCTTAGTCTAAAAGTGTAGACATCTTTATATGTCTTAACATCAGCTTAAAATAAGCTCAGGAATCAAAACGACATCCTCTGAATTTGAGAGTTGTCTGTCACCAATTTTTTAACCTTAATTTGGACTTTTTGGAAATATCCAAAATTACAGATCCTGAATACGTTTTATTGGTATGTTCCTGTTTTAAGATATAGTCTTTAAAAAGTGAGCCCATTATTGTCATAATCTGACACGTTTAGTCATTCCCATGCTTAAGAGGAAAAAGAAGTCCTTTGTCACCAGTTACTACCAAATGTGCAATTTCACCCTCATTTTGGTTATGTTTACAAAATTTGGTCATTCAGCTTTCATGGCTACTTTTATAAATTGTTTCCTGCATGTACCAGCCTTGCTTGTGTCAGAATAATGATTTTATTTATATTTTTTTTTTTACGTTTTTTTAATGTATTCATGTATTACCGTTTTGTTGCTAATGGGAAATAGATGTTGTTATACATCCATCCACAGTTTAATGTAATTTACAAGCTGGACTGTGTATTGTAATGCAACTTACAAGGAAGACTGCCCTTAAATTGTTTCCTCTTCAGGCATATAAGAAATGAAAATCATGATACACATCAAAACTTTCATTTTTAATAGATAAAAGAATAATTGGAGGCCAAGATATTGGAACTGGAAATGGAAGTCTGGATTTCTTCAATACTCAGTATTTGGAAATATTCTAAACAAGGGTGTAAAAACCTGATTGTTTGGAAACTCATTGTACAGAGCAAGAGCTAGCTTACCAAATAAATGACACAATTTTGCTAAATTTGTAGAATAATTAAATTTAATTGACAGTTATCAGAATTTCTGTGAACAAAGTAAGAGAAATTGTCTACCATACATTTCCATTTTTTTTCTTTTTCAGTTCTATGAGTTAAATACCTGGTCAGCTGTTAGCAGGATATAAATACACTATAAAGCTAGCTTGAAAATTACTCAGAATTTATAGATTAACGGATAGGAAGTACAACATTTAAGTATGCAATATACTGAAAACTTTTTTTCTTCTAAATAACATGGATCTTCTAAAGTTTACTTGTGTCTGCAGCCTACACAGAAGTCAATTCCACCTCTTTGCGTAACATAACTAAAACTTCAGGGATGCAAGTATGATAATTCTGAATTGTGTTTTTCTCTTTTTATAAGTACAGAGCAATCCTTAATGCATTAGTTTTAGTAATCTGCAGTTTATACTTTCTAGTACAAGTGTACCTGTGTACAAATTACACAATCAGCGCACGTTTTATATATCTTTCAAAAAAGAATATCTTAGTTACGTATATTTTTTTTCATTGGGTTGCTTAATAACCTGTAAACATTTTTCCCTTTAGAGTCTCAGAGATAGTGGATACAAAATATTCCATATAATCTTAAGTAATGGATATAGCTAAGGTTGTGTACAGATACATGGATATAGAATATTTTCTCCCACTTAAAATGGATATTCTGCCAGTATAAGCAGTTTAGCATATGTTAATGATTTAGGCAGGAGTTTAATATTAAACTTGGTTTTCTCTAGTGCTCTCCTGGCCTTTAGAAATGTCTTGTTTTGGTTGGTGAACTTTGTGCTGGGGGTTAAGTATTTGTGACTGACACAAGTAAGACCACCCCCTTCATGAGAACTGTTGTTTGTTAAAGTAATCTAGAACAGACTAGCTGAATTTATAATTCTACTGAAGAGGTTATGAAACAGTCTAAATTGGCTCTGACTGTAAACTTTGACCTGTTTGGCCGAATTGTGGGAATGGTGCCAAAATTTGATATAAAGCAGTTCTGGGAAGCTCTTTAAGATTAAATTCCAGGACTGCATAACTGATGTACTAATGGTATACTTGTGATATTAGGCAAGTGTTCCTTCCATACAGTTTTAGGCTTGAACAGATCATTCACCTAAAAGTAAAATGATAGCCACTTGGATTTAAGTGATTGCATCTCAATATGGTTTCAGAAGGCCCAGTTAAAATTTCATGTCTTGGTATCCCTTTCTTTGCACCTCCCTGCAATGAGCTAACCTGGCTCCTCAACAACTTTTTGCTCTGCCTTTTCTTTGGAAATGAAAAGGTAGCAGAGTAGCTTTCTGTGATTGCCACGAAGCTTTTCAGCCGGCAATCACTGAATCAGTTTGTTTCAGCACTCTTATATACATGGCTGGTTCAGGCAAATTTTGAGTTGGAGTCTGTGTAGTCATACACTTCTTCACTGATTTAATAAATAATAGACAGTGGTTATGGAAATACTCAGGTTTCAGTTGAGATAATCTCTGCAGACTCCACAGCTGAGCACTGGTAAGAGCAATGTACTTTTATCATTTATATCAGGAAAACCTTCTTTATTCACTCAACACAGAAATAATTACCTTTTTTCAAAACAAAACAAACCATTATTGCCTATTTTTCTTTTGATGCTTTGCAAAAAACACATTTTTTTAAATTGAGTATTTTCAAGATTTGAGGAAAATAGTGAAATAGCTCATGGTCTGGCTGAAATTTAGGTTTCCAGTGCTATGATACACATTGCTGGGGATCCTCATCTCTCATTCCATGGCCAGACAACAGAGTATTCTGTCAGACGGTGTTGTTGGTACAGGTAGTGCTGCTTTAAGTATGTCCATAGGATGTATTTGCATTTGCTCTGTGACAAAACTGCAATCCTCTGCTGTTGTAACTTTGTGCAAACAGAGTAAGGAGTCACTATTTCTAGGATTCCTGCTGAAGTTGCTCATGTATGGGGATATTGGCTACAGAGGACTGCATGGTCTTTGGTTTTTCTAAACTGAACTCAGTATAATACTGGAGCTGGCTCTCAGGCGAGGAAGTAACAGCAAAGGTTCTCTCTGAGAACAGGAGTGGCAGCCTGGAAGGAAGAGGATACCAGTTGTGGGTTGCACTTTGGGGAAGTTTATCTGCCACAGAAACCCTAGAGATCAAGTGTTTAAAGGCAGAAAAAAGCACTAGAAAAAGATGAAAAAGGCCTCTGTTGAAGAATGGACAGCATCGAGATGAATTGAGGTTGTAGATAAACTTTTTTTTTTAAATCATCAGTCTCACGTTCTTTACTATGCTCCTGTTGCTAGGAGTTAAGATTGTTATATTGCATAAAATTCTCTGTTAATTTGTTGGTCGCTGCTCACAGCTACTGGGGACTTGAAGGTATTGCTTCCGAATGGATCCATTGAGTAAACACAGCTGATGTTAAATGTGTCTTAGTTCAAGGGCCTGGTTTGAAGAGAAGAACACTGTTGTGTGTTTTTTTTTTTTTCCCCAGGAAAGGTGAAAGTGAAAGGACTCACATTGAGGAAAATGCGATTTAAAAGACCAGTTAGGACCTAGATGTGTTGTTATTTCTAAAATTCTAGAAGCTTAAAAGCATGCTGGTTGTCTGCATCGTAACAAAGAGATTAATTTCTGAATCTCTCAACAGATCTGGAAATTCATCCTTCTGTCATAAATTACCAGTTGATTCAGCACACTCCTTATAACTCACGCACTGTAGGATATGTCCCAAAGCAGTTTCTCTACTGGATGTTATTCTTCTGGAAAGAAGGAAGACTGCTTAATATTTGCTCCTCTTAAATAATTAGGTGTTTTTAAAAGGAAAGATGGCTTTTGGCAGTAGTTAAAACTGATTTGCTTGAATTCTGTTTCAGACCTGAAGAAGCAGTTGTGGCAGAGAATTTTCTTTTCCAGACATTGTCTAATAAAGTACTCTAAAGCTCTGTACAAGTCTCTCACCACTTGAATTCAACAGTTAGAACCAGAGATAAGAAGCTGGTAAATGCTGATGTTACCATTGTTATTTGTCTTTCTAGAGACAATGTAAGACTGACTTAGGATCTTGTACATTTTCTGTTTTGAATGCTAAAGCATTTCACAACTGTAAAACAAATGTAAAAGAAACCATACCATTGTTCTGTGGCTAGAAAGCCAATTAGGCCACTCTCTAGGTTTATCTCTAGAATTTAGTTTTCACTTTAAATCAGAAAAGTCCAGGCAATGGAAATGATGCTTCTATATGGACACTGGATTAAGTGACAATCATTAACCTACGTGAAGAGCTTGAAGCTTACAGTTTAGCCCTCTTGCTAAAAATGTGTAGCAAAAAATAATTTGTTTTTACAGGTATAAACAGCTGTGCTTTATTTTTGTTGTTTTAAAGTTATTAATGTGAAATTCAAAGAAGTAACCCACTCTTTCATGTCTTTGAGAGTATATACAGAGATATTATGATCTACAGTATTTTCTATTTACTCTATGGGAGTATTCGTGTTTACGTTTCCTGAGGCTGAAAATTAGAGGGGATAGGTTCAAGGATGTTGTACTTGATCTGGATTAAAATAACTGGTAGATTATGTTCACTGTAATGTTACCTTTGGATAAGTTACCTTACATGTTTGCTATCCTCACTGCTCTGCTACTTTACAAATGCACTCATTGAGCTAGTGAATCTTGTTATATGTTTGTCGAATGAATTTTTAAATATTATGGCCTGGATTCCTGTGAGAACACAAGTTTTCTCTTAGTTTAGATGGAAGGGTTTGTTTGTTTTTCCATTATATGGCATGTTTTAATTATTCACATGATTACACATACAACTTCATTGATTCAGCATCTCTCTCTTATCTGCCAGCATGCAATATGGCCGCTTAATGACTGATGACTTGAAATTTTTAGTTGTTCCTATCTAGTGTCTGTTACTAGATCTCTAGTGGATGTTTCTGAGGCCACAGCATTGTCTGCTGTGACCTTTGAGCCTTTTCAGAATTACTGCTTTTCAGGATAGCCTCCCCCGTACTGTAAAGCCAGGGTTGTGGCCTTAGACTTGCACATTGTGGAGACTTCAGTTTGTTTGGAGCCCCACGTTGGAGGTTTGCATCCAGGTAGCCTGGGTTGCTCAGTGTCAGGGAGTCCTCTTGTTTCTGTTCATTACTGTCATAGTATTTATGTCAGCTTGAAATATTGCTAGATTTGTGTGTGTTTGCGTAAAGATTATTGATTAAAAAGTTTAATCACATGTGGCTGGTACTTATCTTAATTATACAAGTATCATGTCCTTTACAAGAGACATTTATGAAGTCATTCAAAAAAAATTAAAATAATTTTTATATTTACTTTGAAATGTGCACTTCCTGTGAATATTTTTTTTGGATGCTACCTTCTTTTAAATATTGTTATTTGGAGTTCTGTATCATCCACTCTGTTGTCTTGTCTCCTCAGGAGGAAATTCAACAAGCTGTTTTGAAATACTGACTAAAATTTATCAAGTCTTTTTGATCTAAAATACCCATATTCGGTCACCTCTGTGTAGCTCTGTTGGAGTAAAAGGGCTTTTGTCACGAAAGTGAGCATCTCACTTGTTATTTTCAAAAGTATTGAATAGAAATACTTGGTCATCTTTCCTGTTTTTTTCTACATAATTTATATTTTTATAATTTCCACCAAAGAAGAAACCAGTTCTAGGGTTGCTGGGATTTCTTTTCTTTCCGGTGTTCTCCTCAGACTTTCTTCTTCTTCTCCTGATGGACATGAGAGCTTTGGCTTTTTTTTTAAAAAAAAAAAAAAAAAAAACAATTCCTAATTTGTATTAAATATTCCTAATTAGTTGATTATTACGGACTATTTCTGTTAAAAAAAAAATCAGCCATCAGTAAGTATAACTTCTGAAGTATACATCTTACACTTACACATGGCTACAGGCTGTGTAAAGAAGGAAGAAGTCTTGGTATAGAATGCAGCTTTTGCTGCATTATTCTAGATAGAGGAATTGTGATGAGTGTCATCTTGGGGATTTTGGCATTTCTAAATCCCTGCTAGGGGTAAAGTTTGATAGTCTGTCCTGCTTTGTTTGCCTTCATTCTTTTCTAATCTAGATTTTTTTTTTTCCAGGAATGTTTCTTTTTCAATTTTAAAATGTTGGGGGTTGTTTTTTGTTGTTGTTTTGCGAAATAATGAAAGTGAGTGGATACTACCTGTCATTCAGATTTTTGTTTCTCCTAGCTGGCTTTGCTTTTATTTTTATTTTTTCCGAAAGTGGCTTTTTTCTAGTACCAGTTAAATATTTTTTTTCTTCCAGTAAATGTCATTAGTTTTATACTGTAGGCATTAAAGTACTGAAAACAAGTGAAGAGTACTCCTACCTAAGCAACACTTGCACTTCAGTTTTGATGACCCTTTATTAATTTAGATCAGGATGATAAAAACTTTCCATACATGAGTTAACCTTCTTCAGACTTGGTCTTTGAAAGTGTGGGTGTTTTAGAGCTGTAGCTTAGTGATATATCTTCAAAGTCTCAAAATGTGAAGTTCCCTGTGATGCAGTGTCTTCACCCTTCATCTGTCAAAGCAAGGTAAAGGGATGGGGTTTATCAGGAGATGTGCACTACTGATGATCTATACATTTTCCACTCTATCTTCTTTTTTCCATCCCGGATTGTCAGCAGTTTCCATCCATCTTAAATTACAACAGCTTGCTTTCATCCATCTTCTGATTTCTTCAAAAGCCTTAGGTTTTAGTTCAGCGAAGCGTGTAAGTTCGTGTGTAGCTACCTGTGCATGCTTTGCCAGTAGTGAGGAATATAGCCATACCAGTGTGTAGGCTGTGTTGCATATAGGCTCTATAGCTCTGTGAATTGACGGATGAAGAACAGAACATCATTTAGTAGACAATCTTGTATAATTCCTCCCCTCGTTTATTATTTGCACGATATAAAATATATGTACAGAACTGTATGGTGTTTTTCAGAATAGCACTCATGATTATGTACATGTATTTGCAACTTTGAAAGCTGAATATGGGTCTTCTCAATAAGTATACAATAGAAATTAAAATGATAATAGGTTTTCTCCTCCTGCCAGGGAACTTTGGGGTTTTTTAGTAAATGTTCTAGATTTCCTTTTAAAATAATGCATAGGAAAAAATATTACTGTATCTTCCAACTACTTGAATTGAAAATGAATTAGCGATTGTAGCTCCATGTGACCTATTACAGGACTTTTTGACTATCTGGGAGGAAGAAGAGCATTAAGGGTTTAATTTCAAATACAAATTCCCGAGTCATTAATCAGTTAATTTTAATTTTATTTTTAGAACATATTTTTCCTCTGCGGTGCCTTTGAGGGATATTTTAATTGTTTTAATGAAAACTGTCTGGCTTGAAAGTTGTTAGCTGTGGTGAAAGCTTAAAAAAATAAATGAAAGGCATAATTTATACTTCAGTTAACATACGTAGTGTAGAATATCATTTAACATAGTTGAAAAGCGAGTGAACGGGAGGTCCTTAGGATTCTTGACTAAAGTTCTGAGCAGCTGAAAATGAAGTCTTTAAAAAGACTGAAAAATCATTTTGAGTTTAGGGTAAATATCTCATCTTTGAGCTAAACTGTTGGTATTTTACAGCAGCATTGTTGCTTTTATAGATTTCCTATGTCTTGCAACTTACAGATTTTTTTTCATGTATATTTTTCCTTAACTTTACGGTAAAGGCTTAAGGTATGTGAAATTACTCATGTAATTTTATTTGCACATTACAGATCCAGTCGGAATAATTTCAGATTTGAAAACAGTTTTTCTTTTTCTTTTATTTTTTTTTCTTTTTGGAAGGTGGAAAGTAGATAACTTTTGAATTATGGAGAATCTTTTAGTATCTAATTTTACTTGATAATGTCCTGTTTATGAGAGCACACAGTACAGAGATAGGATAGGATATGTTTAAGGTTCTTTGTAGCAGTGTGGTGTGATTCTTCATCCCTTATTCACTGAGTTTGTTTTTTTGTGATGTGGATAATGATTATTCATGGTTACAGTAGTTTAGCTGAAATTGGAAAGTTAATTGTTTAAATAGTTAAATGGCCGAAAATAAAAAACCCTGTTTATTTGAAATGGCTTTCTTTTCTTCAGGTTTTTTTTAATGTATAATACTCATTTAGAGTTCCTTTGTGTTTCCTTGCTCTCTCTGAAGGAAGCTTTTGCTCTAGAGCAGGCTCTTATCTGAGGTACCTAGATGTCTGAATTTAGATGGGATAAAAATAAATGTAATTGTTATACCTTAAAGCCGGATTGTTATAATATATGAGGTTGTGTGGAAATAAAAATATCCTTTATTAAAGAAAAGTGTTGAGCTAAAAGTGTGCCTTATAGTAAAGAAAAGGAACAAAACAGATTTGGATTGATTTCAGTAATACTGATTCTGTTGTGAAAGTGTCATAGAAACAAGATGGGTTATCTTTAAAGGAAGGAAAAAAGACTGACATTGAAACTGAGATCTTCCATTAGACTGACTTCATAAACATTTTTTCTTACACAAAGCAACACAATGTCACATGAGTTTCTAGTGAGCCTTTCACTTATCTTCTTTCTTTCTTTCTTTTGTAGTTGCATTAAAATCTTCAAACTCTACAAGACCAGAAAGAAATGGTATTCAGGAAAACTGTAGAACAGCAAAACTTGGAGAGGGGATGCAGATCCTTGAAGGGGAACTCTTACTGCAGGTATGTTTTGAAGTGAATCTGTTATACGACCATTTAAATTCAAGTAATAATAAGAGACTATATTTAACATACTAGTTATGCAGTGATGAGTTTAAAAAAGGAAGTTTTCCTGTTGTCAAATTACTTAGTCATTTTCTTTAGGTTAATATTATGTCTTTCTTGCACTTTTTGCTGAAGGTACTAACGACTTTGAAGAGTGGTTGTTAGACTGCAGGGATCTATTAATTCTTGCTTTAAGTCAAGTCTTAGTGTTGTATTTTTCCATCTCTTTGCATCTTTTTTTTTTTTTAAATATTGATATCTTTATTGACCTTTATTACAAAGATTGGTAGATAGGTTAGTCATGTACTGCAAGTCTGATGACTGTCTACAAAAAAAATTCTCTTTAAAAGACCTTAAGCTTGCTGGGATATTTTGAGTTCTTAGTGGTTTGAAAGAACCTAGAGTTTGTTGCGTAGGTTCAGGAGAAATGTTAAAGCATTTCCATTAACTTAGCAATATGAGCTACTGGAAATAATTAATGAAAATATAGTGTTTTTAAAAATTATTTAGTTTATTTTAATATCCTAGAATGTCAAAACATATGAAATACGATACAATATTAGGTCCAGATTAAATTCAAGAAATGGCTAATATAAGCATTCCAATGTTCTAATTAGTTTCACAAAATATTTCACTGTGACCTTCAACTCCGTTTGAAATACGTTCATAATCTATTTTATATGTCCATTCTTCAAACTGACCTACCAGAAGTGTCAAATTATTAGGTCAGTCAGAGGCAGTGCTTTGCTTAGACAAAATTATTTGACTGTTCAAAGGGGAAATGAACACGCTTCTAAGAATCCCACAAAACAATTACTGTAAACTAATGCTAGTGGAAAATTGTTTCCCAACCAACTGAAAAAACTAGGACACGAGTGTACTTTTCTAACCTCAATAAAGTATGACAGAACTGTAACAGGATTGTTAGAGATAAGCAGCCTTCTTTTAAATGGTAATTATTTTAAAAGGTATTATGTGTTTGTATTGGAGACATCTAATAGTTTGATATGAAATTCAGTTACTTTACTTGATTACTAAGTTCTATCTATGATGAAACTGCTGTAGCAAATGGCTTTCCAATATGAAAACAAAATAGGTTGCATATTTATTACTGTAAATTCTGGCCCCTTGAGAAGCGAGGAAAATTAATGGAATTTCTTCATTTGTAAAAAAAATTTTTAAAAGAAACTAATCTATGAAAATATATAACAGGTAGACTTTTCTAAGGGAATGTAAAAAAAATGATGAAAATGGGAATTATCTAGAAGATATTAAATACATTAAGATGTAAATAGTAGTACCCGTCTTGCCTTGTGCCTAAACCCAGAAGTCTTTTAAGTTATCCAGGTTTCCATAAGCTACAACTGATGATGAACATTTCCTTATTATTCTCTATTTTTTGTAAAGGTGGTGTGAAAATATACCATATTGTTCATTTTTTTGTATTTACTCATCAGCTTTTTTTTTCATTTCAGAACAACAAAATTCGATGTCTTTAGTTTCAACATAAAAACTAATTGTCTTAACAATTCAACAATGGCAGAAGAGAGATCAAATGCATTGCTGTGCCTTCCTTAAAATTAAGATTTATCTCCCTTAAAATTACTTAAATTATTTCAGAGTCTTAATTTAGATGGCATAGTCTGTAGTAGTCTAAGCAAGTTTATGATAAAATATGCAAGTGGAATTTACATCCTCAAAGACATTTTTAAAACATCTTCGTTCTGCTAGTAACAATTTTATAATTGCCCTTGTGTTAGGAATATTAAGAGTACTTTTGTATAAACAAAATATTATGCCCAATGCTCTAGAATAGTAGTCACTATCAAATTCCTTATACCTTTAAAGATGATATTTTAGGATTAGATTTTGCCAAAACCTGGATTGTAACCAACATCCCATTTATTGGCATATCCTGGATACCTGCATATTTTAAGGGACTTTCTAGCAATGTTTTGTCTTAGATTTCTAGGCAAAACAATCTTGTCTTTTACAGAATTTTTGGCTTACAGAGGTATCTGATTTCTGCAGTAACAGTTCCATTTCAAAATGAACTACCTAGCAGAGCCACTGTAAAATGTGACTGAATTCCAGGTAACAGGAGCTGTTGCCTTTGTCACAGATTGGACAAGGAGAATCTTTCCATGGCTTTGCATGAAACAGAGCAGAATAACTAATTTAACATGTGGTGCAGAATTACACAGTGTACAGTTCACAGAAGTTTTATATCAAACATTTGATGTGAAAATTCACTGCAAAGTAGGTCAGCAGAGGACACAAGCACCTGCCATTGCAGATTTCCTACTCTCTTGGGATTTGTATGAACTTTATCAAAACCAAGGATTTTATGTAACTGTTGAGACCACAGCTCTGAACCTCAAGATCTCTTGGTTTGACTACACTGTTTCAGATTTTTTTAAGCTCATACTGTTCTCAGCTAAATTTCATTAAAACTAATGTATGGATGTTTTAGAGAGCTTGCAAATATAAATGAGAATAGAGTAAGAAATATCTACAAATGAAATAGGAACAATTGACAGAATTTTAAAACCAGTTTAATCAGATAGTTGTCTCAATTAGACGATAATCATAAAGAACAAGAAATAGTAAAACCATATCCTGGCTAAATATGGAAAAGCAGCTATGGTGGTTCCCATAGTTATGGGGGTTAATGTTTTTTGGAAGAATGATGCTGTTTCCCAATAAAAAAATATATATTAGTATTACATTACAGTAACAAATAGGATATCCTTCACTTGCTTTATGTTTCTCCTAGTTACGATAATTTTGCGTAATGAAGAATTTTAAAAATGTTTTTGATCATGCTGGCCAAATTCAACTTTGAATGTAGTTGAGGAAATTAAGTGCACAACATACTTAATTCCGTCCCTTGAGACAGCCTTTTGTTAAATCTTGACTGAAATCCATAGAAGTAAATCAGCACCTTTCAGATGAGCTGCCAAGTCACAAATGTTCTGTTTGCTATCACAACAATTGCCATGAACATATTGATTTGGAGTTCAGATAAATGCCCTTTGCGTGACTTTGAACAAGGAGCCACTTAGTCTGCTTCTCATGGAGGGGGAAATCTCTTCGAAAACATTGTTTACTTGCAATAGTCGGCTTGTGCAGAGGTCTTCTATTTTAAGTAAGCTATAAAATGTTTGTTGGACCATTTGGGGCTCTGGATCGCTTGATTTCCTGTCCACTTAGGCCTGTCTGCACTATGAATAGAAGAGATTTTGGGAATCAGTTTGTGATGCTGTTCCCTTTAATACTGCAGATGTTTGAACATCCTGAAGGCTTGAGCTACACAAGCATTGTGAATTGTGGTTGATACTAGGTAAATCTATAGATCTTCGTACCGCTGCCCCTCATCTCCTATGATGAAGAGTAAATAAGTCATCAAAAGGCTTGGCTTCTCCCCTGACTACTTCCTTGGAATTTTCCAAAACAAACATTTTTCTTCTTTAGATGCAATTTTCTTTATTGTATCATGCATACTGTAGGGAGAGATGATGATGAATCCTTCTGTTTACAGTTAGATAAAGATATGTTTTTGCGTGCTTCATATTATGTGAGACTAGGGCATAGGTAGACTTAGAGCCACAATAATTATCTGGTATATTGTCTCCGAGGCTGACAGATTGGTGTGTTTCCTCCCCAGGCATTAAATGGTTTTGTATTAGTTGTGACGGCAGACGCTCTGGTTTTTACGTCTCTCTACTATCCAAGACTACCTGGGGTTCCAACAAGTAAGTTTATTTTTTCCTTTTTTTTTTTTTTTTTCACATAAGTTTTGGATAGTTTCTGAGGGCATCAGTACTCATATTAGGATCTGATTGCGTAATAAAATTCGCAGTCAGATATTTTGAGTTGGATTACTTTGAAACTGTATTACTTTTCTAACAGCTTACGTAGCCAAAATGGGATCTCAAGCCAAGCACAACAGGAATATGATTTCCAAAGCTGAGTTAGGCAAGATAGGAAATTCTCACACTTAATTAGTCTTTACTGGAACAACTGTTTGAAATTTATACTGTGGTGTTACCCAGTTTATGATGCTGAATTAGACGTAATTCAATGGGAAGGTAATTATTTTAATGGAAACCTTTCATACAAAATTAAGTCCATATGCTTTGAGGTTTTTTTAAGAATGTATTCAGAGATTTTTAGTAACTTTAGATATTTTTTAGTGCGTTCTCTCTCCTGCCCCCCTCATTTATTTATTATTTTAAAACAAGCATTTGTTATTTACAATTTATGGTGCAGATCACATATGTATCAAAACCATGCAAACCATGTATCAAAATAGCAAAGACCAAGATCCAGAGGACACATGTTCCTTAGGGGATGCAACTCCCAGGATTAGTTTATGTTAAGATGATACAAACTGTGGTGGTTCTTACCCCTGCATGGGAGATAGAGCAAAGTTGGTTAAAGAGATTGAGTCAAGGATGGCCCAGTGATGCTGGCTTGGGCAACCTCTGACACTTTTTTCTTCCTGCATGCAGAAATTCTGCTAGCCAAGAGCCTCCTTCCCAGTACAACCTTTCTCTGGGTGTTATGGTGTAGAACTGATATGGAAGTTGCACTTGAATTACTGGGCATTGCATAGATGACAAAGTGAAATTTGGTTTAATGATAAATACATAAACTGAAATACTTTATGCTATGACATCAGTGTCGAATTACAAATGACCTCTAAATTCACCTGTGGGCTACATCTCCACAAGATACATTTGTTTACTGCACTTCTGTGGTGAAATATCTGTACAGAAACATCTGTAGTTATCAATTTATAACTATTTCTTCATTTGTTGGGTACTGCATGATAGATTCAGATGCTGTCTAAAAATAGGGAGAAACGCTGCTTGGTCTGCAATTTAGGTAACTGATAAGAGTTAGTTGGGGAATGTTTATGTAAAACAAAATATTCCAAACAAAACATTATTCCTTAAGTTACAGATTCTTTTGTGGTGTTGGGAAATGAAGAAAAAAGCATGGAAAAGAAACGTGCATAGAAATTCTATAGCAATGCCAGTAAATCAAGTACATGATACAGAAGTGAAATCTTAAAGGTCGAAAAATTAGCATTTCTTGCATTTTTTTTTCTGGAAAACATTGATTCTTTTATGAAGTTCATCAAAGCAAAATTTGAGCTGGGCTTCTGCTTTTGCTAGCTCATCTTAATTTCTTTAGAACTGTGTTTTATTTAAAAATATTTGTGTGTATATTTTTTTGATTCGGTTTTAGATTTATGTAGAAAGTAAACATTTTAATTCCTCTCAGTTGACTGATGCTTTTCTTGAATATTGTGGGTGTTTTTTCCCCCTTAATTATGTGCTGTTGTTTTTTTTTTAATCCTGGGTGTTGTAACTTTGTCGTTCAGATCATATTCCTAACCACGCAAGTGGTGATGATATGAAAGCTTAGTAATTACTGATTTTAATACATTCTTCAGGAGTGATAAGGCTTTTAGGCAAACAAAACCAATATTCAAAATCTATCTGGCTTAGTTTTGAAAGTTCTGTTGTTCAGGGACTTTGACTTCTTTTGTATTCCTGCAGCACCTGGAATGGGTCAGGTCAAAGTACCGCCTGGAAAGTATTTTATTTACAAGTATGTAAAATGAAATGATTTAAACAAAACATTAGCATAATAGTTCCAGGCTTGCTTAGATAAAAAGTGGTTTTAAAAATTAAAAATAAAAAAGGGGGGAGAGGTTGGAAGGTAATATCTGTATTTCTATTATTATTTTTTGTGTTTGCAGTCATGGACGTGACTGATTCTTTCTCTGTGCTGCTAAAAATTGTTTCAGGAAGCTTTCCCGTGTGCATGCAAATTATGTTTTTATGCTATATATGTTTTTTATTGCTATGGCAATAGCAATATTATCAACCAGACAACTCTCATCATAGTCTCAGAAAAGTTTTATATTCTTCTTTCTTTCCCTCTTTTTTCCTTTATGTATGTAGTCTGATATTATACACCAGAGTGTATTTGAACTGATTCACACAGAAGACAGACCTGAGTTTCAACGTCAGCTACATTGGGCGTTAAATCCTGCTCAGTCTGCAGATTCTGGACCAAGTGTACAAGGTGAGAATGCTGCTAACTTTTATGTTTGCCTGTCCAATTATTTTTTTTAATGAGTCTACATAAACAAACAAAAAAAGGTGTAGATCCTTTTATATGAACAAAGGAATGAATAATGTATTTTAAATTTATTTAAATGTTATGGATGTGTTTAGCCAACAATGGGAAGTGCTATTTGTGCACTTTAAGTTGCACTGCTATTCATAGGACAGCATCATAAACATACTAATTTTACTCTGAAGTGGAAGACTTTAATTTGGGGCATAAAAAACTGAATGTTATGCATGTTTGATCTATGTACTGTGGTAAATAGCAACCTGCATGTTTGTGTGGCAAACAGGGCAGTAAGAAGTGGACAGTTTCTTTTGGTGATATAATAAATGAAGAAGATGCGTTTTGTTTTGTTTTTCCTGTGTTCATCTTCAGTTATACCTCATCTTTAATTAATGTATGAATGAGAAAGTGCTTTCTTTTTTTTTTTTTTAAAAAAAAAAGATTTCTAAAATCTGTTCTTCCTGATCATGACACCACATTTATTAGCTTAGGAAGACCAGCAGACAACTGGGTATGAAACTCTTCAGGCTGGTAGATATATTCCAAGAATATTAGTTAAAGTATTATGTTAATATGGAATAGTGCATTCCTGGTTGTAGAAGACACATACTCTTCCACATCTGCTATTATGCTAAGTAAGCTGCTGCACAGACCACTACTTCTCCTGGGAATAAAAGATGAAATAGAAGAGCCTTTAAGACCAAGTATTATGCTGGCTAGAGTTTCAGGTCGTCACAAGTTATCATGACTGATGCTTATGTGACCTGCTATATTGAGAAACTATCAAGGAGAAATGTTACCTAAATATCGGAAGAGAGATCTCTTGTTATAGATGGCTACATGCAATAACATAAGCATAAACCTGCCTGATAATAATGACAAAACTGTTGAGACAACTGTAATGCTTAATTTCACACAACAGCTCTTTAAATATGTAGGTAAAGGTCTGTCTTACTGTAAGCTACTTGATTGTAGGTTGTTTTATAGTCCAGAAAAAAAGTCCGTATTATTTTTTAATTTACCATTTATAAAGCAACTTGATTTAAAACCGTAACAATTTCCCATTAAACATTTTGTAGTAGTAAATCACAAACACTGTGATTTAACAGAAAAAAATCATAGAAACCAGCTAATATTACTTGCTTGGCTCACAGCTCAGCACGTTTCAGTTTCTCATTTAGCAGGCAACACTTAAGCTATCTGTAGGTCAATCTACACGAGCCAGGGGAAAACACGCTACACGATTAATACTGCAATTCAGTCTAGAAAACAACTGTTGGCACTTAGGATTCCTGTTTTTATGTGGTGGCATATTGGTTGCCTCGGAGTGAAATAGTGTTCTGTGGCTCCCGGAGATTAAGCAAGTGTATGTGAATTTACAGAAGGTTGTGTTTGAAAAGTACAATACTAGGCCGACTAGGCCTCATTTTTTACTGAGTGATGGGAGTATTCCAAATGCTGAGCAGCACTACAAACAAACGTTTTTGTGTTACTAGCTTACTAAAAGCTGCTAAATTATTTTCATGCCTCCAGTAGTGTAAAATGTTAGGCTGTTGAGGATTTTTAAACTGAATTCAGATTTATAACTGAGGATAACGCTATGATCACAAGGAACTTCCCCTATTCCCCCTCCCCCCTGTTTTTGTTAATTTAATCCATTTCCTTTGTAATGTATCCAGCAAGCATTACGTAGTTATTTATAGATATATTATAATTGTACTCAGGCTTAATCACAGATTGCAGTCTCAGTCTGGGAAGTGGCTGTGCTTCAGTTAGCCTGGACTGGTTGCTTCCCACTCAGTGCTCTGGTATGCCTCAAGACCACTGGTTTCCTCAGCTGTTCCTATGCCTCCCTGCTCTAACCCAGTGAAATTTGCAAGATTATGATTTTTCAGTCCCAAATATCCCCTTCAGGGCATCAACTTTAGATTAGCTTTTAAGGTCCAGTTGCCAAGCAATGATCTGTAAGACTCTTCGCTTTCTTGCAGCAAATCAGTTCTCCAAGATCCTGGCACTAAGACCTCCCTGCCTCAGGTCTGCCTGGAAATGTGCAACAGTATTCCATTCACAAATGTAGGAGGCATGGGCTTAAAGCCTTTTCCCTGCCACAAGGATCAGAAACTCCTACTTTGAGTGCCTTCCCCCTCTTCTCCCAAGCTACAGATCGTTGCTTCTTCCACTAAAGTCTTGTTCCCTCTTGGGAACTGCCTGTTGTACTGAAGGAGTTGACAGACACTTGAGAGAACTCAGATATCAGCATTCAAATGCTAGCCATGTACTTACCAAACGAGTAACACTGAGTTGCTTCTGTAGCAGAAATGCTGAAGGGCATGCCTATGCAGTGCCGAGGTTTCCCATAGAAAGCCCTGCACAGCATTTTGGATTCAAGAGTTCCTCTCAGTAGGCAATCCTCAGCCAGAAGATTTCTCTGAGCTAGAGGACTTACCAGAGCCCTTTGAGGAGCCTGCTGTTGATGATTTAAGTCTTTCCCTACATCCCCTTCAAGAAGTTGCCCTTAATCTCCATGAAAGAATCTGCTGAACAAACACAAAGCCTTTAAGACACCCTAAACTACTCAGTGTTCTCAACATGCCCCTGCCTGGCCACTAGGTCTTCCAGGCGACTCTTACATAGACAGTAACCAACTGTTAATACTAGTTTCTCACAGGGATTGTAGGCTTTCTGCCTCACTAGCTGGAATCTTTCTCAGTTGTAGCTGGCCCTGCAGGAGTAAAGTCCTGGCAATAGCAAAAGGATGCAAATATTGGGAATACTTGGAAGAAAAGGTATTTTAGAGGGTTCCTTGGTGCTAATACTTGTGGAAAGTGAATATTGGTATCTACAGTGTGTTAACTATTTCGAGGAGACCTCCACTAATGTGTTTGCAGGGATTCTCAGCAGTGTTGGAGTTTGCATTTTTGAAAAAGGAACTGGAATTTGCAAGCTGCTTCTTTGCTCTTTCTTCATTGTCCTTGACTCTTCAGAAAGCTTCTAGCCCATTTCAGCATCTCTTGGAGAAGCACCACCTCAGAGACAGAAGTGTTGAAAATCCTCTCCAGCAATCAGGCAAATCAATAAAAACAAAACAAAAGAAAACAACAAAAAAAAAAACTGCAGCAGTAGCAAGTAAGGAAGGAAGTTTGCTTTTGTCTGCTGAGAACCACCCATATGACAAGGGAATTTGTTGTTTTCTGGTATCAAGGTTAGGTGGCAACCACCCTGAATGTGAATTTCTTTATCTGTAGGATCAGCTCAAAATGGTGGCCTTGGCTATCATGCAGTTCTGCAGATGGCTATAATTTCAGCACATCCCTTTTCATACTCACTATTAGCTACGGCGCCATTTTTTTTTTTTTTTTTTTCTCCATGGCTGGAGGTTTGTTCATCAAAAATTGACCTTGTGTAGCAGAAAAAAAGGAATCTCCTGATTCCGTTGTCTGAAGAGCTGGGTGACTCAGCTTTCTTGTTGGATTTATATGTCCTCTTGATGAGCCATCAGTGATCTCATTTGACTCCAATTCAGTCCGTTGAATTAATAGTAGAGTAAACTGAACTGGCAGTTAGTCATGATTTGTTTTCCTTTGGGGTTGATCTGTCATTGTGCAAAGCAGCTAGCCTATCCATAAGTTTTTCCAGCTGTCCAAAAGACAGAATTGTATTTCAGCGACCATAATGTGGCTGGTAAGCAAGTGGCATGCTACCTCCAACTCAAGAAGGTCAATTTGGATTATTTATGTGGTGGTCTTTTGTACATACATGGTAATTAATTCTCTTACAGTATATAGACTATTTTAAAATTTATAGAGTTTTAACACACTAAAACAATGTTTTTACACTGTTGTTTTTTCTTAATTTCTGTGTGTATGAATTAGGAAAGAGCATTTTGTGTTTTTTAATATGCGTTGTAAACAAGATTACTTTGCTAAATTTGCTTTAAGTAGACATGCTCTAGTATCTCTGTATATGTGATCCCATGCAGAACATGTGTATTCTATCAGCAGTTTATTGATGTACCTCCTGTTTTTACTTTATATTCTAAATGCTTAAGTCTATTTCCTAAATCCCACTTAGCAGCACATGCTTATTCTAAAGTGGTAGAAGACTGTCAGGTTGCTATCCTAGTTGTTAGTCGTGAGTTTGGGTCTTTTTTTTTTTTTTTTTCTTAAACATAAGTACTCCAGGTTGTGGAGGCTCTGGAGAGCCTACATCATTTTCATGATCGACAGCTCAGAAATATTTTCACTGTTTAGCAGTAAAATATTAGCTTTTTTTTTTTTGTTATTTTTTGGCATCTACTGAAAAAGTTTCTCAGATTGATTTATTGTAGTGATTCTCTAAAGATGCTTCTCTTTATTTATTGCTACTGATGGCTTTCACCTAGGTGTCTGGACAACAATGGTTTCACATACCATCTTTGATACCATCTTACTGACCTTTTGAATACTCAATTCTTAGTTATTATGGCTGAAAATGCCTACTTTTCACTTTTGAAGATCCAGCCATTGCAGCATTGGGACTGTACTCTCTGGTCGTTCTGCTTTCTGCAACTGATTCAGAATCTAGATTATTGACTAAAATAATTATTTTTTTAAAAAAAAGTTGCATGCAGTTTTAAAATACTGTAACCTGTAAAACATAATCTCATTAGAAGAGCTGATGCTTAACCTAGCATTGTAACTGGTAGAAGTTCTGAGAACGTTTCCAGTTTACATTGTTCTTGCTCAGGTCACGACCTAAGGCTTTGTTTATGAGGCGGAAGATGATTTGTTATAGATAGCCTTCACTAGGTGTTCTTCTAAAAATAATCCTTATAAATAATCCTTTCCTGTAGGAGATAATGGCTTTTCACAGCCAGCAACCTATTATAACCCAGACCAACTTCCTCCAGAGAATTCTTCCTTTATGGAAAGGAATTTCATCTGCAGGTTACGATGCCTCCTGGATAATTCATCTGGGTTCCTGGTGAGTATGGAGTTACGTAAAAACTTCCACACATGCTGTAATCTACATTATGCTTACAATATGTACAGCAACTTACTTTATTTAACTTTCTATTGATATCTGAGTGCTTGAACCAGCATATTTCAGTTAGCGATACTAAATGACAAGTAGTGACTGTATTCTTGGATTCCCATTTGACGTGTTGTTAGAACTAGGGGCAAGTTCTCTCATTTCTCATGGCTCAGTTTACTCTGTGAAATATGAATAAGCCCTTGTGGAGCACTGTATGATTTGTGGATTAAAAAACACTAAAAAGATTATTTTCTGTTGGGTTTCTTGAAGTAAGTTACAGTAATTAACAGAACTATAGTTTTCCCTTACTTGGGAAAGTCTATGCTTGCCTTTTATATATATATACACTTTTTGTTTGCAGTGTTGTGGGTTTTAAAATAAATAATATGTGTTTATGGTCCTCTAAGTGACTTCTTACAAACAGAATTGTTTACATAAGATTTTGCAAATTGTACACAATTACACGCTTTATGCTAATGACAGAGAAATTCATGAGAAGTTATGTTAATTGCATATATGTATAATGATATGTTCATTAGAATATTATAAAATTCAATTGGCATTTGCTTTCACATATATTTATTTCACAAAGCAGCCTTCTCATTAGTTCTTTTTTTTAGAGAGTTTACTAGTTATTAGATCTCTAGGTTATATGTTCAGGGTTATAACAACAGTACTCAGTACTTGTTAGCTAACTTTTGTGTATGGCGTGATACAAAGCTTGAATCTAATCGGTTTTAAAACAAAGGATATATTTTACTTCATAACAAAAATATCTGACTCTTAAATACCTCCAACATGTAACAGTTACTAACACTTTTTTCATCATCTTAAGGCAATGAATTTTCAAGGACGGTTAAAGTTTCTCCATGGACAAAACAAGAAAGGGAAGGATGGCACTACTTTGTCTCCTCAGCTAGCTTTGTTTGCAGTAGCTACTCCCCTGCAGCCACCATCTATCCTTGAGATACGAACCAAAAACTTCATCTTCAGAACAAAACACAAGCTGGATTTTACACCTACAGGCTGTGATGCAAAGTAAGTATAAATTATTCTGCATAGCACTCTATCCATATGCTGATGAGAAACATTTCAAATGTGGATTTAAAATGTAAAGCAAGGTACTGTTTCAATCGATACTGATGCCTGTTTAGGATCCATTATTGTTTTTCTCTTCAGCCCTGCTAGTACGTTCAGGGAAATGGTTTCTAGTAACTGAAGCCAACTTGGGGGACTAGTATAAGTTTTATGATTTGTTAACTGTGTTTTTTTTTTATTAGAAATCTCATGTTTCAACAAATGACTGATATTGCAAAAAAATGTAGTTAGCATTTACATCTGAAATGTTCTAGCCGTAATTAACTTCCTTGGCATTCCTTCTGTGAGATGGTTCATCAGCAATGTTGCAAATTTATTTTTTTTTTAACCTTCCAGAGGAAAGATTGTCCTGGGATACACTGAAGCAGAGCTGTGTATGAGAGGAACGGGATACCAGTTTGTTCATGCAGCTGATATGCTTTATTGTGCTGAAAATCATGTCCGAAGTAAGATCCATTCCCTAAGAAAGGCTGTTAAAAATCAATGCTTGGATTATATTTACACTGAAAAATATTATGAAAGAGTCTTAAACTTCTGCGGTTATTAACAAAAAGAATACTATTCATCTTACGTGATCTTTCCCTTCCTATAAGAATTTATACTGGATAAGGAAATATTTAATATTCCTATCTAGAGCCTTTTAGGTTGTGTATTCAAGTTTCTGTCACATCTTGCTCTCTCACTTCCTTCTGTGCTCAGCCTGACTTCTGCTATTTCAACAACTTCATTTGGGCAAAGGGACTATTTCAAAGATAACTTTCCTTAGAAATGTAAGATTTTAAAGAGAAAAATATTCTGTTATTGAGCCCTGGTACCTTGATTTGATATAAATAACAGTATGAGGAGAGAAGTAGGTGACTGATAAGTAACTATTTGGTAGACTTCTTTCTTTCCTTTTTTATTAGGTGTAACATAATTCTCTTTCAAAATTACAGAAACATCTTCAGGAGATTTTGGTGCTTCTCTTCTACTGTCTTCTCTTGGAAAACTGTTTTATTTCTTTAGTCCCCATGTATACAATTAATTAAATTCCCGCAGGAGGTTAATTCTTAACCTATATTAAGCAGATTTTGTATTTCAGGGATAGCTCAGTAACTGTTGCCTTTCACTTGTTTTGTTTGTTTGTTTTAAGGAATAAAAAATTTCCAAAATAAGATTGGTTGGAAACTTAGTTTGGAAGCTTTGTCTTAGAAATGTTTTTTCTCAATATCTGATGCTAAGTTTAAAAATAAATACATAAAGAATAGTCTTTTACCAAAGTTTATTTTTGGTTAGGATTTGTGAACTTTTCTACTATTTTTATTTGATTTTTCTGTCTACAAAGGCAGTAGTTTCAGCAATGTATAATGAAAACAATAGTATGTTTATGAAGCATTGCTAGTAAAGTGAAAACGGGAGTGAAAAATGGATTTTGAAGTATTAACCAGTCAAAATGTGAAAGAATTGGATTCAGAGCTAACATATAACAGAGGCTAGCATAGCCCTAATACAGGGCTAACTCAAAGTTTTCTAATTTTTAAAACAGTAGTCACTTTTCAGCTGTAAAAGAGATTTAGGCTTTGTCATCTACACATTTAATAGTCTCTATTATTGCAGAAATAATAGATGAGGCTCTATATAGGATGTTGCCTGTCTGTAGTGGATATCTTACAATTACTTGTCATTTTGGCTTTTATTTTACCGGTAAAAGATACCTTGAAAAGTGATCAATCATCCCGTTGCACTAGGAATACATTAGTGCAGTTCAGAAACAGGTAAATGAGGACATGAAATTGTAAATTGCTCTACAGATGGGATTATTCTCATGACAAGCCAGGTTTTCCTATTTTTGTTCACTTGACAGTAAATGGTATGTTTGCTCTTCAACTCTAGTGATGAAGACAGGTGAAAGTGGAATGACTGTCTTCAGGCTTCTAACCAAAGAAAATCGGTGGGCCTGGGTACAGGCAAATGCACGACTTGTGTACAAAAATGGAAGACCAGATTACATCATTGCCACGCAAAGACCTCTTACGTGAGTCATCATTGTATAAAGCAGTATTCTCCAAAAATTGAGCATTTTTGATCACTCTTGTTTCCCTTCAGAAAGGAATTCTTTGTTTTTAATTAAACCCCCTTTAAATCCTGAACTCCAAGAAGAAAACCTCTTTCAATTTGCGAACAAACATTGGAAAGCATTTTGACATTTTGGTACTTATTTAGTGTAGTCCTTGTTTATGTATGAAATTGTAGACATTTTTATTTCATATAAAGAGTAAGAGTACAAGCACCAAATTATTCCATCCAATGCATTTTTAATTCAGTATCCCAATTAGCAAAAGTTAAGAAATCCAGCTGCAGTTGTATAGAGGAAACAACAAAAAAAAATAAAGAATTTATATATTTTGTAATTTATGGTGCTTAACTGAGTTCCATATAATATGGAATATTGTATTATTTTACAGATTAAATGAATTTTCCTGAAGATTTTGTAAAATGATTACTTGCCATGTCAAGAAAAGCATAACATATGGAACAAAGCCCATTTATGTTCATATCAGCCCCTAATGCACAGCAAATGGTGTATGCTATCTAGATTTAATTACAGATGTAGTATGCAAAGTTCATCTTACAGTCATAACCTCCTCATTTCATAATCTGCCTCTTGGTTTAAGTCAGCCAAGTTGAGCTGAAATAGCTAGGAATTTGAAAAATGCCTTCAATATTTATTTATTAATTCCAGGAGACAAAAAGATTACTGTAACTGTTGAGTACTGCAGTATTGTGCTATATATTGATTTATTTTCAGAGATGAAGAAGGGGCAGAACATCTACGGAAGCGTAACATGAAACTGCCCTTCATGTTTGCCACGGGTGAGGCTGTTTTATATGAGGTAACTTTCCCGATGTCGAGCCTTATGGATGCCTCTCAACCGCGGAATAAAGCCACAACGGGAAAAGGAGGTAAAGCTACGCTACACGGTGATTCTGTGGATCCAAACTCCATTCTAGGTGCCATGTTAAGGCAAGACGAGTCTGTGTATCTCTGCCCTCCAGCATCACATAAACTTTCCTTTGAAAGGAACTTCTTCACAGACAGCAGGGATGAACTGGGCAGTGTTGTAAGCAGTGACTGGACGGATAGTTTCCTGCCTGCTGGAAATCACAGCATCCTCAAACAGGAACTAACTGAGTGTTCCCAGGACAGTAGTGTGCCGCTTCCTGAAGACAGTGCGGCACTCTTTCAAGATAACAAAAACAGTGATTTGTACAGCATCATGAAAAGTCTTGGTATTGACTTTGAAGATCTAAAGTACATTCAGCAGGATGAGGAATTTTTTAAAACTGAATTATCTGGTATGGATGATATTGGGGACATAGACATAACTGATGAAATCCTGACTTATGTTCAGGATTCCTTAATAAGTCTGACTTCTTATATTCAGGCTGTACTCAGCAGCAGCCCGTGGTCCAGAATGCCAATTGCTTGGTACAGCAAGAATTAGATCAGCATCAAATTCATGAGCATCAGAAGCAGCTCATGGAGCAGCAGCAGCAGCAGCAGCAGCAGCTCTGTCAGAAGATGAAACATATGCAAGTCAACGGGATGCTAACAAATTGGAACTCTGGCACCAGCATGCCTCTTAGCTGCTCACAGCAGCAGCCCCAGCAATATGTATTCTCTGGCATGCATGCCACAGGTCCTGAGTTTTCTTACAAATCAGAAGTAGACACTTCACCTTATGCATGTAGGCAAGAGTTTGTTCCTTACAAGCAACCCACAGCAATGATGCCACAGCTTTCTAATTTTTCCCACATGGATTTCCCTGTAGCAGGTTTTGAGAGATCAACCTACCCTGCTTCTTCCAACTTGGAGGATTTTCTCGGTTGTTTGCAGCAGGTCCCTGAAAATCATGATTGTGGGATAAACTCTGAGTCGGTTATGCTAACTCCTCAAACGTGCTATGCAGGTGCTGTTTCTATGTACCAGTGCACACAAGAAGCACAGCCCAGCTGCATGGATCAAATGCAATATGATCCTATGATGGCAAGTCAACAAACATTGTTGAACAAGGTATGGTAAACAGCATTGTTATATTGCTTGAATCACATTTTTATTGGGTTTGGATGGCTACTGGGATGCAGTGTTTGCCACACTTGAATCACTGAGTTTGAAACTGGTGTGTTAGCAGTGAGTGAATGTCTTTGCTTTATTTGTTCATTAGACTGAACAGGATTGCATTTGGTCAAGTTTTTGTGTACATATATCCACATCCTGGTGGTTCTCTTCGGCAGTATTAAAGCAGGAGTGAGTGAACTAGGCTATTGTACCTACCAGTAATTTTCCCAGTGGGAGCAAAAAACCAAACCAAAACAAAAAACACAACAGATCAGGTCATAAGCTTGGAATTGGCTTATATACATTTTTAGGGGAAAAGGATGATATCAGTAGAAAAAGGGAGCCTTTCTCTAGCACAGATTACAATTTTAAGCACAGTTCTTCATAGGTAAAATTAACTTAAAAATAAAAAATAAATCAGTTATTAAGGCAGTTCCTGATTTTGAATAACCTTTGTTGAAGTCTTTTAAATTGTACCATTTATTTCTGTTAATGATGCTCAAGCAGAGAGCCACAATTCTTTTTGGACTTCAGTGAGTTTGTGTTCTAAAGTACTGATCCAGCTGTAAATGCTTGTGCATGTTGATAAGCATTTACAGAATTAAAGTATTAATTGGCATTTTAACCTACACAAGCTGGAGGTGAGGAATGCAAGTAGAACATACCCAGGTTTTTGGTATGCTTAGTACAAGTACAAAACATCTTTTTAAACTGTTTCGCTAGTAGAAAAATATAATTGCAGAATTACAGAAATTGAGCTAAAACAGTTCAGCAAGTGTCCAAGGGCTGAAATAGCATGACGTTACTTGTGCAAGCCTGTGCCTGCAGTTTGCCAAGCGCTTGGCTGTTCGTTGCATGGCTGTGGTCAGTGTTAGTAATCCTGCATAGTGCTTGATAACAGGGATGCAAAGCATTTCCAAGATCATCAAAGTTCATTCCTGTAATAGGATAGAAATGTTCTTTTCCCAAAAGCTATACTGGTGTGGCCCATTGGTTTTGAACAGCCAGCACCTAAGCAATTCCATTTCCTACTTTCTAATGGTTGGTTTAAAATATATTTATTCGGTTGATTATTTTGTTATGCTGCCTTAATCATTTTTGTTATGCCCCTTTTTGTTCTTTTCTTGATTACTTTATCTTCTATATCTGTAAAAAAGTTTGACTAATGACTAAGACAGCATCTCTAAATACAGTAAATGAATTTCTTTTGCTTTGTATTTACGAGAATGCTGTGCTACCATAGTAACATTGCTTCTAGCTTGCTTGTCATAAAAACATGAACAAAGGCTACTGTCTGAAAATGTAGCCTTACTTAAGTTGTTCAGAGGCAAATTCAGCCCCTTTTGCTATGGTATACCCATGCTGAATGGATCTGGATGGCATTGCATAAGCAGAAGCCTAATGCAGAACTGCTGTTGTAACATCATTTAGCTCCTTGTCAGCTCCTGTTTACATCTGAAGAGAAGTGCTGAACATTTGTCCAAATTAGCTTAAAAGAGCAACACACTGCTTGATAAGGAAGGCTTATTGCCCCTTCCCTTTTTGTAAAAGAGTGATCAGAGATAGCTGAAAGCCATCTCCGAGTCCTAGCGGGTCCACAACGTACTTTGCTAACGAGTGTTGGTGGCTGGGAGAAAGAGACTGCTTGCTCCTAAACCAAGTCGCAGTGTCTTTTTGCAGCCTATACTACTGCATACTGTTCACATTGAAACAAGAACAAAACACAACCAACCAACCAAAGGCCTCTTGTATCAGACTGTACTCACCACTTTTGATCTCTATTCACACCTGCCGATTAACATATTTAGGGACTGAGGGCAAAGTAAGGCTCTATCTATGTAAGTAAAGATGTTATGTTGAGAACTGTTTTAATATAAAGAAACTTTCATTTTGCCTAGAAATGTCATTGCTGGAGGGAAGATAACCCAGTGTTTATGATGTATACTTGTATTGCAGAGATACAGAGGAGTTAAGAGAACTTCAAAATATGTGAACTTGTAGAAATTAGTAATTCAGAAGTATAGCTACTGCACTTACGTTGTAGTCTTTTAAAATATCTGTGCCAAAGCCATGATGGCAAATAAAATGTGTTTATTTATTGTAAGTAGAGAGAAGGTGTCACTATTACAGTAATAAAGTTATTAAGGTTTGACTTTATTGGCTGCTGGTAACTTCAGTAACGCTGCGAGTAAGCTGATACTGGGTGTTACTGTTGGAGCTGCAGTCGCACAGCCAAACCAAAGCAGGGCGTTCTGCACGGCTGGATTTGGCGTGCTGACATCAGCCAGGGGCTGGAGAGACGACGGACGTCTGCTATGCCAGCAGGGATTTCTGTCCTTTCCGCAGCCTCCTACCTCCCATTGGTTTCTACACGAAAAGACAGCAGGATTAGAAAGCCAGAAGGGTCTGTTGTGATCATCTGCCTTGACCTTCTGCCTAACTTGTAATTAATCTGTTTTACCAAAATTAACTCTTTCTTTGAACTCATGCATTCGTGGTAGGATAGTAACCACTGTAGTCTCCATCACTAAAAACGTTTCACTCATCTTATAAAAAATAATGAAATAATCTTCTTCCAGAATTTATCCTAGTTTGTTCATGTATCCATCGTTGTTAGTATGGCATCTTTGATTTAAAGCCAAATTCACATGGTTGTAGCGTAGTCATTAGGAATTTTAGAACAACAACTGCGTGGTTTGTCAAATTTCAGTGTTTGCCTAGAAGGAAAAAAAAAGTTTCCACAAAATCAGCATATCTTGATAGATGAATGAGTGAATATATAATATATGTTTTAAGGACAAACCTTGAATGAATGAATACTTCCAATATAAGCTACTCCCAAAGAGATGATGGAAATGTTTAAAATATTTTGTTTTTATTTTCTTTGCATGACTGAATGGAGTATTTTGTAGATAAAATTAGTTTTCCAGAGCATGACTGTAAGCATTACATCAGATGGTTAAAATAATCCTATGAACAATTTATGTCAAGACTGATGAAAGCCATTCATTGCTCTTATTTGGTGTTGTCAATATGAAGACCATTTGTTAAAAAAGCCCACCCTAGGATAGCTCAGCTTGTGGATTGAATGCAGTACACTTACAAATAGGACTGAATGTACATTCCTGGAAGAGCTGTAAAGTCTGGATCCCATTGCAGACATCAAAATATGTAAATAGGTTGCTTCTAAAATGTGACAGCTGGATGTGGAACTTAAGAGTACTCAGACTGTACTTTCTACAAATGGAAACTGTATTATGCTTTAGATAATGTGGTGTTTCTTTCCCTTGGCCTGAAGTGGGACTCTCACTGACTTCAGCAAGGTTGGTTTCACTGGTGATTCAGACCATACTTTAATACAAATTAAGTTTTCGTCACTCATCAGCCACCCCCCCACACACAAACAAAAAAAATTATAAATAAATAAATTGAAGATAATCATTATATTTAAAGATGATCTTATCAAAACTGTGCATTTAGGCAGATTTTAAAAAAAAAAACAAACACACACAACTGAATTAGTTTCCCATATTAACCATTTATATTGTCTTTTTTTCCCACCAGTTTCAAAACGGTTTCAATGGAGGAAATGTAAATGAAGCATATCCCTCTCAGTTAGATGTGATCAGTAATGCACAAACTGCCACACATCTTCAGCCTCTTCATCATCCAACAGAACCCAGATCCTTCTCAGATTTGGCATCTAGTGGATTTATGTAATTCAGATCTAGAGCTCCATCTGTGACTTTGTCTGGGCATCAGGCTGCTCTGAGGAAAAGCTCGATAAGTCTATCTTTGAACATAGGACTTCAACAGCTAAATTACATTTTGAAAATTTGAGGTTGGTTGCACTATATGCTGGTGGCTATGTAATCCAAGGCCCTTACTTCTTAGGGTGACAGGTGGAATTAAAACTCTTGACTAAAAGTATGCATGTGCTGTTTTCCATCAGATTGACTGTGTCGTTCCAGTATGGATTACATATGTATTACAGACTATGTCATGCTATACAACATAAGATAAGGCAAATGGTTTTGTTGTTTAGAAAATTAATTGGGCACTTTACAAATAGCATCAATGGCACAAGGAAGATGATTTCACACTTGGATTATTTCCAAACTTTATTTAAAAATATATATATATTAAAACGCTCTGAATTCATGAAAATCAAAAGCACTTAATTTAATGCATACTATGCTCTTTAATCACTTATTTTATATTTAAAACCTTTTGTTTTAAGTCTCCATTTCTAGCACTTTAATAGAAGGCTTAATACAACGATATGATATGCAACTTCAGGTTTTCTATGAAACAGATCCCTTCCATTCCTCCTTTTCTTGTCAACCTTAAGTGCCTCACAGGTTAGCTACCTTGTTTCTGACAGGAGCTTATTTTAGCAAAACTCACTATAAATGTCACCTGTATTATGTGAACTTTTATCTAACATCTACAGTGCTACTGGCTGTATCTTTTTTTTTTTTTCTTCCCTAAAGATAATTTGTTTAGAGTATGTCTTAATTCTTTATCTGTGGATTTGTTACACTATTGTCTGGAGCTATTAAATGTTCTGAACTTAGTTCAGCTAAAGAGTTTTGGTTTATTCTATACTGCTTTTCTGCTTTCTTCAGGTAGTACAGGGTATATTAAAAAGCAGATTTTGCTGAGGGGGAGGAGCAGTTCCTCAGGATTAGTTTTAGATTATTAATGCTGAAAAACATGTGCCTTATCTTGTGTTAAAACACTCATAATGTTCCTTAGAAATAATACAAGGCTGCTCTATGCAAATACTTTCATTAAAATGGATATTGAGAAGGTTTGCATTTTAAATAAGGGGGAAAGGAGTCTCAATAGCAAGTGGTATTGACACTTTGACTGCAGTTTTCAATGTTCATAGTGGGAATGGGTCAGTTTTGATTTAAACTTTATCCCTAGCAAATTGCACTGCAAAGGACCGAGAGGTTATTCTTTTAATGTACGTGAATCCATTTTAAAAGCTTTGTGCAAAATACAAAATTGGAAAAAGAAACAAAAATTCATTAGAGAAATTCTGCTTGTAATGAGCTTTATTTTCACGAGGAAAAAAAAAAACACAGGCAAAATATTCTGGTTTTTGTTTTTCTTTTCATCTGAGAGGATTGTTAGAACTGTAGACACCAATGTTTGGTGCAAAATAATAGTCTACATGAAAATACAGAAATGTGTATATGTTCAAAATATTTCTGTACTCTTGCGTGTTGTATAGTTCATATATAATAAAATGTCTTTGTAACATATTTTAAACCAGTTAATTTTAAAGTGTTACATCATTACATGTTAAGAACAATTTTATTATATTTGTTATATGTAATATAAAATGGCAATGTAGCCAGTTTAAAGCAGGCAAAAGTAAATCGGCTCCCTCCAATTAGTTGTTAATATTGTTTAATACAAGGACAATCACTTCAAATTGGAATTCTTCATTCTTAGATGTAACGTTTGCTTTGAGGAAGAACATGTCTTCGATTCTGTGATATAATATGCTAGCCCAAACTTAATTCAGTTACAACAATTCAGATGACTGACTTCAGTTTTTCTAAGTGAAATTATTTGAAAGGGACATTAAGGAAGCAATTACTGTTCAGGAAAAGCTCATAAAGAGATTGTGGGTTGTAATATGAGGTTGCTTTTTTATTATTATTTTATAAACGTTTCAGATTTTGTTTTCAACACAAGACATCACTAAGCTTTAGTTAATGTCTTTTGAATTAATTGGTCATCCTGTCATTTTTTTATGTAAGGTCTTGTTTTAAGCCAATATCTGAAACGTCTTCCATATGTAGTTAGCGTATGTTTGAATTTGAACTTGAAAATTAGGAAAGAAAAATAATGCTGTAAAACCAGAAGGTTCAAAGGGATAATGTATGTTTTACATCTTACAAACCATTCTGTTTATGAATTTAGTTAAACCAAATACATGTCCTATCACTAAGTGCCAAGGATGCAGTACTACAATTGTGCTGCCTTATTTACTGTAAACAAATTAGTTGTTTATATGCATATCAGCTTATTTTTTTGCATTATCTTATGTGTACAACATTGACTGCATTAGTGCACTCTTGATCTGCACCAAATTGTACCTACAGTGCACAGATGTTTCTAAATTGGATCTCTATTAGCCCTTCAGGTCTGTTATAAGTAAGATATTAACCCCATGTTAGACAGTATTACTATCCATTTTTGTACAAGTTTTCTTAGCTTGTTTTACTTTCCAGTTCTTATCTTTCATTTGCTATGCCTGCACATACCATGCAGTACATCTTTTGCGTTAAGGTATGGTTTTGTAGCGCTGTTGCTGATCTTCAATAAAGTTTGTAAGACATAATATATGGTAATAAAATAATCACTTGAATGTAGCTGAAATGCATGTTCTTTTACTGCAAAATGTTTGATTTCAGCAGTATACAAAAAGATACGTTATCATACAGTTACTAATATTTTTTGAGAACTGGTCATATGATAGTTTACAAAACTATTGTTATTTATGTCACTGTGGACTTTGCACTTCTCTGAATATAAGATGCAAATACAATGTGTATAGTTTAGAGTGGTGAACAAGTGTGTATTTGCCCATGGAATTAGTATTTTCCTTTGCTAATCGCATGAAAATGAGTTTGTTAATAAACATTGTAAACAGTGAGCCACAACTAGCAGTTGAAAGGCTTCTGTATTTGTTGCCTTGTGAACAGTAAATTTGTAATTCAGCTGTACTGAGGCAGGAATAGATCTCTGCATAGATGCTGCTAAAAATAAGGTAAGCATTTTCTGTTTTGAGATCTGTGGCTCGCTATTGGTGACCTATTTGCTGTTCATTGCTATTTAGTTAATACTGATTTTAAGTTACAAAAACAATTTTTTTTTCTAATTATTGATGTTACTATTTACTGTAGGGTATATTGACTTTGTGTGATAATAGTCTTTTAAAATCAGTTACAGTACTAAAGCAGATGCTTCATAATTCATAATGAATCAGATGCTTCATAATTCCCCATGCAGTTTAGCAAACTTGAAATAGTTCTTCGGTTTAGTGACATGATGGACTAGAAGTTAATTGGCTTCAAATATGCTATTATCTTATAATGTATATGTACACATGCTGCCTTATTCAGAATGAGTACTAGGCTATAAACTCTGCATGTAAGTCCTCTTGCTTGCTCTCCTTGAACAGCACAAAAATACAAGCTAAAATACAAGAGTAATTCAACAAGGCTGCAAATCTATTAAGTAACATCTGGAAGTAATCAGGTAATAATATGAGCAACACAGGCCATCCTTTTTATAGTCTGTTGTGTTTGTTAAAGGGATATCTTCAAGCCACATGTCAACCTGTTCCCAGAAATGCATTGTTCAGTTTTCTTTGCAAGAGGGAGTTTTCTTCCGTACTAAGCCATTTTCTTTGATTTATGGAATTCCACTTCTATTTTTAATTCGAGGTGAAAGTTCTTAGTGGTTCATAACCTCCAGTAGTCTGCATCAAAGCCCAAGCAGTTTGTTGATGAAAGTCATTGCCTTAGCTGAGGCTCTGTCACAGGGAGGTTTTCCCAGGTAGCTCTTTTGGAGATGGATTTTCCTAGTGAGGAACCGTGTTTCCCACTCACACATTTAAAGCAAAAGCTATTTTATTCATAGATGCCTTTGTTCACCTATGAAAGGTCTCTCGGCTGGCTTATTAAATTAGGTTAAAGTTACCTTCTAGAATAAAAACCTGATTTGACTTTTAATATCATTGTTCTGTCAGCTGATTAAATTGACAGCTTGTATTCCTGCTGTCTTCCTGCTGTCCTAGGAGTCCTTCCCTGAAAACTAGTGCTAAATAAGTAACACTAGATCAAAAGAGCTTTAGACATTCAGAATACAAGTTGCCTTTGAATCGTGAAATTCTACCCATTGTACAATCCTCTTTATCTGAACATTAAATGATTTCGAGCATGGGCCAGTGTCCACTTTTTCCCTTTCACTTCTGATGCCCCAGTGAACACTATTCACTTTGATTGCTTACCAGGGAATCTGGGCCAGCTCTCCAGAAATAAAAATTAAAATAAAATAAAAAAGTACCCATTCTCTCTCTCAAGCATGCTCTGGTACATTATTGATTTAGTGGTAAACCTACATTTAATAAATCCTTTTCTCTCTCAGAGTTGACTTTCATGATAAGTAGAGAAGGACTGCTACAGTAAGGCATCAAAAGATTCAATATACGATGTGAAATTGAAGATTTGATCAGTCTATGGTATAACGAAACGATTCATCTTTTATAACAAACTTTCTAATCAAGGTCTGGCAGGCATTAAGCAAAGCTATAAAAAACTTAATTTCTAAAGTAGCCGGTCTCTGAGGAAGACAGAAGTTCCTCAACACTAAAGTTGCTCTGATGGTTATAACTTAGGCTGAAGCCAACAGGTTCTTATTTCTCTTGAATCCAGCTGGGCTGCAAGTAGAAGTACAAGCAGTATTCAGAAATCTCTTAACTTAAACAGATTTTTTACACCAATGTAAAGGTTCTGCGTGCTCATGACTGTCTGGATGTCTAAGATCCATCCAAACAAGTTCATGAGATGAGTTTTCATGTAAAAATCAGAAGAGGAAGCCTGAGGGATATTGGGAGCAATTGAGTCTTTCGTCCTGCATAATAATAATATTTAATATAACAATTCCTCCTGTATTTATCGAAAGACAGAAGAAAAACATTTTTGTTTGCATTTTCCCCTGTTCACTGGATATGGACATAAAGTCTTCCATCTTGGTCTTGCATCTCTTCCCTGGTAGGTGGCATCAGCCAGAGGACCTTGGCTCCTTGCTAGAAAAATTAAGAGCTGAATTAGAAGAAACGACTGAATTTACTTTGTGACACTAGTCAGCGAGGGTTAAAGAGAGAGGAAAATGCAGGAAGCAAAAGGATGGCCCCACCTGTAATGTAGTTGAAAGACATCTGAGGGTATTTATATTCTTTTCTAGTTTCTGAATCCTGTGGAGAGAGCTACATATTTCTTGAGAGCAAAATTTAAATCTCCAGAGTCTCTGCTCAGCTGCCAACTACCTCAGTTCTTCTATAACCATTCAGATCCTGGCAGCACTGAACTCCTTGGCTATCAAGCCCTTGAGAAGTTGCACACCAGGTGTTTCCTGCATCTCTGTGGGGCCCAAAGCAGTAAGTGATTTCAGAACATACTGAACAAATTTATCCAAGAGAAGGCAGCCAGAAAGAAAGTCTTCTGTCAAAATGAACTAATTGGCAAGAAAAAACACAAGTCAGCTCCCTCCTCTACCTTGTTTGGAGTTAGGGTATGAATGAAATCAAGTTCTAAAATGGTTCATAGGATATCCTGAAATAAAACAAACTCTCAAGTGAAAAATGTTCCAGTTTAAACAAATAGTTCACAAATAACCGAGAGAGAGAAAGAGGGCAAGAGATGTATCCTTCAGTTTAATGCTAGGACATTCGCTTGGGACAACAGGATTCTTCAGCAGAAGGTGCTGAGTGCCTGGGACAGTCTGTGGACCAGCAATTAGGGCACTCATTTTGCTCTTCACCAGGATCATCATCTTCCTTCTCTTGAGGGGAGAGGTGTCGTCAATTCTTGATGGAGATTTAAATGTAAAATAAATAATAATAATAATAAACACCTGACCTCATACTTAGTTTTACATCTGCAGTAGCTGAAATATGCTAGAGGTGATCTTATGAGAGGTTATTCCCTTTGATTTTATCTATCCGTGCTTGTGTATATGTTTTTAAAGCACATTTTCCAAGTTCTCATCAACATTGTAATCATCAGCGTCAGACTTGTTTCTACAAAAGCTGCAAATTGCAGTCCGTAGTGGGTGGAAGTAGCATTGCTGTGTAATATGCACACACGCATACACACAGCATGAAGGCACGTGGTCTTGTGCCAGAGAATGCTTTAATTACACTGGCTTCTAATTAAACCTTGAAAAGATAATTTGAGCCTGTGACACCTCATTCAATGCAAAAAAGTATCCACATTAGGCTTCAGACCTGGACTTACAATTAGCACATAAACTTTTATGCACGTAGCTTTATGGCTCACATCTACTTTCAGTCTCTCAATAGTTCTTAAAATTTAAAAAAATCTCAAGCAAAGAAAACTTTTGCTAACTTAATACTTCAATTTTAGTATTGCTAGGTAAAATAACAATGGCAAGGACTTCAGACCAAGAATATTACTGTTAAGCAGCAGAAATATGGAAATGCTCAGTTAAAAGAATGTGGAAAAACCTCATTAACATGCTTCTAAAGATATGCTTTTTTTTGTTCATCAACTTGGTTCCATTCCCGCCCTGTTTTGGGAACATCTAAAACCAGCATTTAAAATGTTCCGTGCTAAAGCTGATAAAGATGCAGATTTTCTGATTCAGCTGTGACTTCAAATCTCTGGAAGTTCAAAGTGGTTTAAAGTCAGTGTGCCAGTTGCTCTCTAATAATAAAATTTGGGCCAAACTGAAAAACGTGGCAAAAGACCCAGATCTGAGTGGATGCACCCCTGTAACGTTTTTCAGGGGTTTTATTTGTTTATTTATTTTTAGGATGCAGAGTATTCGTGTATTAATGGTCACTCTTGTCTGCTTACTCTCAGGAGTCGCGTAACCCTTGCATAGAACCTGGTCTATCAGATGCGAACAGAATAAGAACAATTTAAGCATATCATTTAGATGCTCTGAGTGTTGTTTGTAGCCTCTGCTGCTTCCTAATTAAGACAGCAGAGTGACTTCTGCAGGAAGGGCCAAAGTATTGTAGGAGTGTGCTCAAATCGCCCTGGCAGGTTGCTCCTGCATGGCAGAGGCAGGCAAGGAGTTTCGATAGCCTGTGGGAGTCTGCACAGCGAGGGGAGCTGCTTCGCGGCTGGAGCAGTTGCCCGTTTCCTCGGGGAACAAGGTAACCAGACTCCTGCCGAGATGCTGCACACCAGCTGAAATGGGATGGACAGATAGGGCTCAGAAGTGCTGCCAAGGCTTTTAACCCCTTAACAGGCACCGCAGGGAGATCAGTATCGCGGAGTGCGACTCACCGCAGAGCCCAGAGCTGGCTACAGGCTCCGAGACCAGGCTTGGCTGAGAGAACTGAGGACAAACTGGTGACTCCTTTTACACAACAGCCTCGTAGCTGTGGTGCAGCCCTCCTGCCGGGGCCTGGCTGGCAGCGAGGACTGAGTGCAGATGCCGAGCAGCAGGCACACCGGTTGAGCTCCCACCCAGGAACGTGGGGTAATGAAATTTCTCGATGCTCAAAACGAGCTGACTTCCCTCCCTGCAAACACAGATCAGTTAACAGTTGTTTTATTGGGGGGTGGGCAGGGAAAATTCCAGCGAGTTGGGTAAACAGGATGATTTATAACACCAAATGCCTAAAGCAAATACCAATCTATTTTAGAGTCTGTTTTCCTCTGATGAAGCAACTGTTGGGGCAGCTCTTGTCCACTTAGCAGTATCACTTTAGTAGCAGCCCCAATTCATCAAGCCATTGATAACGTGA
The DNA here is from genome assembly GCF_009769625.2 of Cygnus olor. NCBI lineage: Eukaryota > Metazoa > Chordata > Aves > Anseriformes > Anatidae > Cygnus > Cygnus olor. The sequence goes on from NC_049170.1 coordinate 31,878,687, forward strand.
CCAATTTGCACAGTTGCTGTGTTTGTTACCTGCTTTTTCGTGCTCTGCCACACTTTGCTGCTACTGCACTTTAGCACTTCGTCGAGTGTTTGCTGCTACTGCAGCTCTGGTAGCACACAAATAACAGGCATCTAATGTATGGACTGACGTGGGGGAGCTTAAACAGCTTTTCCTACTTTGCAGCATATAGGAAATTTCTGCATAGTAGTTCTGTATTCAGTTCAGTGGATTGCTTTTTCTTTAGGCCTGGGCTGTCAGCGTTGTAGCTGAGCTGGCACGTGGGGCGCTTTTCTTGGGTCTGTCCCCCTGCCATCACTGCTCCTCCTCTGCCGCCTGCGTGGTAGGAATGGGGACCTCGTCCTAGAGCCAGCCTCAAGGCAACAGCTCAGCACTTCTTGGCAGCTGCTTTTGAGTCACATCTTCCCTTAGAGCAGCCTGTCTCAGCTGCAGCCTTCATGCAGCCCTCAGTCAGTTCTTCTGCCTGGGAGGAGCTGAGCCCCAGCCAGCAATGAGAGGTAGGCAGCGGTTCCCTGCTGAGACAAACATAGCCAGCCAACTACTGCAGCCCTCTCACGTTCCCCGCTGCCTCAGAGGAGTGGAGCTTCTACATACTGCTTCCACCCATCACCTCTCTGAAGCCTTTTATAACTTCCTAGTTGTAACCCAAAATTTGAGAAACACTGCTCTAAAAATAGCATGCAACAAATGATGGAGGGCCTCCTTCCATCCCTCAAGAGCCAGTCTTTGACCTTTCCTTCACCATCCTGTATTTTTAGTAGTATAATTTCAGATACAATTACCTACACTCAGCTTCTGAAATCATGCATGAAATGCTTTTTCAGAGCCGCATTAACAACTAGCTGCTCAGCTTGCTGGAATTAGAAACCAGAGATGTTGTTTTATTTACAGTATAAAATCAGACTGTGGTTTTGGTGTAGATTGCTATAATAAAGAGGAAAGGTCCCTTTGGTGTTCTTTAATTTATGACACACTGTAAAATGTCCAGGCGCATTTTACCTAGTAGCAGAAGGAGAAAAAATAGTAACTCTTGGCTGGAGATTGAAAAAGTCTCACCCACCATGAGCGTATTTCAAGATCCTGCACATTTGGGAGCAAATCAGCTACTTATCTGTTTCTGGGATCATGCTCATTTGTAACCACAGTGCAGGCTCTGTGGCTTTTAAGATATTTTTTTGTTAGTCTGCCTAAATAAAATCATTCATATCAGATGAATGTCAGTACAGTGCCATTAAGATCACATTAAAGAGATCTTAAGGCCAACATTTTGGGCCTTGCAGGATGAATTGCACCCTGTTCTGATTTTACTGATTCTTAATATCTCAAAGCCTGCTTTTCAGGCACATTAGAAGCTAAAAATAGTCAAGCCTTGTGAATTGCAACTACAGCATGCTCATTACCCCAATCATGTAGCCATGTCACCATTCTGCTAGAGTATTTCCTGGTGAGCTGCATAAACAAGCTATGACCTCTGGCTTTCTATAGTTTATGATAAGACTGCGTAAGCTCTCTTTATCAGTTGTGAACCTTCACAATTGTTATTTCACAGTAAGGCCTTGAGTATATCACCTGATTCAATTTAATCAACTGTATCAGTAAACAGAAATACTACTAGTGAGTCACAGAGTGATGCAAAGGCCTCTTACATCATCTCTCCCTCACTGACAGAACAGGATCCCTCACTCTTGTCCAAAAGCTTCATCTGTCCAACTACGGCAACTCTGGTAAATCCTCTTCATTGATTAGAGCAGACAGCCTATACAAGCTCTGCATGGAAAAAATGATTTCCTTCCATTCGTCCTCTCTTCTGCTCTTCATTTTTTCCTACAAGTCTCCTTACATTCATACCTCATGGCACACAACAAAATATTTATTGACTATCACCTTCAGTTATTTTGTAGCTGGACAATATGTATTCAGTGACTGAGTGACTGGTATTTCCATAGTACATGCAATAAAACTGTTAGTATGAAGAGACAAGTTAAAAGAAATAGACCTACCTATACAGCAGAAGAGGCAGGTAAACATCTGCTTTTTTTTTTTTTTTTTTTTTTTCTTTCTTGATAAGAAAGCAAGCACCTTCCTTAGGAAACTCTTCAAACCTTTCCCTTGTAACACAACCCCATTTTTATTATTGTGCATCCAAAGTACTTTAATTTTATCAAGAGGGTTTTTTTGTCTCCTTCCTTCCTTCCTTCCTTCCTTCCTTCCTTCCTTCCTTCTTCCTTCTTCCTTCCTTCCTTTCTCTCTCTCTTTCTCTCTTTTTTCTCTGAAACTGAATATAGTCCATTACATCAGTGCTGGACAAAGAGACGTTACTTGAATCAATTGTTCATCATATTAGAGACATACATACATACATGGGAAAATCTCATTTCTCTTTTTTATATAAGGAAATTTCTTTTGCATGCCTGATTTGTGTTGGTTTGGTTGTGCTGAACATTACATTGCAAACTCATGTCAGATGTACTCTCCAGTGTCTCTCCTTCCGTCACTGAGAATTGGTTTCTTCATATTTTGCAAGTATGAAAGCTCACTCAGAGAAACTTAGCTAAGTGATAGCTAAAAGAGCTGACAGCCTGTGTTTCCCAAACAATAAACACACACACACACACACACACACACAAAAAAAAAAAAAAAAAAAAAAAAAAGGAAAGGAGAACTGTTCTGCATTCTGAAGAGAATGCAGCAGGGAGTTTACGGATAAAATTGAGGAAGAAAGGTAGACCAAAATATTAAGGGATGTTGGAGATCCATGGATGGTCCTGTGGGGGTCACTTGGAGGTACCGTTGTGTTGGGCATTCAGACCTCGACTGAGCTAGCTTGTACTCTGGGAACAATCTATAGGACTTAATGGATTTCTCCCATCTTTCATTCATGACTGTTTAGTCCATGACTTGGGTCTTTCATTCCATGGGAAAAGCATATGTGTACAGCCCAGGAGTGGATACTTGCCTGTCTGCTTTTTAAAATGGCTCCTAGTTGCCTGCTGAATTGCTTTTCTTTTTGGTTTTGTGCATTTATGAAAATCATACAAAACCTTTGGAAGCAACTCACCGAAATGTTTCAAAATCAATTCAGAACTATTGGAAAGGGGAGGTGTTCACCCTGTAGCCAACAGACCATGTGCATCATACCTCAGCCTGTAGTGGGTGTTCACAGCTATCATTGAGATGCTCTCGTAGCAGCTGAACACACATCTCCCTTTACTCGTGATATTGTTTAATCTCATAGAACTTGACAAACTGCAGCATAAGTTTTCTGAGAATCTTTACAAAAATTGCGAGGAAATCCTATATTTGCTGCTTCTAAATATTTCTGGCAACATTTTGTGGAATCCTTTTTGTCTACGGGGAAAAATAAAACACAGCACACAGAATAGAATTACCTACAGGCTCTGTATTCCCCTCTGTTCCTGCCAGTGTCCTTACCCTGACTGTTCCTCCTCAGCCGGAGGCCCAGTCACAGTGGATTTAGTTCAGCCTGCAAAGAAAATTAGCTTGTTTAAAGGTGACAGGTGAGTTTAAAAGTAACCTACCTTACTTAGGAACAATATGCCTCAGGAAAAAGATCAATTCTGCCTACCCACATAGAAAAATGCAGACAGTTTTTAAAAAATAACTGCAGTCTCCACATGCACCTAAAACAGCTCTGGCAATTCCTGGCTCTGAATTTTACCTCTGGGTCTCCTAATTTTGCTCCCATTCCAACAGTAATGGTTACTGCCTTTGAAGCTGAAGACAGTTGTCATGCTTATAAAACAGAGAAAAGCTCTCATGCCTATTTTATATATAGATATGGAATAAGCTTGGAAAACATACTGATTTCCTTCCCTTCCCTTCCCTTCCCTTCCCTTCCCTTCCCTTCCCTTCCCTTCCCTTCCCTTCCCTTCCCTTCCCTTCCCTTCCCTTCCCTTCCCTTCCCTTCCCTTCCCTTCCCTTCCCTTCCCTTCCCTTCCCTTCCCTTCCCTTCCCTTCCCTTCCCTTCCCTTCCCTTCTTTTCTTGATATTGGTGAGGAATCCTGTGAAAGAGTCCTTAAAATATTTAGCAGGGTTTTAGATAACTAAATTACAGAGCATGGCAGCTCCTCTCCTCTCCTCTCCTCTCCTCTCCTCTCCTCTCCTCTCCTCTCCTCTCCTCTCCTCTCCTCTCCTCTCCTCTCCTCTCCTCTCCTCTCCTCTCCTCTCCTCTCCTCTCCTCTCCTCTCCTCTCCTCTCCTTAATTTTCTGATCTATGCTATAACCTTTTTGTCACCAAAGCAGAGAAGATAGAAAATATTACATTAGAACAAAAATAAGGTTCTTTCCACATTTCAGTCCTGCCACCACTTGTCTCATTACACGGATATTTCTCATCAATAATTATATACTACTTGAAGTGGCTGATGCAATAGAAAGAACTATGTACATCATTTTCTAAACACCTTTAGAAGATTATCTTTCCTACAGAAGGAGAAATCAGCTTTTATGTTTTTCCTTTTCTCTCTCTTTTTTTTTCCCCCCTCAGCCACTCAGCATCTGTAAGATTTCAAAGGATAGAGTCCCTGCCCTTCACTGAGAAACTGAAAACTTTGCTGTATTAGCAGTCTACTGACACAGTCTTACTGGCATGCATCTTTTCCTTCTTGCTCAGCGATAATGTTATCATCCATTTTACTCTTTACTCTGAGGAATGAAGAGTGACTATTTGAAATAATTCATTGTTGCAAAGGGAAAGGATCTGTTACTATATGTAATGTTAGATGAAGCTTTCTTCTGTATTTTACAGAATATCAGAAGTGTGACTAAGGTATAAGATCAAGGTCAACCATTTCATTACTCAGGGTATACATAGCTAGTGGTTACACAAATAAATCTTGAAATTCTGAACTTGTAAATTCAATCTCCCTACCCACATTAATGAATGACACACTGGAAGATATTCAGAGACCTAAGCACAGGCATCTAGTGCCATTTTAGAAGCTTTAGGCTAGCCAAGATATCTACATAAGCATTTCACAGCCTTTTAGAGCAGCAGCTGGTAGGCCAGAGCAGACAGATGCCTAAGCCAGGCAGATGAATCACTGCCACATTGTGGCATCCTCACATTGTTGAAGAACACTTAGGAGGAAAAAAGTAATAAAGAATTACGTGCCTTTTACGTTCTGGCACGACCAACATGCTTAGCATGTAAATAGGCCAGCAGTTTGAATTACCTACCATCTCACGGACCTGGAAATTAGGAGGGCAAAATTGAATTTAGTAATATCTTTTTTTTTTTTTTTCCAATTCATCGCCAGGTCATAGTCTTTTATTTTTGCTCTATCTGGTGACTGTTGGACTTGCATTTATAAAATTTTTTAAAGTTTTAGTGTGACTAAGTTAATTTTGTCACCAAAGCAGTTGGAAGCAACTTACATTTTTATGTGCAAATGTTAATCTGCCAATCTCATTTTACTAAAGAGAGTTGTGACACTTTTGTCCAAATGTGACCACATGACAGCACATCAGTTCTTACCTCCATTGCTCAGCCTTCAATATAAAACCATTTTGATCATTTGTCTGACACAGTTAGCTAGGTATCATGCTGCTTGTAAGTGTCCTGTGACCAAAAGACCTGCCTTGGGAATTTGTTCCCCTCTCTGTGATGGTTAATGAGAGCACCAGCTAGAAAGCTGTTGCTGTTACTTGGGGCAGACCATTTGCCAGTACCACTGGGTGTTGCAGCAATTGTTCCAAGATGCCTTGGGCATACGCAAAATCCAGATAGAGCAAGCCCAGCACTTCAGCTCTGCTGGAACTGCTGGCACCCAGCTCAGTTTTCTATGTTAATTCTTCTTCCTTTAGGTCTCTGGCCTGGTGAGGGAGTAAGGCAATTTCTGAAGACATATTTTTGAAGCGAAGTGTTTTAAACCCGGCTGTGATCCCTCAAGCATATGCTCTGCATGTATCTGGGTAGCATCAGCAAGCTGGAACAGTGCTGGACATTTTCCATACGATGATGCATCCACTTCTCCAATAGAAGCTCTGCCATAACTGCTCCCCTCTTATCTCCTATTTATCATTCTGAAGAGTCTTTCTGTTTACAGCTGATGTAATGGGCCAAAGACAAGCTTGCTGACCAGGCCAAAAATTCTGTGAACAATTATGCACCTTTTTACATTCTGGCTGATCAGTGACTCAAAAAACTCAGAGGACTCTGTGGAAAGGATCACCTGGGACATATGCACAATGTAACCTCTCGTCTAACCTGTTGTGATTAAATCATGCAGGCTATCTATCCAAGAGAACATTATACTCTAAATAAAATAAAAGTATGTGCAGAGAGGTTCCAGGAAGCATACTGAGAATCTGCATCACCCCCATTAGGGGAAAGAGCCCGGGAACACCTACCCCTCTCAGGTCTGGTCTCACAGGGGAATCAGGCACTTTTTTATACATGTTTACAAAACACACATGCACACGCAGGAACCAAATTCCCACTGAGATCAGGTTGCTGGAATAGATGCAGTCACAAAAAAACATACAGTGTTTTAAAGACTCCTGATTTTTAGAAAACATTCCCATCACTTCTGACAGTATACCAATACCTTTTATAGATTTCCTCCTGATCAAATGTTTCTATTGTCAATAAAAGAGGTATTTTATTTTTTTAAATATATGCAATTTACCTGAAGCTTTAAATTATCTTTGAAAACTTGTGCTTCAAAGAAGTGCGTAATAATTATCCCACACCCATCAATAATAACTTCACTTTCTCTCAAAAGTAGGGGTACAGCATTTTTCCTTGGCTTTGTGCCAAATGCAGAGGCATTCATTAAGGTTTTACCACTTTTTTTTTTTTCAACATAGTCTGATTTACCCAAAATACCAACGTTATGTATTCCTGAAATGTTATGTTTTAGTAAATTTTAGGTTTTTGTATGACAAAACCTGAAATTTTAGGTTTTTGTACGACACATTTTCCTTGAGGTCCTACACACAGAAAGATTGTTCTTTGAAGTCATGCAGCCACTGATCACATCTGTTTTGTCCACAAAATGGGAAAATGAGGGACTAAGGCATAACATCTCCCGCATCAACCTCATTTTCAGTCCCAAGCTAATAGTAAAAAGGAAAGCAGGACTAGTTTGGGGTCCTATTTCCTATATTTCATTTTTTACTAGACTTTTCCTGTTTTTTCTCTCTTCACAAATATGTTGAAATAGATTCAGAGGAATGCAGCCCATTTTGATGTGTTCCCAAAAGTACTCTGGTCCTTTTTTTGCCAGAGCCAGACTCAGACGGTCTGAGAAGCTGCTGGGCAGCAACGACAGACAGCCATGGGCCAGCACGCATGGGGCTGCGACACATGGGGCAGCAACAGAGCTTCCAAGCACCTGATATGACGGTTATAAAGACATGCACAGCAGGACTGGAGAAGCAGTGCTGGGGTGCCAGAGTAAGATTAGATCTTGAGCAGTTGTGGTAAGAGAGGACTAGAAGAAAATGGGAGAAAAATCCCTATGTTTGCTCAGGTGTGCAGGTGTCATTCCCTCATTCTTGCCTATTCCCATCACCTGTTTTCTCCTGCAAAGAAGTCAGCACAGACCAGCTATAGTGTATCATTTGTGGAGTCAAAATTGCTTGCTTATTTCTAAACTTTCTGTTTTTCAGGACTGCCTAGGCAGATATTTTTAATGCCACCTCATGAAATCAGGCAGGATGAAATGCCAGTACTACATACCAACACGAAATGGCAAAGGCACTGAGCCACCCCATACAATTGCTAGAGCTGTACCTTTCTGGTCTGAGCAGGGAGAACGAGTGGGCTCCCATGGAAAAGGTTGCTTGTTTTTTTCTTCTATTGCGTTTATGCCAGCAAATTTCATTCCAAAGTGAGCAGTTCACCTCCCCCCATAATTACGATTCAGTTGATGGAAATGAGGAACCTGCAGTCCTGGTTGCTCTCCTGTGAAACACTAAGTCATGTAATGGGGCTGACCTAAAGCACTGGAGATTACCCCAGTGATAGCATGTAACTACTCTCCAGCTCCCCATGTAAATATGAGGCCCTTTATTTTAATTAAGGTGGAGTCAAAAAATAAATTGTTTTCATATTCTCTGTGTGCAGAGCTCAGCATCTGAGACTATTTTACTGAGCATTTGAAACTTCTTTTGATTTACAGATTCATGGATGAATCAGAATAAGCCATGCCAGCTAGTCAGCGTGGTCATAACTCAGTGCTGTCTTGACTCATACTATGCAAAAAGGGCAACATGAACAAGAGCAAAGTGAAAGGGTGGAGAGTCAGCACCAGACAAAGACAATTAATTTTAGAAATCTGCATGTGAGATTGGTGTCAGTAGCACAATTATTGCCATCAGGAAAGATCTTGGTCTGCAGTTAGTGAAGCCTGGAGAGTGATTCAGGCTGGAGTCTGCTCTGGTGTGAACAGAAGGGCTCTCCAGTTCCACCTGGGGAGGCTTTCTGAGTCACTGAGGCTAACCCTTCAGTATTGAAGGAGTCTGGTCATAGCAAGTTATCAAGCATCATTGAATTTTTCTAGCTAGGAAGAATTTTCTGATTTCTGGCCTAATCCTGGCTGATCAATGATTATTTATCCTCCAAGACAGGAGAATTCAGACCATGCAGACACAGAAGAGCAAGACCTGTGTGATTTCCCCTCAGACCATGCTTCTCTTGAGTTACTTATGTCCAGCTCAGTACTGTTTTGACTACTGCAGAAGTTTCAGGCTATGAGCTGACATTTTTTTCTGGATGAGTTTCCTGCTGTAATACCGTTGCCTTGCACTGCATAGAGGAACCATGCATTCTTCATCTAAGCAGTGGAAAATTGTGGTGGTGACTGTGTTTTCTTTCACTGCTTTACCTCATCCTTTGAACTTTCTTTGTGCTGGCTGGTGACCATAATAACCATGAATGTCACTGCAGACTGTAGATGATACTGCCCAGTGATATACGACTTGTGTAATATTATCCCCATCATCATGTCTATTCTGCCTTTCCTAAAAGTTCCAGGTAATTAGATTTGCTTCTGTGTCAAAACATGTTAATTATCTTGAAAAGCATCTGCAAGTATTGTGCTTTGCTTTTTGTTTTGTTCAGGAAGTCCTGTTCCAGAAGCAACCTGACGTCCACTTCTTCCAAACAGAGATGTTTTTAAAACTTAGCAAATATTTTTGCCTTAATCTATTCTCGAAAATCTGAAATTTTGCTAAATTCTTCTTTCATGTTGTAAGTAGTATCTTTCTTGCAAAACAAACAAACAAACAAACAAAAACAAGTAATACAAACAAAGAACAACAAAACCACTAGAGGACATGTCCTGCAGCTTTTGGGTTGCAGAAGATCAACAGCTCTTCCTGATGTAATACAATATCTCTGAAATAGGAACAAAGTGAAAGTTTTGAATCAATTTCTTTAGTGACTCCTGTAGACAGCCAACTGTCAAAATGTAGGATAAAATAAATGGAAGATGACTGAGACAGTTCTGAAACATGTATTCAAGTGCATTTTTACAGTTATTCTATTTCATTCTCTTTATGTTTTCATACCTTGAAATATTATACCAGTTGTTATATTCTTAAAGAAGTTATTTGAAGAATGGTTCGCAGTCCATTTATTGTTATTCTGTACAGAGATGTGATGAAATCAATGTACTCTGCACTGCAGGCATAATATAAAGCAGATGGTTTTTCCTCAAGCAATGACTACATTAAAATCTGAACTATAATACAATGTATATAGTGCTTCTAGATTAAAGCTCTTGCATGCCAGACTTGTAGCTTGATTCTCTCTGATTTTAGCGCTTACCAGGATTTATTTCAGTGATTCTGCCTTTGGGCCAAAATGAATCAGCTTTTATCTAGGATGATCACATATTGGCTAAGCCCTGTAGCTTTTCTTTTAATAAACATGTAACTTTAACCTACCATTACATGTACATAAAACATTACAAATCAAGCTTGCACACACTACAGCCAAAACAGAATCCATTAAAGTTCAAAATGTGGTTCATTTGCAGAATGAACACTTCTGGTGTGTGTACTTTTCATTTCCTTGATTGCCTTTTAGTCAGCTTTCTTACAGTCAAATTCATTCTTCTCCAAGCTTAAACTGATTTGCAGGCACCACAGAAAAGTGTCTTCTGGCTCCTGTCTTCAGAGTGAAAACTCTTCAGACAGTTGCAATATCAAACTAGGAAGTGACACTTTCATCTGTGCAAAGTGACTCTGATTTTCTCAGCTTTCTTGGTAGCACATGCATCAACTTTCAAAAATATTTATGTACTTATATAGCTTAATTTCTTAAATATATTTGTTTTACAAAACTTTGAGTTCTGTTTGGATTCTAAAATACTAGATTTAGTACAGGATGTCATTTTCACAATCAAAACATAAGCTCCTCAACAGAACTACCTCAAGCACTCTACAACATGGTAAAAGAGAAAATACAATCATTCATACAAATAAATCATTGGGGGTTTCCCTCCTGCCTATTTCTCCTACATGCAAAGCGGAGGCCTACTTATCATTTCCCGTAAGTCTTTCAGCTCTGAGGTTTATATTGACTCATCACAAAATCATTTATACTAATAAAGAAAGAAGGCAAAGCTTTCTCTCTAAATGTAATACTGCCTTCTTGCTGACTGGTTCAAATTCAGAAATACACAATGTAAGTTGCTCACTGAGTGCTAATATAACCCAGTTATAAAAGAACAACCAACAGAAACAGAGCAGAAGGCAAAAACAAAGCGAAGAGCCTTCCTACACCCTCAGGTTTCATGTGAAGATCATGCAGCATGTGAGTGGCAGTGGATTTCCTGCAGTCTCTACAGATGGTCAGCAGGTCTGTCGCAGGTCTTCAGCAAAGGTCACATAAAAAACTATATAGACTTGAAACAATTTATACAAGGTAATTACAAGGTATTACAAGGTAGTTTAGCATGGGTGACTTCAATGTTGTCTGTCTTTCAGATATTCCCACAGCGAGCTTCCCCAGACCTGCTCTCCAGGGGAATATTTCTAGAGGTGTGAAGCAAGTACTCAGTCCCAAGTGCCAGACTCCTGGTCCACAAAGCCCCTGCTGACAGTAAGAGATTTACTGGTTTGTGGAACTGAAACCACTGCTTCGTTGCACTTAGAAAGCAGACTTCAGAAGATCTTTATCGAGGACAATAAAAACATTTGGTTACCACTGACCTAGGTTGTTTTAAGCTAGCTATAGAAAGATGAAAGATGCTGTCTCACAACACTTACCTATTGAAACTTTCCAGTCTGGATTGAAATATGATCATTTTAAGCACTGTATTGTTAGAACTTGTTCATCCCACCACAATTAATGCAATGAGAATGCATCTGTACACCAAGTTGTTTGATCATCATTTCACTTTAAATGGGGGATATAAAATTACTGCACTTTAGAAACTCCCTTTTTTTTATTGAAGAACTCATTGTTCCCTGTGAGATTAACTATGACTCTCCCATGTTTTTGCCAACGTTTTCTTCTTCAGATGGAACAGTGTTTTATTGTGACTGACAGGAATTCTACTAACCTACACTGACTTTGTTTCAAAGGGGTAATAACAAATAGGCCACGTGACTGACATCTCCCTGTGCTAATAAATCCCATGTCAAAAGCTATTTTAGCTAGAAATGTATTATCTTCCTAATATAGGAAATTCACTTCTTCACAGAAAGAGGATTTTTTAGAATCTTTGGTGGAATAAAATGTTAGGATTATGTATTCAAATCTTGTGTGTCTTTTGTGCAACATACAGTTTGCTTCCAAGCAATTCAGAAATACAAATTTTAGAAAGAAAAAAAAAAATCTGTTTATTATGAACCTATGCTAGAAAATGAAAGAAAATAAATGCTGTTTCTACTTTTGAAAATTTCAACTGCTGTTTAAATTAGTTCAATCCTCCTTCCTACAAAGGAATCTTTTTTTTTCTTTTTTGTTTTTAAGAAGAAAAAAATCACAACAGAGCTAAAAAAAAAAAAAAAAGTACACATCCCAATATGAGAAGAAATAGAAAGTCATGGAAAACACACTTATTACGGAGCTTACATTTGAGGACCTGATGGCATTACTGCCTGTAAGTGGTACAGCATGATCCTTCGTTCACTTGTATTGAAATAAATGAAAGGTAACAGCTGTGTAATCAAGTATATTATACAGAGAAATTCAAGTGACATTAGCCCATATGTATGTACATATACATATGAATATATAGTATATATATAATATCCATTGTCATTTTGCAGAAAAATGTTCATGGAGGTAATTTTCATTTTATCCCACCCAGCAGGAAATGTAATGATTCTGTGGGGCAGTAATGGTTTCATTTGGAAATATGCTGTGGTTTAGTGTTGAGTTCATTTACTTTTTGTTTAAAATTGCTTTTCATTGCTTTACTATGCAGTTAAACATGTATTTGAATTACAGTACAGCTTAGATATGGTGGCTTCTATATTTGGGGAATACATGGATAAATAAAAATTAAAATAAAACAAAACCATATGCTAAGTACGAATGCTTTGAACCTTTGCAACAACAGAGGAAGTGAAATGTGAATTCTCTCCTGTGAAAACATTTGGGGAAAGTATGAAATCTGGGAACTGGCTGGGTTCTAGACCGTTTGTTTACCAGCACAGACACAAAATCGCAAGAAGTTACACAATACACCATAAAGCATTACCTGTGATCCCTTCACAAAGAAAGACTTCGGGGCAGGAAACATCTCATAGAAAAACCCACCCCAAAACCTGCAGTTCCCACATAGAATCAACCCTTTCCTCTGGGAACCAAGGCTTCCTCCACAGCTCTAGGGAAGTACAGAAAACGTCACCAGGCCTGGGAGGTCATGGAGGGGTCCTAACAGAAGCCTTGGAGAAGATTAGGAAATATTTGAGTAATAATTTGAGGCAGATCAGCCACAGGTGTGGTGCATGGCCTGAAACTGGGAGGAAAGGCCAGGTCTGGACAAGGGCCTCCTGGAGAGGACTGTGACCTGCGAGGGTGGAAACAGGTCAAAAGAGGAGGTTAGGGGGCAAAGGGATGGAGTTAACAAGAGGTGAAATAAAGGAATATAAGCTGACAGAGAGGAAAAAAGCCATTTTAGAGAGGGCAGGGATGATTCTGTGGACCAGTTAATGTACTTTAAGTCACAGCAACCACACCCTGCATTCAAGCTAGGGGTCCCAAGCAGAATTTGGGTGGTGAATGCAAAATAAAGACACTGAATACTACCGTACAACTGCCACATAATTCCACAGGCACCTAGACACCAGATATGCTTTCCTCCTTCTCTGCAGCATTTCCCCACCACCAGGCATCACATCTCAGCACGCTCCTGTGGCAGGCCTGTTTCTGACAAGGCCATGCAGCTGGGTGCTGTGCTCGCCCCTTTGCCACACAGTGTTCTGAGGAGAAGCATCTCTTGGCCTGCATCCCCTGTGGGACATGAGCTGGGAGGCATCTGCAAAGCACACCTTGCCTGGCTATGCCAGGGAGCCATGTGGGGGTAGTAGCAGCTACAGCAGTGTCAGAAAAAGGGACCTTTACTAAGTGTCAGAGCACAGTTATCTTGACAGGGACAGATGCTGGCAGTGAAGGGAAAGGTATGATTAAGTTCCATGCAAGCCAATTACTATTGCTATTTATTTTTGTAGAAAAAGTACCAAATAAACACAATAGGCACTTTACACAATGTTGATTTATAGCTTCACCTTCTAAGACTCATTTCCTTTTTTTAATCTCTTCTTTATTGATTTTAGCCCCCTTGGGTGGCATACTGCAGATGACCACACCCTAATACTTATTACAGTCATATATCTTGATCATATGTCAATGCATGGCTACAGCAACAGAAAAAAACAACGAGGAAGTAGTGTTATCACAACCACTGTGTACAGTCACTGCGACAGCCAATTGATTACCTTATTACATACATGCTTTACTTAGCCACATAAAAATTCAGTCTGCAACTCCCACACGTCGCAGTCTTGAAAAGCTGTGTCCTCACTCAAAACAGTGACACTTCAAGCTCTGGACTTCTGCTGGTGTCCCGATGAGGCTCAGACTAGGCTTTCTGTGTGGCCAGCCTTCTCTCCCTGCATGCCCACAGCCACGACCCCAGGCACACCCCAAGCCCGTACCGCAGGGCGGCCGCCCCGGTGTGCCCAGGGAGGAGCTCGCTGCCAGGCACGGGCTGCCTGCTGGACACGGCCGTGGCAGGAAAAGACTGGCATCTGGGCACTGCTGGCCGCTGCTCACTTTGATGACTATCTTGGAGATAATATTTTTCCACTGGAAAAATAGTTTCCCGCTTCCATTCGACTTTCATGTGTTGGGAGTGTGTGGGATGGCAGCCCGTTCTCTCTGACAAGCACTTTAATAAGTTAGTCATTTATTTCCTTGTTGTACTTTCACCAGTCTTTCTGTCCTGAGATAAAAGCGAACAAAGAACATTTTTATGCCTTTTAAAAGCTGCCAGTTGTTTCTTGCCCAGGCTACTGTTCCATTGGTAGCATTAAATGGGTGGGAGGAAAAAAAAGGATGGCAAAGGCACTGAGCAGGGCTTAAATGAGAGCTCACCATTTATTTGTGTAGAAAGGAAACAGAGAAATCTGTGAAACATTTCTCAGATTAAATTCATGCATCCCAAATTGGGGATTGCCACTAGGATGACATGGGGAAAAAATGGGGTCAGGCCTGTGGACACCTGACAGCTTTCACACCTCCACAATATCCCTTGGAGTGCCCATAGCCACGACCCCAGGCACAACCCAAGTCCATACCTCAGGGCAGCTGCCCCAGTGTGCCCAGGGAGGAGCACACTGCCAGGCACAAGCTGCCTGCTGGATGCAGCTGTGGCAGGAAAAGGCTATTATAGGCTAGATAAAATAGGCTATATTTTTTTTCCCCAATGATCCTTGGAATTTCACCGCAACTGGATTCATTTTGAGCAAAAGAGACAAGGAATCTCAGCACCAGCACCCAGTATGCTGAGTGTAAGACAGATAGTGATTTAAGGACTCTAGAAGTAATTAGAAATGGATTGAAAGAGCTGAAAGTACCAGTGAGAAAAGTATATATGACCCACCTGCACCTCATTGGTACCTTAGCACCTTCCAGGTCTCCAGGCTGAGCAGGATTCTGGTACAACTCTGATGGCCCCAGCATCCACATGTGCATAGCCTTCCTAACCCCCAATCAGTCGTAAGTTACAGCTCTATCTTGACACTAGCCCTCATCAAATCTCTCTTTATATTCAATGTCCTATAAAAACAACCTGAGCCATTTGCCATGGGCATTTCAATCCTTCCTCATTATAAAACTAGGATTTGTTGTTGCGGTAACAACCCCAACAGAATCACCCCCACCACACAAAGGTCATTAAGTGCTTTTGACCTATTTACCCCTCTCTTCCTTCACTGCTTCTGCATGTGTCTTGGCATCAGACAGTATACACAATTTGGAAAAAAATAAATAAATAAAAAATTGCTATTTCATCCTCCTTCATTTATTCAGCAAATCTGAGGAAGGGTTATCTTTTTATGGAAAGGAAACATTTAAGGAAAGCTCAGAGGAATACAGATATAATTATTAAGTAAGGAATCCCAAATTGCAATAATAATGCATAAAAAACAACAGATCATGGGGTGGTATAGTGCATTATTATTAATTTTATTATCATATAATGTATAACTCCCTTGATATTGTAGGAGTGAGACAAATTAAACCAGATGAGAGTCTACCTACAATTTTTAAGGGGATTTAAAATGTACATGAAAGTCTGAGATGCCTGTAATCCATTGTAAACAAGACAAAAATCCAGTGAAAGTGTATGCCTGCAAGAAACACTGTACATCCTCTGCAGACAGCTTCTAAACCACAATATCTTAGCAGCTTTCATTTTCCAAAACAAAACCCAATAAACTATATAATACGTTGCTACACTGCCAAAATAGTTTTAACCATTATGGTTAGATAAGCACAAACATATCCAAACTAAGTTTTTTTGTTTTGTTTTGTTTTGTTTTTAATGTATATGCATTAGAACAAACATATTCATTCTTGTCTTATCCACAGGGTACAAGAATTACTAACTCTACAGTACACCACAAATGGGGTTTATAGCCAAAAATTTAGTCTATTGTATTGCAACTAAACTAGTTCTGTTTTGGCTATTAAATTTTGTTTTGTGGTTTTTCTTCATCTGAAAAAAAATAATAGAGCTAGCCAGCTGCTCATTTGAGGCACCTCAATGATTTATTACTTGTGTTTAAAGAAAATGAAAAAAAAAAAAAGAGAGAGAGTTATCAGTTCAATTTGAAACATAACCTGAAGTGAGACTGTGTATGTTAACCATTTCAGGTTTTGTAAAGCATGACCTAAAACATGTCTAAAACATTAGTTCTGCCTATTCTTTCTTGCAGTCAGTAAGACAGAACACAACAACATCATAAGATGCTACTGCTAGCAATCTGAGTCAAGAGAAAATATACCCTGATGTTTGGTGCAGCAACCTGGCCTGAGCTGACCATATAAAATAACCAGTCAACTTGACTGTGGCATTTATTCCCAGTCCTATATTCACACCCTGGACATAATGACACTGATGTGTCTGAGAATTTCTGACCATCGCCTGTAACTGAGTGGAGATGGGTGCTCACTTGCCCTCATCTGGTGAATGTTATATTAATCATCTCTTTGAGATCTGGATCGGAACTCCAAGTTAACGTTCTGCAATTGTTTGTTATGGCTAAAAACGTGCCCCTTTATAGAAAAATGTGTGTTGAATAATCCCATTACTTTACATGTGACATCCTAATAAACCTCACAAATAAAATAATGCCATAAGCAATGCATTGCAAAGGTCATACACATCAAAAAGATTGTTGAATGATACAGCAGTGGGAAAGCTCATCTCATGCTCTCTTCTCCCATCAGCAGACTTGGAGTCCACTATACTATGACTGTGGTGGCAGAAGCTGGCACGTGCACCCACTAACCATCACCTTGAGTTTGCATCTTCTCAGCTGTCCCTGTTCTGCTCATATTGACGATCTATTAAGACAGCATGATGTGAAACAAGGAGTCTTTCCCTGGCATGGGTTACAGCTTTATGCCACCACAGATGGCATTTTTGTTAATGGAATGTGGCTGCAGATTCCAGAAAGACAGTGCTACATATGGGTCATGTACATCTAATTTTTCTTGCCTACAATTTATTTATTTTTTCTGACCAAAACTTAACTAGTAATTATTGTGATGTTTCTGGAATGACATAGCTCTGTAACAAAACATCTCTTAGTCATAATATAAATAAGGTTTTATGAGCTTTAGGTGTCTACATTCCAAAACAAGCTGTGTCTTTAATTTCCATAAGTTCTTCAAGAATCCCAGGCTTTGTTCACGTGATAATCAATATCATCTATGTCCTTCAAAAAGCTAAGACCCTTAATTCCGGAATTAGCTCTCACTAATGCTAAGACACTAGGGAGCCTGATCAAATTTGAATCTGGACCATGTGATAAACTCACAAGTGATCTTTAACTGTTTGTCAGAAGATTGCTTTTAGTGTAATTTTCTCAGACATTGAATCCAGTTATTAGCAGTAGACATTAATTTCCCATGAAATTATCTGAGTTTATAAGTTAAAAAGTTGGTTTTTAAGAACAAGCTAAACATGGTTACAACAAATTTTTTGTTCTTTCAAACTGCTTGGTCTCAGACTTGGTATTACAAGTCCTAAAAACAACTACACATTTAAAACTCTTTCTTCAACTTTAAAGTATGGGAAAATTCCAAGTCTATTAATTCTTTCTTATTTCTTTAATCTTTTCTTCTGATTTAAAAAAAAAGCAAACAATGACAACAAAAAATTGGTAGTAGGCCCAAAGAATTGGTAAGCATTAGGCACCTATATTAATGTGCTCTAAATTAATGTGGTATGAATTCCTAGCACAGACAAGGAAGTGTAAATGTTGACATTTGCCAGCTGGACAAGCTGAGACCTGGCCTTCCATTACCTTACAATGGAACCAGCAAGCACACGCTCACAATGTAGCCAAACATTGCTTTTCAGTGTGCACTAATTGATGTATTCTGGCAATCCAGCTCTCTTCGTCCAGGCAGATCTGTAAGTTCCTTGGGAAACCACCTGGCAAAGTGTCCAAAGCTAGTTACCTACTGCATTTACACAGTTTTGGTGGGCTCTGAGTATAAATGCCAACCTTCTTTCACACCGTCTACACAGTGTCTATGTGACAAAGGCTTCACTGATGTGAAAAAGGTACTCTTCTCTGGATGTGGCAGTTTCACATATCTTCAGCAGACTAGGCAGATTTTCTTATCCTGGAACTGCTGATGTAAGAGAATTGATATGAACAGAAAGGATGAAGAATTGCTGACATAAAAGGATCAGGAAGTTAAGAAAATATCTATTGTTTGTATATGCTTCCATATGATGACACTTCAAAGACAAAGGAAAAAACAGTGACTGAGAAATAGTGACGCTATGGAACACTAGTGAATAGTGTTGCCTTTTCTGTTCAGGAAGATGCTGAAGGTGATCTGCTGAGGGATTTTGACTCCCTGAAAACAAACAAACAAAAAGTAAATAATAATAATAAAATTTCTGAAGCACAAATTAATGATATACCACAGATAACTATGACTTCCCAGGTACTCCAATCTTCTCTGTTTGGTAGAGGAAAATATACCATCTACAAATAAAAACAAAGAGATATAAAGATCTTGAAAACAATGCAAACAAATATAGACAACATATTTCTATTGCTAGAATTATCCTCAGGCTCCAGGATAAAAGACAGTGTTCAAAGACAGTGAAACATTGTTTCAAGAGTATTAAAATTACTATGAATTCTGCCCAAGCATCAACGTGTACCACATTTCTATTGAAACAGAACAAAGTCAGGGAGAGGTCACAGTCACTGCTTATTTATTTACTTATATATTTTTAGAGGTTTGGGATTGTGGAAACAAAATTGCAAAGACTGATACACACAAAAGAAGCATTCTAGCTTGACATTAAAAGCACTAGAGATTTGGTTTGGAGAAAGATTGTAAAGACACCATGGGTTAGGAGAATTTTTTCTGTTCCTGACGTTTGTGGGATTTTCTACTGCTGCAATGAGTTTTCTATGACTAGCTGGCAAGCAGTTTCATATTTGGTACAATTTCCAATTCCCGACTCAAGAGCGTCAATGCTTTTAGCCTTTCTGATGGGTCAGCACTGCATTTCTGCTGCACCATACCCAAATCAGTAGGACTTCAGAGAGCCTGCACACTCTCATGGAGTGCAACTGAGGTGAGGAGATAAACAGATGTGCAGCAGACAGCAAGGAAGAGTTTGCTGCACAGATCAAAGTACTCAGAAGTGGCATCACTAACGCCAAACTATTTTGATCCTCTGGTATGAAAGAGGTAGGCTTTAAGCAAGTATTTAAGGGACTGTTTTGCAAAGAATTTAAGTGTGTGTTTAACTTAGAGTGCTTAAGCCCCCCTTGGATCAATAGGATTTAAGCATATGCCTTGGTGTATGCATTCTGTGAAGTGCTGTGAATATTTTGCAACCATTATTGGTTCTGCCTGTAGAAAGGCTAGTATAGGAAGAAGTATACTTTAAATACAGAGAGCATGGGTATTCTTGAATGTTTCTCATTTGAGATTTACTTTCAGAGTCATCAAATATAATACAATAGAATCATAGAATGATTGGGGTTTGAAGGAACCTTAAAGTTCATCTACTAGAACCCCCCTTAATCAAGCATAAACATAACAACAAATGATAAAACTCCATGCAGACTGAAATGAAACATCATTTCTAACAGATAATGTGTTTTTGGAACAGGTCTTTATACTGTGTGGGAAGTACCATGTGCCAGTTTTACATATTCCTACAAACTATTATTTCCTAGAGGCAGTCGTTGACTGAAGGTTACTAGAGAAGAGATTTTTCCATGCTTTCAAGGAGGTTAAATATTTGCCTTATGGAAACTTCTGGGCAACATAATACTTTCTGAAAAATCTCTTAATTATTTTCCACATGGCAGATATGTATGAAGGCTCTGTGACCAGCTAATAATGACTGGTGTTGCTGAAGAGGAGCAACTGGAGGATGTACAGGTGAACCAACCCCAGCTCAAGGAAACATGCTGCAGATGAACATTCTTGTGCAAGGTGAGCACAGACCATCCATGCCAGGTAGGCCTGAGACAGTGAGAGCATGCCTTAAGCAAAATTCAAGAAGTGTTTCCCTACTTCACAGCTAGAAAGCTTTAAGTTGTCTCTTCCCCGTGTGACTGGTGCATCCCAGCCTACCCACTCCCCATCCCACAGGTCCCTTCAAGCCCTTCAGCCATACACCCGCCCAAACTTCATCCCTGCTTACACCCCTGTGGTATGTTTTACACATCTGTGTCCTACCACAGCTTCCAAGCAGTTCTTGAGATGCCACAGTGCCAGAAGAGGCTCAGCAGTTGTTACAATGGACAGCTATGGCAGAGGAACTTACTGGGGGGGGGGGGGGGGGTTACGGGATGGACAGACGGACAGACTAAATAATCCTGGAGCACCCAAACACATGGTGCCTCTGCAGCCATTTAAACTGCTTGAGCTTTAGGCCAGCTTTTTGTCAGCATTGCATATTTCTTATAGAACAGATGCTTGTTTTATATTGTTTCTTCCATATTTTCTCAGTTTCTTCCATATTCTCTCAATTCAAAAATTGCATTTTGCAATTAACTCCATCCATGACAATAAAACCTGACAGGATTCGGTGCATGGGAGGCAGATGTAAATGAGCAGCACTGCTTTGACCAGCTGTATCTGGCTGAACTTCAGCAGCAATGTGTCTGTCAAACTCTGCCGTTAAAAAAAAAACAACTCTGTCTCACATCTTGTGACCCGGTGTGTGTGTGCTGCAGAAGCCTATTAGAGCATAGCAATCCTCATAACCAGGGAAGGAGAGAGCCTGCGATGGAGCAGCTGTGGCAACTCAGTGCAGCTTCATTTAGCTTTTCCCCCTCCTGCAGCAAATGCTAAATCTACCCACTAAAGAGGAGTTCGAACCATGAAGATATTCTTCACAGAAGAGGATTATAAAGGCCTGTGATGAGCTGGAATGGAATTAAAATAGCCTGCGAAATGAATGTGCTTTTCTTAGTCTGCTTTGAGAGGTTTCATAAGGCGTTTGCTTCTTAAAGCAGTACTTGTATCTCTCATGGATAGATCCCAAGTTGTCTGCTGTGTAACAAATGTAGATGGCTGTTCAGAAGGAATGTGGTCGCCTTGTCTGGGGTCTTTTTTTGTGGTGCCGGGGTGAAGGAGCATGTGTGCATGTGAGTATGTGTGTAGGAAAAGGGGGGGCTCAGCCAGTCGATCAGATTTCATTAGTTTCTAACTGCCAGCTTTAGGCTAGTGGTTTTGGAATATTACTTGGGATCATTTCACGTATTTTCAGCTTTGAAAAGCAAGTTGTTGTAGTTTCTAATTAAAAGGAAGGAAAAAAAGGCCCCTTTGTCAGTTAATAATAATGGTCATTGACACTTCAGTTCAAAAAAACAGGAAACTCTGGAGCTTTCCTTTGTCCCATCTCAGCTAAGGGCTCCTGGCAGGAGACAGTGTCCCCAGCAGAGGACCACCTGTGGGCTTGGGAGCAGCCAAGTTCTTAAGATGAGATAGAGGAATTTTATACATGACCATGATGTCCACTTCCACTCCAGGCCATCTTGAGACCAGATGCATCTCAACTTCAAGATACAGAAGTGGAGGGTGCCAGATTTACAGTATAAAACACCTTCTTTTAGCATTACTCAGTCCGTGGGATCCCTGGCTGCTTATTTTATCCCTCACAATATTAGAAAAGAATATGGATTCTGCCAAGTTTAGTAGTTTCGTGTAAAACACTGACAATAAGCTTAGATGCTAAATTCCCTGGGAGCTCTCTTATGCCTGCAAAGTACATACACACTCCTGCTAGAGTATATATAATTATATCTTTATGGGTACGTATGCTTAAAAGTTTCTGTCATTTCTTGCCTCATTTGTGTCACTGATTCCTCATGTTGAGAATTGGGCTATCCATCCATCAATGTCAACAAGAAGGATGGACTTTCATATATGTCTAAGCGCAGACTTCCTTGCTTTATGGAAACAGAGTTGGTACAGGTATGTTTTTAAGGGTGCCTACCACAATTTTATTCCCAAAAGTGTAGCAGTGTAGATCCAAAGAATATTAGGCTCCTAAAGGCTGTTAAGTCAAGTGAGATAAATTGCCCTGTGGATGTATCTATTTCTCTCTAGTGCTTGTAGAAGCCTAGGCAACCTAAAATTATAGGAGATTAATCCAGCCCATCTCCTGTGTCACTTTGGAAATTTCTTACACTTCCCTAAGACCATCAAAACTATTCTTCATAGCTATTTTAGTAATTCCAGAAAGTTTGGAAAGCAATAATTTCTTCATATCTTCTCCAGATACGGAGTTTAGGGAATAGGAAACTAATTGGTCTTGTATCTGTTATGCTAGTGGTATACACTGTTGTAGAACTCATTATATATAGATGTCTGGAAATTTTGTGTGTAGATATCTGCCAAGACAATAGGTGAACTTAAAACCTAGCACTAAAATGAACCATGGGTAGAAAGTGCACCACATTCTCTGATTTTTCTGATTCAGTGAGGGCAAACATAGCCAGGCACAGCTAATCCAAGCTTTGTACTTTAACATGAGAAAGGTGGGTTAGTAAAAATTTCTCTGGTCTTTCAGACACTTTCTACTCTGTTCTATTTCTGTGATAATGATCCAAAAAAATTTGGACAAGTCCCTTCACAGAAGTTTTACATGACATCAGCTTTTCCTGTGACCAGCTCAAAAAACAACTGTAAGAGGTATATGGAACAATAAAGACCTACTGATTTTTATGGAAGTGCAATGCCATCCAAATAAAATCCACCATCTATGGAAACTTTCAAAAACATAACTCTGAAAGACTCAGTTCTTGTAATTCAACAAAAGAACCCTTGTTTTCTAATGTAAGTGAGAGTCCTGTAATGTCAGGGTTATCACAGAAAAAAAAAAAAAAAAAAAAAAAAAAAAAAGAGCTATTCGAAACACATCAGAAAGAACCCTGAATGTGAATATAATGAAGGACAGATGTTATCTCATGGAAGATGCTGAGCTGAAGACTTTTTACAATGGGGGCTCAAAAATAAGTGTTTTATACATCATATGCCATTGCAAAATTACTATATATTTTTTCATTATACTCAATAATATGCCTGTATGTTATATGGAACACAGAACTTCTTGAGCAAGAACATGCTATCCTTCAGCTGGTAACAATGTAATAAACTCTTTTTCCACTGTCTGAACATCTTTCAGCTCCCTGTACCCTAAGCCCCAGCAGTCCCAGAGCACAGTAGGAGTTGCAAGAGGGAAGAGCATGTCTTCTTGCCTGGTTGGTGTCAAAAGGAGGGTCCTCCCTGTGGGCAAAAGGCTCTAAAGGGTTACAAATATGAGTGGAAGAAGCCCTGGAAATTCCCAGGAGAGCTGAAAAGTAATTTTACAAGAGCCCCTGAACTCTCATGCACACCTAGTACCTGACCACTGTGGTTAAACTCCTCCTTTGTATCTTCCACATGCAGAAAATTAATCTCAGTTTATCAGAACTATCTCATTGAATGTACAAAAATATGATTGCTGAATAAGTGGCTGAAAGAAATCTTTGAATCACCTATAAAGAATATAATGCCCTTTGAGAAATAAATTTATTAAGGTAATATTAATTCAAAAAAAGGGCAACAGCATAGATAGCAAAATTCTATCATGGGTAAGGACTTGGCTATAAAGCAAGAAAAAATAGCTTTCAA
This sequence comes from Cygnus olor, assembly GCF_009769625.2. NCBI lineage: Eukaryota > Metazoa > Chordata > Aves > Anseriformes > Anatidae > Cygnus > Cygnus olor. The sequence continues at coordinate 31,902,589 of NC_049170.1, forward strand.
TGGGGAAAGTGATTATTAATATCTATTTTTAATGAGTTAAAAAAAAGCACAAAACACACTGGTGTGAAAAATGATATGTCCCAATGTAATTTAGATCACAAAGAAATATGTACTCCTGGAACTGTCAAAATGAGGATCAAAGATGGCTTGCAGTCTTTTTAGATGACTAACTGTTTTATTTTTTCTAGTGTCTTCAATTATGTTACTGAAGCAAAAGTTTTAGTTTTAGCTGTGTTGAGTCCACAGAGCTTTATGAGAAGAATTAGTCTGGGATAAACCATTATCTTTGGTGCTTTTCAGTGCCCAGACCTGCTAAAGACACAGCTGCTACATATCATCTGATCTTTTCTGTTCCCTTCCCTTCCCTTCCCTTCCCTTCCCTTCCCTTCCCTTCCCTTCCCTTCTTTTCTTGATATTGGTGAGGAATCCTGTGAAAGAGTCCTTAAAATATTTAGCAGGGTTTTAGATAACTAAATTACAGAGCATGGCTATCATGTAAGCACTCTCTGCTTACATGATAAGTACATGGGTTTGATAGGTAATATCTTGTACCTACTGTAATTGCTTGTTCTTGCAGATTGCAGAGTAATCCAGAAAGAATTCCATAGTCATTCTCCATTAACAGAAAACAGGAGAGGTTGCAATGTGTACATTTTTTCTCTGATAACACAGGCATAACAAAAAAAAAAAAAAAAAAAAAAAAAGTAGGTGTGCCACAGAACTGTTTATTTCCCGCAACACAGACTGGTAGTTTCAAAGCAAAGACATCAGACACACTAGTGTGGAGAGCAGCCCTGGAGTAGTGCAGCAAGTCTAGACAGGTACAGATAATAGCAAAACATATTAACTGCATTTCAGGTGCACTGGCTGAAAGTTTATTGTTGATATTACCCAGTCCTTTTCAAGGCTACTATAGAATGAGGTTCAAATCTATTTTGGCATGAACAAAGTATTTCAATTTTAATAGATTTGGGTTTTTTATCTGTGTTTTTTTAAAGTGTTCTTTTATCCATTTTTTAAATTGTGTGTTGTACTTTATCAAACAGTAATTTTTTTACATAAATAATTTCTTCTAGTTTTTCTGGTTATCTAGGAAAATTATTAAATTTGCTTATTGTAGAGAAATGATTTATTTATGGAGAATGACTCAGATTCATTCACTGGTGATGTATGCTTATCAACTTTGAAAGTTCTAAGTTGGATTCTGAGAAAGATTTTGTGCAACCCACAATCAATTCCTAATTTATTAATTATAAAATACTAGTTTAATGAATTACTTGACAATACCCTTACTGTGATATATGCACATCATAAAACAAACATAGAAAGGAAGCAAAATAAAAAAGGCTGTTCAATATAAGCACGTATGTAATCTGATAGGCAGCTCAGTTGCAAAAATATAAGTCAATTGCATACTTACAATTTACTCTAACCTACAACATTTTAATGCTTTGAAGGATGACTGACAATTGTATTCCAAGAAACTTTTTCACTCATATTTACATTATGCACGTAAAACAAACAGTTATGGAACTTGCAGTGGCTGTGCTTGCAGCTGTGCCGTGAACATCATACATCATGCCTCTGCTAGCTCTTGTTTTGCTTGTGATTGCCATAAGGAGTGCAAGGCATGCTGCCATGACTGATGGGTTAGTCAAGTATTTTGAGAACAGCTGAGCTGCACTGGTTTAGCAACAATACTGCTGGCTTTCTGCTGAACTACGGTGAGCAGATTCACTGAGGCAAGACACATCCCTCTCTGTCTTTTCAAATAAAGGGAAATAGCAACAGCAAACATAATGGATATACAGTTTCTCTGGGGTGACCTGAAGTTTCTGCTTTGTAAATGGCCTAGGAGACTGCACTTCCATATGAGAATGTGAAGGGATGCGAACAAGAAAGGAAAACATGGATAACAATTTCAAGGGTCCCAAACTGTTTTTGTTAGTATTTATCAAGTACAAGATGTTCTGGAAGTCTAACTTCCCCTCGTTTCTTAAAATCAAGCCTTTTAAAATGGAAATATTGCAAGTGTACCAATCTGATATTGGTTAGGCATAGTATTGCTAACAATCACCTCATACCTCAAACCCTGGCCAAGGGTTTCTAGCTGCAAGGAAAAAGACTGGCAGAACCTATAACTTTTGCCTCAGGCTAAGCCTCTCAGGTTCTTCTCCATGTTTTTCATCTTTCCAAATGCAGTCTTTTTATAAGGCTCCCTGATTTGAGTCTTTCCATATGTTTTCTATGTAGCTTTTGCACAACTGCCTGATGTTGAGAGGATGGGTTCTGTTCCAGGTGCTGTCAGAGGGTGAGCTGTGTCATACCTTGTGCCCCCTCACCATGGCTTAGGGGCTCACAAAACTTTTCCTCTCCCCAGGTGCTCTACCCTGCTGAGGAGGCTTGCTGTCCCTATAACCTTCAAAGAGCCACTAGACCCATCACCCTGCCCCCTGGCTGGCCGCAACGTGTATGGGGGAATGGAGTCACAGCTGTACAAATGGGCAATCCCCAACAGCAAAATTGGGGCCAGACAACTGACAGGATGCATTTAAACAACTGACGCCCAGGAGGCTCCAAAAACACAGCCAGATGCATGTGAGGCAGTTTAAGCTGGCTGAAAAGGAATTCCCAGGCAAGGGCAGGATTTAGTTTTTATCTAAAAGGTGGTTCATCACCTTTTTGATTAGAGGGACAGAGGATTCCCTAAACATGCACTTCACAGCCACGAATCATCTTCAGAAGTAGGACAAATGCAAAAATGTTGTTTAAAAAAACAATACAAAACAAAAACCCACCAATTTTCATCACATCTGAAACAGCTAACGCTTATGTTCATGTCCTCCTTACATCTGATTTGGAGCAAGCCTTTGATATAAAATTGCTTTCTTCCCGGGAGAGCTCCCTTACACTTAGACTGTAGAATAAGCTGAGCACAGTCTTAGTCTGTTTGTTGAAGCTGTTTCACTTTACACACATTAGTAGCTGTATGACCAGAGGCTGGATTCTAAATATAGTATTTTTTACGCTCTGTCCCAACTCAATGAATATTTAAGTATTATTTACACAGTAGAAAAAGACTGAGAGGATATCAGAGCTGAACCAGCTCTAGCTTTGTTGTGGTTAAAGGATCTGTGTTTAAATCCCATACAGAGATATGGTAGAGGAAAGAACTGAATGTGGACGTTCCCATCCAACCTACACCCTCTCAGTATTGACTTCTCAGTGATGAAGGACAGGGGAAGACATGGGATTTTTATCAGCATGTTTTGCTTGAAAAGCATCTGATAGGCTCCATAAAGCAGTTAAGAGGGAAGACATACCAATATTTCTGCAATGTTCTGGACCTTAGTCATGAGGTACCACCTATTTGTTTGACAATGTCAAGATTTTCACAGAAATGTGAACAAATTTAGGTACTGAAGGTTGTAAGCACCAATGATAAGAAGGAACATGTACTGAATGGACAGAAAGAGAAGTTTAACCAATCTTTCCAAACTTTCCTAGCTTGACTTTTCCCTCTGATATAAACATTAGCTGAGGGTTTAGAAGACAGAAAAAGGAGACCCACAAATTTGGCTGCTTTCTGTCAGCTTCAATCTATGTCTGAAAAGTTCCCTTGTGCCAAACTGGTGACATTTTCCTCTCACCTCCAAACTGGCTACTTAAGAGCTATGTCATCTATGATTGCCTAGAAAACAGGCTTAACTGCCTGAAGAGAACTATAACTGGGTGCTAAGGGGCCTTATTTACAAGCAAGGTCATGAACACCCTTCAAAAGCATGTAGATGATGACTGGGTTTTTACAAGGGGACACCTATCAGCTGAGGAGTGGTATAGGATGTAAAATTGTAAGAGACATGGGGAAAGTGAATAAAGTTATATGTCTCTGTTTCAAGAAACAAAAGATCATAAATAAAGTTAGCAGGTAGCAGGTTTGAGCAAACAGATGGATGTGGCTATGTACCTTCTTAGCAAAGCTGAGAATTTCCTCTTTAAGTGGGCTCAAAGGTAACATTAAACAAAAAGTGATCACTTCTAACTGCAGAAATCTTTGGGTTTCGCCTTGTTAGAAAATGTGAGAAAATTCTGTAGAGATTCTCCAGATATTTCCACATTTGTTCTGCTTGCTGTTAGTCTTTTCTGGAGGCAAAAGGTTTTTCAGCTTCTACCAACTTTCAAATATTAGCTAAAAGACAGATTTTTGATATGCCCCAGTGTTTCAATTTCTCACTTGAAAACATATATTTATCTTCCACGGATGTAGCTCCTCAACTATATTTACTGCCAACCGTAGTCAAAACAGAATATTAATTTTCTTGATTTTCCTATGATCCTGAGGACTGTAGTGCTTATGTAGGGCTGCATCTGTATGTCTCCCAGCTTAGTGAAAGCTGGGAGCATGCAGCAGGCTCTGGCTTTGTGCCCCCAAGTTACAACTAGAATGTTCCTCTGACAGGACCTGGACTTCTTCAACTGAGCTTTTTCATCACCACCCAGTACAATTAACAAGTTAGCAGGTCTTGGTAACAATTAAATTAGCTAGAAAATCCCTATCTTCATATAAACATGGGGGGTTGTTAATATTATCCTTTTGCATGCTTCAGTTGACAGCCTTAATAACTTCACCACAGCTCTGTAATTTTCTATATTTCTTGTTTTTTCAGGATCACAATTTAAGATGTAGCTGGTCCAGGATGGTGCCTTCTTTTAGCTATTTGAGGATCCCTTTGGGACAATTTTCCACTCCAGGGTCCCTTGAAGGGAGTGGTTCCCACATCTTCTACATAATAACACTTTCACAGTTGACTCTTGTGTACAGTGCTGCCAAAGAGATGGGGACAAATTCTCTGTATAAGATCATTTCATAGCTGCCATTCGTAGCACTTTCTCTCAGGTTCTGCAAAATTATGTTTCATCATCATACAAAATATTTGTCAAGCCGCAGTTGAGGATCCTAGCACAGATGAATTTTCTTGTCCTTTCATGCTGCTTCAGATCAGCCACACCTATTCCAGCTATTTGATCCTTGTGAAATATTTTTTGTGATCCTTGAACACATGATGAAAGTAAACTCTATGGTTTCTTTTGTTTCTGATAAATATTTTCAGGTTTGCCCAAAATACCAGATACATCCTACAAATTTTCTTTGGTACTTTTCTTGACAAATGATGAGTGGACTTCAAAAGGCAAAGGGATTTGGCATCTTTATCATCAATCCAAAGTAGAGAGTCTCTGAAGAGCCCACATTTTGTTTCTGAAAAATCTTTCTGGAGGTATTTGGGTTTAAAAAGCTTGAAAAATGAGTAGTTCAATTCTATGGTGCATTTCATTTAAGAACAGAAGCCTGTTGATTCTTCTTTAGTGTTCTCTCAGAAAGACATGACAAAAAGCATGAAAAAGGTTGTTTCATCAGGGTACCTGAGTTCAGAGTACAGCTGGAGATCCCTCCTCTGCCTGTGTATTTTGATATCTTCTCTGTTCCTGCTTTAATGGGCAAGCTAAGGAAAGGGCACATTGAATATTGCTCCACAATTTACCTTAGCCTGTGGAGTCACAGTGTGGTTTTATGCAGGGATGGCAGCATGGCCTAACCAGAGACTGCTTCTCATGGTATTTATGGCTGTCTTCTGGCCTGAACTCAGGAACCACAGAGTTGTGTAAGAGTTATGAGCATGGAGCTGGTGGGTTTCAGTGTTATTTTCTTTAGGTCAAGGGTTTCACATATAAATTTTTCCTGGTGGAAAATCAGGTGCTGGTGTGATTCACAAAAGAAAGTAACTGAAGGGATGGATTAAGAGAAATATCATGTGAACTGTTTGTAATGCACCTGGGCACCTCCTCTGCTTCTGTTGCACCTCAACTGTGCCAGCTGTTTGAGATGCTGCTTGAGAAAATATTGATGCTTTTGCCATGAAACATCGGTCAGACTCCCATAGCAGAAAGTCAGGCCTTCTGCTTTTCACATGAGGAGAAAGTCAGGCACACTTAGAGGGTATGAAAAACTGTCTGTTGCCTGGCCCAGATCTCAGCTCTGAGCTGGTAGGTTTATCAGTGGCCTACCATTCCTCAATAATACCCTCCTCTGTGTCCCACAGCTTACCATCTAGATCCATCTAAAGTATTGACCATTGCAGCCAGCTGGTTCCCACTATGGACTGGAGCGGCTCTGTTGGCTGAGTCCTTCCCTCCATCCTCTCGCTGAACCCCTCGGCACTTGGAAGAGGAGGTTGGCCACCCTTACCATGACTCAGTCCTCAGGGCTGAGGTAAAGCAAAAGATCTGCTGAGGGTCTAGGTTAACAAGGCTTAGTTAAGGGGGGTGATTCTCTTTGTTCACCATAAATCACGCATAAGTGTTACAAATTACTGGCAATTATAGCTAAAGTCCTGTGTATTGTTACTTAATATTAAGATCTAATGAAAATGTAGCTGTTTCCTTGCAAATGTACAGGGAATGCAAAACTGAGCCACATTTGGGGACGGCAACAATTGTGTGTTGTATAACAATTTGGGGAAGCTGGGCTTAATCTGGATTTTTCCCCATAGTAATTCAAATAATTTTTCTAAGTAACTTGAGTGACCTTTTTGTGGCAACACTTGTGTTGCTATGGCAAGGTTTGTGTTAATATTAAAAGGTGCTGTCAGACCGCATGCCTCCACTGAGACATACAAACACTTGAAGGTGGGAAATCTGCCAAGATATTCTATACAGTTAGCAAAAGGAATGTATGGTTAATCATTGTTTTGCCTCAGAAGGAGGCCATGAGAGATAAAGTTGTACCCCAAGTATACACCTCATCATCCATTA